>NC_086318.1:383838463-384525963 GCF_036172605.1 Pelobates fuscus | reverse complement strand
GTCTGCGTGACTGGAGTCCTATGCAGGGGTGGGTGCACGACTAGTTTGGTAAGACTGAGGTATAGGGAGGGCACAGGATTGCGGGCAGAGAGGCCTTACTCGGCTGCATCATACCAATCTCGAGGTAGTGCTTGCAGGGCCGGGAGCGCAGAGGTTGGTAGAGTGATGTTGTCGGGTGGTATAATACCCAGGCTTCGTAGAAAGGGGGTTGGATTTGCCCCTGGTAGGAGGACGTGGGGTCTGCCCTGTTTGAAAACTTGTAACTTGAAGGGATGACCCCACGCGTACCTCACTGCGTTAGCCCTTAATAGATCTGTGACCGGTCGCCAGTCTCTCCTGCGTTGGAGGGTGAGCGGAGTTAGGTCTTGATAGAAAGCCAGTTCCGCGTTGTTGTGTTTCACCGGGATCTCCCGGGCCCGTCGCAGCACCGCTTCCTTCGTTTGGTAGTGGAGGAAGCGCACGACGACATCCCTGGGCCTCGTGTTATCCTCTCTTCGAGCGCGTAGGGCCCTATGCGCCCTATCGATGTGCCAGTGCTCATCCGGGATGTCTGGCAATAGAGGTCGGAGAATTGCGAGGATGGTGGCTGACAGTGGGCCTTCATCGGCTTGTTCGGGGAGGCCACGTATGCGCACATTGTTGCGGCGTGAGCGGTTTGCTAGATCGTCCAGCGCTGCTTCTGAAGCCTCCAACCGTGTGGTAAGACGGTTGATGTGGTCTGTGGCCAAGTTGTGAGCTACCACGGTGGATTCGACCCGTTGCTCTAGTTCAGCGGTCCGGGCCCCTAGTGCGTGGATCTCTGCCATTACCGCTTTAGAGCTGCGTTCGATTTCTCGGGCAAGGAAGGTTTTCATTGCAGCCATCTCGGCTATGATGTGGGCCGTTTCCGATGTTGGGGTATGCTGTAGTTGGTCGGGTTCGCTGTCCGTTGGTGAGGCTGAGGCCCTCGGGTTGGTCCGGCCGCCATCTTGGCGGGTTTGCCGCGAGGCCGCGAAAAGATCTCTCACCGTGGCCGTCCCGCCTGGTTGTTTTTTGGTTTGTCTGCGAGGCGTGCGTTTGTCCATGGTGTTTGGGGAGTAGGGTGGGTAAGGTGATGTACCCAAATTCGTGTTATTTTCTGCCTTTATGAGCTTTCTGTAACGGGGTTAGTGAGGAGCGCTAGACAGATGCGTCCAGCTTGGTTCCCGGTCAAGCCACGCCCCCCGAGATTGGCACTTTTTGTATGTGTATGTGTACGGATATGGTTTTATAAAGGAAAACAAAAAGTCTTATATTGTAGAAACAAAATACAATAAATTAAAAATGAGTGAGGACTTTTCAAAATGTTGCAATAATTTAATATTTGACTTTGTATTTATTTTGTTATTATAGTAATCTTTTTGTACTTGTGTCCCTGAGCATGTTAACATTTTACTGCATTTTTAAGTTTTGATTTGTCAATTTTAATCTTTCAGGCCATGTGCTTTTCTCTGACCGACTTGAGATAGTGTAATAGCCAGTAAAATAAACTTCAAATATTTCTACCTTGCAGTTACAGCCAGTAATAGAGGATGTAGATTGCAAGCTCATTTGGGTCCAGTGCTGCTGAATATGTTGGCGCTATATAACCTATTGTAATTGTAGATGTCTACCAGAAAGCAGCCGTCACAGATCCAAGGATTATTAAGAACACTCCCACTGTACGGAGTGTCAAAAAGCAAAACATTTTCCAGAGGTAAAAACAATACAGAATATGCAAAATGTATGTCTTGCCTAACAACAAAGTCCATACAGATGTTTAAACAGCAACTAGATGCATACTTGCAAAAACATAATATTCAATGATATAATTTTTCAACTATAGGGTAATAGCTTATTGATCCAAGATTAAATCTGACTGCCATTCTGGGGTCAAGAAGGAATTTGTTTCCTAGGTTGTTGCAAAATTCTGCTTCAAACTGGGTTTTTTTTTTTTGCTGCCTTCTTTTGGATCAACAGCAAAAAACAAATGTGAGAAAGGCTGAACTTGATGGACATATGTCTCTTTTCAGCCTATGTAACTATGTAACCTTTATTCACAAGAGTGCATGACTATGAAGTTTTATATTTAAAAGTGGAATTAAGAAATACAATTTGCTTACTGCTGTGGTTTAGGTGGCTGTAGAATATGTTTGCATTATGACAATCAACACACACTATACCACATTCATTTATTTTAGTTTCAATTCGTGAAACAGCAAAACATTAAATATAATGATTTATAATTGTTCACAAAACCAAAAGCTTGATTTCAACTGGCTTCAGTTTTGTTTTTGCACATGCCTTGTTAAAGCTTTATTATTTTTTAAAGAATTAATACAATGGAATTAATTTGTTGTAGTCTATGTCTTTGCACTTGTAGGTATGCGCTAGTGAAGGCTTCCCCAAACTCCGGCCCTCTCGATGTTGCTGAACTACAACTCCCATGATTCTATGAATGAAATAGATAGGCTGAGAATCATGGGAGTTGTAGTTCAGCAACATCTGGAGGGCTGAAGTTTGAGGAAGCCTGCTCTAGTGCCCACAATCTCAACAAAAATAAGGCATATAATATCAAATGTAGTTGTAATGATATATAGACCTTAGCATTACTAGAAAATGCACACAGATTTATCAAACATGTGACTTTTTTTTTTTTTTTATGGAATATATCTATCATTGGTAGACTGGCACCATTAATGTAAAATAATTGTCATAGATTAACAGCAAAGTTCACATTTTAGGCTCTAAAAGCTGTTTTGACCCAAATTTACTATTTACTATTGTATATAATATATATCAATATTTTCAACCACTTTTTTTATTGAGGTGCAAGCAGATACACTTAGCGTAAAATACCAATATACATCATAAACACATGTATAAGTGAGAGATTAAGGCACCGCATTTTGAAATAAACATGGCAGCAAATATTTCCAGTATACATCAGCATATCAACATAGAATGTTACATATCATATGTGGCAGACAAAGACATCTCATGTTGTACAACAGTTACAAAATGGGCTTTTACACACTGCAGCTAGGATTATGGAATACATTTTTTTGATTACAGTTACATCAAATAGCCTTGTTATATAGTAAAATGACGCTGTTGTATTAATAATGTTGCACATACATGTGCATAAACAGGTGTTTCCCGGATTTTTCCATAGTGCTAAATCTGTATCTGTCTGAATTATCTTGTTTCTTTTTCACAAACACACAAAAAAAGTGCAGCTTATTTTGTAATTTGATGATCTACTTTATTATTATTATTATTTATTAAGGGCCAACAAGTTTCGTAACGCTGTACAATGGGTGGACTAACAAACATAGTTGTAACCAGACGAGTTGGACACACAGGAACAGTGGGATTGAGGGCCCTGCTCAATGAGCTTACATGCTAGAGGAAGTCGGGTATAGTGACACAAAAGGTAAGGGTAGGGTAGAAAAGTAGGTTGCTAGGATAGTATTACCTGAGGGCTTAGTATTTTGTTTTGATGACAGTTGCAGAAGAGAAATCAGGGTGCGGGGAGGGAAAGCTGTTTACAGTTTAATTGATATGCTTTCCCGAAGAAGTAAGTTTTCAAACATTTTTTTTGAAAGAGTGGGAGACAGAGAGGGGCAGGGCATTCCATAGGAACAGTGCAGCCCTAGAGAAGTCTTTAAGGCGAGCATCAGAGGTAGGAGTACGAATAGAGGTTAGACGTAAGTCTTCGGCAGAGCGTAAGGGCCTCGACCGGACATATTTGTGTATTAATGAGGATAGGTAAGTTGGAGCAGCATTATGTAGAGATTTGCAAGCAAGTAGCAGGATCTACTATATCCTGGATACTATATAGGAGCCTTATATCTTATGGGAAGCCAATGTAGGGACTGACAGAGAGGGGAGGCGTGGGAAATGCGGGCGGACAGGAAGATGAACCTCACCGCCGCATTCATTATAGACTGTAACGGCGAAAGTTGGGAACACTGAGAAGCGAATTACAGAAGTCAAGGGGACAGAGGACAAATCAACAGTCATTCACAACCTCATCATCTCAAATTCTTTCACACTACTTTAACTCACTGAGACAATATGTCTTATGTCATTACTGACTCATGTGCTTATCACTGCACTAAAAAAAATAAAGAATTTTAAAAAAAAATAGTGTTACACGCTAGTGTGTAGTACTATTTATATAACTGGCATTTATCATTTCAATGTAGCATAAGTACATATGAACTCCATGGACTTCTAAGATCAAAGGCAAGATATGCAGATTTTTTTTTTTTTAAATATATCCAAACTTTGAACAGGAGTACAACTTGGCATGTGCCACAGTTTGTGGAGAGCAGAGAAAGCTGAAACAGCCCCATACATAGACTATCAGCCGATTCCTATTCGCAAAGCTAGTCCCTGTAGATCCTTGGATAGTCCTCGGGTGTCCCTTGGTTCCACAGAGGGATGTTGTCACGGCTTACCTTGCTGGGAGTCCAATATGCAGAGATATGCTCACCCTTGCAATTAGACACAGGCCAAGGTGGTCAAGGTAGAACTCACCTGGCCTGTGAATCTGTGCACGGGGGCTGTGCAGGTGAATGCTTGAAGTCGCAGTACAGAAAAGGAAATCCAGGAGAATAGTCGTAGGTAAGCCAATGGTCAGAGGATGCCAGAAATCAGGAGAAACGAGTAGCAGGCCGAGGTCAAGGGATGCCAGAGGTCAGGGTACAAACGAGTAGCAATCAAAGGTCAGGACAATACTGGAACGTGGAATAGCAATACTCTAACCAGAGTCATTGAACTGACACTGCCCTTAAGGAGGGGCAGTGTCTTATACCTTGTTGATTAGGTATCAGATTCAGCTGGAGAGTGATTGACAGGTCTGAGCCAGGTGAAGTCCAGCCCCCTAGTGCTGCAGGCAATTCAAGATTAAACGGGAGTTATCCAAAGTCCTGAAATGGCTCAGAGGTTTAAATCCCTCTTCGGGCAATAAAGGGGCGACCCCGTCTGGAGGTCACAGTGTGAATCCTGACAGATGTAATGCCACTAACCAACTACCAGGGTAAAAGGTGAACATGAGCAGAGAACCTTCTGATCCATACACTGCAGGTGTAGGTTCTCATAGAGTGGAGGTGATGCAGGGGGATTGCTCCATAATTGCTCTCCCAGAGAAGATGACGACATAGGTTCCAGGATCTCTGGTAATTTATATTCTGGTAGTGTAGGTCCAGACCCTGTGCCTAGGTGTTGCTGCAGATTATGTTGTGATAATGGTGTTTGCTTGGCAGACGCCTGCCGGGACTCCACCATCAGCCAAAAATTAGTGCGTAATACATCAAAAGCCTCTAGAGTATCCTTCTGATATTCAGAAGGTAGTGTGCGTCACATGGCCTCCACCATGTTGCCTACAGCTGTCATTGTTGCGAGATGCAGATGATATGCTGGAGGTCCACTGAAGTCTGCTTGCATGGGTGGCAATAAGTGGAAATGCCTGAATAACACACCCCCCTGGCAAGGGGGGGAATGGGATAAGTCGAATGCTGCAGATCCCCAAGCAACAAAGGGCGGAATGATTGGCCACCTCTCTCACATGCGTACCTTCATGTAGACCACAATGTTGTTTCACATTAGTTCTGTCAAACGTACTTGATGACAGTGTTGAGATATGAGCTTATAATGCCAAGTAGGCTACCAAAAGTCTCCAGAAGGTATAGTGCCTGGGATCAGTCTCAGAACAATAAATATAGACAAATCTATAGTATATAGAACGGCACGGAGCTCAAACAAAACATGTCTGGCTTCTATGGCAGTCAAGGCCCGTCTCATTAAATATATATATTTAGTTTTTGTTTTGTTTTAAATATAAATATCAATATTATTTAGGTAATTGTGTTTTATTTTCACTACACCAACTGTTTGTATCTATATTTATATCATAAAACAATCTGGAATATTGTGCCCGGCACTAATAATGCAAGCCAATTATTGGAAAATAAATTACAAAAAAGGGATAGGATAAAATGCTTAGTACATTTATACTACAAACAAATTATTTGTCTGGAGAGAACAGTGCATATGGTTAAAATGTTGATGCTGTTTACGCCGAGACATAAAGTCTGGTTCTTCTCACAATAATAAGATTAAAACTACATGAAAGAAGTAAGTATACAGACAGAGCAGTAGCTAAGTACATCTTGCATTATACTCCTGTATGTGGTGTATTTTTTTATAAAGCCATGCTCTGATAGCGTTGCTTTTTCAGATGTGCAACAAAAAAACTGTTTCGTTAACCCATATATGATTCCTACACACAGTGTACTGATATACCACATCAAGGACTCATTGATAAACAGCAGACTCATCAAAACAGAACACACAGGCGGAATATTAATAAAAGTGCTCTGTTCTAAAAAAAGTGTCGACAATGGAATGTGCCTGCTGGTTCCAACTGTTTTCCATAGTGATTGCCCCATGTGGACACACTTACAAATCTACCCCACTATGTAAATCAGGGTTGCCTAAAAGGTAGATCTCCAGATGTTTTAAAACATGATGCTTTGTCATTCTAAAGGCATTCTAAAGGCATGCAAAGCATCACGGGAGTTGTAGTTTTAAAATATCTGGGGATTTACCATTCGGGCACCCCTAATGTAAATGAATGAAATGAAAGTCTAGTTTTCAGTCAAACAGAAGGTAATGTTTGGCCACATGAATAGACATGACCAAGTGGCCCAGACACCCCCCTATTGATGGCCAATGTATCTCCCCTGTCCTCGTGTAGACTAGATTCCTTCTTGCACTTTTGAATAATGTTCAGTTATTGTGATCATGGAAACATGAAAATGTAATTTATCCAAGTATACACTTGGCTATCACTCGACAAAAAGGTAGCATTTATACCTCATTTATCGTTTGTATTTTAAAGTAAAAATTATCTGGTATTAAACAAAAATAGCATATATAGTGTGTTTGATGAGTTAAAATATTATAGTTATCAATAAATGTCCATCTTTTATAAGAAAAATAATGTGTGTGCAGACACTAATGAAATGTACTGCTCATGTTGATGATCGTATGTGCTCTAAATGGCTCCATAATGCACTTTATGATGTTTGTATTATTTGCAGATGAATACGTGTAGTCATGTATTTGCATGTTTTTTTCTTTTAATTCAACATTGTTTTTGTAATTTACAAAAGCAAATGTGAGAAAGAAATAATTGTTGTGTTTAAGAAGTAGTTAGTAATTTAATAATTACTGAGGAGTGCAAATAGACTTTGCTGTATTCGTATACAGATAATTTGCTTCTAAGTTACGCCCTGTGTCCACGCAATATCCATCCTGATAATCAATGTTCTGATCTACTTTAGAATTAATATTATATTTCTTTATGATATATTTTTGCATAATAATAGTACTGCTATTGCCTACAGATGTTAAGCCTTTCACTCCAAATAACATGTTGTCACAGTACGTTAGGAGCCTCAGCAAAATAAAGGCAACAATCCTAAAAAACGCAAAGTAAGGAGAGATAGTAAAGTTTATTACTGGACATTAGAGTGGCCAGACTTAAAGGAACATGTATTCCTAACATTATAGGTTTAAAATAGTCATTTAAGTTACTGGCCCCTCCTTGTTTCAAGTAAAAAGGCTAATTAGTCAACTTTTTTCCAGCGCAGTGCAGGTCTCCTCCCAGCGAACTTCAGCCCTGCTCCCCCTCCATGGCTGAGATTAACAAATTTGATGATCTCAGCCAATCCAATGCTTTCCTATAGGAAAGCATTGAGAGGCTATTGAGCATGTGCTGCTAAGCACCACGCTGCGCTAATCAGCATCTCCTCATAGGAATGCATTAAAATCAATGCATACCTATGGGGAGAGTTCAGCGTCTCCATGCAGAGTGTGTAGACGCTGAACATCTATGCTGTACATTGTGCAGCACTGACCCAGGAAGCACCTCTAGTGGCCCTGTGAGTGACTGACACTAGAGGTGTTCCTAGGCTGTAATGTAAATGCAGTGTTTACATTATAAAGCCTACAGGGACATGCTGTAAACACCAGGACAATTACATTGAGCTGTCGTTGTTCTGGTGACTGTAGTGTCCCTTTAACGCAAAGCAAGAATCAGGAAGTAATAGAAGTAATATATTTGTTTATTCAGACGAGGACGAGAACAATGCAATCAATAGAAAAAATAACTGCAGGAACAGAAAAACGGGAAGTAAAGGTCACAAACAAGCCAGGTCTACAAGGCATACAGGACCAAGGGAATATCAAGATTAAACCAGCCAGGGTCTGTAATGTAGCTGCAATCTGGTACACAAAACAGGAACAAGGTGATCCTGGTCAAACATAGCTGAGATAGGTACACAGGGAAATACTAGAAAAATCAATATCAATCACTAAGCCGGGTCAAATGACAGATAATCAAATAACAAAGATAAAGTAACATGCGTAAGGGCTCGGAGACCACAAAAGGGCACTAATCGTTTGTAAGATTTAAGTATACAAAGGCCTGATGTGTTTACTTAAAAGACCTCCCACCCAAAATGTAAGTGAGTGTGGTAATGACATCATAACGTCATTGCGACATAAAATGCGGCGGGGCTACAGTGTCTAGCATGAGAAACACTGGCAGCGGTGTCTGCCCTGGCACTGTGGTCGAGCTGTTTCCTTACCCGTGTATCCACAAGCAGCAGAGATATGTATCTATCTTTGCACTGTCCGCTAAATATGGATTAATGAAGATATTATTTTGGCAAGAAGTTTATATTTTACTTTTCAGAATATAAAAATCACAGATCCTGGTGGTAATAATTTGAAAGTAGCTTAAAAGTAAAGCGCTTACATTATTACATAACTGGGGCAATCATCTTAGATTGATATGCATCATTATACCTCCCTATAAGTACATTCAGTTTGTGGGTGCTAAGCAGAATGTCCTGGCAGCACCAGCATCAGTGAGGAGGTTTGGACAGGTAAGTGCTCCATGTGCATTAAGTCAAAACTCGTTTTACACTTTTTCTAAAAATAAAACATATGTAAACGTATAACATGATTTAGAAAAGTTAAATAATCCCAATAATCACTTCTATAGAAAGTGACCAATAGGATAAAGTCCCAGTCCAATCTGAAAAAAAAGTCTTGGAAAATAACAGAATCTTTTTTTTTTATATCTCTTTATAAAATAGTGAAGGGAGACATACAACATGGGGATAAAATAGTAAATATACCCCAAGAAAAAAAAAGCAGAAAAAGGAGTGGGGGGTGCTATTAGTATTTACCTACAGCTATGTTTGTGCAGCATGTGTCCAGTAAAGCAACTCATAATAGACATGGATATGACTTAGGGTGTTATATTTGGCAACTGTTTTCGTTCTACAGCCCCTTCTGCAATCTGTGTCCATTTTTTTTCTAACAGTTTTATTTAATTAAAGGTTGCTTTACTGGACACATGCTGCACAAACATAGCTGTAGGTATATACTAATAGCATCCTCCCCCTTTTCTTGCCTTTTTTTCTTGGGGTATATTTACTATTTTACCCCCATGTTGTATGTCTCCCTTCAGTGTTTCAAAGAGATATTAATAAATATTTTGTTATTTTCCAAGACTTTTTTTCAGATTAGACTGGGACTGTATCCTCTTGGTCACTTTATAAGAAGTGATTATGGGGATTATTTCATTTTTCTATTATTGTATATTTTGGGTTATACCCTCTTACCCAGTCTAGGTGACCTCTCTAGTTAAGAGACGGGACGTGGGAGGTTTTTGCCCTAATCACAAACTTTTTTCTGTGTTTTATTTATATGTGTTTGATTTGCCCATTATTTTTTTAGTGCAAACAAAAAAGAAAATGGGGAACTTGACTAGTGCGATTATACAGACTGCTCTCTATAATGGACGTCCTTAACAGTTGTGTTGAAACGAACACAGGTGGTGTATGAATAAAGTCTTTCACTTCTCTGCACCGCTATTCAGTAAAACCTTAAAACAATGAAAACT
Source organism: Pelobates fuscus (assembly GCF_036172605.1). Taxonomy (NCBI): domain Eukaryota; kingdom Metazoa; phylum Chordata; class Amphibia; order Anura; family Pelobatidae; genus Pelobates; species Pelobates fuscus. Next base: position 384,515,978 of record NC_086318.1, on the reverse strand, counting down.
GTTACATCTTTGACAAAATAAGTGAATCATTTCTAGGCTACAAAACCCCCCTTATTCAGTCATCATGAGGATAAATTAATAACAAGTAACGTATCTGACGCGTTTCGTTCAAATGCATAGAACGTTCTACTATGTTTGTATCTACTATGTATTTCGATGAAATGCGTCAGATATGCTGATTCAATCAGGGTTATTCCCTAAAGTGAGAATTCAAAGTGAATTCAGAGTTAATTTCAAATTGAATTCCAAAAAGAATTTGAAAAACTCTCTAAGTCAGCTGTCAGGTTATAAACTGAGGAGCTCAGGATGCAGAAAAAAGGCATTTTCAACCCAAACGAGGTATCATGGCTGAATGTAGTTACATAGTTACATAGTTACATAGCTGAAAAGAGACTTGCGTCCATCAAGTTCAGCCTTCCTCACATATGCTTTTGCTGTTGATCCAAAAGAAGGCAAATTATGTTCCCTGCTAATAAGAAAGAAAGAAAGAAAGAAAGAAAGAGAGAATGAAAAAAAATAGCGCTAAAATTTTTGGGAGGATTTAGGGTTGGGGAATCGTTTTGTGGTTAAGGGGTATGGGGCAGCATTAGGATGTATAAAGATTAGAAGACTTAGAATTCTAAGTGTATTTTAAGTGTAATCACCATGATCTATATCAGGGGAATTGGGACAACCAAGAGAAGACAATTTAATTGCAATTTGTCAGTTTGTGAATGGCTGAATCACTCCTGATTTTATTGATCTCACCAACTACTGTATTGCAGCCTAATGGAATTGGAAATGTAGTTAAAATAACTGAATATGCCATTTGTGGATATCTGAATGGATCAAAAGAACTGAATTGTGACAACAATAGAGTATTTGGCTACTGTTTGGTTGTCATTCGGCATTTAGTGAATAGACCCGTATGTAAATGAATTTAACCCCATGGTGTCTTACATTTACAGCACAGTATTTCTACTGTTGAAAAAGTCACTGTCCTGGCAAGACATACAGAGTGAAATAGAGACCCAGACTAATGTTTGGATATTATATTTGCCTGTCCCTGTTTCAATTTAAATGGTTAACTGCGGGTTTTCATATATTTTTTGCAACATACACTTTTAAGCTTGTTTTGGCTTTTATCTTATTAAAGTGTATTATTTTATGACACTACTGCTTCCATCAATATTTATTTCGCTAAATACCAGTGCATAAAGACATAATCCCATTTGTTGGAATGAACCCTTTTAAAGAGTAAAACCAGAGTTTTTTTGTTTTTTTTTAAAGTGACAGTGTGTATGTAATACCATGTTAACAATACCTTTCTTTGTTTTATCTGAATCTTAGATATTAGCATTTCTATCTGCTGCTGCTATGGAATGCGGGGCTGTATGAAGTTGGTGAAGAATTTAATTACCGGTAAGTCATTTTACATCCAGATTATTAACATATCGGCATGGATATCTAATTAACCATTTCAGCACCAGAAGTGTAAGCAGTGCATTGCTGAGGTTTTTTTTTACTTTTTTTTTTTTTTAATCTGCATTTTGCAAATAGATTGTAAACCGACTGGTATGTAAATAAACCACATTCTACTGAAATGATGGCATTGGCATGCAACAATAATTGTACCGAACACACCTTTAGTTGCAAATTCCACCAGAATATAAGATTATTGTTAGATTAGGTATACAAGAAAATAAATATCTACCTTTATGCTATGAATGTATTATCCTGAAACATTTAAAATTTTCACAGAATTCATCTGTACAAAAATATATACTATTTTGTTATAAAACCTGTTAACGGGTCATGTTTCTTTATAGCAACTACTATACAGAGACGCTAAATAGCAATTAAACTTACATTCTTCTACAACTACTATACAGAGACGCTAAATAGCAATTAAACTTACATTCTTCTACAACTACTATACAGAGACGCTAAATAGCAATTAAACTTACATTCTTCTACAACTACTATACAGAGACGCTAAATAGCAATTAAACTTACATTCTTCTACAACTACTATACAGAGACGCTAAATAGCAATTAAACTTACATTCCTCTACAACTACTATACAGAGACGCTAAATAGTAATTAAACTTACATTCTTCTACAACTACTATACAGAGACGCTAAATAGCAATTAAACTTACAATCTTCTACAACTACTATACAGAGACGCTAAATAGCAATTAAACTTACATTCTTCTACAACTACTATACAGAGACGCTAAATAGCAATTAAACTTACATTCTTCTACAACTACTATACAGAGACGCTAAATAGCAATTAAACTTACATTCTTCTACAACTACTATACAGAGACGCTAAATAGCAATTAAACTTACATTCTTCTACAACTACTATACAGAGACGCTAAATAGTAATTAAACTTACATTCCTCTACAACTACTATACAGAGACGCTAAATAGTAATTAAACTTACATTCTTCTACAACTACTATACAGAGACGCTAAATAGCAATTAAACTTACATTCTTCTACAACTACTATACAGAGACGCTAAATAGTAATTAAACTTAGATTCCTCTAAATCGTCTGACCTAACTATTTTGGTCAAAACTTTCTTTTTCCAATGAAGGCAGATAAAGGACAATTTTAGCTTGATTTACTAAAATCCAAAGGGTTTTTTGGTATTGCAGTTAAGTTACATGAAATTGCCTATTTACCAACTGACCCCAAGTTCATTTATTTTCTTTATTAGTTATTTTTTTTATGGAAAAGGGTCTCTTAGTGTGAGGGAGATGATCGGCTGTTTACGTGCTAAGGTATCAAAGAAGGTTGCACATATTTTTTGAAAGTTGTTACAGTTATAATATATAGGCATCTTTAAGCTATTTAGCCAGCATTGAGCTTTAGATGTACTTGTACTTCAAAAATAGATAGACTGCCTGAGCTCAGCCGCTCAGCAAAGTTAATTACGCTGCCTACTTGATCAATGTGTTTATTTTCTTCATGATGTTCTTAATAACATAGGGGTACATTGCAACCCTGAATCAGTGACCAATCAATAACATTTGCTGAATTTAAAAAGTAACAGCACAACAGTTATCAAAGCAATCACGATCCAAATATCACAAACCATTTTACTTCCAAATCAGAAAATGTTATTGATGAAAAATCTTGCATTGTTAAACTTACTAGGCCAATATTGAGAAATTATTCGATGTACCAGTGTATGTGTATGTCTCTCTAATGTTTTCAAATGGAATTTTCAGGTATTGCGTTTTAGTTATGTTGTCAAATTTGCTATGTTTTATTTTAGTTTTATTGCTTACCTGTTTTTTTTATAATTGGTAATTAGGAATCATCAGTTTATTTTGCTTCAGCAAAAGATGAAATAAATGATTTATACCAAGGAGCTTCAAATAATAAACACACAGTTTAAGCAGCTCCCACACTCTTGTAGGTATTTCTCTCTCACCCAACACGAAAATTAGAATTTGTGAAAAAAAATAAAAAATTATAGTTTAAAGGTTGATTTGATTCTTATATATTTATAGGCATATTAATGCCTAAATACTTTGGGTTATTGGTCAATTGTTTATTTTGTGTCTGATGGTTCTTTTAAAGTGTTGTTAACTGTGATCACCAACATTTGAATGCTTAATGTAAGGTATGAGGCCATTTTCACTGATGTGACTAGTAAAGGTATTGTTGAAAAATATTTGAATGTCATCCATTAACATGTTGATAAATATACTACATCAGATGGTCATTTCCCCCAAAGGGAAATTCTTAGAACACCAGAACACCAAACTTTATAATATTTCATAAGTTATCACATTGTGTAGGTATTTTATAGACTTGTGTATTCAATTTCAAATAAACTGGGATTCGGTCAAATTTTTGGGTTGATCATATGAATTCAATAACTTCTGAAGAACCTTATGGACATATAATGGACTAATGAATCGGACAATGGACAATGGGCACCAAAAAGGAGCTGATTGATGGAAATAAACAAGATTGATGGTTAAGGAACAGCCATTAAATGTAGATTTTATTCACAAATCAAGTGAACATTGATGAATAGAAGAAAAACAAAAAAAAAGGAAAAAAGAAAATAATTGATATTTATGTATTATATATTTAATAAATATATAAATATAGATTTTTTATTTTTTTTACTGCTCCTCCTTTTTCACTTCCCTCGTTACTTCTTATCACTTGATCTGTGAATTAAATGATGGGCAATGTGCCATAATATTTATATTGTGTATATATTTTGCAATACAATGATTGGCCCATTTTTGTACCCTCTTTGTTTGTCCAAATCGTTTTTCCAAATTATTTTGAAAATCGTCATATGGATGAATTCCGGACTATACGAACACTTTTTATTTTTTGCCCAGATGGATTCGGCCAAACCGAATTTTTACACCATGCTCAAGTCTAGTATTTTATTACAGCCTGCAGTTATGTTTTATTACAGAATAAAGTTACTTTTACCAATCTATATCAAGCGAACCCCTGGTTTCATTAACATATTAGAACCTTTGCAAAGGTGTAGTTAAAACAGACACATATACACAACCTATATAGAGATAAGAGCTAATTTCATTGAACTGGACATAAGTGTAGTAAATTGGAAAACTACAGGCGTATTTATTAAACTCCAAATTGTAACAAATTAAAACTGTTTGTTGACACATTTTTGTACTATGAATGCAATTATTTTATCATCTAATGGGTCACTTCACTCATGACTACCTGAAAACTTGGTAGAAGAGCTTCAAGGTGTTATATTATTTTTTATAATTAGGATTTCTATTTTGGTGGTTTTACTGATTTACATAGTTTTCTGTTGCTGAGCATCACTTTCATTTATTCAATTGGAATATGCCATAAGATATTAAATCCTGGTTGGGTTTGAAGATAACCCTGGTGGTACTTGCAAAGCATGAGAAGTGAGCAACTAACTACTGATTTTAACTTATACAGTTACACTTTCTCTTTTGTGGGTCTTAGTCTGTACAACAAAGAGGAGAAACTTATTTTAAAAAATAAATCCAGAAAGAAGTAAAAAATATCAACCTCCATAAATATTAATAAATGAGAAGTCTTAAAAGTGATAAAAAAAATTAATCAAATAACAATATCAATATCACAGTAGCAATATTAATAATACAAATATATTCAAAGCTATAACCCCTGGATGTTTGTCTAAGGTAACATCCCCAGGACGTACTTGAAAACCAGAATAATCTGAATGTACCTTTTCTGGTTAAATACTTTGTTATTATTATTATTTAACATTATTATTATTATTATTATTATTATTATTACAAAAAGAGTTTAACTATATATAAACATTTTGAAACTTTTGAATGACAATATTCAATAGCTTTATTCACTAAACTCCAAATTATAGTAAAAAAAAAAAAAAAGCCAAATGGCAAAATGTAGGTCGAAAAAAGCCAGTTGTAGAAATTTTCAAGATCAGATTTTCCTGCATTTAAATTTCAATTCACTTGCAATGGTTATTTAATCCCTCCAGTGTTCAGAGTCTAAATAAAAGTTTGTTAAATTTACTGTACATTTAAAGGGTTACTGCAACCAAAACAGGGTTTTAAGAATAACCCTAGCTTATCCTGGTCCCCCATACAGATACCAAAAATAATCTATCTACTGAACACAGCTCCCTAATTTGGTACCCTTAAATATGGCAATCCCATAAGGGTACCAATTTAGATGCCGCCAATTTCAATTATTCAATTAAATTATTACTTAACAATTGTTTTCTTCTCTTATATTACTTCATAATTGACACCCTTCTGTGTATAAAAACAATCTCAATATCTAGCTATTTAATTGCAATATTAACATATAAGATACAATAAAAAGTAGGATCTGCTTAAAATAAGTTTCCTATTTTTGAGTATAAATATGTTAGATGCTTTCTCTGTAGCAGTTTCGCAATTGATTAATAGGAAATGCATTCTCTCGCAATGCATGTTACTACAAGGAGTGTTTTAGGCAAATTCAACAGATCCTAAATGTGATCGTCTGCTTTATGTGGTTGTCAAAAAATGTGGTAGGTAAACTAGTAATAACACTCACATCAGTGATAATGCTCAGCTTGTCAGATCTACAGGAACTGTATTCAGAACACTGACAGAAAATGTATTATTAGGAAAAATATGCCACTCAGTGCTGGGGCCCTATTATTGTTTGCAATTATTTAGAATGAGACAAAGCAAACCAGGTGCTTCATAGACGGTATCATTATACCAGAAACTGTCAATCTGTAGCTACAGAAAGCAGCATAGATAGTGACATTGTTAACAAAAAAAAAATGAAAAAATCACATTTTTTAAAATTACAATATTAGACATATTAGGTGCTGGAGATCTATCTGCACAAACATACACATGTATAAATCTAACTGAATAGGAGCTGTTTTGCAAGTAATATTCTGTAAACAAACATGTGACTCTAAATATTAGATATGTATCCGTATTAAGTGATTTTATTTGTCTGTACGTCTGCCCCTCCCTCCATCCATCCATCTATCCATCTACCTGAATTATTATACATCACAACTTGGTAAATGCTCAAAAAATATTTTTGTGTTAAAAAATTACTTATTGTTAATGTAGTAATGATTCTTTATACAAAATTGAAAAATATATGTAAAGCAATAAGTATGAAAAAAGATAATTATAAAGATGTTAAGGTGCCTTCTATGTGATTCCTAATGAAAGCACATATAAGTTGCATATGCAATTTCACCTTTTGTTAATTATTTAAATTATTGAGATTAATCTGTGAGAACATGTCTGTTGTTGAGATATTATCTTGTAATATTACATATTATTATTATTATTATTATTAATATTATTATTATGTAATACTTTCCGACAATATCATATTGAAGCCTAAGTGTCATGACGCTCAGCACAGTGATGCTGAACACATTCAATGCCTCTCATAGAGACCACATTTTCAGAGAAACAGACTGTGCTTTTGTGGGACTACAGTACAGGATCTTCATTATCCTCTGTCCAGTCTGACAGGCAGCCCGAGCAGCACTCAGAGGAGGAGATATGACATTCGTTTATATCCGTTCATATTCTCATTCCTCCCCCCCACCCCCTTTCATGCATGCCACCATCAGTTCCTTGTCAGACTCGTGGACATAGCATACTGAAGGCCTGAGAGGCCATACTACAAAGAGTGACAGGTCGTTGGGTGTGCTTTATACACCCCCTTCTGTCTGTTACCATAATAAACTGCACTGTACTTTAATGCTGATTATGATAAAGACATATTCATAGGGCAGAGTACAGAATATTTGATAGAGTCCTAATCTCAACATCTGAGGAAAGGGATTTAGGGGTGATTATTTCTGATGACTTAAAGGTAGGCAGACAATGTAATAGAGCAGCAGGAAATGCTAGCATAATGCTTGGTTGTATAGGGAGAGGTATTAGCAGTAGAAAGAGGGAAGTGCTCATGCCATTGTACAGAACACTGGTGAGACCTCACTTGGAGTACTGTACACCATATCTTCTGAAGGATATTGATACCTTAAAGAGAGTTCAAAGAAGGGCTACTAAACTGGTCCATGGATTGCAGGATAAAACTTACCAGGAAAGGTTAAAGGATCTTAACATGTATAGCTTGGAGGAAAGACGAGATGGGGGATATGATAGAAACATTTAAATACATAAAGGGAATGAACACAGTAAAGGAGGAGACTATATTTAAAAGAAGAAAAACTACCACAACAAGAGGACATAGTCTTAAATTAGAGGGACAAAGGTTTAAAAATAATATCAGGAAGTATTACTTTACTGAAAGGTTAGTGGATGCATGGAATAGCCTTCCAGCTGAAGTGGTAGAGGTTAACACAGTAAAGGAGTTTAATCATGCGTGGGATAGGCATAAGGCTATCCTAACTATAAGATAATGCCAGGGACTAATGAAAGTATTTAGAAAACTGGGCAGACTAGATGGGCCGAATGGTTCTTATCTGCCGTCACATTTTATGTTTCTATGTTTCTATATGCCAGTACAGGAGTCAACAGTCCTACAAAATCTGTTTCCCTTTCAAAGGGCCAAAAACCCATAGAAAATGTAGGCATGCATATTACAGTTCACTTTCTGTATCTGTATCTAGAAAATTCTCTACTCTACTGGAACGATCTCTTGTCCACTTGGAAACATTCTCTCCACCCTTTCTTGGCAAACTGTCCCTCTATTCTCTCTAGATCAATGTTACCACCTGATTTTCTCAACTATGTTTAAAATATAAAGACAAGCCCATGCTACTTTCAACTTGTCCCTAGAAACAGTAAACTCACTACTGTCAAGAGACCTTAACATGATCTCCTTTATTTCTCAAACAGTTAAGTAGGACCCCCCTCTCCCTCCTAACATTACCTGCCAACACACAAACATAACACTTAGAATTATGTCCTCTACAACAATTAGCTGGTAGTCATCCTGGGCCCTTTTTAGAAAAATGTCAGTTTCCTTAAGTAAAACGCCTTTAGAAATCAAGTGTTGACTTGAAACTTGGCACTCAGCTTACTCCATTCAAATTCATGTGTTATGACCTAAGTCATCCAAGAAGCAACTCATTTTTATTAATTCAAGTACCACCTACGTGGCTACTTCATTACAGCTTCTGTCTTAGACTGCAGTGTGGTCAAAAGACTTATCTATGGATATATCTGATAAGCAATAGCACAAGATATTTCAGTCTAACTATTACTCTTGATTTAGTATTTCAGTTCAGGAAAGTAACTTAAAACTTCAGTCTCTGTAAATAACACCTCCAACCATACATACGATGATCTAGGTAACTCTTCACTATAATGGAGATGCCAGAAGCATATGGATATCTTAGTATATCTTTGGTGGCTTTGTTGAAAAACATCACTGATTATTGGAAAGATGTATTAAATGTTATTATAACAATAATAAAAAAAGAAACTGAGTGTCCTTCGATGGGTCCCCGCTCAGATCTCATGCTTGTTTTAGCTCATCTTGTGCCAATACAAAGAGAATCTAGGCCATTTGCATATCAGACTGATCCCACCCAAAAGGGAGGTCCAGTACCGAAATGCAGGCTGGCTCTCTCTGCATGAAAGATACAGCAACCCCAGATGATCACTTCGGCCTTATTAAGCCTCGTTAGTGAGGTATAACAATAAACAGTCATCAGATATCTTATGATCATGCAGTGCTTTTTTCTGTCTCTTCCCACTTTCTGTTTCTAAATATAAATGTTCTCTGATGGTTCAGTTACTAAATTCTGCATAGGTACTCATTCTGACATACTGACAGAGAGCCTCCGAACATTCCATGGGAGAACATTTTGAGAGCGTGGGACAAACTGGGACATTTATATGATTGCAATCAAAACTATCTTACCATGAAGACACCATGAACGGGATTTTAAAGAAGAACGGTTATGTCCTGGGATTTTTACATTATGTCTACTCATCCTTATATTTAAATTATATGTATTTGTGAGATGTGAACACTTCAATTAAACTGAGAAATCCACACTTTTATCCTGTAAATGGGTGCCTCCATCTTAGTTCCCTGTCAATCTTTGTTACAAATTCTGTTCTTTACACCTGGCGTTGAACATCCAGAGAAGAGGAGAAATAAAACAATGCTTCTATTTATTCTTCTCAATTGCAATGTTGCTTTAGATTTGTCTTGTCTGAACTGGATTATGAGGTCATGTGCTAACTCTTTAATATTAGTTTAAAAGAAAATGACGCATCTGCTAAAAAAAAAGCTTAACCCGAGTTCGAAGTGATTTTCAGTGTTCTATCCAATAATGTAAATTCCTGAGGAGTGACAGTTCATTTGTTTACCGTCTCCCTCTGTTACAAACAATAAGCATTGATCTAAGAGTCCTGCAATTACCAAGATTATGTGTTCTTGTATTATTTGTACAGGTTGATTCTGTTTACTATTATTTTTATTTTTTTATTTCTATTTTTTTCTTTTCTAACCTACTACCAATTCCTTGGATTTATACTTTGCTTGTACTATCTACTTTGATATATATATACCTCATGGCACTCCCAAAGTCCCTGGCACACTTCTTTATTTTATGCACATACCGTATCTGCAATATACTATTATATAATCCTGCCAATAATTACATTTGATTGTTATTGGCATTGCATACATTTAAAAAAAAAAATTTCTGAAAGTGGAAAAAAAGAAGAAGAATTTTTTCAGATCTGAAATTTTTCCTCAGTTTTTCCATTTCAAAATAACTGGAGAAGATTTGGAGTTTATCGACTAACCCTGAACTTTGTTGACTAGTCTGTGACTTTACTATGAAATGAGAATGACAGATTAATAAAAATAAACCATGTTCAAACTGGAGTGTCTAAAAAGCAATTAATTCTAGTATTCAAGGGAGTAATTAGTATAGAAGATTTTAGCATCACAGATATATCACTGATACAGTCACCACCTGTAGTAAATTCCATATTACGGTTTCCACAATGTATATATTAGGGTAAAAATAATTTGATCTTAGAATGGTTGGAGAATGGTTTAGAGAGGTCTAACGTCTTACCTGGGATCTTCCAGGCACCGCTCTGTGCCTCCACTAGTTCTTATGGAGATCCAGAAACTATCAATCTGAGCTAAATATGGCAGTGCAGGGCTTAGCTCATTAGCTGAGATTGATCAGCTGATGCTCTTAGCCATTGAGCCAGTCTTGTATTACAGGGCAATACTCAGAAAAACTGACAGAAGGTCCTGCTTAGCCACTCTCCACAGGAAGTAGTGGAGGTAGAAAGTGGTGCCAAGATGACCATTCTATATTTTTTTCACTACTTACAATTGGGTGATGTAGAAGCAGTGATGCTTGGAGCAGTGATGCTTTAAATTATAAATTCGGATTACCACAAAGGAATAGATATTCTAACATATAATGGGTACCAAGAGTGCTCTAAATGGTAATCAAGAGCTTCCACAAATGGTAAACTTCTTCAAGAACAAAATCACATTATTATTTACTTCCTTAATATATTCAACTTGAGAATCTTCCATCCCACCCTGAATACCTGTTCAAATTGAGAATAACCTGCCTATTCAGCATTAGAATATGTCCATTCATCCTGAGTATGTATCTGTTCATTTTGAGAATCTGCCTTCTCAACCTGAGAAACTAATCATTCACATTGAGATTCGGAGAACCAATTCATTCATCACAAGAAGCCTAGAATGTATCAGTTAAACATGAGAAGAAATATGCATGAACTTTTAGAAGATCATTTCCATTGTTGATTAAGTCTAGGTGTGCCCCAGGTTCAAGCACACTTCCTAGCTGTAACCGAGACACCAGGAGCGCTTCAGCTCCCAGTCACCGCAGCTTGACTGGGGTCTATCTAGAGTTTTTCCACCCTAGAGCAGGGTATCAGGCTATAGTCCCAAAGGGATTAGGGTATCCTGCAGAGTGTATAGCTGTATAGCTCTATCACCCAAACACTAGCCGAGACTTAGCAAGGGGTGAGAAAGAACTGACTTTATTGAACACAACACAAGTATTTTATGGACACATTCCCCACAGGAGCTCACAAGTTAAAACAATATAAGTCCCTGCCTAGACTCTTGGTGTCCATGACATAATTAGTTTAAGTCACCATTATTGAATTACCTGCTGGACACCAAGAAGGGCTGCACAACAATAGTTTCACAATCACTCAATAACTCAATTTACTTCCATTCTGTTCTACATTAGTGTTAATGCATTACTGCGTTTACAAGGCAGGGTGGAGATTTAATAGCATGGGAGAACAGTCAGTTTGAACTAGCCTAGAAGTGTCAATGGGACAACACCCTTCTTGGAAAACAACAAGGAAAGTGGGGAGAAAAACACACACCCTGTACCTATAATGGGCACAGGGTGACTACAACATAAGAGCAATCTCGGGACCAATATAACCTGTCCGTGAGGACCCAGTGATGGTAACTACCCTCGCATTAGGCATTTAGGCACTAAATATATCTGTTAATTCCCCTCCAACTTATAATTAACTTAAAAAATGATAACCTTCTATGATATGTATCCAGGCCAACATGGCGTGAGGTGGCTAGTTATGAAACAGAGTGTGACAATACCGACATTTTTAATTTACCATGTAAAAATTCCTACTGTGATTATGACACATGTTTTTAAAGCTCTTGGCTTCATGTTCAATGGCTAAAGCACACATCTCTTTCCAGTGTGTAGAGCAATACTTCCAAACCCAGTCCTCAAGGTACATCCTATTTAAATGCCATTGGTGACATTGAAAAAATCTGGACTGTTGGTGTACCATGATAAATGAGTTGTGTTCCACCAATGAATGAGAATATGTTTTCACAAGTTGGAAAACTTAACTAAACTTAAGACCTACCTTTCCATAACGGTCCTAGCTCAGAAGCAAACAGGCTCCGGGACGCTATTCTCCATGCGTTGCTTGGATTTGATCCTTTCTGCATTAATTTGTGTACACCATGGCTATGATAAGTATTAAATTACTTTTAACAAGGAACGCCGACAAGAACATCAGACATCCTCCTCTGGTTCATTTCATTTATTCCTGCATTAGTATAACGTAAAATACAAAAAATTAATAGCCCTGGAAATTATCCAAAAATAAGATTTAATCCAAAAATCAAACAAGTAAATCACATAGAAAAGAGTGCATAGTTCCCAATCAGTCATACTTCATCTTTAATGACTCATACAGTGGAAGATACAGGGGGATTGGATTGAATATTACAATTACTGTATGTGATTAATAACTTTTTACCAGGGGCTTTTGTAGGTTCGTAAAACACCTGGGGCTTGAGCCCAAAGGAAAACTCATTGACCCCTACACTAACAGGATGTGAGGATATATAATGACATATGCCTGCCTTTCTATGGTAAGTCTCTTCTTCTTTACCCATGAACATCATGATTCAGATGTTCTCCACTATTGCAATAAAAACATGTTCGGAAACAAGCACATGCTGTACAGCTAGGCATTCGATGTGATCTCGCCACACTACCTTACTAGTAGAGGAGTGTGCTGCAAAGTTCTGTCTCCCCTTCCGAAAGACACCTGGGAGCATCATCTCTGTTCTCTAAGTAGCCTGGAGGAGCATTATATTATTGATCTTTGATTGTATAATAGGTAGCTGCTTTCAGAAGCAGCTGACTGATGTAAAATTCAAAAAATAAAATCCTTAATATCCCCCAGCTCCCACCACCAACTGTAAAGATCCAGGGCTAAAGATACCCAAATCTGGGGTTTCGGCCCTCAAACTCCCCACCCTTCTTTCGCTCAGTAAAAGAGCCTTCACAATCAAACATTCAAACAGTGACACTGTAGTACAGAGCTCAATGATCAGTGTTAATAACCCTCTGGTAGAAATTGAGATAGCAGCGGGTGCCCTGCTAAAATTTACCAAGAACGCCACTCTTTACTGATACTGCTAAAAAAAGGGGATTTCGCTTATAGCTACAACTACTTTTGGGTAAGCTCTACTCATTAGCTGCACTGTTAATGTTTGCACACCTTACTTGTTTTCGTGCATGCAAACCTTTGTATTAGCCATAGCATCACAGTAAGAATTTAAATAGAATATTTCAGGATGATCCTGTGATGGGCGCATAGTCTTTCTGCTTAGTGAAGATCTGGAGTGTAAATCTAATTATGGTAGATTTTCACACGCAGTTCTATATCTAGATGCATTAAACATTGCACATCCTACAGAGTGAAAAAAATTCAATACATTTCTGATATATTACTAGAAGGTAAATGCAGAACCCTTATAGGGAAATCGATGACTATCATGATTGGTCAAGAGAGATCACAAGTGGGAAAGATAGTGTGGGTGGGGGGTATAGGAGCCTGAATGGAATAGTAAAATGAGGAGCTTTACTAATAAGGATGTAGGCTAGAAGGGTTCGATGTGGAAAGTAGGAAAGGAACTGAATGGTGAGGAGAAGAGACTGACATAGCCAATGAGGACTGATATAATAAGGACAAGGGTTTGATAGCTTGAATGGGATTAATACTGAGGAGAGGGAAATGGGACTCACGTAGATGGTGGAACAAGAAGACTGTTCTGAAGTCTGGTAGAAAATAATTGGTTAATCCAAAAACAATAATTTTGGGGGGCGATTTGTGATTCGTCCATGTGCCGTTTCGGTTTGGACAAATGTAATCAATGCAATAGTTTCTGAAAAAAAGATTCAGACAAACCAAAATGGCATAAAAATTAGCCAATCAGTGTACTACAAAATATAAATGTTATGTGAATATTTTGTGGTACACCGATCAAGTGAGAAGAACCAACCAATAGCAGAAAAAAGAGGACGAACATCTATAGTTATATATAAATACAGTACATATGTTTTAAATGTACAATATATAAATATAGATTTAATTTTTACTGTTCCTCCTTTTTGTTTCTATTGCTCACTTTTATCCCCTAGCCATACATCTTTTTTTCCATTAATCATCTCTTTTATTTTGGCCCCACGAACGGAACTTAGAATCATGAAACTAACAAAACATAAAAATTCTGACAAACTGCAATTCATTGCATACCAAATGCATGAGTCTAAGGCTGATATGGAAGTATGAGACTGGTGGAGAATTGTGTATGTGAATTGAGTATGAGGGGGGTACTGGGAACTGAGAATAGGAACTGAAGGAATAGGGACTGAAATTGAAGAATTAACTAAGGGGATGTTTATATATAGGAAAGAGGAGAGATTTTTAAACAGATTTATTTAGATTACTGAATATACTACAAGCATAAATTAAATAATGAATTTGATATCCCAATGATCTCTGTGATGCTTTATTCAATATAAAGAAATCAATTGATAACAAAAGTCTTAACAATTTTGCTTGCTTTTACAGTTCAAGTAAAGGTCTCTGTTGTCATCAATCATATATATGGCTTTTTAAGGAATGTGAATGGAGTGTTAATAAGAGTTACTATTCTTATTTCTCCCTTATTTTTTCAGAGAAATACCATCCCAATAATGTCTAACCTGTAAATAAAATTTAATAAACAGAATCAAAATCAATCAGTATAAATGAACAGAGCCACAAACACATACTATGCATACAACACATTACGACACAAAATATCAAATTGTGTTTTCTTTTACAACTGGTAAAGGTTTGAATTTATGAATTATCATTATCATGAGCTAGATTACTGTCAAAGAATGTTGACTAATGTCAACAACGAGTCTGTATAAGAAAATGAAAAAAAAATAGGAAGCCTCAATGTGCCTAATGACATGGCCATCCTCGGTTGACAGGTTATTTGAACACTAAACAGATGCATCAGTAATGGTGGAAGCTCAAGTTTTTTTTTCTAATAATATACATAAACTGCTCCAGGTTACAACATGCACTACATCTGTCTATGTCAGAATGATGTTATGGAGGCAGGGGGTTCACAATATTCCAAAAAAAATGATATTTGACTTGTTCATAAATATTTAGTAGTAGCTATGCAGTTTGGAATCAGATTTCTATATGATTAGATATATATGTGTGAATGTCTGAGTGCATGTATGTGTGTGCATGCGTGTGTTTACACAAAGAAAATGTTACATTGTTTTTAAAACAATACACTGTATTTTTCCACTTTCACCAGCATTATCATGATTCAAAATTTTTATATATTTTATTTTTCTATTTTTCAAAAAAAAAATAATCCTTTTCTAAAATAATTTTAATTCATCTGCAGGAATCATTTATACATTTATTCTTTAATGTCAGTTTAAAACACAGAAAAAAATGTGTCTATTACAAATAGAGTTAATTTATTTTTCTTTCGAGTACACCTTGCTAAATGGTCATTTTTGACAATGGAAATACAAAAAAAAAACAACATGTGAGCGGTGTTTTTATACAGAATGGTCTAAAAAATAGTTAAATCTGTAAAGCATACCAATAAGAATTAATTTATTTGCAGGTTTTCCATAGAGTCAGCACATTTAGAACCCTGGAAACCTGTTACCATTCCTATCAAACCCATTCCAAGATTCTAGACTGCGGTTAATGAAAGATTTTACATGGGCTCAATGAATGGTGGATGTCAGCTATTGCGTGATGGGCTATCATCAATCATCCATTGTCAGTTATTTCTGTCTCAGTGAGTAAGCCTTTATTTAAAGCATAAAGTAAGAATGCTGCCAGACCACAGGAACAAGCCCTGAGCTGTTTGCAGGTGCTGCAATTCACAGCTGTCAATTAAACCCCTGACATTTGTATAATGGCCATAAGGCAAAGCATATGCAATTGATATTTCATATACCGGGGGAAAAAAAAATCTAAATTTTAAACTTATCAGTATCATCGCCCATTTCTCGAAAGTCATGACTCACAATTTAACATTTGCATGTAATAAGTCCATGCTGCAAAATTATAGAAAATAATGAAAAGCAGAAAAAAAAGAACAAAAAAAAAATATTTGGAAAAGGAAGGAAGAAAATAAAAAGGTAATAGATAATTATAGATAAGATAAAGAACAGTCATAGTATAAGCAACATTAGACCAACACTAATAATTTCCAGATCTACAAAAAGATTAAAGGATTTTTTTAAACTAATGAATTAGCCTTTTTTTTAACATAGTTTTGCTTTGATATTTTTTTTTGTAAGTATGAACTATAATTTGCAAAGAATTGATGCACCAGTAGAAGTCTTGCTTTTTAAATCATTCTAAGTAAGTATAAGTGGTATTCATCAAGTTACTGAATGGTGATAAATCATTGCAAATAACTAGTTGGTAAGAAAAAAAGACTACTTAACATTTTTTGGAAGTCTGTGATCTAAAAGGATATTGTATTAAAATTATCAGAGGTTAAGTAGATATCTTATGTACAACAAAAAAAACTTTCATTGCGAAAACAAAAATAAAGAACTGATTTTGAAAAAATGAAAACCTGAAATGTATTTAAATAAAGTAGACTAGTATGAAAATGTTTTGAACAATGTTTTGTAAAATATAACTGTCAGAAAACTGTCAGAAAAATATAAACTGTCAGAAAAATATATTTGCATACATAGAAATAAATATAAAAACACACTTACAACCATGTTGGGAATTCAAGCTGAATTTTAAATATAATGCCAACGTAACTGAACTAGAAGCATAGCTGACTTAAATGTTTTCCAGTTCAGCTATTTTGGCCTTAAATTTTAAATTCATTTGGAAATCACTATGAATTCTCGACAATTTTCACTTTAGTGAATTACTATGAATAATAAATATGATATTCATTGTTTGACTAATTTCAGTTTATAGAACATCGTCATTTCCCGGTTTTTCATTAAAAAGCCCTGTTAAAACCTTGACTTGCAGACTGTCCCCAGAGGATATAGTATAGAGTGGAATAATCGAATATGAATAATCACTAACCCCTTTGTAGCACAGTTCCTTAAAAAGGCAGAAGGTAGGCACAATCTAGCCAGAGCCGGCGCAGCCATAAGGCGACCCAAGGGGCGCAAAGATATCCGAGTGACCGTCGGGAGCACGGAGAACTCCGCTCCCACCAGTAATTTTTTGTAGCAATGCCCATGGCAGTAATTTACCCAGCTGACTGTGTGATGAGGGGGAGGGGGGGAAACATGCAGCCACTGAGGAAGGAGGGTTGAGCAGCGAGGAGCGACCGTGGCCAATTGCCTCCTGAGCTAAAGGCCGCTGGGATACATGACATCATATCCCGGTAGCCAACTGCTGTGGAGAGTGGAGGAAAGCTACTGCAGTGCAGCGGGACCTCTGTTTAGCAATTATAATAAACAGTAAGTCTATGTGTGTGTGTGTATAATCAGTGAGTGTGTGTGTGTGTAAGAGTTAGTGTGTTTGTGTGTGTGTGTTGTGTGTGTAAGAGTTAGTGTGTCTGTGTGTGTGTGTGTTAGAGCCAGTGTGTGTGTGTGTGTAAGCGTTAGTGTGTATTAGTGTGTGTTAAAGCCAGTGTGTATATAAACAGTATGTGTGTGTATGTGTGTGTGTAAGAGCCAGTGTGTGTGTATAAGCAGTGTGTGTGTGTGTGTGTGTGTATAAGCAGTGTGTGTGTATATAAGCAGTGTGTGTGTGAGTATAAGCAGTGTGTGTGTGTGTGTGTGTGTAAGCAGTGTATGTGTGTATAAGCAGTGTGTGTGTGTAAGTCAGTGTGCATATCTAAGAGTCAGTGTGCGTATGTAATAACCAGTGTGTGTTTATGTATAAGCAGTGTGTGTTTATGTGCCAGTGTGTGTTTATGTATAAGCAGTGTGTGTAAGAGACTGTGTGTGTGTGTGTGTGTGTGTGTGTGCGTGTGTGTGTATAGTAGCCAGTGTGTGTATAAGCAGTGTGTGTAAGAGCCAGTTTGTGTGTGTGTGTAACAGCTAGTGTCTGTGTGTGTTACAGCCAGTGTGTGTGTGTGTGTATAAGCAGTGTGTGTATGTAAGAGTCAGTGTGTGTGTAAGAGACTGTGTGTGTATGTGTGTTTGTGTGTGTAAGAGCCAGTGAGTGAGTGTGTGACACAAGGGGGTAAAGAGTCCACAAAATTAGGATGGAGACACAAAAATATGAAAAGAATGCAAAACAGGGGATACAATATACAAAAAGGGACAACGAGAAAGAAAAAGGTGGCAAAATGCACAAAAGGGGAACAAGGGTAAGAGGGGCAAAAGGGGGATTATTAGACAGACAGGTGAAGACAAATTTTGGGGGCAGTAAAATGTGTCTTCGCCTGTGTAGACAGAAGTCCTTGCACCGGCCCTGAATCTAGCCCAGTGCTCTTTACACTTCTTTAAACTCTGCAGAGCTAATAGAAGAAGAGAACTCTCTGGCTGACTGACAGTCATGGCGGAGTTTCGTCACCCAGTTAGTGTTGAAAACATGACAAACTCCAGACACATAAAGCACTTCAGCAAGCGGTAGAGAAACTCAGTTCAGGGGAATCAAATTATACCAAACTGGTCCTGACGTGTAAATCAGTAAGAAACTATATTGAACGCAGCTACCAAACTTATTGATCCATTGAAGAGGGGTTGGGAACAGCAGACATCCTCCAGAGATGGGGGACTAATAATTTAGCAATGTTTAAAAGCCCAAGAAAGTCCTAATGCCCATAACAGGTTGCTCTCATGACGTTGTTGTATCATGACATGAATATCCCCTCCTTCCCTCCCTCCATGTGCTTCCACACTTACCTGCATTATAAGATATATATAAATAACTTCTACTCCTTCTCTCACTGGGTTAGAGAGTGCTTATCCACTCTGAGATGGGTGAGAATGATCCAATCAAAATGTTTTTTAGCGAAGCAGTTGATTGACCTCACAAGGTAGGCAGTGATGTCGTGTGGGGGAGTAAAAATAGAAACTTTGCATGCGTTGGATTCCTAATGAATTAAAACCTTATGTTCAGAGTTTTCTTGACTCTAAGGAAGAGGGGTCTAATTATTAATAACCAGTATGGCATTCTAAATTTAAACAAAAATCTGGTTTAAAATGGTTTGGAGCAATTTTGTAAGCATGCGAATGATGTTATTTCTCTCAACCCAATATGAATTCCACATCGGGGTTGAGCAGACCTGAGAGAACCTGGCCAATGTGTAGGGACAACTCTTCAGTAAAAGGTTTCAAGTCAGTATTGATCAAGCGATGGGGTGATAGCTGGTGCACAAGTTTGGATCTTTACCTTCTTTGAGCAACAGTAATGTGGGCCGTGAGTTTGTCCATAGGAAAAACTCTTTCTGCATAAGGAATACCGCCAAATGTTTTATTAAATGCATAGAAAGACTCTCAAGACCTGGGTCTTTGTTAAGTGGATTAAGTTTTGTTGACTCCCTTCATTGTGCGCATATAGCTTTTGAATTATTTTACCCAAGATTGGCTCCAGTAAGAATTGCTAGTCTTCAACACATATGCTTTCATACCAGGCCAAGCCATTAGCATACAATGGTCATTTTTGAGTGATATTCATTACTACCTTATGATTATAATTTAGCTTTTTAAGCTTCTGTGACTTGATCCGATAACACACATTGGGACTATTTGGCAAAAATCCATTGCTTATTTACTGCCACTTGAAAGTAGCTGGCTAGGCTTGGCTAAAAGGGCCCCCTTGGCACTGACAGAGGTGGAATTACACCTCTGGCTGCAAAGGGGTTAAATTCAGTATGTGGAGCCTCTCATAGAGAAAAGCTGCACATACAAAATCCAAGGACTTAAATCTCAAACCACTAAAATGGCCATGGTGCAAGGAGTAACCCTTTATTGCATTTAAAAGAAAATAGATCATGATATGATAACAAAGTTAACACAAGTTATAGAAAAATGTCAATGTTATTCAATAGTGTAACTTAAAAAAAGTAACAGTTCCCCTTTCATGTATGTTAATAAAGTAAATCAGTTATGCTACAATTGTTTAATTCAAAAGCTAAGTGTACCATTATGGCAAGCATCATCTTCACCTATCATTGGCAAGTCATTTAGTGAATATTTTGTTATTTTTATTTATTAATCTCTTTGCCCTGTACTTTTTTTAATAATTTTTTTTATTTACTGAGAATTAATATTGCTCATCTATATAATTTATTAATTTAATTAACAATATAATCTTATATTTTATCCAGTGTACTTTATTTTTAATGAAATAAAACATTGGTTATTATACAAAAAGGGGCTAAATAGTTAGACACTCGAAATGAAAGGAGAGGAGAACCCTGCCCATGTATTTACAATCTGGAGGGGAATTGTACATTGAGACTGTGAAGAAACTACACCTTTTGTTTCATTACCTTTGATTTTGCTCGTTCGGTAGATAAAACTACCGAACACCGATGACCCTCCTGGCTCATTAACTACAAAGCAGACTGCAAATTAACTGCTATCTCTGTGGTGGCCATCTTGTTTGCACGAAAGGAGGCTGCGGGACTTGGTCGTCGAGTGTCTGGAACTAAAATCGGTCACTCGAATTCCCGAACGACTGTCAACTTTACGAACGAGGGGGCGGAGCTTGGGACTGAACCCGACCAGATGCCATCTCTGTCGGCTCCCGCTCATAACAAGCATTAACCACATAAAACCTGAAACCTAACCATTGAACGACAATACCACGACTACCTACTGACTCAGGACACCGAGGGGAACAGGCAGATGCCCTTCTTACAACCCCCAAAGACTGGGAAGGCCAAACACAAAACCAAGGCCTACTACCAGCCAACCCTCCACACCCTGGAGACGTTCCTGGGAGGCTACAGGGGACACGACGACCCAGGAGCTGAGGGGGAGAGGATGCGACACCCAAGGATATCCCTGCAACAATGAAACGCCGCACCCAGAAAGGCCAGCAGGGCTCACCAGCAGAACAACCCGATATCGGGGAAATGCTGCAATGACATGCACCACCCAAGATGGCCATGGCAGAGGGCTCCACCGCACCAATGTGGCCTACACCACCAGACCAATCACAGGCAGCACAGGCAGACGGGGCACACAGTGGCACGCTCTTAACCCTTAAAAAAATAGGGGAACATACCCTAGCCATGAAACAAGACCTCAAACGCTTGATGCATGAGCTCCAAGACTTAATCGCCAAAGATATAGGCACCATAAAGGCGGTGGTGCACCAAAACACGGACAGAGTAAACGCAGTAGAGGAGAACGTTTCAAAAATAAACAACGACATGACTCACCTCAAAGAAACATTACATGCAATGCAAACAGCCCACCAGACGCTAGCCATGCAAGTCTCCACCCAAGGAGACCGCTTGCGCCGCAACCACATCAAGCTCCGGGGGGTGCCCGCTGAACTGCCTCACTTCCTCTGGAGACTTCTGAACACAATCCTGCCGTCCTCAGCTGCCCGGAAAATTACACTGGAGAGTACATACCGACTGCCAGCAGGGCCCAACTCACCACCCACAGAAGCATAAGATGTCATCATATGCTGTGCCACGACACATGACAAAACCACCATAATGATGGCGGTGAGAGGCAAGACACCCCTGGTGTTCGAGAATGCCCAATTGCTCTTCTTCCAAGACCTAACAAGGGCAACACTGCAATGGCGGAAAACGATGTACAACCTAACCAGCCGCCTGAGAATGGCAGGAATACAATACCGTTGGGGGCACCCAGGGTCATAATGCTTACCCACAATGGAAACACCTACAGAGCCACATCGGAGACAGAAATCCCCGCAATCCTAACCTCACTAGGACTTACGGACTTACACAAGAACATGGCCACAAATAGCCCATCTCAGATGGGAGATCCTGCCACAGTGAACTCATTCACACCTCGATCCCCGGGAAGCACGAACACAACTCCCTGACGAGGACTGTACTCCTAAGCTGGCCAAAGCGGTCACAGCCCCATTCAATATGGGAATAGTTAGAGGGCTCTGAGTTGCTCTTCCTTTTTTATATATGGTTTTTCTATGGTTTTACATGCCTTCACTTGTTTATGTCGGTTTACGCTATCAAAGTTTAGTCAGGTTTACCAACCAATACATAGCCTCACGGGTGGTACGAGCACACAAAACCTTCTACCCAGCCGGGCGGAGTGGAAGTGGCATGGAAGCACAAAAGAGTGGAGTACACCATGACTACCCCCCCACCCTCCAGCTAACCCCTTGGTTATGGATTCCCACGAAACACGCAGCAGAACCCCAGAATAACGCAATAAATTTTACACAGCGCAGCGCCCATAGCTATTTAACGGCGCATAAATGCAAAAGCCGTCTCCCTCACAACGCAAACTACAAACAGACCAGCGTCACCCCAGGTTTCACAGAACAGCCAAGGGGTAACATAACAGCGCCAGCAGCAACTAGGGCCAACAGCATGGGAGCGCTCGCTGAAACCAGTACCAACAACCATAACGCAACCTGTTAAAAAAGTATCCAGTTCTATATTATGTAACATATATCACTTCTGTCATTGTAACACAAGATATATTGACATGCACCTTAATAATAAAGAATTTAAAGAAAAACAACTTTGCGAATGCCTGCTTCCTTTCACAGACCAGCCAGGAAAGTGCTATTCGGTAGGTTTGTTCCCACAAACTAGGGGAACAAACACTACCTATGAGCCAGGGGAACCATTCGTGGATTTGTTCGGTTTCTTAGACTTTTCGAAATAGACAGAATGCACAACCTAATTTCATGGAACTATTTCTAGGCAGGAGCCTCGTGGAACTCCCAAACCCCTGAACTGATCTGGGAGATTTTTTTAAATGTTGGTCTTCCAGAACAGGGCTCTCAGAGGATATTACTTTTGTGGGGTTTCCATAGAGTTTGGGGTATTTTCTGGGTTTCTTGAAAATGTGTGTTTTTTGTGTTCAGAGATAATTGAGTTTGGTATAGTTCTTGACTCAATTATCTCATAAGTACAGGGAACAGATTATATTATTGTATGTAGGAGTGTCCTGGACCTGAGAGCCAATGTAACTGCAGAATGTATTTTGTCATTGTCCCCTCTCAGGTCCAGTGGGGAATGGCCCTGGAATATGTCAACGTAAACCCTGTACTTTTGTATCTGCATATAATCCGGGCATTTAGCCTGAATAAACCATTTCTATTCTACACTTCATCTAGTTTACGCTGATGTTTGGGTATCCATCTGATTTGCTTGGGGAATATACTTGGATGCTGTACTTTGTTGGGAGAACGTTCGAATCAACACTCGAACTGCGAGCTATAATCAGTCAGCCTCTAGCAGTTCGGGAGGAAACAGATGAACAGGTATCTGCAATACCAGCATTCGTTACAGAGACAAAAGGTTAAGGGGAGAAAATATAACAGTGGAGTAACAGAAAATCATGTCTCAGTTATAGTCATAAATGTGAGTTCATTTAACAAGACATGCATTTTCCGAGTGGACTTCAACGATGCTCACTGTTAATAGATAACTGTTAAATTACTAAGGGGAACTTGCTGGCATTTCGGATCTGGACTGCACGTATGGGTGGGACCAGTCTGATATGTTTCAGAGATGTTCTCTCTGTAATGGCACAAGATGAGCAAAAACCAACTTGAGAACTGTGCGGGGACCCACCGAAGGGCAGGCTATTTCAGCTGCTGCTCGTTCTAAGTATTCTCTTGCGACCCATTTTTTTGCTCTCTCTCTATATATATTACACTCTAAAGGAGTTGGACCGCTGGGCTGTAGTGGTGGAGAAGCCCTTAATGCCCCTGGCTGGGTTGAACTTGCCCTGGTGCTCCATTTTGGTTTAAATGTTTTTTTTTACTCTTTACGTAATAAAGGCAGTCAGATAGCCATATTACTAATGCAGTTTCACGTGTGCCTATGCAGAGGCTAATGAAATCATCAGAAAGCTATGTTATATATTCAAGTAAAAAGATATAAGTATGCATAAATGAACCTTTTCTAATAATCATTTACAGAATTAGCTAGGCCTTGTATTCCGGTGCAGAGGTTCAAAGAAACAGAAGTGGTGTGAGGCTTATTTTGCCGAAACACATCAAGTGAGGTGGACTTATATTATATATTCTTTTACGGAGAGTGTGTGTTTTAATAGTGCTTAATACATTTTTATCCCTGCACCTATATGGTATCCTGGAGTTTATAAGCTGATAAGGGGCTCCAAGACAAGTTGGGAACTGCGCTTTAACCATCTCTAAAGAATCATCTACCTCATTTTTCTGTTTTATAATGCTTTTAAGTCTGAGCCAGCTATTCAATTGGCTCCGCACCATGTGAGTGGGACCATATAGAGATAAATATTATAAGTGGTTTTATACTGTACTACTCTATGGTCTTTTTCTTTTATTTTTTGCAGGTGTCTTCATGTGAACCTGTAATTTTATATATAGAGTGCTCTCACTGTTTTTTATATTATCAATTTATAACGTTTCTGTGTGTATGTTGCGTGAACACATCAGGTGATAGTAGCACTAAATTGTTTTATCCTGCACTAATCCCTATATTAATTGTATATCGAAGTGGTGTGAGGCCTAAGTAGGTGATAAGTGAAAATGTATAGTAATAGGTAGCTTATATATAAATGAAGAGCATGTTATGTAAGCAACAATGTTTACGTCTAACAGAAGAAAGTCGAACAACAATGTAACGAATTCTGACTGTTTTCCGATGCGGTTGTCTGAATAAGCATATTTGTTGCCGCACATTAAAGAATCACTATAGTGTCAGGAAAACAAAGCCTTTTTTCTGACACTACAGTGCCTTGAGGGTGCCCCCACCCTGTGGGTCCCCCTCCTGTGGCGCTGAAGGGGTTAAAACCCCTTCAGCAGCTTACCTTAATCCAGCGCCAGGCTCCCTCGGCGCTGGTGACCTCTCCTCCCCCCCACCCCGACGTCAGCTCCCCAGTCCGATGCCAGCGGAGCTGAATGCGCATGCGCGGCAAGTGTCGCGCGCGCGCATTCAAGCTGTCAATAGGAAAACATTTCTCAATGCTTTCCTATGGACGCTCTGCAGATGAGCCTCTAGTGGCTGTATGGAAGACAGCCACTAGAGGCTGGCTTAACCCCAAATGTAAACATAGCAGTTTCTCTGAAGGGTTAAAACCCTGCATCTGAAGGGGTAAAACCCGAGGGACCTGGCACCTAGACGACTTCATTGAGCTGAAGTGGTCTGGGTGACTATAGTGTCCCTTTAAGAATGAGTCAAAGGGGGTAATATGTGGGAATGTATATCATTTGGTGATATATGTGGGTATGGGGATTATAGCATGTGTGTTTTATTAAATAAAAAGCAAGCGGGATCGAGTCACAGCAGCATGGTACTTGACCAGGAACCAGAAATCATTGCTGACATTTGTGTGCGGTATTGGTGTGTATGCTAATGTTTCCTGATTAGTGTTACTGTATCGTTGGAGTAGCCATAGAGCTGTTTAGCATATGCGTTAGGATGCTTTTATATCTGACTGTCCTTAATTGTGATTCGCTGGTAAAGTTATCATCATGAGGCACCTCAGCATGCGTTTGGATAACAAATTAGGTGTAGTGTCCCTCTGTGGACCCACACAGAAAGACCCCCGGAAGCACCTGGCTGCCCCACGTCCCGTTCTAAAGCGGGAGATGAGCGGGTGCTCATAGTAAGCTTGGTAGGGGGGAGGGTGGGAGTGGGGGGAGGACAGAGAACGAAGGAGAGAAGAAAAAAAAGTAAGGAGAAAAGACAGGAGTAGAAGAAGGAAAAAAAAGGAGGGAGGAGGGCTGAATTTTGTTCCTAGTGCCCCATTTTAGATCTTCCCTCTTCAGTTCACTACTTGACAAAATTCTGAACGCTTACTGCATTTAACTCAAGCATACAATAAGAAGTTTAAAATAGCCAATGGTACAGATCTTTCTGCCAATGCGTGTTCCCTTCTTCACTCTAGCTTAAAAAAGTTTACACGTTTTGAGATTTTTGTAACATTGCTAACATTAGTGGAGTGTGAAATTTCTTATTACATACCTAAGTTGGACAGGAAATTTTAATGCTTTTCCTCTTACAGCAAAGCTGTCACTTTCGGAATCTGATGTGAGTCTGGTTGCCATTGGGTGCAGATGAAGTAGGTTTAACTTAAATCAGGACATCCAACGCTATGCCGCAATCTTCGTCCTGCTGTTCTCTATTGGCTCCTTTCACTGCCTGGAGCCACATCAATACTGTACTTGTGTGCATGTCCAAGAGTAAAACACAGAGGTCTACGGAGGATCCTGTGAGATTGCAGGATCCTCCATTGACAGAACCTGAATCCCAAAGCCATCATTTGTGCTGAGAATAGACAAAAGCTGACACCGGAGCTCTGCCTTTAGTCAGCTTTGGTGAACCTCAACCTCAGTCTTTGACATAAAACAAAGTAGTCCCTGATTTGTCTTATGATATCTTTGGATTGCACTGTAATTTCAATGAAATTGCAAAGCAGTCTTAATCAGAATTTCATAAATAATATATCTGTATGAAATACCGAAACGTGACAGAGCCCTTTTAATACTAAAAATAATGTGTCTTCCAGAGCTTCAGCCTGAAATCAAATGCCCAGGAGGGACACAAGGCCTCTCACTGGGTGCGCTTATTACTTTTGTATATATTT
The DNA here is from genome assembly GCF_036172605.1 of Pelobates fuscus. NCBI lineage: Eukaryota > Metazoa > Chordata > Amphibia > Anura > Pelobatidae > Pelobates > Pelobates fuscus. The sequence continues at coordinate 384,488,921 of NC_086318.1, read as the reverse complement.
TAAGTTTTCCAGTGACTGAATGGTGTATAAAATTGGTCACAGGAACCGCACTCACCCCCATCAGCCACAGGTGCTCTGGAACAGGACCAGCAATCCCAACACTTTAAGCTTGACAAAGAGCTCTTGGTAGGTCGAAACGTTGCTGTCTGTTTTCTTACAATAAATCTGCCTGCGGCTTTCACACTTTGAGTGCCTGGAAATCCTTTTTTTTGCAGTCTGAGTGGTGTTTAAGTCAACAATTATATTTAGTTTCTGTTCCTAAAACTCAAAAAAGCTCATAACTTTGTTTTGCTTTTTCCAAACAAAGCAACATTTTACTAAAATGGTGGACTTCTTGTCATGATAAAACATTCCTTAAAATATCTCTACCAAAATGAAAAACTTTAGATTATTCAACAGGGCCGGACTGGCCCACCGGGATACCGGGAAATTTCCCGGTGGGCCGTCGGCACCTGGGGCCGGGCAGACACCTGGGTCTGCTGGCGGCCGCTGGGGGAGCTGTGCTGGCTCTGCTCTCCCGCCCTCACGTGCTGCTGAATGAGACCAGGGCCGGAATATGACGTCATATTCCGGCCCCGGTTTCATTCAGCTGCACGCTGGGGAGCAGAGACAGCGCAGCTCCTGCACTGCACGACCCCCTGGCAGGTAGGAGTAATGTGTGTCAGTGTGAGTTTGTCTGTCTGTGTGTCATGGTGTGTGTCTGTATGGTGTGTGTGTGTCTGTCTGTCTGTGCCATGGTGTGTGTGTGTCTGTCTGTTATGGTGTGTGTGTGTCTGTCTGTGTCATGGTGTCTGTCTGTATGGTGTGTGTGTGTGTGTGTGTGTGTGTGTGTCTGTCTGTCATGGTGTGTGTGTGTCTGTCTGTCTGGGTCATGGTGTGTGTGTGTGGGTCTGGTTGTGTCATGGTGTGTCTGTCCGTCATGGTGTGTGTGTCTGTGTCATGGGGTGTGTGTCTGTCTGTGTCATGGTGTGTGTGTCATGGTATATGTGTGTCTGTCAGTCTGTGTCATGGTGTCGGTCTGTCATGGTGTGTGTGTGTCTGTCTGTCTGTCATGGTGTGTGTGTGTATGTCTGTGTCATGGTGTGTCTGTCCGTCATGGTGTGTGTGTCTGTGTCATGGTGTGTGTGTCTCTGTGTCATGGTGTGTGTGGGTCTGTCTGTGTCATGGTCTGTCTGTGTCATGATCTATCATGGTGTGTGTCTGTCATGGGGTGTGTGTCTGTCATGGTATAAGTGTGTTTCTGTGTCTGTCATGGTGTATATGTGTGTTTAAAAATAGTGTTTTTGCTCACCTTTTTTTTCCCCCACGCAGCGAGCTGGTCTCCCCTCGACTGGCCCTGCCTCTATGGCTGAGATCATCAAGCTTGATGATCTCAGCCAATCCAATGCTTTACCATTGTTACACCAAACGTTACACCAATCAGCCTCTCCTCATAGAGATGCATTGAATCAATGTATCTCTATGGGGAACGATCAGCACCTACAGAGTGTGAAGGTCCTGAATGTAGGTGCACTGACACAGGAAGCACCTCTAGTGACCGTCTGAGTGACTGTCACTAGCGGTGTCACTTTGAAGCAATGTAAACACTGCCTTTTCTCTGAAAAGTCAGTGTTTACATTGAAAAGCATGTAGGGACATGCATATATATATATTACTCAATCATCTGTCATGGCAAGACATAGCCTTACATGTTACACGCGACAATATATGGCGCAGTGACTTATGGGGCTGGCATAAATTTTTTATCCAGGGCTGCTTTGTATCCCCAGTCCGGCCCTGTTATTCAATGAGTCCATAAAACCGAGCACCATTCCCAACAATCAAACTTGCTTAAACTTTAAGGAGTGGCTGGAGAAACCTTGTTTAGTTCTAAAATTTCCCTCTAGGCCCTACAGCAGCAAAAGCTTCTAATGCCTGTAATTATTTTAATAATCCAAAGTTTAAACGTTAGAAAACATAATTTTGTTATTATGTTACACAATAACACAATTTGCTAAAATGAAGAATGAAAAAAATGCAACAGGCAGTTGTTTAACCCCTTATGAGCTAAATGTATAGTCAGAAGCTTGCATCTGTCAATTAACCGCATAAACGTATTTGTAGCGGAAAAAAAAAAGTATTTTTTGAAAAAGGAATAAAAATTATGGATGGTTTAGAATTATACAATATACTAAATTACGCAGTGTTTTTTTATATGAACATCAGTCTATCAGCAAATATTTAAAGATTTTTCGTTAAACTCTGAATTGTAGTGATTGAATATAAAATAGCAAGATTTATGCCAAAATAACTAATCCGAAAAACATCTTAGCCATTTTAGTCTCAATTTCACAATTTGGATTTCAATTTGCTGTAATTTAGAAAAAAAAAATACAAAACGAAAAAAAAAGAATTGTTTAATTTTTTTTGTAGCTCTGTGACTATGAATTATCGCTGTGGAATTATTTCACCTGGCCACTTTATGAAGTTTCTGTCCACATTTTGGCAGTTCTTTTTTTTTTTAACTCAACTATTTTCAAGTTTGATGGAAAAGTTTGCTCCCATTCATATTTAACATCTTTGGAGTTTTACTAATTTTGCTTTTTAATTACTGTAAAGATTCCTTGTCAAATGGGTACAGAAGAGAAGGATTGACATTTATTTTTTTTCTTTGCAAATATTATCACGTATAAAGAACAGTAAAAAAAGCAGAGTCATTTTCTTGTTCTGCACCCAAGATAGTATTACCTTAGACTGAAAATACATTAGCCAACTGGCATCCAACTTTAAAATTGCATGTTTCAACTTGGAACACAAGAGTGTCTGGTTAATACATAGTTTCTGTTAGTAATGCACCTCATACATCATCATTCTCTCCTCTGATACAAGGTGTAACACTAACACACCCATTGATATCCCCTGACCTGGCTTAGCTCTATTTTTTTCTGTTTCTAGGTAATATGACTTTGGCTATTCTTCTCTATATGTTCACTTGCACAACAACTACTGGTCAAAGATGTCGAACTGGGACATCCCGCCAGATCAGGAAACTTGGGAGGTACAGCTGTTTTGGTGTTTTCGATCTATAAGACTCTTGAATTAGTCTTATCATAATCATCAGCACCAAGTCCATTAGTCTCTTAAGCCAAAAATGCAAAGCAGATATTTGAATTTGTATTTATCTATTTATTTGAGTAGGTCTCATTAACTGCTCTGATTACATGATTTCTATAACTGAATTTACAACAGTCAAGTAACATCAATTGATAAATGTAGGTTTTGGTTTTTTTTGCTAATGTGCTATCTATATAATAACTTTTATTTAAAATATGGCTAACTTAAGCCATATAGATCATTATGATGTAGTTTTATATAAACACACCAGATATAACAAATGCAAGCATATATATAAATGGATGCTAAAGTAACTACGTAATCTTTAAAAACATCTTAGCTGTCGTATCAGCCATTTTAGTTTCAATTTTGCAATTTGTATTTTGTTATGCTATTTATATTATATATATGCTTGTATGTGTTATTTATAGCATCTGAAGTGAAAATATTCAAAATATTAAGTAAATACTAGGGGTAAATTTCTCTTTTACATACTTTTGTGTTGTTTGGCAATACATAACATTTCAACGGTAAAGTGTAGTATATCAGAAATGGCAAGCATGGCTGAAACACTATCTGGACAGCAATTAAAGTTTAACGTTAGGCTCAAAGAGTAGACTCAACAAATGTTGCAATATATCAAGAAGGACAACATAACCCTAATCAACCTTGTAATGATCTCCGGTGTAAGTTGATCGGAGTCAGATTACGCATACATCCTGCGGCCTGTCTAAATGAATGTCTTTTTAACAGTACAAAAAAAACAAAACAACTTTTTTTGGACGGTAACAATGTAGCATGATCAAAGAAGAAATTTCTTTTGATACGAAAATGTACAATAACATTCATTATATGAATTTTAACCATTCTGATTTGACTTCCAAATATAAAAAGATGATATAAAAATATTTTAATTATGCACTTTAACACCATTAAAGATTACTGGTTCCTGTGCAATATATATGGATCTGTTTGTTCTGTCTTTCTATTAATGTGATCATTAATTTAATTATTGATCCTTGGAGAAAATACATAACTGAAGAAGTTTGCGAACACTTTGGAATTGGCTGAATTTCTCCAATAATTAAAAATGTTGTCTGACTTTCTGCTTTCTGTCACAATAATATACAGACACGACAAGCACGGTATGCTGAAATTTCTAACACAGAGACACAGGTCGATACAAAACACATCAACATATTTGAACATTCACTGTCTAAGCTGGAAAAGTATTAGCACCATTTCAGTTGGCAGAATCTCCTTTGGCAGCAAGAACTTTCACTATATGTTTCCCCCTGTAGGTGATTAGACTTGCACAACTACTCGAAGAAATTTTAGATCATTCCCCATGCAAAACTGTTTCAGATCACTAATATTTCTTGGATGCCTTGTGTAAATAGATCTCTTAAGGTCGTGCCACAACATCTAAATGGAGTTAAGTTCTTCTAAGGTCTTCTAATACTTCTTTTGATTGGGATGTGGTTCACTAGAGCAGTTCTTTCTTGAGATGAGAACACTATATCAATAAAACTGTGTTCTGTCTTTTAGGGTAGGGCACATCCAACTTATGTTTCTAGTGTCATCTCATCCATTGAATGGCATGGCTCTGAACAGCTGATGGAGAAATCGTTATCCTAGCAGTTCACATATATATTTCCAATCTTGACTGTGAATGTTTATACAATGGCATCTATACCATTCCAATTGGTTTACAAACATTTGATTGCAAGGTTATACTCCACGTTGCTTAAATACTTAAAGGGACACTATAATCACCAAAGCAACTTTAGCTAAATGAAGCCGTTATTGTGTATAGATCATGCCTCTGAAGTCTCACTGCTCAATTCTCTGCCATTTAGGAGTTAAATCACTTTTGATTCTGTTTATGCAGCCCTAGCCACACCTCCCTGACTGTGACTGACACCACCTGCAGGAAAAAAAATGGTTTCACTTTCGAACAGATAGTAACTTGCTTTAAGATTTTGTATAATCTGCTCTCTAAATGTAACTTTATTTACAGGGCAGGAGATAACAAATTCGTAATTAAATATAATTTGCAATAAAGGAAGTATAAACATTAGATGACTTTTTACAGTACGTGTTTAGGAATGCTGTGTAAGTTACATGCAGGGAGGTGTGACTAGGGCTGCTATCTCCTGTCCTACTGTGTTTTAAACGTTTGCATTTGCATATAACCAACGTTTCAGTCCAACTCAGTACACACACTCTAATGGTCTGTGCAGAAAAATATATGAATAAAAACAAACTTAACTTATTGACAGCTTCCCAACGGCAACTTTCCACATAGGTGCCAAAATAGAACAAATGGATACACAGATAGGGGAAGACGCTGTCTGAACCTATAAAAAAATAATAAAACATAGTGAAGACTGTTACAAATATGTAATCACAGACACGTTCTCGAGTACACTCACAAGATGTGGGTAGGAAATTCGCTTTGAAATTACCACCATTACTCCTGTAAGGGGGTCACACACTGAATCCACTGGATGTAATAGATGTGGAAAATCCGGAAACCAAAAGGAGAGCAGGAACAATAAGTATGGTAGAAAAAAGATATTTATTCTTGGATAAAATAAAAGTCACTGGTCCAACGCGTTTCGTTCAGTCAGAACTTCATCAGGGACCTCTCAGGTTAAAATAGTAATATAAATTCAACAATCTCCATACATAAAAAATTCCCGCTGTACCCTCCCTCATCCCACAGTCCCAATATATAAGACAGCTCTCAATCCTATTGGTGGTGTGGTGGGTATGTTCAAACTTGGTTCCGGATTGATCTTCAACTTGCCGACTCTCAGCTGATCGTGGTATTCTTTCCCGCTTTTCAGATTACCAAGACGTCACCGGAAGTGACGTCTGCGTTCCAACTCGCACTTCCGTGCGTTCCAGTGGTAACTTTGCATCCACAAGTATAATGACCTTCGTAAGTCCCCATAGTAATGTATACACATGCGCAATTGGAAAAAAGCTATAGTCGGAAAGAATGTGTCAGTATTTTGCAACTAACACTCAACATTGGAAAAAGAGAAAAGTATCAGTATCAAAACACATAAAGCATATATTTAAATGACATCAAATTCAAAATCACTTCATATTTGGTTTATTTAATGCCTATATTCAATTATTTAAAAAACTCTAATCCAATGCATAAGTTATAAAAGGATATATGTAATAATAATCCTAACATGCGCTCAAAATAAATAAAACATAAAAACATTAATAATAAATAATATATAATACACCTAAACATAAATACTCCATATAACTAAAACAACAATACAACATTGTTGGTACTATAAATCAAGGAAACAAACCAAATCAATATCCACATTTAACCCCTTCGGCTCCAGTGTCTGTAAACAGTGTATCCAATAGGTTTCTTTCTGTCGGAGTTGTTTTAATCTATCTCCACCTCTCCAGTGGGGGGGGGGGGATGTATTCAATGCCTTTACACAAAAAATTCTTGAAATTAAATAAAGGACATGATTGACAGTGCAATGGAACCGAGTACCTCCATGCAGACCTAATCTAATACACTGCCCCTCCCTCCACTCTAATACACTGCCCACAAATCCAGTACATTGCCCCCCCTCCACTGTTATACACTGCCCCTTCACTCAATCTAATAGATTGCCCCTTAATCTAATACACTGCCCCATCTCCCTCCACTCTAATTGAATAAACTGCCCCCACTTAACTTTAATACACTGCCCTCCCTACCCCTAATTTAACTCACTGCCACACACCACTCTAATACACTGGCCCCCTCCCTTCTGAAATAAATACACTGCCCCATCCTTTCTTCAAATACACTGTCCCCATGCCCAACTTAATACACTGGCCTCCCGACTTCCCCAAATTAATACAGTGCCCCCTCCCTCCCTCAAATTAATACACTGCCCCTGCCTCAAATTAATACACTGCCCCTCCCTTCCATTAATACACTGCCCTCCTCCCTCCCATTAATACATTCCCCCCTCCCTCCGATTAATAGACTGCCCCCTCCCTCCCATTAATACACTGCCCCCCTCCCTCCCATTAATACATTGCCCCCCTCCTCCCATTAATACACTGCCCCCTCCCTCCCATTAATACACTGCCCCCCTCCCTCCCATTAATACATTGCCCCCCTCCTCCCATTAATACACTGCCCCCTCCCTCCCATTAATACACTGCCCTTCTACCCCCAATTAATACACTGCCCCCTCCCTCCTCAATTTAACACACTGGCCCTTCCTTCCCCCAAGTTAATACACTGTCCCTTCCCTCTCTTAAATTAATACACTGCCCCCCTCCCTCTCATTAATACACTGCCCCCCTACCCATAATTTAACACACTGCCCCCCCAGGCCACAAAAATATTCATTGTGGGACACTTGTTTGACATGCTTGCGCTAGAGGGTCAGGAAACCACAATAAGGCATTGAGTCAAGGCCGAAATGGCCTTTTATAATGTTTGACAGGTTTCAGAAATCGACGAATGATGGTTGTGCGTATGTGAATGGGCTATGGGTTATTAGAAAGCAACGTTGGAGAGGCTGCATTCTAGAGTTGATTTCCCTGGCTGGCTGCGACAAAAAGAAATGGAGAAATAAATATATAGCATGCTTATATTCCATGTATAAAGGATATGTTCTAAGTATTTTTGGTATGGTAAATTCCGCTGTAGACATTTTTGGCTTATAAAAAAAAGCCAAGTTGTGCTGAGATCACAGTTTAATAGATAATAATCAACTTGGGTAATATTCACTGCCTCTCCCTCTTTAACACATACTAAGCCTCCCACAGATCACATTACAACCCAGGAAAAAAAAACATTAGTCTGGATACAGTATAGAGTCTCAAGGGCAATAACAGATGATAGTTTGGAAATAATATAGGTACAGAGAGGGACACAATTAAACGAGGAAAAGTAAAGACGCAAAATATAACAATGAACTAGAAAATATGATATGCATTTATATTTTTTGCAGAAGCATAATGCCAGCTGGGTGAAAAGAAAGACAATTAAAAAATGGAAAAATAATGAAGCTCAGTGTAACAAATAGAGGACTCTGTATTTGTATTGGCTGGGGATCACAGAATGATACACATTAGTTTAAATTTAGCATAGGAAAATTAATGAGAGTGAAAGCATATTTCATGGATGGATAATTAATTTTTGGAATACACTTTCTTTAGCAGATAGCAACACTCTGAAATCAAGCATTGCTAAAGTAGATCTAGATGGATTATTTAAAGAAATCATTATTTATAGTTTTAATTACAAGAACAGCTGAAAAGAAAATTGAAGTTACGCCTTTATGCAAGGTAAAGGTTCATATGCATCTTTTTTCTGATTGTTGTTGTTTTTTTTTTTTATAATAAGGGAACACATTGACCAAATCAGCGCATTTTGAAGTTTATTTCTTACAATTTATTTTTTCCTGAGACATAAGGTTTTCGTGGTGATTGCTCCACTTTGCCCAAGAATAGAAAATAAGTTTCCTTGATAAATGCCCCCCTACATTGGGTGAAATAGAAAAGGATTTTATGAGAATGGTATCAGTTGTTACATTATTATGCTTGTTATGCTATTTGTATATTTATTATAATATACTAAATACATTGTGGATTATTCACTAAACAGCAAGTCTATCTGTTAAGCCAATGCCAAAAGAGCAGAGAGAAAAAAAATGAAATCTTGGGTAAAATCTTTTTTAGAATGACCCAAAGAATATTCTTACATTGGCCTCAATATTCTAGGATTCCCAATTATTTAATATTTTGTATAAACTTTGCAAATTACTTAATATTTTATATTTTGATGTATTTGATATATTTGATATATTGGTGTACTTTTATATATGATTTATTTTCTGATATTTTAATCATTCAAAAAATAATTTCAAAAGTAGATTGTTAAAGGAGCACTATATGGTCAGGAACACAAACATGTATTCCTGACCCTATAGTGTTAAAACCACCATCTAGCCACCCTGGTCCCCTCCTGCCTCCCTAAATATAGTACATCTTACTTGTATTCAAGCCTGAATCTGCTGGCTTTGTCACTGTTTCCTTTTGACCTGCCCACTGCCTGCTGACATTGTAACTTACTAACCTGACTAAACCCTGTTGAATCTACTACGAGTACACGTTACACTAGCTTTTTCTTATCTTTTGTTTTAATTTGTAAGCACTGTTCTCTTTTATCTTTCTAAGCATTAACCTACAATCTGTGCATATGTTATGCTTTAATGTATCTTCTTCATATACAATAGACAAGCACCATGTTACTTTTGTCTTTATTTTATTGTCTAAAAATGGGCAGGCTCTCATATATTTGTTATTTGAATTATATCTCTATTTACTGATAAATATCTTATTTTGACAATATCCTGGTTGTATCCATGCACATCAAAAATGTAAAAAATAAAAGCGTTTGACAGGCTACACTGGGGGTACCTCAAAGCAGTACTACAGAGTTTGCATTTCCCGACTGTTTCGTCTCCCTAGTCTCGACTTTATATAAAAACCCAACGGCAAGAATTGCAAATGGCGGGTTCGTTTCCAAATCGTTTAACATATCTAATGGTTCCAGGCAGGGCTGCCCACTCTCCCCACTGCTGTATATTCTCGCATTGGAACCGCTAGCCCAGCAGATTAGAGAAAACCAGAATATACACGGGATAGAGATAGGGGGAAACTCACATAAAATTACCATGTTCGCAGATGACGTGATGCTAACATTGTCGAAACCGGAGATATCCATACCTACACTACAAAACATAATCAAAAGATTTAGTGACAGTTCATACTATAAGTTGAACATTGCAAAGACACAGGCTATGGGCTTTAATCTAACTAAAACACAACAGGACTACCTACAAAAAGAATATTCCTATGATTGGAGACATGACCATCTCACGTTCTTGGGTGTAGACCTCACATGTAAGCTACACAAGCTTTACAAAACCCATTACGTAAAGCTGCTCAAAGCAATCCAACATCAGATACACAACTGGAAAGGCAAATACATATCCTGGACAGGCAGGATAGCTGCGGTGAAAATGATGATATTACCTAAACTGCAATATCTTTTCAGAACACTTAATATCACAATACGGCAACAATACATCAGGGATGTTCAGAGCTTGATAAACAAATTCATTTGGGAGGAGAAAAAGCCTAGGATAGCAGCGGAGACCCTATATAAATCCTTTAGAGAGGGAGGCATGGGAGCCTCCGAGATATCAAGCTATCACACAGCGGCCATGATAAACACAATTCTTGCATCATTCCACCACACAGCACCACCCCCATGGAGCCATATAGAGGCTGATCAGACAGGTGGTGTTCCGCTGGCTGCCTTGGCTTGGTTACCTAAACAAAAAAGACCAAAATTTAAAGATATGTGCCCGACAACGGCAGCGTCCCCCCAAGCGTGGGACAAACTCATAAAAAAACACTGCCCTGCAACATACATATCCCCAGCGTTGCAAATCCAGGCATTGGCACTTTTAATTCCTGATTTCAACTGGGGCCTATGGCACACACGAGGAGTCACATTGCTCTCCAAAGTGATGAAGGCAGGTAATATCGACACCTTTGAGTCCTTGGAAAATAAATTCCATCTCCCTCCCCAATCATATTTCTCATATCTCCAGATGAGCTCTTGGGTGGCAAAATGTGCTAAACCGGGCAACAAAATCCCACAAGACAATATTATAGCTGAAATAGAGAAAGCATACCTAGCACCAAAACCACCGCAAAAAAGTATATCCTCCCTGTATACTATACTCATACACCGAGATAACACAAGGAAACCGAAATTCATGACAGCATGGGAAATGGATATGAAATGCATTATATCCAATGAGACGTGGTCAAAAGTCCTGAGGGCACACAAACACCTTACACTCAGTACGGCCCATATTGAAACTTGCAGGAAAATATTGTACCGCTGGTACATGGTACCCTCCGGACTTCATACAATTGACCGAACCAAGCCAGAATTATGCTGGAGATGCCTACAAGACAAGGGAACAATGATCCATATTTGGTGGGCTTGCCCACTAATTCAAAAATTCTGGGGAGGGATTTCGGCCATGATCACAGCACTAACAGGGAAAACACCACCATATACCCCTGAAACATATCTGCTACAAATAATGCCACACACCTACGATAAAGCAGAGCAGTATTTAATGTATCATGTTATTGTTGCCACTTTAACAGCCATTAGCAAAAGGTGGCTAACTACAAAGCCTCCAGACTTACCACAATGTATAAATGCAATACAAGTAACTAAGAAATATGAACAGAAGCTTGAAAGTTAAGAGTCCCACAACAATACTGGTTGATAGCATGGCAAAAATGGGACAAATGGTACACACAGTCTATCATTACTAAATAGCCCTCATACAGAGGTGCATAGATGGGGACAGACAAAGACTGACCTTTCCCCCACCCCCATCCAGTTGTTTTTTCTTTTTTCTCACATTATCCGCATACGGCAATTTGCCAATTGGGGAGATATGATATTGACCTATGGAACTAAAACTAAACGACAGCTCAATTATAAGGTGAATACGCTACTGATCACAACCTCTCTGTTTGTAACGAAGGGGCATGGAATGTGGGTAAATGTCTATAGAATAATATCACACTGCGTTCATGATTATCCCACGAACTATGTGGATGAAGGCATGTACAAATGTAACCCAGGCAATAAGTATGCGGAAGGAATTGTATCACAACTTGTATTACCAACTGTCTTACTATTGTATTCCTATTGTACTTATGTTATACCATTAATGTATTACCTATGGAAAACCCAATAAAATACTATTTAAAAAAAAAAAATTAAAAAATAAAAACCATTTCAAAAAGCTTATTGAAACAAATTTGCAATATAAGGGTTTAATATACCTGAATATTGCAATACACAGCGATGGTTAATCATTTAAGTATTAATTTTTCAGGAATTACAAGTACATTCAAAGTGAAATTCAAATTTGAAAAAATTGATCAATTTTAACGTTTCCATTTCAGATATTTGTATCTAAAATGTGAAATTCATGTTCAATTCACTTGAATTCCCAACAATTATTGCTCTAATGAATAACCCTGTATAAGATCTCCAACTGGGAAATATGACCCAAGGAATCGAGTTTGGCTATTTAAGCACTTGTTAAGCCTGTACTATATAGATACAGACTACACCCAGGATTTAAGCCCAGTAATTATGTGAATGCTAAAAAAAACACACTAGAGAGAAAATTATTAGGATGGTTTGTGCTATTAATGGACAAATGTTAGTGTTACAAATGGCTATTTGTAACTGGCCCTTTAAATGAAAAATTGCCCTGCTTCCCTGGATTGTGGAGAAGCCTATTTGCCAGCCTCCTGCCTCATGACTATGGCCCCTGGAAGATTGTGCCCCTGAAAATGTATTAACTTTTATTGGGTGTGTATGGCCCTTTAAGAACCGTCTGGGGACATATTGTGACTTTGCTGAACAATGCCCCTTTAAGACTATGTCCCCAGACCGGTAAAATAACTTGTTCCTGGCTTTCCCCCACTTGGTTCAGTAAATAGGGCTTACTGAACCAAGTACCACACAGGCAGACCACCCAGAAGTTAAAGTGTGCAGGCAATTTACCTCCCAGGCTGTGAGGTTACTGCAGGTTTATTGCCGAGCGCTGGGTGGCCGCCATTCGGCAGCCGAACACGTGGCGGCGGCCATTTTGGTCATTCGAATGCGGTCAGCGGTGTATGCTAAAGATTCTGTGGAACTAAAATCGGCTACACATTCTGCCGAACACCGCTGACCCTTACCTTCTCCCATACGAAACTTGCAGCTCCGGAGACTAAGTCCCGTTCGAAATGGGACTTAGTCGTTTTTTCGCATGAAATTGACCGACCGCACAGCCCAAATCTATGGAACTGTTTTGGGCAGGAAATTGTGCTTGCGGTCGGTCATAAAGGACTTCCAGCTAACTTTTGATCCACTGGAGGGATTTGGCTGATTTTTGGAAGTGTTTATGTTTGATGTATGCTGAGTCTGAATATGCAACTTTTATTGAAATTGGATGTATGGTTTTAAAGTTACAGTGTGTGTGTAAAAACTGTATTTTTATTGTATGTAATAATTGGTTTAACTGTTTATCTGAGGGGAGGGAATGTGTGGGTTGCACCAGATGTGTGATTGGTGATTTTATGCCTCCCCCTGGGAGTGTCCTATTTGCATGTAACCTCAATAAAAGCCAGGCTGGGTGTTCCAGCATCTCAGACCTCTTCTGACCCTCTAACTTGCAGCCTCGACTCATGTTTGTAGGGGACAGCTATAATCACTACAGGGATTGCTATGCTCTTCATACTCCCTTAGCTGTTGAGCTCTTGTAAGAGCTCTTGTTCCTGATCCTGCTTCGCTCGACAGAAGGAAGAGGTTCGCCTATTGGAACCTGGAGCCTGGTCGTAGGTCCAGGGCGCAGAGCAGACGGCGAGATACCAGCCCAGCAGCGGTGGTTCGTGGAGTCTACAGTGCTTATGGTGGCTGCGGTGCTGATGGTCCTTTGGTAAGCGCTAGGAGCATCCATTTCTACGGTCCAACTTCCAGCCAGCCTGGAGGCAACCGTAACAGTTAGTAAAATTATATTTCAGGCATGCTCAAAAGGTAGATGCCCAGATACTTTCAAAGCTTTGGGGAGCTTCGTTTTGGGCACCCCTGTTATACTGGACTGGGCAAATGAATGCCCTATGGGAATATTTGTTAACTCAAATGACAAATAACAACATTGTGTTTTATCCCCACCCTCTGAGAGGTCTGTAGGTATCCACTGTCTTGTTAATAAATAAATAAATATTGCTGGGGCACATAGGAAAAGCATTTTTTTCTTGTTCCTTTACTCCAAACCATGGTGTGTGAGGTTAAGTCAGGGCCAGATTAAGAGCCCAGTGGACCTGGTGCTGACAATTATGATGGGGCCTAATTACAGAATCTTATCGACCAAAAACACTAAAACAGTCATACCTCTCAAGCGTCATGTATCTGATGGAGATGGTGTTGGAGGGAAACTCTAATCTAATTTATGCTTTCATCTTTCAAGTAAATCCATACCCCCTAACAACAATGTCCAGTGAAGCAGAAAGTCAATGGGTGGGGTAAAAGGGTGGGTCACTGACGCAAATCACGTAACCAGAACTGCCAAAAGGGCTAACATGTCCAAAAAGGGGACGTGTCTGTCCAAAGAATTGGAAGGCCAGTATGGCATCAGTGTCCTTATGTATCACAATGTCAGTGTCCCCATGTCGCCCAGTCCCCTAGTCTCCCAGTGTCTGTGTCCCCATTTCTCCCAGTGTCCCCATGTCTCAGTGAGTCCCGTGTCACTAGGATACTAGGGGATACTGAGAGACATGGGGACGCAGTGAGACATGGGAGAACTGAGACACTTGGGTACACTGGGAGACATGGGGGCACTTGTGGATACAGACATGGGGACACTGGGAGACATGGGGACACTGAGACATTTGGGGACACTGGGAGAAATGGGGTCACAGACACTAGGGACACAGAGACATGGGGACACAGACACTGGGAGACATAGGGACACAGACATTTAGGGAAACTAAGACACTGGGGACACTGAGAGACAATGGAAAACAGACACTGGGAGACTAGGGGACACTGGGAGACATGGGGACACTAGGGACACTGAGACACTAGGGACACTGGCTGGGAGGTATGGGGACACTAGGGACACAGAGACATGGGGACACAGACACTGGGAGACATGGGGACACTGAGACACTAGGGACACTGGCTGAGAGACATAGGGACACTGGGAGACATGGGGACACAGACACTGGCTGGGAGACATGGGGACACTGAGGGACACTGGGAGACTAGGGGACACTGGGAGCCATTGGGACACTGAGACACTAGGGACACTGAGACACTAGAGACACTGGCTGTGAGACATGGGGACACTGGGAGTACTGGGAGTATGTACCTAGTGTCTCCGTGTCACAATGTGTCTCTGTATGTCTCACAGCATCCCTATGTGTCTCAGCGTCCCCATGTCTCACAGTGTCCCCTAGTGTCTCAGTGTCCCCATGTTTCCCAGTGTCCCGAAGTGTCTCAGTGTCCCAACATCCTCCAGTGTCCCAACATCTCCCAGTGTCCCCTAGTGTCTCAGTGTCCCCATGTCTTCCTGCTGCCTTTCCACCCATCCCTCACTTACTTGAGCTGTAGGCTGTCTCTGCAGGCTGGGAGCTGCTGTCTGAACTCTCTGTGCTGTGTAGCTGCTGCCCCACGGATCAGTGAGTAGAGAGAGGCAGGGAGATGTTGTAACTTCCTATCCCTGCCTTGCTCCATACACAGTGACTCCTACTGGCCGGTGCTGGTATTGCAGAGTAATCGCCGTTTATACTGAGAAAAATATTTGCATCTGTATTGCTGGTAATACTGCAATACCATCACGGCCTTAAAATACCAGTCAGGTGGCAAACCTAAGAGTAGTGTGAAAAAAAAAAAAGTAAAAAAATTATTATTATTTTTTTTTTATTATTTAAATGGGCCGATTCCATAGGCCTGGGCCTGGAGCTGCAGCTTCATCAGCCTCTATGTTAATCCGGCCCTGGGTTGAGTGATAGAGCATTAAGTTACTTCTGCCTTGCAAAAGAAAAATAATTTTGTAGAGTAAAACGCAAAACAATATTCCATTTGACTAGATACTCTGTGGAAAGGTATTAGACTTATATCCTGCAAGTGGGGGTCTAAGCCACATTATGCTGATTAATCCAAAACTTGTTTAAGCTCCATTACACGTGAGTTTCCAATTGTGGACTTATGTGTTGTGTGTACCTCACTTAAGCTGGCATATTGCACTATTAATTCTTCCTGTTCCTCTGTTTTTTCCTATTTGTTACCAAGAAGTGAAGACAATACCAGACATATCGCATGAGAACTTGTGACTTTGGGACTGCTTTTTATGAAATTGGTACTCCATTTTTTGCTTTTATTATTTTAAGGACATTACAAGGTTTTATTGTGTGTTTTCTCTGCTTTTTACGTGTATATTTTGTTTACCATTTTGTTTTTATTTTTATTGTTTGTTTTTATTTTTTGTTTTTGGGGGTTCTATTAATATAATATTGAGGCCAAAATTTCTAGCACATTTAGGCAATTTCTTGTCCTTTATATATTCTTTTTTTATATATATTTTTATGAAGTACAGACAGTAGATATGCATCGTCAATATATACATTTTTCAGGTTACATCTTAAGATTTCAAGTACAAAATCCATTGCCATTCCTGCATTTTTTCTATACATTTCAAAATTTACATCACAGAATTTACAGTACATTGAATGGGTGTCCTTCTATGCACGGTAGGTTGAGGACAATAGTATCTCCCTTCAACTTGGGGTGACTGTGTTCGTGTCTTACTGGGTCACATCTCCTATCAGCCAAGGTCAAATGTTGTGTGTAGCAACCAAGCCGATAGTGGTCTTGTACTATTGAGCACATTATCCTGTTACTTCTATTGTCTGTGGTGTTGATAATATACACTTATCTGAAGTATTAGCATTGCAGAAGTGTTATCCTGTTTATTGTAATCTTCCCGTCTGTACTTATTTTACTTTTCCTTTAAAACTAAACTATAACTAAACAAAAAAAAGTAAAAAAGGGGGGGAGGGGGAATTGCTGGGTAGTAGGTGGGAGTAGGGGTGGGGGGGAGGGAGAGAACAGAGGTTCCCGGTATTTGCACCCTGAATCATTAGCTTATGTTCCAACATATATCTTCATCTAACTGTCTCAGGTCCCTGAGTGTCTGTATGCGTCCCACATTCCCCATGCATCTATCCAAAATTTCCGTGGTGTCCTATGTGCTCGGACAGTACATATTGTCTATGTGTGAGATGATCGTGTCTAGTGGTGGGGGGTCTTTTTGTAGCCACGCCCTAGCTATAGCTGTTATTACTTCCATGGTTATGTGGAAGAAAAGGTATTGTTGGGGTTTTAAGAGGTCCTGCGGCAGGTGTTGCAAAAGATATATCTCTGGCGTGAGTTCCACATCTGTCCTCCCTATTTGTTGTACAAGGGACTGAATGGTTCTCTGTTTACTAACACATTCCCATAATATCTGTTTAACCATAAGGCGAGAAATCACTGTATACACCAATTTTATACTCTTACCAAAAACTACTCCTATATTATCTTATTAGCTTGTTAAAAATGGCTAAATTGAGGGAGTGGCTTTGCGCTTGAGCCACATTGCCGTGAGTTTGTGAGGCTCCTACAACTCGGGCGACATAGTGCTTGGAATAACCGGCCTACAGCGCGAGTTTTCCGCATCAATAGGGAACAGACCTGCAGCATGTTTCAGAGGCAGAAAGCCAAGTCCGCAAAAGCGGATCGTGCCTCGTTTTTCCTCGTTCAAGCGACGGCCTGCGGAGGCCCTGAATGCTCGCAAGTTGGCGGCGAGCAGTGCTCGAGAGAGAGCTCACCTTCACCTCCGGCCTCCCCAGGCTCACTAGCGGAGGAAAGCCAGATCACTGTGGGAAGCATGAGAACCATGAAGGCTGAATTTTCCAGCTCAATACAAAACAACATATCCTGCCAAATTCAGACCCTAGCAGCTGAACTCCGCAAAGAAATACAGGAGGTGGAACAAAGAACTGCTCACATGGAGCAACAAATGGATGAATTTGCCACGGCCCATAACAGCCTGGCAGACAGACTGCAAGAGCTAGATGACATCATGACAGCACAAGAGGTGAAATTAGCGGATTTAGAGGATAGATCCCAACGGAACAATCTGTGTATCCGCGGTATTCCAGAAACGTTCACGAATGCAGACTTGCAGAATTATCTCGTGGACATCTTCCGGACACTAACACATGCTATATATCACGGTTCTCACTGTGCCATCCAGACAGCCAGACGTGGTCGCCCCAGAAGTGCCCAACAGGGGGATTTGACCCATCACCAGTGGCTCCTACCTGTCCATCTAAGTTCACCTGAGGCAGTTCCCTCATTAGCTGGGCATAAAACACTGCCCCTCCCTGAGAACATTGTCAGTTCGTTGTTTCTTGTATCCTGTTTCCTAAGACTGACTTGGCTAGTGACCCTTTCTGTTTGGATTATTCGTTATTGCATGTTCGCTGCATACCCTAACTTTTGGAACCGTGTCTGACTATTCTTAGGGATTTGCTCTTGTCTGTACTGCGAATTGGAACACCTTTCATGCACAGCCCCCGTGCACAGATTCACAGTCCTGGTGGTTTCTAACCTTACCACCTTGGACTGTGTATATCTGCAAGGGTGAGCACAAATCTCTGCCTACAGGACTCCCAACTAAGGTAAGCCCTGACACTATACACCCTAGCCAACTCCTAGTTGACCGCGCACACAGGCCTCAGAGGCCCTCTTGCGTAAAATTGACAAATATAAACAAGGTAACCTAATTTTGTGTGTGGACTTCAATTTTATCCAATCCACCTCACTCGACACAACCACTATTCACACGGGCAGGAGGAACAAACAACTTACTTCCACCTGCAAAAATATCACAAAACTGCTCTCACTTCATGACCTATACGATGGGTGGCGAACACTACAACCCCTGGAAAGGGATTATACCTTTTATTCCAGAGTCCATAATGTATACACACGAATAGATGCTTTTATGTTAGACCATGGGACCCTGGCCCAAGGATCCTCATGGACTATAGGAGACATCACCTGGTCGGACCATAGTCCGATATATCTAGACCTAATGGATTAGTTCCAGTTTAAGGGAAAGGGAAAGTGGCGACTTAACGAGTTGCACCTTCTCGATGACGCTTTCGCTAACTCTATACATGATGACTTAACAGAATACTTCAAAAACACGGGGGAGGGTGTATCAGACTTTACAGTATGGTCCGCACACAAAGCGGTAATCAGAGGTGTGTTCATAAGGCGAGTACCGTTCCTTAAAAGGACACAGCAAACCAACCTCATAGACTGCCACAAACTAAAAAACAAATAGCCCAAATCTCAGCACAAACTAAAAGCAACCCATCACCAGAACTAGCCCGCAAACTAGATTTCCTATATAACCCACTAATGGAGATTAATGCCAACAAGACTAACTATTTCCTCCACAAACTGCGCGCTAACACATACCATTCCAGCGGTAAACCCAACAAAGCACTGGCACATAGACTTAGAATTAAACTCTCAAACACTAGAATTTCATGCCTAACGGGCGACTATGGCAACAAAATCCTAAACCCACAAGAAATCAGCGAGGAGTTCGCGAAATTCTACTCCAACCTATATAATCTACATAAGAATAAGCAAACTTCAAATCAGAGGGAGATTGACTCCTGCCTGGCACGGATTAACCTCCCCCAGATTACACAAGGCCACCTAAACCACCTCCTGAGCCCAATAACATTACAGGAAGTGCTGGACATCATTACCAAGCTACCACCCGGGAAATCCACAGGGGCAGACGGCCTGTCAAATTCTTATTATAAAAGTTATGCCAACGTACTGGCCCCAAATTTGCTGACGGTCTACTATATGGCTATGGCAACAGGCTCCTTTCCACCTGAGATGCTGTTAGCCACGATAGTGATGCTCCCGAAGCCGGGTAAACACCCCAATACATGTAAAAGCTTCCGACCCATCTCACTCCTCAATACCGACACCAAGATTTACACCAAATCCTTGCTAATAGGCTGACTCCCATACTCCCCACACTCCTCACAGATGATAAAACAGGTTTTGTTTCAGGAAGTCAGGGACAGGACAATACTCACAAACTTGCAAGGGTGTTGGAGCAGTTTTGGTGGTCCAGCTGGAGCGGTCTGCTCTTAGCATTAGACGCAGAAAAAGCGTTTGACTGCCTCGGCTGGAGCTTCATAGAAATTGGATTCCTATGGTTCCCCCCAAGTTACCAAACAAATATTGACACTCTATTCTCACCCCTCTGCACAAGTGCTGCAGACAGGTTTCTTGTCCTCTCCCTACACAATTACAAATGGTATGCGGCAGGGCTGCCCCCTGTTGCCACTATTTTATGTGCTTATAAGGCCTTGGAGCCCTTATTGATATCAAGACCATCCCAACATACGAGGCATGGAGATAGGTGGTAGAGAAATCAAAATAGGCGCATTCGTAGATGAAATCTTGCTCTATCGACAAACCCTAAGGAAACGCTACCTTACATTATAGAGCTCCTAAGGGAATACGGGGAGGTATCATATTATTCACTTAACACCAGCAAAACACAGGTCGTAAGCATTGGCAACCAGCTCCCACCCTTACCTTCAAATCACATATGACTTTCAAATGGCGATCTGATAGTATTACATACCTGGGACTACAGTTCACAAAAAAAAACAACCAACCTCTATGCCGCAAACTATGTTAGGGTTTGGAGTGAATGTGCAATACTACTAGGAAAACGGAAACAAATATTCCTGACATGGACGGAGTGCATTGTCGCAATCAAAATGTCCAGACTCCAGTATCTTTTTCGGGCACTACCAATACAACTACCTCACGCATTTTTTAGATCTGTCAATAAAGGCCTAATGCAGTTTGTTTGGGCAGGGGGAAGACCTAGGGTAGCTAGGGGACTGATGCAGGCTTTGACCAAATCCGGTGGCATGGCATTCCCGCATATCCAAGAATATTACTATGCAACAATATTAGCATCTACACTACAACACTTTCCCAAACAATTCCCCCCCACCCTACCCAATGGATAGGTATCGAGCGAGCCCTCCTAAAACCATACGACCTACCTAGCTTACTGTGGTTACCTAAAGATAAGAGACCCCTTACCCCGTTCACACCCATGCAAACCAAACTAGCCCTTCACGTATGGGATCTGAACAGACACAAACTAAGCGTATCAGGCCGATTATCATTAGCAACCCTGGTCCAGGCACTGGTTTACTGCATACCTACTTTCCACGTCAAACCATGGCAGGAGGTGAGTGTTATGCACCTGTATCACCTCTTCTCCAAGACTGGTCTCATAGATTTCACGACACTGTCATCTACATGCACTTTGCCCCAAGCATCTACTTTCTCCTATTTGCAATTACAATCATATCTCCGAGGTACAATCACAACAACACAGGCCCCGGGTACATGTATCAAACACGTAAATATTTGGGAACAGATATGTACATGTGGGGCTCTGCCTCCAATATGTAAGCCGATCTCCATGTGCTACGGACTACTCTGTGAATGGCTCCGCCTAGCACAATCGAACCCTATTTCCTATCCTAATATTTCCTATCCTAATGTTTCTAATACCCCACCTCCTATAGACTGTAAGCTCATTTGAGCAGGGTCCTCTTCAACCTATTATTCCTGTAAGTTTTCTTGTAATTGTCTTATTTATTGTTACATCCCCCCCTCTCAAAATATTGTAAAGCGCTACGGAATCTATTGGCGCTATATAAATGGCAATAATAATAATAATAATAATAATTTTGTGATGGCAGGGCATGACCACCAAATGTGCATGACGTCACCTATGTCATGCCCACATCGCCAACACGCTCCTGTTTGTTTTGGGTCAATGTGCCTCAATCTGGTGGGCACCATATGCCATCTATAAAGTATTTTTCTTGACATTTCTATCTGGGATGTGGATAGAGTTAGGTGTCTGTGTGCCACAAATCCTTTATATATTCTTATATTTGCTTTTGTATTTTCTTAACTCAATGGTACCCACTTTATCCAACTGAAAATAAATTATCAGAGTATACTGCATATAGTTTGTAAAGTGAAGTGTTGTAATACATAACCTTTAAAAAAAATTGTCTTTCAAAAGTCATACAAAGCCCTGAATTATAAGAAACTAATAAGAGCAGAAGTACTAGACAGTCCCAAAGACCATAAACAATAGAGAAAACGCAATGAAATCATTAGCACACAGAGTAATCACAGCTGTGGATTTACAAGCAAAGTTTCATAATGAATCATAAAGCTTTCCTAATAGAAAACAATATTCTAGACAAGAATATTAGTTAAAAGGCTTTGGTAAGCATTGGAAAAAATCTTTAAAATATGCAGAATAGATCAATCTGCTTGTTTTCCTTCATATAACAGTTGTCAACATCAACCTGTGATAAACAATGTCCCATAACCTTTGAGTGTTTGCAATCATTCTGCTTAAGCCTTCTAATGGAAGGAGTGACAAAAATGTCATTTTATATTTTATTGTGTGCGGCGTTAAGAGTTTGATGGAACTAGACATGTATTAATGATGAACTGTTATTCAGAAAGAAAAAAAAATCAGCACTCCTAAAACCTCATTTGTATTAAATGCAGTGACTGTTTTGTGAAACGTATATTGTAGCTATATACCTATCAAAATACAGAAATGTATTATTTATTAATATGCCTATATTGTCTTCTTTTCAATTGACTTCAAGCACTGAGAGAGCAAGTTTACAAGCAAGCATCATAAAAACGTGTCATTTCTATTAGCTATAAACAATGCATCACTAATGTTATCTTTACATTTTACATAGATTATAATTCTTTTTAACCAACAAGAGCGCTGTACTTATATAGCGATAACCGTATCTACTGTAATTACAACACACAAATAAAATGTATGATACCCGAATTATGCTAACAGGGTTATTCACAACAGGAAGAATTTAAAGTAAATTTCAAATTTAGTTTAATGAAGTAGTTTTGCTGTACAAATTATGCTCCTGTAGTCTCACTGCTCAATTCTTTGTCATTTATGAGTTAAATCCCTTTGTTTATGCCACCCTAGTCACACCTCCCTGCATGTAAATTACACAGCATTAATAAACACATCCTGTAAAAAGTAATCTAATGTTTACACTTCCTTCATTGCAAATTATGTTTCATTTTGAATGCCTTATCTCCTGCTCTGTTAATAGCTTGCTAGACCCTGCAGTAGTCTCCTGCATGTAATTAAAGTTCAATTTACAAAGCAGGAGATTAAAAAAAAATGTTTAAAGTATGTTACATCTGATTGAAAATTAAACCATTTTGTTTTCATGCAGACTGTGTCAGTCACAGCCAGAGGAGGTGTGGTTAGGGCTGCATAAACAAAAGTTATTTAACCCCTTTACGAAATTTGACGGAAATTTTCCATCAAGGCAGACCTACCGTTAAGCATGAATGATGGAAATTTTTCGCCATTTAATAAAGTTAACCTCAAAATGGAACATGGACACAGCCTAAAATTTCAAAGTTAGAAAAAAACTGAATGGCTGTGTCCCATATGTGCCCCTCCGATGTCCACATATACCTGGAAAAGGTACATACGGGGCTATTGTTGTACTCAGACTACATAGCTGAGCAACATATGAAGTATTATACAGTTGTAGCACACATAAGGTTTGCAAAATATACTGTGCAAACTCACTTTGTGAATCAAAAAGGCAGAAAAAATGTTTATTACCACTACACTTGGTACAAGCTAGCTGAAAAATGATCCCACGCTAAGGTTCAAAATATGCCTTTTGAAATACCCTGGGATGTCTTCTTTAAGAAATGGTATGCCTTTATGGTGTAGCTGGAATATGTAGCCTGCTCAAGTGCTCAAAATCCTCCATAAAATTTCACACTTAAAAACCTGAACTTGTCACATCTCTTTTACAGCACTGTAACTTCACATAAATTGGTGAAAAAATTGTGACAAGTTAAGGCACAATATACACCATATAAGATACCCTGGGGTGTCTGCTTTATCAAATGGAAGCCCTTTGTGGGGTTATTTGAAAAGTCAAACAAATATAATACCCCAAAATGAGACATAGGCCCATCATATCCATCTATGAAAATTCTAACTATAGAAACTGAAATAGTTTTGTCTCTTATATGGCATTGTAGCTTTACAGAATAGTGCCAAAGGCATACAATGGGGTTATCGTTATAATTAGCAGATGTAGCTAAACACAATATGGGGTTCTGTGCAGGAATAGCACACACCAGCTTTACAAAATACACATTACAAAAACCTTGTTATATGTGTATATGCCAAAATAGAGAAAAAACACAATTTTACTCCAATATTTAGCAGAGATTGGCTACGTAAAAAGTGTCAAAATAACCTTAGGTAAATAGCCTGTGATGTCTACTTTATATAAATATATACTTTTGTGTGGCAATTTTGTTTTCTGTGATGTCTACTAAACTTACAATTTATTTTAGTCCTTTTATTTTGTGACCTGGCTTGTGTCCTTAAGGGTAAGTCCAGTTTTTGAAGCTGCGTCCTTAAGGGGTTAACTCCTAAATGGCAGTGAATTGAGCAGTGACACTTCAGCGGCATGATCTACAAACCAAAATTGCTTCATTAAGCTACAGTTGGTTTGGTGACCATAGTGTCCCTTTAAATGCAAAATAGCTGTACAGGAAACAAAATATCTAAATCAGCTATGCTTTCATTTTAGCAGTTTTGACCTTCAATTTGAAATTCACTTTGAATTCTTAGTTTGGTAAATAACCCTGTTTGTAAACAAAAACATCATTGGCACAAGATACCTACTGGAAAATGGAGATACATTCAATATATTATTAATTTAAAATGTAACACATCTTTTGACATGAAAAAATGGATAACATTTGATGCTTTGCCCATCAATTGAAATCAACGTTGTAGATGAAAAATCTCAAGAAGAACATTGAGGGGAAAAAGTATGTGATCCCCTGCTGATTTTGAACATTTGTCCACTGACAAAGAAATGATCAGTCTATCATTTTAATGGTAGGTGTATTTTAACAGTGAGAGACAGAATAACAAAAAATAAATAAATCCAGACAAAATGCATGTCAAGAAAGTTATAACTTGATTTGCATGTCAATGAGTGAAATAAGTATTTGACCCCTTTGACCTAGTACTTGGTTCAATGGCCACATTATCCCCTTGCGCCAACGCATAGATAGAGCCTCTCAAGCCGCTTGGCATCTAGCAGGGCCTTACCTGTCACCCATCTAGCTTAGTTATTTCGCCACTTCGGAACTAGCTAGTAAGCCAGTTCACTTGGACCTATATACTCGAATTATCGCTTCAAATTATCTAGCATGTCTCAAGTAGCAGAAGAAGAATTACTCCTGTCAAGCACTCTGGCTAGGTCTGGTACTCCTTCACACAGAGGAGATACGGCTAGCCCTACCACCATCAGATCCTGGACTATTCCTCGCATCGCTGCAGAACTTAGGAGGCGACAAATTCCGTTCCTACAGCCGCTAGGAAAGTTGAACTCCTCAAGTTACTGCATACCTGCACGGATAACGCTGATGCAGAATAGGGCCTGAGTGGTTATAACTCCTCCGATGTTCACTCTATGTTGTCTTCACTCATGACATCGATGGGGCAGATCAATCAGAGGTTGGAGAAATTGGAAACTGCCACTCTGGCTAAGTCACCAGACTTCCTGCTCCCTTTCAGGCAGTTCCTACTGTGGCTCCACTGTGTAATTTGTTGTCCAGCATAGATACACCACAGGATGTCGATCTGGCACATATGGTCCCGGCTAATATTAGAAAGGATATGGGGGCATGCTTCCCTATTTGAACCCACTACTTACCTTCCACTGTCTAGTTCGTGCTTTAGCGATTTGCATGTCCCCACCCTCCACACCCTCTATCTATACCTTGCATTACACCTCAAGGATGGACTCTCTTTTATTTACAGGCCTACTGCATCGTCGGTTCCGGCACACCACAACCAACTTTTTCTCTTCCTATACTATGCTACTCTTTGCACGCTCGTTATCTCTTTGTACGGCTTTTTTTTTCCCCCAAGACAAATATATATAACCCATAATAAGTGCATTTTTATATTGATAGCTATATATATCAATATCAAAATACACTTATAATGGAGTTACACACACACACATATATATATATATACATATATATATATATACATATATATAATATATACATACAGTAATTTAATATATTATGTATATATATATATATATATATATATAATAATTTAATACAATTAAAATAATAAATACATTAAATAAATAAATTAATTAATTAAATAATAAAAATATATATATATATGCAATTTAATTCTAAAAGTATTTTGATATTAATATATATATATATATATATATATATATGATCTTTGGCTTTGAAATCACACCAGGCCTAAGCCATAAAACTACTAAGATGACCATCACCAGAGCTGGACATAGGGCATCGTAAAAGGTATTGGTGCGTATGCTCTGACTTTGGGGTCTTCAAAGGACAACATAATTAAAGAAAATATGGAGTGTGCAATAAACTGCCAGGCCAAACCCCTCTGATCCACCCAGGGGGTCTGCCCATTTAGAAACAACTAGTTTAACCCCTTAAGGACCAAACTTCTGGAATAACAGGGAATCATGACATGTCACACATGTCGTGTCCTTAAGGGGTTAAGGTATATATTGAGGATGTTGGACTATCTAGTCAGAGATTTATTTTTTCAACAACTACTAGGAGACCTGTAACATCTGAATCTCCCACAATAATTATATATAAAGGGTAAATATATGTAAGGATCTCTTGTGTTTTCTCCTATTCTATTTTACGGACTGTTTTGCAATTTATTTGTGTTTCTGTATGTCATTTATTTCTGTAAATGTTTACTTATCAGCTTGTGTCTTTGTTCTCTATGAGCTCACTCAGGAAAGCTCAGATAAACACGTTACCAAAAGGGTTAATTATATATGTCTGAGCAGTAAAGTAAGGTTGTGATATGGTAATTCTACTGTGTGTGGGGTAACCTAAGGTGCTCGGATATAAAGTCTTGGTGGTGGCAGTAAAGTGTGTACTAGGGTGTTCGTGTAGAAGGGATTGCAGGGGTTAATTTAGTGGTTGCTGGGACTAGCAACAGGTAACCAGGGGTCTGGTGTCATTAACCCTTGCACTTCCACACTCTCCCCACTGTCTCGGCTGGGCCAATAGCCCATGCTCGTGACACTCCCTTTCTGCCGGGGGCTAGTTATACCCAGGGCCGGCCTTAGGGGTGTGCGAGCTGTGCGGTCGCACAGGGCGACATGGCAACAGGGGCGCCCTGGCAGCCGACACAATTCAATGTCTGCAGCTTTCATGGGCTGGCTGGGGAGATCAGATCTCCCCAGCCAGCCCACAGAATTTAACTAAGCAGTACTTACTGCATGGTAAGCAGGCAGGCAGCAGGGACCCACACTCACTCATTCAATGCTGACCGAGCAGCACTTCCACTCCCTGTACTCAGTGTGACACCTTAGCCCCGCCCCCTCCTCACACAGAACAAGCAGTGTGGGAAGCAGGGAGAAGTCTGCTGTGAAGGCAGGGACAGACAGCAGGCACAGCATGGTAAGACCAAAGGGACAGGAGGTGGAGTAAGATAGAAAAATGGACAAGTGGGGTTAGAAGGATAAACCTTTCAAGGAGTGTGGGAGAGAAAAAAAAAAGAGGTTTGGTAGAGGGAGAGAGGTGAAGTTTATGGAAGAGGGAGAAGCCTAATATGGGGTAGTTTGTGCAATATTCTTGTATGTGAAGGACTCAAGTCAATGTGTATCAGAGAGTGTGCATACTGTCAGTGAATGTCCAGGTTAATGTAGTGTGTGTGTATTTTTTATTTTTTTTAATCGGCAGATGCTCAATGCACATGTCTGCTTTTACAAAAGAACTACATATTGCAAGTCTAAGGTGTTTTGAACAAGAACTTACAAACTAGCACCAGCACCTACATTGCCCTGCTTTGGGAAGTGCCCCAAAGCAGGGTAAATCAATCTAGATCTGCAGCTATTGCAAACAGATTTCACACATCCACAAAGAAAACATGCACAAAGAATTGCATGCACATGTTTTCCTTTGGGGGTACATCTACTAAATTGTTAGAAACAATAAACGGCCAGTTCCTTTAATGGGACACTATAGTCAGCAGAACAACTACAGCTTTAATGTAGTTGTTCTGGTGAGTATAATCATTTACTTCAGGCATTTTCATGCAAACACTGCCATTTACATTGCCCCCTAGGGACACCTCCAAGTGGCCACTGGAGGTGCTTCCTGGGGCAGTGCTGCACAGTAGGCAGCACTGCCGTTTAGTGTCTCCATGCTCTGCATGGAGACGCTGACATTTTCTAATAGAGATGCATTGAGTCAATGCATCTCTATGAGGAGGTACAGATTGGCCAAAACTGTGTTTGGCCCCACCTCTTTGCCAACTTTAGCCAATCCAGTGCTTTCCCTGGAAAAGTTGCAAATTTGCACTATTCTAAAAACTTTTTATGACCAGGAAGGGGCGCAGTGAAGATTTTTCGCACAGGGCGCCTAAAGCCCTAAGGCCGGCACTGGTTATACCTCTGGCACCCCGAGTGTGGATATAGGATTTAGAGAAGAGGATAGCAATCACTTTTAAGGACAAACATTTAAAAAAAAAAAAAAAAAAAAAAAAAGGTGAGCTCTGAATAATGTAAATGCGCAGTTAAAAACTGAAAAATGAAATAATTGTGTTTGTTCTTTGGATGAATTGCCATTCTTACATCATCAATGTGCATGCAAATCGTGAATAAACCAGTTGAAGAACGAATCTCTTTGGATATGTTTTGATTGAATCTATGAATATTTGTCTCTATAGCCACCTTTTAGAGTTCCACATCCTTTTCTGTTTTTAAAGCCCTGAAAAAACTGCAGCACTGTGATATAGTTAACAAGCTGATTGAAAAATATCAATAAATAGTGCTACAAATGTTAAAGGCTATTGCTCTAATCATATTCTATGTTCCTTTTAATGCATTTATACGTTCTTATTTCATACATTAACGGGACACTAAAGTCACCAAAACAACTACAGCTTAATGTACAGAGTAACAGCTCAGTCACTCAGACGGCCACTAGAGGTGCTTCCGGGTCAGTGCGGCACAGTGTGCAGCACCGGTGTTCATCTCGACGCTCTGCACGCTTGATTCTATGACAACATGCTGATTGGCAGAATGTGATGTTTTGTGGAACATGCGCAATGCCTCCCAATGCTTTTCTATTGGAAGACATCAGATTGGTTGAGAGCATCAAATTTCATGATATCAAGTGTGGATGCAGAGTGGGGCAGGGCGAGACTAGCACAGCGCTAGAAAAAAATGTGAGTTTAAACACTTTTTAAAATAAAGAGAGGGGTGGCAGTCACCTAATCTGTTATTTTATCACTACAGTGTCAGAAATACACACTTGTGTTCCTGACACTATAGTGTTACTTTAATAATTATTACATTAATATTGGTGCATCTTTTACAACAAAATAAATATTGTCAAATTAAAAAAAATATATTGGTGCGTCTCCACGTGGAAAGTAAAAGAAATCTGGAGAATTATTCCCTTTTCTGGATTAATGCCTTTTATGGTACCAGCAAACTGATGTAGAAAAAGTCTATCCACATTTTAACTCAAGGTGTGTGGTTTTGTGGGCTGACAGCAAGAGCTTCGGCTTTGCATTCCTGTGTTTGAATCCTGCCTCAAATTCAAATATTTCCCAGAAAAGGGAGTCTGAAAGTGACATCAGCCAAAATGCTGAAATGAATAAATGTGCTGATTTGCAAGGCAATTTAACATGTTTAGAGTGAAGTTTCACAAATGTCTTTGGCTAGAGATATGTGGTTTGTGGGGAAAAGCTGCAATTGTACATTTCAGAAAATATAAGAATTTATTTCACTGCTCACAGCGTTTTCTGCCTTTAGAAAAGGAGATATGCCCACAGCAGTTTATCATTACATGCTCGGGTCGTTATCATTTTCAACACTATGCCACATTTTGACATCACAATTCATAAACAATTTATTTTACATTTTAGAGCAAAAAAAAGGACAGGCCTGCAGCCTACAATGTGTCCAGCTACAGTCAGGTAGAACAATCCGATAGTGTAGAAAATGCTTTCTCTCTTGCTTTGTGTGTTTTAAATAGGGTTGGCAAGCCACTGTTTTACTCTTTCCTGATTTAAAAAAAAAAATAAAGAAATATGCATATTAATGTTGATCGTAGTTGGCAACAGTACCATTTTTGCTGGGGCAATCCTGTGGTTTGGACTCCTGTCCTGGCAAAAACAGGTGGCAGGCAGAGGGCCGGCATGACCGGTAGCGAGATCAAAGATCTCCATCACCGGCCGGGTCATTCTCCTGCAGTGGGGCCAAACCAGCAGGGAAATCTTCTTGTTTCTACTCAATCTCCCTTTACCGGGACTTATTGCATCAGAAAATTGCAGCGGGTTATCACGGTAATGCTCTGGTACATTTCTCGGTGCTGGCCAGAAGGAGCTGTCTGCACCTACATGGGGTGCAGACAGCTACATCTCCTACCAGATTACCAGGGATCAGTATTCCCCCCTACACTGGCCCAAGGTAAGCCTCATGTCAGTTTATTTATTTTTTTCAATTAAAAATGGTTTTATTTTTCCACAATACATCCCCTCAGCCTGTATCCCCCACTATCACCCCTATACCCCCACTATCAACCGTTTACCCTACTACAGCCACTATACCTCACTATAGTAGCTATACCCCAGGGCTATTATCATCCCCACCACAGCCTCTTTTCCACACTTCAGCTACTATCCCCACATATTGCCTCTATCCATCACCCACTGTAGCCATCATGTCCCCACCGTAGCCCCATACAGCCCCTATCCCCCACTGCATACCCTATCAGCCACTACAGCCCCATCCCCCAATAAATCCCATATCCACCTCTATCCCCCTAGTATAGTTTCAAACCCCCACACATGCACAACATAGCCCTATCTATATACCTACTACACCCCACAACAGTTACCCCTCCACCACACGCAATCCTGCAAGCAGCAGTCATTCCACACCCGCAACCAAGGAAACACAGCGCGCCTCCACAATCTCACAAACAGCATCCCAACATATTTACACAACCCCAGAAGCAGCATCTCTAGAGACAAGAAACACTACAGATAGCCTACCATAAAGAACCCTCACCAAAACTAACTATAATCCTCTAGCACAGACTCTATCTTGCTCTTCTCCTTCCCCTCTATGTGTTTCCAGCAAGCGCTCCTCTCTACCTTGTCAGCTGGCTGTTTCAAGGAGCCAGAGTATCCTAGCACCCCCAGCAGGAGCAACCTATGTTGTCTCTGGAACTCTGGCTAGGCCATGTTCATCATCCCAGCCGGGTCCCATTGTCCCTCTGTTTTCACCCCCTTCCCAATGAACCAGGAGAGTGCTTTTTGGAGGGGAGATACAACTCATCAAGGTGAACAATCGCTACCTGTGAGCCAAAGGGAGCGCCCCTATCTCAAGCCTCTAGAATTCGCTTTAATAGATTGATGTACTGCGCCTACCATCTGGAACTATTTATGGGCAGAACTTTCTCCATCGGCATGTCAGAACTTTACACACATGGTGTTTGGGAAATTTCCCATAGATCTATGGATTCACAGAATGGGTGCCTGGATCAGACCAATCCGGGGATATACAATATGTGGAGGTTCGGGGATGTTTTGTTGGTGTTTTGTGTCATTATTTCCTATTGCGTTTCGTATATCTGGGAAATATTAAGTTTAAGCAAGAGCTTACACAATTTTCTCACAGATACAGAGGCACCTGGGTGGGCTTACTGTAAGTTCAATAGAGACTCCATGCTTGTTTCAATAAAAGTTGTTGTTTTACCCTTCATCCAGTCCAGTTAGTCCAGACTGATGTTTGGGTAAGAAAAAGCTACACTCACTATTTGCATTGTGTTACTTGGGAGAGACTTTCAACGGGACCAGCCAGGGTACAGGGGTTCTGTTAAACCTGCCCTCACAAGTGCAACACATCAAGCAGCCACCCCTCACCCCACACACACAACCCTACAAACTGCATCTACACAAACATACACCACCACCAGCTGCATACCCGCAAAATGCATAAGCAGCTTCCCCCCACAAACACAACACTACAAGCAGCCCTTACACACACACATTCTCCCAGCACTTATCATCTAACCGCCCACCTATTTCCATTCACTATTCAATCATACCCCACACACATATATGTGGGGGGGAGGATGTTTTAAGGAAACTTGATTTGGGGCAGTGTGACGGTAGTCCCCATCACCTGTACCTTCAGACAGACTATTTATGTAAGTTTTGTTACTTTTCTTATGTTTTAGTCACCCTGTATCCATTATAGGTGCAGGGTGTGTGTAATGTAATCGTTCTTTATTGTGTGTGTATACTATTAAATGTATTGCCTGCTCTCCTGTACTGCTGAGGATTGCTACCAGCTAGGTGGATTTGGCTATGGAGCCTGTGTAGTGCCCTCTGTTGGTAGCAACAGCAATATGCACTACCTGAATAGCAAGGTTTGTTAATTTGCATATTCGGGTAGATTTGCATATTGCTAATTCTGCAGGCAGGAGAGATATTTTCTGTTAATTATTGGATTCCACATGCCTTTATAAATATGTCATTTTGTTATACTAAGCTGCTGTATGTTGGCTGCTATGATTTGACTGTTTGTATTTTTATTGCGTTGTCACAGCAATGTTAATGTAATGATAACATGGGCTAGTCCCAAGTAAAATAAAGTTTTGTATGTTAGTTTCTTTGGAACTTTTTTCCTGTGTGGATTTGTAGGGATCCCAGTCTTTGGACCTGTTTGCTGGGTGCAGGATCTCTATAGCCCTGCAGGCGGCTAGGAAGAGGACTGGGTGGAGGTACTCGGTTGGAGTACAGGAGCTCTGTCACACGCAGCAAAGAGGGTAAATTCTACCCTATGTGCGAAACTGCCAGCATGCTGCCCTCCCCCCCCCCCCCCCCCACATGGCCTTTGAGCCTGGAAGAAATGATTACACGTCACTTCAATTAAATGGAGCCTAAAGTGTTCCTTTAATCATATATGACCATGAACAAGAGATGCGATTGACATTTTATATCAGATATCCGATTTCACTCTCAATGATATCATTGGTATTAAAGGGTTATTAGTTAGGTCTTATCTAAATATGACCTTTGTTATGTGATGTGAAGTGCCCATACTTACATGCTACCTTAGCAGGATCTTTGCAAAGTATGTGGCAGTGACACTTACAAGTATTTTGAATTGACAGCTGTTTTGTTATATTCAAATGCAGAAACATTATAAAACAGGAGATAAACTGTTTCCAAATCTTTGAATTTACTGGCCTTACTGGAAAAAATACTTATTATAACTATTTAAATCTAGAAGTGAACTAGAGGAATAATTTCTATTGCCTTCTAAATGACATGTATTAACAGGTAACTCGTTTTAGATGTTAAGGCAGACAGTTATTTCATTAACATTCTGAACTGAGAATTCATAAAACAACTCACTGATATAGAAGTTGTCGGTTAAACTTGTAGGGATACTTTTATCATCTATATTTTATTTTTTAAATTTTAGCGTACATACATTCTACTCTGTTGATTTACTCTCTATGTTCTATGCGAATAAGTCTAAATAGTTTAATAATAATAATAATAATAATAATAACTTAAGAGGTAAAGAATAAAACTGATATTTAACTTCAAAATTGCCCTTTTGAAATGCATATTTCATCCACCCATAATGTGTTAAAGGGAATCTCCAGTGCCAGGAAAACGATCCGTTTTCCTGGCACTGGAGGGTCCCTCTCCTTCCCACCCACCAATCCCCAGGTAATTGGGGAAGGAAAACCCCTTCAGTCACTTACCTGAGGCAGCGGCGATGTCCCTTGCCGCTGTCTCCTCCTCCGCGACGCTCCTCCTCTCCATTGCGTCGGCCGGTGGGCGAGACTGATCCCGCCCACCGGCCGAGGAGACCTAATGCGCATGCGCGGCAATGCCGCGCATGCGCATTAGCGCTCCCCATAGGAAAGCATTGAAAAATCATTTCAATGCTTTCCTATGGGGATTTGAGCGACGTTGGAGGTCCTCACACAGCGTGAGGACGTCCAGCGACGCTCTAGCAAAGGTTTCCTGTGCTATAGAGCAGGAAGTGACCTCTAGTGGCTGTCTAGTAGTAGAGGTGGAGTTAACCCTGCAAGGTAATTATTGCAGTTTATAGAAAAACTGCAATAATTACACTTGCAGGGTTAAGGGTAGTGGGAGTTGGCGCCCAGACCACTCCAATGGGCAGAAGTGGTCTGGGTGCCTTGAGTGTCCCTTTAAGGAAACATTACAGAATAATCCATGGACTACAACAAAAGCCTCCACAGGCAACATCTTCACAATTTGGAGGTGTCATGGCTGCCCACGGCTGTCACGGTTTGCTGCTCTTTAGAAATAAGAGTTTATTAATCAATGGCACAACATAGCTATTTTCAGTGCGGAAAATGTAAGGATCACAAGAATTCATGACATAAAAAGCATCATCTTAGATTATTCTTTTATCCTCTCTTATTGATAGAAAGTACTTTGAAAGCAGAACTGAAAATAATGTTTCCAAATATGTAGTTAATTTTCCGTAAAAATATATATATACGTATATATTCCCAAACTGACAGTTTCTTACTTTTTCTTTCCAATTTATAGGCTTGTTTCACTTCGTCCCCGACTTTCATACTAAAAGGCCTGAAATTACAATAAAAAGCAAAATACCATATTTCTAAATGGTAAAGAAAACTGAGAATAAAACAAAGCATAATTAGTGAAAATATAATTAAAATGCGCAATGTATTTTTGCCAATTACGTTCAGCTTGCTTTCATTTTTTCTTTATTTATGTTCTGCTCATGGATTAGTCGAAAATTAAAAAAGTATATTGAAGGGGGCGGGGCCTGACTGTCATGGAGTGAAGACGTGCTTAACTGAAGCTCCCTCCTGATCTTTGCTACGACAGCTAAAAATGCACTTCAGAACCACAAGAAACGGCACAAACTGACCCCAAGCGATGCACTGGCTCTCAGTCCACACGGTAAACCGGTAATGCGGCCCGTGAATGGACGACAGACGGCAGGCTATACCCGCGAGGGCATGCGGCCGGGTGCGCACTGGATGTGAGTGGCGGCCGAGCTCTCAGCCTGGAGCGGCCCTGGAGCTGATTGCTACAAACGGGTACCCCGCAACCCCACCCACCCTGGACTGGAGGAGGTGATCCCGGTCCACCACTGGGAGTCATCCCAGTTATGGCAGAAACAAATGAGACACCTATCGGAGGGCCGCGAGGCTCACCGATGATGGCGGCGACCACGCGGTCGGCGAGCAGACATGAGGTACAACAAGCCCCTTTGTCCAGCTTGGAACAAATATTTACAGACTGCTGGCTCAAGCTGGAGCATAGATTGCGACAGGGAGCACTGCATACATCCGCCTCAAGACGCCCACCAAGCCACCCACCGCCCGACCCACAGCGACAAACGGCAACTCTGGGAAGGCCCAAAACCACGAGAAGGTGGTGGAGAGACAAGCAGACATCTCACCCGTACAGGGCGGCGAAACTGCAAACACTGACGAAACAAGGCACTAGCAAGCCTCAGGCAACCTTTACTGTAAGGGCAACTCTACCCCAGCCTAATGACTCACCCAAACGACATCTACCACATCCGCAGACCCACCGCATTGCAATGCGACTGCATGGGAATCCATGGCAGGGCCTAGTACAGCCCCAACGGGGCATTGGTTGAAGAATCAAGAGCGCACTGCATACCTGGGCCCACGACCGGGAGACTGGCCACGGCACACCACGCCGCGACACCGGGGAAAAGGATCATCTTTATGCCAGCCAGCTCGGCCTCATAGTGTTGTATAGCATTTTTTTATTGCCTAATCATATGCAATCCCCGGCCCATATTTGCCACCTCACACTTCAGACGAACGCTACAATTCAAACCCAGGCAAATGTGGATACCTCTTTAATATAATGCATTACTGCAGGCTCTAGCTAGCTAACTGAGGCTCCACCACTAAAGATACATGTGAATGTAATGTTTAAAGTTATTTCTCTAGGTTCAAGCATAACCCACTACCTAGTCTCTCCTACCCTTGAGCCACTTTGTATTCATACCACTATTGCCAACTTAGTAATACTCGGGGGAGTAGCGCCCCTACTCAGCACTACAACTAGCTCCCAGTGCATCAGCTCTAGCTCCTGTTATGGTATGATGGGTAGGCAGTTGTACTCAATCTGCTCTACCATACCAACGTTACTAGCCAGCAGCTCCTGCTGTTCTACCCAGCTCGCTCTGCAAACCCAGTATAATTGTTTGACCTGCCATTTTAAGCAAATCTATACACTGAGACATCGTTACCTAACCTGTATTAATCTTGTTTTAACACTATCAACCAAATTTAAAATTGTGCATGTATTCCGAACTACCCCAATGATATATGTGTTGCAAATTTGCTTGAGGACTGCCGTTGGGGTACCTCACGCACGTATGTTACTCTCAATCTGCACTCAAAAATAAAGAATTAAAAAAATAAAATAAAATAAAAAGTATATTGAAGCAGGGATATCCAGAAACCTTCAAGCTGCCATTCCAATTCTATTCACTGTGACTGATGACTGGAGAGAACAGTTTTTCCAATGTTCAACACAGGTCTGTAGCATCTCACTGCATGTGTTCTAGTTTATCTATAGGAGTTCTGATGGTTTTGTCTTTCATAGAAAGTCATGTTCTTTTTTTTTCCATATTTATTTTTATTTAGTTTTTAAAATAGTTGCAGATGTAGATACAGCATTAGTAAAACAGGCTCAGGTCAACATATAAATAAAATAAAACACGGATATATAAGTGAAGAGAAGAGTAGAGGCACATTCCTCGTTTGGGAACATTCCACCTTTGAGAACTGAGCAAAAATTGCTTGTGAGTACATTTACCTTTCATTGTACAGTGTACACTATATTTTATCCTTTTATATATCCTATACTTTTTATCCATATACCGCCACAGTGAGGACCATGACTGCAGCACACACCCAAGAGTGGGGATTGTACTACTTTACGCTATTTGTTTGGAGCCATCGTCAGGCTACATTAAATGTTAGTGTATAATAATGCACAATATTATCCACACCTATGACTCCCTACATACTACACTATATTGAGCAGCAGGAATCAGAGTATAGGTAGGAAGGGGGGACCCTGGTGCACCCTGTAGGAGGTTTTGTGTACAGCTTGAGTCTGTTTTTCATATTGTTTGGTTGTGTTGACTCATTTAACAACTTCCTGGAGTAAAGGGGGATTCAGAGACTTCCAGCAGTATGCAATAGCTATTTTTGCGGATACGAGAATATTGATAGTGAGTGCCGCTTTGGGGCCAGACCAGTTAAACAAGATAAAGCTACCGATATATAAAGAGGAGTGGGACACTTAATACAGAAAATATCTATTTCTGTCCCTCAAGATGATAGCATGGAAGTGGTAAAATATTCCAAAAATACAATGCCTTATAAGTGACAGTGCAGCTTAAAGCAACACTGTTGGCTCGATTTTATTTATTTTTTTCAATACATTATATACAGAAAACAAAATGTATATATATTTTCCACAAAACATTGGTATTGTCTAAAGTGCCCTCAAACTAATTGTCCTAAAATTAGAAATTTTGTCAATTCACCATAACTCACTATTAATGAATAAAAACCTGTATTTACGTATTTATTTTTGCATTCTAAAAAACAGTCTACCTACTTTCTGGGGATGTGTTGGAAACACACACTAAGTCTTCATTGAATACTATTCTACCAATCTACTTCCCTAATACTATCCTTACCTTTTGTGTCACTTTACCCCACTCCCTCTAGCATGTAAGCTCATTGAGCAGGGCCCTCAAACCCTCTGTTTCTGTGCGTCAAAGTTGTCGTGTTAAAACTACATGTCTGTTCGTCCACCCATTGTAAAGCGCTACAGAATTTGTTGGCGCTATATAAATATAATAATAATAATAACACATGTTGGGCTTTGATTTGTTTAAGGCTGTTAAGCAATACTTATATTTCCCTTTGCATACACTTTAAATGAGGAAACAAAACCTTGAAATGTCATCAAAGTAAATGGGCTGTGAATGTTGTTTCAAAGCTTTTCATTAGCTGCCTGGATATTTTGCCATTGAGCTTGTTAAATATTTTTTTTTCTTTTTCTTTGAAGGGGAAGGTATGACAAAACGCACATCTTGGCACAATGACTTATGATACAATTGTAGGCCACATTAATTCTTACTTGATACATAGAATTAATTACAGGATTAACATCCGTAATGATTTTTTGCCAAAGACTTTTTCTTTTTCCTAGGAATAGACCCCAGGCTTTTTTTTGTACGCTAATGAAATTGCAAATTAACTTCTGTTCAAATGATGCTTGACTAAAATGAACAATTAAAAATGTATTGGTTTCGATGAGAGAGATCAACTGATCATTTTAAGGAGTAATTAGTCTCAAGAATCATCTTCATTATGCAGCATTCAGGAAACGTAGCACTGAGTGTTGGCTTATAGAACGATAAAAATAAAGCAAAGGGAGGATAGACCAACTTTTGGCTGTGGTTTCTATTTTACACAAGGTAGATTTTTTTTTGCCCTGAATCAGACAATTAAAATACCTTTATATGTTGCACATTTGATATATACTTATAATATTTTTTTGCCAATAGACTCTGCAATTATGACCAATGAGTGGTGTGTATATACATTATATATATGAAACCAAGATGCCAATTCATACAACATACAAGATCGAGCACACTGGCTTATTCACTACACAACAATTTTATCTAAAAACACCTCACCAAGGCAAAAAATAATGGGGGTTTAGTTACAGTATATGATCCTACATTGCATAAGCCTGCCACAACACCAATGCACCCCATTCTTGGCAGTACCTACTCTACCAACCTAATGCCTGCTCTTATGAGATGAATCCACTTTCTTGGGAAATGCTTCCTCCTGGATCTCTCTGCTGGCCAAGGTTATATAGGGCCAGCGCTGTATTTAGCGCGAGGCTGCACTTTCAAAAGAGTGGCAAAAAACGCTGCATCCCAAACGCCCCAGATGATGCCTTGTCAGCCTCTTGTCCTGAGAGCCCAATGAAGTGGGGCTGGCATCTGCTAATAATGGAGGCGGGTGGCGAGGGACCCCAGAGCTCTTGCTGCTCAGCTCCCTCGCGTGCCCCACAGTGATGTCGGAGCCAGAATATGACGTCACTTCGGCCCTGACATCACTAAGAGGTGTGGAAGCTTGGTGGATTAAACTTTCCACATTTTTTTTCCAATTGTGAGTGTTAGTGTGTGTGTCTGTTAGTGAGTTTTTTATGTTTTTGTCAGTGAGTGTGCATGTGTGTTTGTCAGAGTGTATATGTGTTTATCAGTGAGTGTGTCTGTCAGTGTGTGTATATCTGGTGTCTAAGGCAGCACAAAATCGCAATACACCACTGTACAGGGCCCTTAAATAAGGCACCTGTAACAAGGGGGGGATGCAAATTAATCTTATAAGAGCAGGCATTAGGTTGCTAGAGTAGGACCTGGTGCTTGGTCAGGCTCCGCCCACACTCCTGAGGTCAGCTGGGAAGACCTAATGCGCATGCACGGCAATGGCCACACCCGCATTTGGATTTCCCTATAGGAAAGCATTATTAAATGGGGGGAAAATCTGACGCGGGAGGTCCTCATGCAGAGCGTGAGGACGTCCAGTTTCAGATAACGGACCAAAGGTCTGTTTCGATGCCAGAAGCCTTCTAGTGACTGTCTGGTAGACAGCCACTGAGGGTAGACTTAGAGCTGCAATCTAAAGTTTTACATAAAACGGGTTCAGGCTTGGAAAAGGAGTCTGGATCCCTGTGATAATAATGCCACATGCATGATTGTTGACATGTAGAATACACAAATCAGCCAAAAAAATGTATCCAGTGATAGGTGAAGTGAATTATAATGCTTATGGCACATGTCAAGGGGTGGGATATATAAGGTAGCAAGTGAACAGTCAGTTCTTGAATTGCATGTGTTGCAAGCAGGAAAGGTGGGCAAGCAAAAAGATCTGAGTGGCTTTGACAAGAGCCAAATAGTGATGGCTAGACGATTGGGCCAGAGCATTCAAAACCGGCAAGTCTGGTGGGGGTCTTCCCGCTATGCAGTGGTTAGAATAGTGCAAGGAATAACTAGTGAACCGGAGTCAAGATCATGGGCGCCCAAGGTTCATTGATGCATGTGAAGAGCAAAGACTGGCCCGTCTTGTCCGAAGACCAACTGAAGCTCAAAATTGCTGAAAAATGTAATGCTGGACATGATAGAAAGATGTCGGAACCCACAGTGCATTGCAGCTGCGTATGGGTAGCTGCAGACTGGTCAGAGTGCCCACGATGACCTCTGTGCACTGCTGAAAGTGCCTTCCATGGGGATGTGAGCGTCAGAACTGAACCATGGAGGAATGATAGAAGGTTGCCTGTCCTGATAAATCACAATTTCTTTTAGCGCAGGTGGATGGCCCAGCATATGTGCATCATTTTCCGGAGGAAGAAATGGCAGCACGATGCAAAATGGGAAAAAGGCAAAGCAGCGGAGGCAGCATTATGCACTGGAAAATGTTCTGCTAGGAAACCTTCATGTGGATGTTACTTTGACAACGATATTACACATTGTTGGAGACCATGTACATCCCTTCATGGCAATGTTGTTCCCTGATGGTAGTCCTTCAGCAGATTAATGCAGCCTGCCACACTGCAACATTTGTTCAGGGATTCTTTGAGGAATATGATAAATAGGTAAAGGTGTTGCCTTGGCTTTCAGTTCCCCAGATCTCAGTCTGATTAAGCATCTGTGGAATGTGCTGGTATAACAAAACTGATTCATGGAGGCCCCACCTTGCAACTTACAGGATTCTGAACCTGATCTAATATGATCAGCTACTAATGTCTTGGTGCCAGATGGGTTTGCTTCAATGCAGCAGAGCTGTTTTGGCAGCACAAAGGGGACCTACACAACATTAGGCATATGGTTTTAATGTTGTGGCTGATCAGTGTATATTCCCATGTACGTATAAGCGCTTTATTTTTTCCACTGGCACCTTTTAAGAGAAATTTGCCAAATCCTTACAGAACAGTATGACAACTTATCTGGGACCCAGGTCACCAGGGCTGCATCCAGTTTTCAAGCAAGTCAAATCCAGCACCACACTCATTTATTACTAGTGCTCCACTGATGCTCTCTGGCAGTGAGCATTGCCCTTTACTGCACAACTTAGCTTAGCTAACCATATTTTGCTGCAAGGAGAATCAGGTGCAGCAGCTGCAGTCATGGTTGCCGAGCAGGACACAAGTAACTTGTGTAACCATTCTAAGACAGTTTGACAAATTACTCTAGGAGGGCATCAGTGATAATGATGCTGGTATTGTTCCATTAATCATACACAGGGGGAAAAACCCTAATCTGTCAGTGTCCTCCTTTGCAAATAACCAGTCTATCGAAATGTTTAACACGACATGGTCATTCACTTAAATGAAAGCATGAGCACGTTGTATCAAAGAGCTTCAATGGCTGGATGTCAGCTCTTGGGTAATGCCCTATTTTTAAAGGAATATGCACCGAAACAGAAGAGTACAGAGTCAATGTTGGCATGCATATCCTGATCGTCAGAGTTATAGACTAAAGTGCAGGACTTGACAAATGTCACATTGCGTGACCAAAATGTGAGCTATTATGTTCTATTAAAAGTCTGCTATTAGAAGAACCTTAGATTTCATGGCCTCATCAATATGCTGTATTTTTTTTTGCATGCTTACATTTTTAGTTTTGGCATACAATAAATGTTTTTTGCAGAATGCTGCACTATAAGGCTGCCCTCTTTAGCCACGTCCCTCACCCCACAAAGAGACTTATCAAAAGTTATGTACACAACTCCGCCACTGACAGCACTGAGTGATTTGAACAACGAAACATGGACTGCAAGGAGAGGACACCCAGGGAAGCATATAGTAAGGATATCACTACCTATATGTACTTCTGTGTGCAGCAAGGTTGTACATAAATGATGCTCAATCAACCGCACTGATTGAGCATCATTTATGTACAACCTTGCTGCACACAGAAGTACATATAGGTAGTGATATCCTTACTATATGCTTCCCTGGGTGTCCTCTCCTTGCAGTCCATGTTTTCGCTTGTGTTATATACCATAAAAACCTAAAACATTAAAAAAAAATTTTTTATGTCCTTGAGGTTTATGATGCAATTTTTCAGTTGAATTAATGAATATATAGTGTTTTTAAAGTGGCTGTCAGACAATAAATTGAAGATATAATCTTTATGAAACACCCACATCGACTGCATTAGAATTTCCTTTAAAAAAGGATAGTACTGACGCAGCTCCTAGCAGATGAAGCGCATGGAGCTGAAAAAGAATATGGCGGTGTCAGCATGGGACCGCTTCAGGCAAGTATAACTACCCGCCACTGCAACATCATTGCAGAGGTCAGATGTGGGGTCTTTAATAAATATGCAAAGACTCCTAAAGGTGGTAGAGTGGCTTTAAAATGTAGCAGACCCATACAATGTGTTAGGCAAGAGATTAATTAGAACTATTTATTAAGAAAAATGAATAGGCTGATAGGACTCAAACAATTTATGACAGTGAAAGGTCTTAACATGAAAGGGGTGCAATTTTTATGTACAATGAAAATAAACTGACTGGATGTGGTGCATGTTTTTGACAAGATACATTACAATTGTCATTGTTACTCCTGAACATACAGGATTATTCTTATAATACATATAGTACAAAACTATTGTTTACAATTGTAAACACATACATATATAACAAACTATATTTAAAAAAAAAAAAAAAGCTCTCATTTTGTT
Source organism: Pelobates fuscus (assembly GCF_036172605.1). Lineage (NCBI taxonomy): Eukaryota > Metazoa > Chordata > Amphibia > Anura > Pelobatidae > Pelobates > Pelobates fuscus. Next base: position 384,446,051 of record NC_086318.1, on the reverse strand, counting down.
ACATAATTTCTCACAGAGAAACTACAATAAAGAGCAGTATTTCACAACTACGTTTGTGTAGCATCATAAGAAACACCACGTGCCTTCATCTGTCTTCGAGCCAAGGCTTCTTGCTTCTTCCGCTCAATTTCTTCCATTGAACATTTCTTATTTCTATCTTCGGAAACAAACACTGGAAAAAAAATAAATAATTAAACCGGACCAGTAATTTTTTTCTTCTTCACCAATTCTGAGAAAAACAATCACAAATGTCTTCTATATTTACATTTTTATTTCAGAAAATAATGTATAGAAAAGAAACACTTTAATTAATTGAGTGATGCAGAAGTCCAGATTTTATTTATTTGACCAAAATGTTGGTGGTGCGAGGCCCAACACATACATTTATAAACTATAATTGTTATCCAAAGTATTTTTCTAGTTTAATTTAGCTACCGAGTTGCCAAATCAGACTCGTTTCTTTCTCCAATTCAAATGCACATTGCTTCAACCAATCTGTCCCACTAACCGTTGTACCCCAACCTCCCCACAGGTCCTACTCTCATAATCTCTCAAACATCTTATGCACATTTATTTTAATAACCAAACTTAGTTCTCAAACCCTGTTGTATCTAAAGTGCTCTCTCTCGTTCCATCCCTTTCTCTCTAATCTGTTGTGGTCATTCTGTCACATGCATCTCTTTCCTCCTTACTTAATCTTGCCCTCCAAATGTAATTTGTCTTTTCAGTAGTCAAACGGTCATGGTCTTTCCCCTATCTACACCATTCTCTCACTTCTCCAAATCTCACCTCCCACTCCTGGTTTCCTTCATATTATGTAATATGTAATTCCTCACTACATCTACTCTTTTCATTCATTCTCCCATTTTTAATAAAAAAAAAACTAAGACAAAAAAAAAAAAACACTTTCCACTCCACGTTTTATTCCATTTCATACCAAAGCCCTACTAATTCCACTGCCCTTTTACGCATGCCTCTCCCTATTGTCTTCCTTATTCCATCCACTTATTTCCTACATATGTAAATCAAGCCAGTGGAATAAATAGTAAATAGTAATATATAGATTTTAACAATCTGTTGCTGTGTACTGCATAATACAGCAATCATTTAAAAAAAAAAAAAAAAAAAAAAAAAAGAGCTTGCCTTCAGAGAGAAATAACAAATACACCAAAAAGAAGGATAGCCCATTAAAGACATTTCCAGAGGAATCAAACTGTTCATCTTCAATCAACCAAATCAAAAGCATAACAGTGAAATATGGGTTTACCGTAAGATAAGCTAACTAGAAAAGTGTTTTCTTACACATACCTTTTGAGGACTGGAACAAAGACTCTGAGAGATGTCTTTTCAAAGAGGGCTGATGATGCGAGGCAATACTGGATTGTGAAAAGTTGCTACTTTGTGTTGTATTTTTACCTAAACCACAAAGATTAGTGTCTTTAGCAGTGTTCACTTGAGTTTCTGAATTGTTTGAACATACAACAGAAGCCTGTGAAGGCTTGATACGTGTAAAAGTGAACTTAGCAGGAGCCAATGAATTCATCACGCTCTGTGACCTTACTGTAGTTTGTAAAACCTGTTCCTTAGAGATTACTTTAAGGTAATCACTTTGCCCTCCAGTAGGTACAGAGGTTGATCTACGTAACATTGCAGAAACTTGGTTATCCCTTTTTAAGGAGTTTTTAGCCTTTTCCAAACTTCCAAATGTCGTGGATCCAGAGAGGGAAGTAGTTAAAATATTTGATGATCTGTTAGAAGTCACAGCACTTGCATTACATTTATTTGTAACACTGCCACTGTTTGCACTGGAAGAAGTACTATTGATTCCACCACTGCTTCGATTATTTAACTGCCCTTGATCGGTTTTATTCTCTCTTGGGTTTGTGCTACTGTTCAAGCTTAAAACACTATGATGTTTATCATCATTATTTTCTACTTGAGCTTGAGTTAATCTTTCAACATCATCACATACTTGATACAGTAAGTCATCATCATCATCCTCTTCATTTGTCTCCCAAAGACTATCTGATTCACAAAACATATCAAGTATTTCATCTGAGAATTTGGGATCTTCCCACTCATCAACTTGATCAAAACTTTTAGTAGTTGTATTTGGAGGTTTTGGTACCAGTGCTTGGGGAGCATTGTTTGCTGGAGGCCTATTTTTTTGTTGAGAACTAGATGGCTGTAAATTAAAACCAGCTGAATTTGTATTATTCTTATAAGTCTTATTTCTAAAGGTGAGGCCGGATTCAACCGTAGGAGTAATATTGCTAATGTTAGCAACGGATAGCTCTGAATTTATTTGAGATTTTAAGGGTATTCTTGTAACTGTACGGGAAGTTGAATTTGTAGTGCACCTTTCGTTACTATTATCAGTTTTGTGCAACATATTTGCTTTTTCAGGCATGTTTGTACAGATGATTTCTGAATCCTTTCTGTGTTCATTTAAATTTCGAGGAACAAACTTAAAATTATTCAGTTTATTGGAAGTTGATTTAGTGTTCACACATTTAATACCGTCAGAGATTTGTGCATTAAGAGAATCTTTATTAGAATGGCATGGTTTCCCAGATGATGGGTTTTGCTTAGGGGTAGCAATCAAACTAGGATTTTGAGTAATTTGCATAACAAAAGAGTCATCTTCAAGAAAATCTGCCCCCCAGTCATCTTCAAAGTCATCTTGGTTTAAATGTTCCACAGTTTCTTTGGGTCTAGAGGAATATTTTTGCTGATAGTTGGCATTCTTTACAGGAGTCTGAAACATGTTTGAATTTAATTTATTTAATATAGTTTCTTTTGAACATGTAGGTTTTTCACAAAGTTTGCCTTGATCCTTAGGGAGATTTTTAACTATACTGGCCTCTGTATTTAGGCCAGTGAAGCTGCTAGTAGATATGTCAGATAAACCCTGGCTCAATTGTCCACTGTACTTCTGTGTAGAAGAATCAAAGAGTGCATTAAGGTCTGCCTCAGCCATTTGATCCACAGATGTTTGACTGTCCCTGCGTGGGGATAGACAGACAACCAAGCTCTGGCTAACAGATTTTAAATCATGTGCTATGTCTTCTTCAGGAATGTTGTCCAGACCTGTCTCAAGCTCACTGTTCTGGGCAATTTCTAAGTCGCTAATTTTATTATTGGATTGTCCAATGTGATAATTTTGGTCTTGATGAACAGTTTCAACCAAATTTCTGTCAAATTGTTTAGCTAGCTGCATGAGCTCATCCTCGGTATGTATGATTTTAGACCTTAATAAAAACAGAAAAAAAAAAAAAAGTTATTTAAGAAACAAAAAAGAAAAAAACAAACAAAAAAAAAAAAACACACCTCAAACATCCCCACCACCCAAACATTTAAGGTATTCTTAAAGAAAATAAACTTTGATGAAGCTATTCTAGGATCAGCAGTGCCTCAGGTAAATATGTTTTCCACAGGAATGGCAATGTTGGTTATCAGTGTGTATCAAAAAAACACAAGATAAGGGAAAATCAGTCTATATGAGGTTTAGTTCAATGCTGAGTGATAATGGTGTAGAAAAAGAAAAAATGGCACTGAAATAAAATGTCCCAAAAAAATTGAATTGCAGAGTAATCTAAATGTAGAAAACAATACTTGCCTAGTCAGTTTATTTCTAGCTCTGGCCACTACAGGAGTAGACGGAATGGCATCTTCTCCAATCCACATCTTTAGGTATGCTGCATTAGGATTAGATGGTTTCTCATTCTTCAAATAAACACAAAATAAGAAGCTCAGTTCTGAAAAAAGAAACATTTTCACAAAATCTAGAATAAACTAGATGTAGAGGAATAAAGCCTCATATTTTAATAGAATTGTAGCTTTTACTGCTGTTGGTATCGGCTCTTCAGGGTTACCCGGCTAAACTCCTCCCCTCTACACCACAGGGCTGATGCTGCCTGGTTCATTTCTACTTCCGGTTCAAAAGATCATTAACACAGACTGCCTAAAACTCCAAACAAGCTGATCTGGGCCTACTGTGGCTCCCACGCCGATCAGACCAAGTTTTTCCCTGCTCCAACAACTCCCACCCTGCTGTTCCAGTCACATGCGGTCAGAGACTCCCACGCCGATCGGACCAAGTTCTCCCTGCTCCAACAACTCCCATCACGCTGTTCCAGCCACATGCAGTCAGAGACTCCCACGCCGATCGGACCAAGTTCTCCCTGCTCAAACAACTCCAATCACGCTGTTCCAGCCACACGCAGTCAGAGACTACTCACCTCCTCTCCAGAACTGGCCATTAATTCCCGCCGGTACTATGAGACCCCTTACCGGCTTCCCGGGCCTTTTCCTGGACCAAACCTCCGTGTCCACCAAGTCTGGGTACTTTCCAGCCGCAATTTTCACTACGCATATTGCATTACCATCATATATCGCATATGTCTTATTTTATCACTCATGGACTTGGTACTGTTTTGAGGCAGTCATCACGTTCACATTTGTTACCATGTGTTATGGCCAATCTGTATACTTGCTCCCATGATAGGTATATTACTTACTTGGCGGACGACCACCTATTCGCTAAACCTTTTTGTAACACGCCACACTCCTATGTTCAGTATATGTATCATCATGTTGCCTGGGACAAACCCTAGTGTACCAGGCTTTACCATACCATCATATGTTCCCCTTGACTCGACGTCAAAATAATCACGTATTGTGCAAAAGGTTATTTACTCATCGCTGCTATATTCTACTCAAGCAAGTTAATCATCCTAACCGACCCTTGCTATTAAGGCATAATATCACCAAACCTACAGCAACTCCACTCTAACTGTTCTATGTTACATCAGCCAACGCTGGCATGCAGTTCGTCCACCAGGCGGTAACACAGGCCCACGCCCGAGGATCCTTAATTCACCACAAATACACCCCCCTTCCCATGCTGGCACGACCATAATTAAATATTCTAAGTCCTACCGGGATAGCTCAAAAGTGCCCTCATAGCTTGGTATTCCATATCCCCCTATATGTATTTTAGCTACAGAAGTCACAGGACGAATTAGCAGTCACTCATGACTGCCTATCCCCCATTATTGTCATAGTATTGGTTAAACACTTCCCATGGTCTCTGGTAGTGGCCTAGGATCCTCACCCTACTCACTTATAGGGATATTTGATTTATGTCCTATGAATCTTGTACCCACCATCGTAGGGCCAGGATTCTAACAACTATGTTCTCAGGTTACCAATTCATAGGCCAGCCTCAAGAACAACCACCCCAATTATACAGGCGTATTTCGTTCACAGTAAGTCAAGCCCATTTCTAGTTCCAACTTGCCTCCCACCATCATTTCCCTTTAGGTTCTCCAATATCATTCCTCTGGCAATGAAACCACATTCTACCCCAAGCAAGGTATGTTTAGCCACCTCGCTACTACCCATCACCCGTCCCATTCACGGATCCGGTATGTCAACTGACGGCCTGGTTCCCAGCTATGCCAGTAACTAGCCTCATCGTTATCAATTCCGTGAGGCCAACACCCATCTTTATCCGCATATGGAGGTATACGCCCCTCGGCCTAACACATAGCCAAAGCCTCACATCAACCTCTCCAGGTTACGAGTTAGGGCCTCACCCACCATGGCCTCTTATATTGACTCTTTTTACAGTCCCCGAGAGGCCAACGTTCTTGCCACACCTTTCAGTGGCCCCTGCCCACAAGGCCAAATCACATGAAGTCAAACAGTTGATATCCACTCTACTTGCCTCCATACATAACATCAACGATGGACTACAGAGACTGGAATCTCCACAGGCACTGACGCACATCCCAGCCACAGGACTCCCAAATCCCTCTCATGGTTATGTTATCTTTCAAATCCCGCCCCTAGCACATCAGTTTACATTATTACTCCCTCGTGCTGTGTGTCCCTGACCATACGCAAAGACCTCTGGAAAGGTTAATTTTAGTCTCCTTACTGATTGCCTCCCACGATGTCTTAGAGTACAAGTCTTACTACTACAATGATCTGTACGTCGTTCTATACACCAGAATCCCAGACTCGATCAAACTCACTATCCCAGAATTCATCCTAGCATTCAGATTTTCGTGACGTAAGTGGCTCTACTTCTCCTCGCCATAGAGAAGGTTTGCATTGACAACCTGGAGTTTTACCTCTAAGCACACCCATTCCGTCACTCAGTCGACTTCTACATCAAGGTTTCCACACACCAGTTCCACACAGGTCTGGTCACACTCCTGTCCGGTATTCACGAGTGTCAGAACCTTCAGTCCGCATTAATAGATCCCGCAACACAATCACGTTGCTTAAGAAGGTATTTGACAACCATATTAATTACCCACCCCTAGCCTCAACTTATTGATTTCCTCTAAGGAATTCTCCCAGCACTATGCCAACGTGGTTGACCGGAGCTTGGGTGGACAAGACAGACATTTCCCTATGCCTCCAAGCTTCTACCTATTCAGCCATCCCGAGGGCATGTTTGTGGCATTTTATGGAGGGATTGTCATGACTTTCCCACACGTGTAACTTTTAGAGCAAAGAGTAACCCCAAGCTGTTTGTCTTATTTGCTAACACTCAATATTAGCGAATGTCCTGCAGTCACCCGTTATCTTAGATAACTTCCCCGTGATAGAACGCCCTCACTCCGCTCTGGTTAGTATTCACAAGACGATGGTACTTTTCCTCACTATGGGTTCCACTTTATTTCCCCACCGCTGAGTCTTCTTCCCACTGACAGTTGCATTCTGGCACTAGTTGTAAGCAGACCTACACATCTGGCTCAGGTTCATACCACACTGGAATAGGAGACCAGGTTATTCCCGCCATTTCTCATTTACATGGACCAATGTGTTCGCACACACTGATTTCACAGCGAATTTAATGACTTTTGGTTCTGAGATGCCTGTCCAGTTGAAACTCTTGGTAAGAGAGGAAAAAAAAACAAAACAAAAAAAAAACTTTCCATTCCTCGTCAACATTTCTTTGCAATCTACCCCATAGTGGCCACCTTCAAGGCCTGGGGAGTAGTGATGTCCCGAACAGTTCGCCGGCGAACATAGCGTGTTTGAGGTCACGAACACGTGCGATGTTCGGTCCGCCCCCTATTCGTCATCATTGAGTAAACTTTGACCCTGTACCTCACAGTCAGCAGACACATTCCAGCCAATCAGCAGCAGACCCTCCCACCTCCATGACGGTTCCCGGCGAACTGTTCGGGACATCACTACTGGGGAGGTATGAGTGGATAGGGGAACCTGTTAAGTGCTTCTCTGACAATAAAGCAGCTGGCTATACCCACATTCCATGGCTTAATCCTGCACTAACTCGCCTCATGACATTTGGCAGATTTCTGGATTGAGCTGCCCTCTCTGATTATACAATAGAGATCACCTTTACAACAAGTTTACCACCGATTACCATAATACCGATATTCGTTCACTAGTCATCATTGTGACACTCCTCTCCTTTTTGCCCACACAATTTAAAAAATCTCTTTTAACACTACAAAACTTACTTGGCTGGAATACACCACCATATCTTAAGTGCCTATCCTAGTACCAAACAGTTCACATCCTCTTACCATATGTAATACGTAGGGACATAAGGACTATCCTGCGGACAAAGTTATTACTCACTGGACCAAATCTCAATATGCCCCTATTTAACTGCAGGGAAAACCACTCACTACAGCTAAATTCATAATGTACCTCAGAACCCTCTTTCTAGACGGGGACTCAACCCCAATGCCTTTTCGAGGCATTCCTCCAGAATCAGGGCAGTATCAGCTGCTTCCAGACAAATGTCCCTGATCACACCATAAACATTAGGACGCTGTAAATCCACAGTATATTACTAGATACATACCACAACCAGAGCTAGCGTCGAGTAGGACAAGCCTTTACGAATCTTGCAACGTAAAGATGTGTAACAAGGTATCTTATTCAACTTTTTGCCCTCTTATTACAGGCCTACCCGATACGTCGGTTTTGGCACACCACAACCGACTTGCTCATATATCTAACTTATCATGTATATGGCTTTTGTCCCAGGTTACCCGGCTATTTAAACTCAGGCCCCCCTACACCACAGTGCTGATGCAGTCTGGTTCATCCCTCCCACCTCTCCCCTTATACATATTACTAATACAGGCCTACCCGATACGTCGGTTTCGGCACACCACAACCGACTTGCTCATGTATACGGCTTTTGTCCCTGACATACATACATACATACATACATACATCTCTCTATCTTTCTGCCAACATATAAAATGTGTTATACATATGAGCACTTACAGGATCATAAATTACATTGCATTACACAAATATAAAGTGAATGGAATAAATGGTAAAAACAGAAGAAGCAGAGAATAGTGGATACAACACAACATCGATTTATTCACTAAACTCCGCATTATAGTTAACTTAAATCTGAATGGCAACATCTATATCTCCCAATTCGGATATTGTCAGTTTGGCTATTTTTGACTGAATTTCTCAATTCACATTTAAAGTCAAAGTTTAGTGCGCATAAACCACAAGTGTATATCATACAATTTATTCAAAGCCTCTTCAAAATATAATCCTTTACTTGTGCACCACAGAACACAGATTTTCTACAGAAAAGTAGTTTTCAATACCAAACCTGTTAAATTCTGCTTTTAAACACTGAATGTGCAGGTATGTTAGAAGACTGTTTGTCATGTGCATTACAAAATACAAATAATGATGCCAAACAAATATCCCCGTAAATATTTTCCTGAGGGACAGAAGCATTACGCTAGCCAATGTTTACTATGAATGAATAATTTATATGTTCAATGCAGATGTGCTGCTTCTTTATAACGTTCCTCTTAAAAATAACTAAAAACAAAGCAAAATGACTGAAAGAAAAGAGACAACTTCCAGTGTTAGAAAAGAGAATCCTTCACTGGAGTTGGTAAGGTTGCAGGGTATAAGGGCATAACCCAAGGGATATAATATAGAAAATGAAGAGACTGGAAAACGGGATTACAGAGAGGTCCTCCCAGTTAACAGTCCCTATACCCAGAAAAGAGCTGTTCATTAGTCTAAGCCTAAGGCAACCAATTGCCAGTATAGAACATAGGTGAAATATATGAAATTTTAATAAATTCCAATTTTATTAGTTCCTCTTGAGGAGAATAGAATGAAATAAACGAAGAAATATAGTGACAAAAAGTGTATAAACAGTGAAAAAATATATACAGTATAAAGGAACCATCTAGTTTCCTGCTATCTACATAGTGTGTGCAGCACACCAAAATGCTCTTTGATTGATGAACTGAAATAGGTATAGATTGTTGCTAATATGTGCAACAATGTCTCATTAATCAGTTGGTTCGCGGTGAGTAAGAGGAGTTACAGAATAAATTTAAAAATAAAGTAACCTCAATAAAGTAGGACAAATATATATGTCCCTATAAGGTATAGTACTTAGCAACAAGGCAGAGTCTTACAAGGGGTTGGGGGTGTATAATGGAGATAAAGAAGTGAGGTGGCAATAGTATCTTTGCTAGCAGTGTAGTCGAGATATAAGCCAATAAAACACTTCTGCAGTTCCTAGTAAAGGTTCCACCCACTACCCTAGTACCCCAATACAGCAGTATAGCAATTTAGCTCTGGCATAACAGGCACAAAAACGGCGGTCAAAACGAGCCACAATGCCACTAACCTCCTGCAAGGGGGCCCATCGGACTGGGAAGACCGGCCCGAACCGAGTGATACCGGACACCGCAACGGCAACATGGGGCTTACCGCGGGAGGCAGCGGAGAAAGGCGGCCGCCTTCCCGCAAGTCGCACACAGCCACCTGTGAGCATGGAACACTCCCTCCCCCCCCCTATGGACCGGTGGGGGACAACCCGGTCCCCGCCAACAGTGGAACCCTACGCCCGGCACCCTCCGACTATGCCCGCCACCATTCCAAGCAAGGCGGGCGGTGGGGCCTCAAATGGCGGAAGCATATGGCGCAGCACCACAAGACACATACAAGCCTGCTGGGTCAGACGCTACATCCCGGTTTCCACCGGGAGCGCTAACTCACACGCGACTAAGGGGACAAACCGCAAGCACAGGCCTGCAACAAAACGGCCCTGTCAACATGGCGGAAGAAGCATGGCTCCCACACTCAAGAGACACTCACCCGGCTGGACAGGCACTTTAAAAAATTCTGGCTGCAACTACAACGCAAATTCTACCCACCCGCATCACCACTGTGGCAGACGGGCTGTCCCGCCCCTCAACCAGCGAATACCCACCGTTTGGTGAGGAGACCACCTCCCAAGCGCCCAGCTCCGAAAACGGGGAAAATCCTACCAAAGCAGCGGACCAAGCATCATGCCTCACACGGCGACAAAGCGACACCACGGAAACCACTCAGAGGACTCCACATACAGTCACAACCACAGCTTGAGCCAAAGCCTGGGACCCTAAAAGTCAAGAGACTCAGACAGCATTCCCCAAACCTCCTCCGACTACTCCACACAGTCTCTACTCCTCTCTCAACCATGCCGCTGGACTTCCCTGTAACACAAATGACTATGCGGCTGCACACTCCACGGAGCACTGCCGGAACCGACCTCCGAAACGGAGACCGCAAGCCCGGGGGCTACAATGGGAAGAATGGTTGTGACAAAGCCCAAGACCTGCCAGCGCTGGGTATCAGATGAAGTGCCCTTCACACTGCCTCACATGGGTATTTTTAGCACGCACTGCTCTCCCGACAGCCAAATACCCAGTCTCAGTAATCTAAGGCTTGTCCCACACAGACTATGCGCCCAAGCATGCTCATACCAGCACTAACCTGTCATTGCAAAGTTATTTGAGTTGAAACTTGTTCCCAGAGCTTAAACACTCTGCAGCAGAGCATTAACATGTCTAGAGAGACTAACGATGTGACTCTGTAATGTAGGCAAATCTTAGTACTGCTAACCGCTATCTAACCTATAGACCTCCTAGCCTATACACTCACAGCACGACTACCATGTGCACCATATTTTAATCAGCTACTGCTAAACTGCAAAACAGGTTCAAACATTATAACTACGCTAGCATAGCAAATCTAGCACTGACGAGCAACTACTAACTTATTTTATTTCATGGTTTTCTATTTTATTTCATTGTATTCTAGTTAAGCTTACGCTATCACTTTAGGATGTTTAATCGATATGCCTAGAAATTATAAAATTGTGTGACTTATGCCACTGTCTAACTGATATGAACCTTGAAATACGCTGTTGTGGCGTCCGTTGATAACTTGTAACCAACTGCACAACAAAAATAAAGAATAAAAAAAAAAATTAAAAAAAAAAAAAAATCAGAGAAACCAAAGAACAGATGCTACTACTCGGAATGTGAGATCAAAAGAATGGAAACTTAACTTTTTGCTTATTATAAAATGTTACAATTCACCTATCGTCTTAGTTTCTAAAAATAAGAATCAAACCGCAGCAAACACTTGTTCAACCCTGTACTATGATACATACAATCATATCTCAATAATTTCACAGACATTGGTCTTTACTTTATCATGCTATGTGTCAGCTGTTTTCTATTTTTACATATTTTTTTCCTGGCAAAGGATACTTTATTAAAATAAGCTACTGCATGCCAGACAATTCTCTACACAAAAAGACACTGTTGTGTCTGTCACCTAGGATTCCAAAAGTGCATTACAGAAAGCAACAAATAAATTACCAAACCATATTTCATTGAAAAGTAAGTTTTTATTAACACCAAACGAGTGGACCTCTGGGGTTTTTCGCAAGCATAGCATTTTCACATACAGGGTACACAGTTTTTCAAGTAAATCTGATGCTGTGGCTCCATCTACCTGTTGCTGTGCCATGAATCAAACTATACAGTCACTGTATAAATAATCTGACAGTCTAAAAAAAACAAAATTGATAGTAAGTTACCTGAGGAGCAATTCTATTAACAATGTCTGAAATGTCGACAGCACATTTGGGGGCTGGTTGCCTGCGTCTTCCATTTTCTAGAAAATAAAGAAAAAAATGGTAAATAGTACTTATCACAATACAAATTTTAGACATTTTTTTTTTTTTTTTTTTTTTTTAAATACAGAGCAGTAAACCTGTGTTCATTAAGGCTTATTGCTAGTCATGTTTGAACAATAGCATTTATTACACATGCATTAGTCCTATTAACACATACTTTTTCTGCTGGAGTGACAGTCCCATAAGACAAACAAGGCAGTACCAAATTTATTGCCCTGTTTTTGGTATAAAACGCCTAATGCTGTAAAACATTCACATTAAGCCCTTTTAAAATTGAGTACAAAATTAAGCACATCAATTTTAAATCCCAATTTTTTGCAGAAATCAATCACTATACAACGTTTGTCAGAAGCAGCAGTAAACTTGTTTCATATATATATTAGCGATAAGAAACAATTAGCAACATTGGAATTAGACATCTACAAAATGTAGTGTTTCCTTGAACTTGTAACTCCAACCCACTATTAAAACAGCTCAAAACTATAACCTTGTCATCATCAATAGGCTGCAAGGCAAAATACATTTATCTTTAAGCCGTCCACAAAGAGCAACATGGATTAATATAATGGAAGGGAAGGCTGTGTCTTATATTTCCAGAAAACATGAAAATTGCTAGTGATTAAAAAAAATAATAATAATGCAGACCTGTGCATACATCTTTTAACCTATTTGACAAACTAACTACTGTGAAACACATAAATGCATAGTGAAACTTTCATCCCCCACCCTCTCCAAAAAAAGTTACCTAATTTAAAGGACGTTGGAGATTGAGAATCCCAAAATATTTCATGCTGCTGTTCTGCATCATTTGAAGGAGAATTGAAAGTAGACCATGATTTGCTTTTTGATAATCGTTTTGGAGTTTTCTTGTTTATGCATAATTCTACTGGGAAGTTTGAGAAAGGAAACAGTCAGTGTATTGATATTTCTACTTAAAAACACTACATATGAAAAAAAAAATGTATAAAAAAAAAACACCTTATAAAACAATAGTTTATTATAACAAGCAAAATATCAGCTTGGTAATGGAATTCTAGAAAGGTCCTATTTTCTCCACGGCAACAATTCACTTCTGACACCAACATAAGGAAGACCTTCCGCTTTCTTATTTTCCCATTTAAAATATTTTGTGTGGGATGTCAGGATGCAGCCAACCTGAATCAAAGTAAAACTGTTTGGCACCAGAGAAACAAGAAATGCTTCTTGTCACTGTCTATAAAAGCGTTATATAGTTTGACTACTTTTAAATGGGAAGGGGGCTTGGATGCCAAGGCTCTCCTAGGACCATAACCAATGCAGTGTGTTGTGATTGAAATAGTTCTTGGAATGTTCTTTCAAGATTTATGTTCAAATTTATTATGCCCTATATTCTATTTTGGGGACCATATAACAGCAGATAGATTAAATATTTTAAATAATTTTGCTCTTGATTATAGATGCATGACACCTGGAGTGCATATATAAAATCACATATAAAAAAAGGTTTTATTTAGGCTATGAAGCCATCTAAAATTTTCCCCCCTAACAGAAATGGCTTACATTCAAAAGGGTGACTTTTGTCACTCTTTGGAAATGTTTTGGAAGGTGGGTGGACTGAAGCACTTATTAACCCCTTAAGGACCAAGCTTCTGGAATAAAAGGGAATCATGACGTGTCACACATGTCATGTGTCCTTAAGGGGTTAAAGGACCACTATAGCTTAATGAAGTGGTCTAGGTGTCAGGTCCATCCAGAGTTAACCCTGCCTGCTGTAAACAGTTTCAGAGAAACTGCTATGTTTACATATGGGTAAATCCAGCCTCTAGTGGCTGTCTCATTGACAGTCGCTAGAGGAGCTTCTCACTCTGATTTTCACAGTGAGAAGACGCCAGCGTCCATTGGAAAGCACTGAGAATGCTTTCCTATGGACTGACTGAATGTGCAGGACGAGAGTCCCCAGCGCCGAGGTAGCCCAACGCTGGAGAAAGGTAAGAATGTAACCCTTTCCTCCCCCTTCAGCCAGACGGGAGGGGGGCCTATTAACACTATAGTGCCAGGAAAACGAGTTTGTTTTCCTGGCACTATAGTGGTCCTTTAAGGCTATTACCACAGTGAAAAGTTGCTTAGCACAGCACATTACATATATGTGCTATAAGTAATAGATGGGCCATTACACTAAGGCACCTCTGCATTATAGGGTGCCCATGGAGAGTGAAGTTTTATAATTTTCTTTATTCCTCTCTGATTCGACCGTGTGCAAAGATGTGCCTGCTGGCAGCTTATGAACTCATTGGTTATTTACCACCAAGTGGGTGACAACTTGTGTCGATTCAACAATAATTCAATCTGGCATAAAGTTGATGCAAAGTAGCAATTAATACATTTTCAGCCAAACTAAGGGAACTGAAATTCTTATTTTATTTAACCAGATTTGCTTCTGGGCCTAATCTACTAAACATAATACTTTCCCAAAAGGTGCACAGACAGCATTTTATTTTTAATTATTTGAGTATTATTGTGTGTTAATAACATGGGTGTATTTGCAATTCTTTTCAGTCTTCCCTTGTAACTCCTATGGCATACCTTCCCTTAGCCCATGTTGCTCTCCCTTGCTGATCAACACTAGTACAAAATACAAGAATATATTTATATACACATAAATGTGCTTATAGTTCAACACAATAAGAACTAAGGAAATTATGCTAAAGATGAATTATAAAACACCATAGCTACTACAACTCATTGTTAGGTTTATGATGGAATGGATCTTAAGGTCATATCAAACAAGAGGTAAGACAACTGCAGAAGATAGGCGTGCTTTTCCAGAAATGTTTGCACCACGTTAAGTGAATAAACCTAAATCAGCCGGGAGGAATGGGTTTGTGCACGTAAAAAAAAAAAAAAAAAAGAAACAAAGAGACCCATTTGCACACAATATAGGATCACTAAAAAAAAACGATTCAAGCATTAACCCCTTAAGGACACATGGCATGTGTGACATGTCATGATTCCCTTTTATTCCAGAAGTTTGGACCTTAAGGGGTTAAACACGTGTTCCAATCAGAAGTAAAACGCAATTAAGTTTGTCAGACAAAAATTGTTGAAGCTAGGGTCTCATGTGTTATATACTAAACTAGAGAATTTTTAATAGAAATTTACATTTTATCCTATGATAGCCAAATTGCATTTCTTTTCCCCATAACAGCTATTAAAGCCCAAAATGATTTACTATAAATTAATGTGTCATTATATTGTATGTGTCCTTATGGAAAAAAGCTGAGGGAAACGTAATGAGAATGCACGGAGAGCACCACGCATGCATTAGGCCTTCCCTATAGGAAAGCATTAATGCAATGCTTTCCTGTGGGGGATTTGAAGATGCTGGACATCCAACGTCACTTCAAAGTAGTTAAACTGTGTGAATCGAGGAAGTGCTTCTAATGGCTGTCTCGTAGACAATCACTAGAGGCAGGCTTAACCCTGCAATATAAACATTGCAGTTTATCTGAAACTGCAATGTTTTATGTTTCAGGGACAAGGGACACTGCACCAAGATTAAAACATTGCTCAATGAAACGTGTCACACCTTCCAGCCAATCAATAAGACAGATGATTCTGTTACTTCTTGGTAGTGTAGCCCTGTGAAGGTAAACTCAAGAGTCAGTCAATTGCCTAGAGCTCTTGCCTTGCGAAAAAGTCAACCTTGAGAAATCTATGACCGTTTTAATTTTCTTTGTTTGTCTGGCTATTAT
Organism: Pelobates fuscus; assembly: GCF_036172605.1. Taxonomy (NCBI): domain Eukaryota; kingdom Metazoa; phylum Chordata; class Amphibia; order Anura; family Pelobatidae; genus Pelobates; species Pelobates fuscus. The sequence continues at coordinate 384,430,295 of NC_086318.1, read as the reverse complement.
TCAAAAGGCAGACCGTCACCATCTGGGTAGCATCCAAGTTGTAAGGAAATCAGTTTGCCAGTGGATATTGTAGAGCCACAATTGTAACTGAGAAGGGGCAGAGCATTTTAAAATGAATGTGTCAATTATTATATCCATCAAAAAGATGTAATTAGTGACTGCATTTCTCATTGCTTTTTATTATCCACTATAGCGCCACTGCAACTAGTGTGATCCTGGTTTGGGAGTGTTACACCGATGTCAATTTGCCTGCCACCTTTTATATGAATGGACCTGTTTGGGAAACACAACATCACCTCTCCAATCAAGCTGACAGGTTTGGCATATTCCCAGATAATCTGTGTGGCAGTAGAGTGACACCATTCTGTTGCAATATGCACAAGCAACGCATGACACACCTGTAGACTCACATTCATCAGCAAATAATCTGATCACACATAGGTTCTGCTACCTCTGAATCTGTGCTCACCTGCTTTTTACTTGTGAATCAACTGCATACATGCAATAGTGTCAGTATAGGGATATATGCCAATAAACTGACAGGCAGGGGGTGGGGCCGGTTTATATTTTTTTGTGAAATCTTTACATTGCAAGCAATTTGACAAGCACAATGTACAGTAGTACTTTGCATTACTGCAATTCTCTAATACAGTACTTTTCAATTATATGCAGATTACGAATTTCTACTATTTTAATATAATCAATACATACAGTGGTAGATTTCTATTTTTACATTACTTTGTCTTGTGCACACTTCATATTTATAATGTATGATAGTATAACCATGATTTAAAGGACCACTCTAGTGCCAGGAAAACACTCGTTTTCCTGGTACTAGAGTGTCCTGAGGGTGCCCCCACCCTCAGGGTCCCCCTCCCGCCCGGCTCTGGAAAGGGGAAAAAAAAAAAAAAAAAAAAAAAAAAAAAAAAAACTTACCTTTTTCCAGCGGTGGGCAGAGAACTCTCCTCCTCTTCTCCTCCCCGTCGGCTGAATGCGCACGCGCGGCAAGAGCTGCGCGCATTCAGCCGGTCACATAGGAAAGCATTCATAATGCTTTCCTATGGACGCTTGCGTGCTCTCACTGTGATTTTCACAGTGAGAATCACGCAAGCGCCTCTAGCGGCTGTCAGTGAGACAGCCACTAGAGGAAATAGGGGAAGGCTTAACCCATTCACAAACATAGCAGTTTCTCTGAAACTGCTATGCTTATGAAAAAATGGGTTAACCCTAGAAGGACCTGGCACCCAGACCACTTCATTAAGCTGAAGTGGTCTGGGTGCCTAGAGTGGTCCTTTAAAGGTTTTTATATCCACTAACAAAATAAACAAAGTTTGTAATTCGCTTTACAGTGGTGATGTTGTACATATTCCCTGTATTAGTGAGATATGCTTACACAGATGTAATTTAAAGCTCTTTGAAATGACATCAAGTCATGCGAGGTATGAAAACTGCACTTTAAATACTCTGGTCTCCACAAGTGACCTGATTTCATATGTACAGGGTGACATAAATGCCATCTGATCAGTATAACTACACTATTGCAATGTAACAGGACCAACATATCGGTCAGCCTTGTTGCCTGCAATCAGAGTGACATCACATCACTCTGTTCCTATACTCCCTAGCTCGTGCAAGAGGCACCAGCTACGGAGTTTCCATAGCAACCAGAGTGCATGTGTGATGTGGTGGCTATGGGTGGAGAGCAGAGGGACCTGCTGTGGGAGGTCTTTTCTGCTCTCCCTTGCCAGTCAATGCCTCAACAATGACCCACAACTGGGAGAAAACCCTATTTTCAAACAAGTTTTTCTCCTAATTTATACATTTGCTAGCACAATATCCAAATAAAATCTTATGCTCAATCTAAAGAGTTTAAATCGTTTGGGGCTTTTAACAGTTGTCTGTAAAACCCCTGTGAGATAGTCAGTTTATTCCTCCAAAAGCATACTCACTCATAACATAAAACGAGCAAACCTACTCTGTAAGCTTATAATGGCCATACTGCAGCTACTCTCCATTTACACAGTCAAGTTTAACAAATCCAGCAGCATGTCACAGTCTGTCTCTTATTTTGGGGAGGAGACAGAAAGCTCATGCCAAGTTGTGCAGAAGCCAATACAGACCATTCCAGCTGGTTCATTGACAGCTTTGAGGGACAGCATTAGTGCTGTAGTAATTTAAAAAAAAACAAAAAATCTTCTATAGATTAAAAGGGACACTAGTCACCAAAACAACTTCAGATTAATGAAGCAATTTTGGAATATAGATCAAAACCCTGCAGCCTCACTGCTAAATTGTCTGCCATTTAAGAGTTAAATCTCTTTAACTACCATCCTGCATAAAACCAATATAACATGGTCTATGGATCACTTAACAACCTTTGTGGCCCACATGTGATTGACAAACATATGTATATTGTTATGTTAATAGCACAGTGTGTTAATTTTAACACCTGCTGTGTCAGTATAGGGATCTGAATGACAGGTTCATGCCAAGAACTTGGAGACCAAGCTCCCTTCTAACACGGATTTCCACGTATCCTGTGTACTATCTGCAATGTGTACAGGCTCCCAGCCAGCAATGTAATCCCAGCCCCTCACACACACACACACACACACACACACACACACACACACACACACACACACAGGCTGGTTATTGGCATCCATAGGGTAACTGGGGGGTCACAGGGCCCTCACCCTCTTCTTTCTGCGGTCTGGGTACAGAGCCGGTTTGGGTGGCTGGCTGGCCCCCTCGAGGCCTCCCGCTCCGGCTGAGTTTCCCACCGGCCTTGCTCGGGGTCTCCCTGCAGCTCCCTCTCTCCGCCTCCTCCTCCCGCTCATTGTCCACCCGAGGTTTCGCCCGGGACCTGTCAGTGGGCGGTTTCCTGCGGCTCATTGTTTTTCCTCGGTGCCCGCTTTCATCTTAGGCCGGCGTGTCCGTTAACCGAGCAAGCGCTATGGCGTGTCCGGTAACCGTAACTTCTCACACACACCCGGCCGCCATCTTGCTGACAGAGAGCATCGCGCTCATTGGCTGGACGAGAGACGTCCTCCCACATTGGACGGCTTGAACGGCGGAGTGACGTCACGCCGTCGGCGCAGAGCTGTCTGAGAAGTGTGGGAAGTCTGACAGTTTCCCTTAGTAAGGAGAGGCTGAGCTCGTGAACCAATCAGGAGCCTACTCTGAACTGAGCACTACTGAGCACAGATCATATGGCTAGGAATACATAGGTTATTATATATTATTATAGAACACATATTATATGGCTTGGAATACATAGGTTATTATATCTATAAATATCATAATAATAATATTATTATAGAACACATATGGCTTGGAATACATAGGTTATTATATATTATTATAGAACACATATTATATGGCTTGGAATACATAGGTTACTATATCTATAAATATAATAATAATAATAATAATATTATAGAACAGATATGGCTTGGAATACATAGGTTATTATATATTATTATACAACACATATATGGCTTGTAATACATAAGTTATTATATAATATTATAGAACATATATGGTATGGAATACATTGGTTATTATATATTATTATAGAACACATATTATATGGTATGGAATACATAGGTTATTATATATTATTATAGAACACATATTATATGGCTTGTAATACATAAGTTATTATATATTATTATAGAGCACATATTATATGGCTTGGAATACATAGGTTATTCTATATTATAGAACACATATTATATGGCTTGTAATACACAAGTTATTATATATTATTATAGAGCACATATTATATAGTTTTGAATACATAGGTTATTATATATTATTATAGAACACATATTATATGGCTTGTAATACGCAAGTTATTATATATTATTATAGAGCACATATTATATAGTTTTGAATACATAGGTTATTATATATTATTATAGAACACATATTGTATGGCTTGGAATACATAGGTCTTTATATATTATTATAGAGCACATATATGGCTTGGAATACATAGGTTATTATATATTATTATAGAGCACATATATGGCTTGTAATACATAAGTTAATATATATTATTATAGAGCACATATTATATAGTTTTGAATACATAGGTTATTATATTTAATTATAGAGCACATATTATTTGGCTTGGAATACATAGGTTATTATATTATCTTATAAAAGTTATACTTGTAAAAATTTGCTGCCTAAAATATGAGTGGTATTAGCCCCTTTGTGAGTGAGTTGTTTTTTTTTACCAGTTCCCCTGAGTTAATGTCAAGCAATTATTAAACTTTTGTTATAATTTCATAATTTTCACTTTTTATTTACACTCATTCATGTAATATATTGTCCTTCAAATGAGAACTATCACATCTTTCAGAACAGCCCAGTGGCCAACATAAAAGTTAAATATTGATTTAAAAAAAAAAAAAAATATTTCTTTATAGTTTATTCATTTTAATTTACAAGCCCTGCAAAATATCTAAATTAATTTACTCTGATAAATTGCATTGCTGGAAAAAATGCAGAGTGCATATGTGCTTGGGATGTGCATTGGCAAAACATTTGGTTCGGTTTGGAAGTTCACTTCGGAACTGCCGAATGTCATCACTTCAGGAACTTTGGCACTTCGGACATTCGTAAGCATCCGGATGTCTGAATGACCTGAAATTTGTACGAATGTACATTCGGAACAAAACTAATTGCACATGTCTACTTTATATATCCTATCCTATATAATAATTTTCTAAGTATATTTGTCCGATGCAGTCATGCGCAGTAGAGACTGCGCGAGACTGCATGGGACAAACGTCTCATGCCAGGAGGTGAGGGAGCAAAGTATTTACTGTGCACGTCCTTCAGGGTCCGCTAGCAGACGCGATGTGACGCGTACAGTATATGATGTCATTGCACAAAAGGAATTAGCTTATTGGTCAAGATTCCTGTCATCATTCATGTAATTTCCCCTCCCTCTCTCTTGTTTTGCCTCTTTTCAGAAATCCGAATCACTCCGGAGCTTCGGCACTTCCAAACTACCGAACTTCATTACTTCGGGAATGGCATGAAATTTGTACGAATGTACATTTGGAACAAAACAAATCGCACATCTAATATGTGCATTTACAGAAATTCAGCAGAAGTAAGTACGTTTTTCACTTACTTCTCCTGCCTTATAAAACTGCAAATAACACTGCAATAGTATTTAATGGCGTGGAAGAACATAAAAAAAAAAAAAAGAACAAAAAAAAATGTGTTTCTAAGTATTTGAGACTAATTAAGTGTAATAGAGCAGGGAAGGGAGTTCCATAGTAATGGTGCAGCCCTAAAGAAGTGTTGATGGTCAAAGTCAGAGGTACAGGTACAGGTACAAATAGAGGATAGATGCAGATCTTCCGCAAAGCGCTGGGCTCTGGTGGGACATACTTGTATATTAGTAAGGGTAAGTGGACAGGAGCAGTGTTATTTGCAAGAAAGGCCCTATATTTCAAGTTAGGCCGCTTGTAAGGACTGATAGAGGGTGTAGACATTGGAGGAAGCTGAGAGCGACTAAGACCAACAAGAAGCAGATTGCAGTAGTCAAGGTGGTAGACTATGTGAACAAAATAAGAAAGCAAATATATATATCACTGGGCTTAACATAAAAAACTCCAGTGGGGCTAACACTCTTGTAAGCATTTAAAGCAGAGTCAGAGACAGGCCGAGATCAAGGAACACAGAATAACGGCAGAATGATAAAGTTCATAGTTCTCTTGCTGCCCTTCTGTCTTCTCATATCCAGGCGAACACCGTGCGCTGATCTTCACTTCCCCATAATGCTGCACAGCGTTCTCCTCGACTCCAGAGGGCAGCGAGACATATATGAAGAACTAAAAGAACGCATCGTGGCAGCCACAGGTAAATTGAAAGTCATTTTGCAAGATTTATTTCAAATATTTGAGTAAAAAAATATGCAGTCACTTAATTGCCTATTGTGGAATTGTTCTAAGTGGATTAATAAATGTTAAAATCAGTTCTCAAGTCACCAAGTTGGGAGGTTTAGTGGCTAGAGCCTATAGTTTCAGATACAATTGTACTGAATCTTCCATTGACCACAAATTGCTTAAGCTACAAAAATATGACATGGAGGGAAATTCGCTGTCAGGACGTGTCAGCTGTTTTCCTGCAATCTGATGGACAGACTTATTCATTCAGAGCTCTGAGAAGAAACTCATAATGTAAATACTTCCTCACCGTGTACCAGAGGTGACATCAGCCTGAAAACTGGCATTTTCCCTAGCAGGCATGTAAAGAGAGGTTGAGTGGGGAAGGTGTGCATGCCATTATCTCCTCCCCAGTACACCACACGCTTGGCAGTCATAGTGGGCCATCGATGATATTTCTCTAAACTCCACAGGCCACCGAGATTATATAATCTCTCTGAAATTCTCTCTTGTGTATAAAAACTGATCTTAATCTTAAAATAAGCAGTAGAATAATGGGATTTTCATATATGTAATCTAGCAAAGCAAAATTAACTTTGTAGCATCCTTAGAATTATTTAGCAGGATGTGTATTCTCCTTTCTAGCACTTTTGCTCTTTTATGTGTCCTATCACATAAACAATGTCAGTCTCTTTCTCTTCCTGATAGACAAACATTGTATGATTAAAGGAACAGTTTATGTTCCGTAACTGCTTCATCTCATTGAAGTGGTGATAGTGTCTGGAGTCCACTGGCACTGTCCTTTCATTCAGTTTTAAATGTTTTAATGCTAAATGAGTGTTAGCTGGCCAATTTCAGCCTATCACAGTGCCTGTAGCTGAGATATATTGGTATGGCTTGAAGGAAGAGTGTAATATCTGCCTTAACCAGTGGGGGCCAAGTTGTGTGTGGCGAGGGACCTGTTCTGCCATCACGGGAGTACAGGCAATACGCCTGTAAGGGGCCTAGGCCTGGCCTCCATACTATAAATGTGTATACATATATCTTTACAGCTGTGGGGATGGGAGATCAAAGATCTCCCTTCCCACTCTATTGCACTCTTGCATTCTAAGAAAGAGGAAGCCCGGATGGCTGTCTGTATCATTCCACGCCGGGCCCTCCCTCTCTCGCATGTCTGGCTGTCAGAGGAACACTCCGACACTGTATTCTATCAGGACTCATTAAAGAGCCTAGGCAGCCAACAGAGCGCAAACAATACTCCCTGGACCACTAGGGAATGCCTTGTGGTGTCTCCTCCCCCTGCCTCTTACCTAAAAAAAAAAAAAAAAGAAAACATTGCCCATATATTACAGCCCCTATCCCACCTCACAAAGGCAGGCAGACATTGCTGGCGCTATATAAATAATAAAATAATAATAATGTATGTGTATGTAATAGATATAGTGTGTGTGTGTTTGTGTAAGGGATGCAGTGTGTGTGAATGGAGGGTGCAGTGTGTGTTTGTGTGAGGAATGCAGTGTGTGTATGGACCACACACACTGCATTCCTCACACAAACACACACTGCACCCTCCATTCACACACACTGCATCCCTTACACAAACACACACACACTATATCTATTACATACACATACATTATTATTATTTTATTATTTATATAGCGCCAGCACTGTACAATGGCTGGACTAACAGACACGTAATTTACTGCATCCTCTAAAAACACACTGCACCTTCTATACATACATACCCTTACAGAATCCTTACACAAACAATTACAATTATTTATATAGTGCCAACATATTCCACAGCATTGTACAATAGGAAACAAAACAGATATTCAATTCTAACAAAACATGTATAACATACAGGAAGAGTAGGTTCCCAGCCCAAACTAGCTTACAATCTACACACTGCATCCACTACACACATACTGCATTGCTTACAAATAGACACACTGCATTTACTATACAAACTGCATCCCTTACACACACACACACTACATCTCCTATATATACACACACTGCATCCACTAGACACACACACACACACACACTATATCCCCTACATGCACTGCATTACCTGTACGCATACACTACATTCCCTTAACATAGACATACCTTACAAACACTAACTACATCCCCTACCACAGCTCTTAGTGTCTGCAAGATGATGGTGGAATAGGAGGCGGGCCCTGTAGGGTAGTTGGACTTGTGGTAGGCCGGGCCCTGTGGGCAAATTTGTGCAGGCTCCAGTAGTCAGACCTTGGGCTGTCTAAGGGGCCCCAAGCTTTCTGATGGCAGCCTTTCCAGTGATTCTCATACAGAGTTAAACTTGAAAATGGTTTAACACTGAATGGAGGGACGGTGCCAGAGGACCCCAGGCTCTATAACCAATTCAATGAGATTAAATTATTATAGTGCCTACAAAAAAGGATTTGTTCCAGTGTTCTTCCCTGTCAGGACTTTGTGTTTTTGGCCCTCCAGGATAAGGGCACCAGTCAAAACAGCCCAGTAATCCAATCAAAGTCCTGCAGTTCCATTATGCAACAAGATGTTGGGTATGCAACATTTTTCTACCCATTGTAGTTTGGTATTGATGCTCTCTACATATTCCTTTTCTTATTTTATATCTGAGGAGATAGAATTGATGTTACGTTTTATATACAAACATTCTTGCTAAAGGAGACACACAGAAAAATACAGTGTCTATCTTTTGTGCCTCACTTCAAGAGATTTGATCAGCATGAGTACCCTGTTTTTTATCATTAAATTTAATGTTTTATCATTAAATGATTTTAGTGATAATTAATAAACTATGAAAGACTCTTCTTTTTTGTGCTTCTTTATTTAGATTCATACAAGGTTATTCATTAAACTGAGAATTCAAACAAATCGCAATCTGAATGGCAAAAACCTGGCAAAAATAGCTAACCCGCAAAAAAAATTCCAACTCATGTATAGTCATAGATTGGCTATTTCACCAATTCAATTCACCACAATCTAGAGTGTGATGGATAACCTTGAATTTCACTAAACACAGCATTTTTGTAGTAATGATGTATAATAGAGAATGTACATACCAGGGGAGATCCGGGGGGATCTCAAAAAATGTGCTGAAAAACTCGGCTTATACTCGAGTATATACGGTAATTTAGAATGTCTTATCTCCTGCTCTGTTAATACCTTTGCAGAAGCCTCTTGTGTGTGATTACAGAGCAGGAGATTAAAACTTCTAAAGGAAGTTAACATCTCATTGAAAGTGTAACCATTTTTTCCATGCAGGATGCGTGGAACTCGGCTTATACTCGAGTCAATAGTCTCTATTATGGCAATTTGCATTGCCATAATACAGACAGGGGCTGTGGGGGCTGGCAGAGCTGTAACTTACCTTTCCTGCAGCTCCTGTCAGCTCTCTCCTCCTCCGCGCCGTCCGTTCAGCACCTCGGTCAGCTCCCAGTTACAGTGGGAGCTGACAGAAGAGCTGACCGGACGGCGCAGAGGAGGAGAGAGCTGACAGGAGCTGCAGGAAAGGTAAGTTACAGCTCTGCCAGCCCCCCTCTCCCCCCACTGAACTACCAATGCTGGACCACCATGGAAGGAGAGCCCCCCTCCCTGCCATGTAGCAAGCAGGGAGGGGGGACGAAAAATAAAATATTATAATAATAAAATAAAAAAATTATAATTAAAAAAAATAACAATCTAACAAAAAAATAAAAATAATAATTAATAAAATAATAAATAATATAACCAAAAAAAAAGATTAAAATAATAAAATAACAATAATCAAAATGCCCACCCCCCAACACATACACAAACACACTGCATCACACACACTCACACTGCATTCATACACACACTGCATTCATACACACACTGCACTCATACACACACTGCACTCATACACACACTGCATTCATACACACACTGCACTCATACACACACTGCATTCATACACACACTGCATTCATACACACACTGCACTCATACACACACACTGCATTCATACACACACTGCACTCATACACACACTGCACTCATACACACACTGCATTCATACACACACTGCACTCATACACACACGCACTGCACTCATACACACACGCACTGCACTCATACGCACACACTGCACTCATTATATACACACACTGTAAATAAATATTCTATTAATATACGGTAATTTTTTATGATCTAATTTTATTTAGAAATTTACCCATAGCTGCTGCATTTCCCACCCTAGTCTTATACTCGAGTCAATAAGTTTTCCCAGTTTTGGGGGGTAAAATTAGGGGCCTCGGCTTATATTCGGGTCAGCTTATACTCGAGTATATACGGTAAACAGAATGTGCAATAAAGGAAGTGTAAAAGTTAGATCTCACTTTACAGTGTTTAGGAAGGCTATGCAAGTCACATACAGGGTGGTGGGATTAAGGCTGTATAAACCAAGTGATTTAACTCTTAAATGCCATATAATTGAATTCTCACTTTAGTGAATAACTATTCTTGTTTATATGGATGCAATTTAAAAGAAACACTCTAAGCGTGCTGTACAGTTTATGCTGCCAGAAGTGCCTTGGCGCCCTCCTGATATAAGTACTCAAGTGAATGCTTACTAATGGTATGACTTCTTACCTGAGGCCACCAAGTGCCGGTCAATGCCTCTATAACAGTGAAACGCTGTTTCCTTTGAGCTGGCCCTACATAACAAGGTATAGCTAAGAAGAGGTAACGTAAGCTCTACTGAAGAGCTTCTGGCTCTCCGTAGAGGTAGTGACCACAGGTAAGAAGTTAAAATGTATCTGGCCTTCATAAGATGCACTCAATATTTGTTCTGCATTGTTTTTTATTTTTTATAAGTAAGCTTAAAGGGACACTGTAGTCACTATAACCATTTCATCTCTTTGAATTGGTTATAGTGCTTGAAGTGCCCTGGCACTGTCCCTCCATTCAGTGTTGCACCATGTTCGTGCAGTTTACCACAAAATAAAAGTCCCTGGCCACTCACAGTCCAGCCCCTTCTGTATGTGTAGCTAAGACAGAGATTACACACTTCCTTGTTGTCATACCCATTCTTACCATCAGTTGGAGCTCTGACAGGCTAAAAGCAGTCAGCTGACACTCTCAGCCAATCACAGCTGCCCATTGCTGCTCAGGCTTATACTTCCTTATTAGCCAAAGCAGCACAAGGGGGGTGGACTGCTGGGGACTCTTGTTTAGCATTAAAACATTAAAAACTGTTTAATGCTGAAAGAAATGATGGTACTCTAGACACTATAACCAGTTTAATATGATGAAGCAGATACAGTGCCTATGGTGTCCCTTTAACTTAAATGGTTACTCCAACCACCGTGACTATTTCTGCTTTTAGAAGTGGTCATGGTGGTATGAATCTGTATGTGCAGCATTTCTGCATGAAACACTTTTTTGCTCTGCGTAATGTTAAGTCTGTGCGACAAAATGAGACTGTCGTCCCCCACACTCTCTCCTTCTCTGACTCAGAGTACGTGCATGCGCTCTGAGACGGTAAAATTATCCAATTAAATGTTTCTCTATGAGAAGCTTTTGATTGGACCTTGTGAGGAAGGGAGGGATGTCAGGCAGGACATGGAAGACCAACGCAAGGAGCTTTGATTCCAGGTAAGTTCTATATTATTTAGAATAGGGTTTTAATGCAAATGGGGGGGGCACCTACAAAATAATAGCCAAATAGTTCATTTCAAATGAAATAACAACTTTAGAAAAAAGGAGTCAAAGTAACCATATAAGATGTAACGCTGTTTTTTATTTAATTCATAAATCAATGGTTGTGATTCCTGTCATTTAATGCTGGATTCCTAGTCTCAAAATTCCCTGAAGTGTAATTATGACTACCTTGTGTGTCCCCCAACATTGTGTATCATCATTTTAGGGCATCAGTGGGGAGTCAGAGATGACTTTTTAACTTTCATGCTCTCAAGCTTCATTCTTTATCTCTTTTCGTCAAGGAGGACATCAACTTTCCGAATTCAGTAGGATAGAAGTTAATGAACCATGACAAGCTCAGCTGTCTTTGATGGCCCTAAACCATCTGGTAACCTTATTATAGAACAGCCATCTCCTTTTCTTCTTTGACTCTATTATTTCTCCAGTTTTCTTTTTCTTTTTTATTATTTTCATTTCTGTCTTTAAATTATGCTGGCTGTTTCCCACCTCAATCATGTTTGCCAGCAAGCAGCCCTGTGTGTTTTTGAAAACAAAATATTGGCAAACCGAATGGATTAACAATCATGTGTGCCAAAAAAAAGCTTAAGGACAGTGAATTTTGTTGACTGTAAAGTTAAGTATAAGAACATTTCTTCATTGACAAAGCTCAGTTTTCTTGCCAAATACAAGAACTTAGTAGCATAGTCCAAAATCTGATAAAACTGTTACTAAACCGCACAATGTATAGACTGTAAAACAACACCTGGGGAACTGCGTTGCATGCCTTTTAAGTTAAAAGAAATGCGTATACATAGGACTTTTGTTTCATTAATAAAAAAAAATTAAAAAAAATAGGATCCCTGCCAAACAGTATGGATTATTGGCTACAAGTGCATTGATGTAAAATACATGATGAAAGAAATCCTTACATATTCTAAAATGACTTAAATATAATCTAAGAATGTGCAGATGTAAGAGATACAAAAGGTTATTCAAAAAAATGTACTCTATGTATGTTTTTTTTTTTAGTTCTGTGGACTCTCCCCCGTTTGAAATTGTTAAATGGTCATTCTCTGAATGTAACAGCTGTCTTGTATCTTAGGAAAAAATATTAAGAACACAGAGCAAAAGAACAGCTCATCAAAAGGATGGACAATTCTTTGGGGTTTTTCATATTTATACACACACAATAATGGTGTCTTCCTGTCAGAACATATGTCGGGCATTGCATGCTACAGCTGGCTGCAAGCATGTTTCAAAACCACTTTTATTATGCACAGGAAACCCTTGGATGGAGATTTAAGCTAGTCAAGTAACATATGTTTCATGTATTCATTTTTTTTTTTTTTACTTCATGTCTGTCATTTTTCACAAATGTTGGCTCAAGAAAATATTTTATTTAGTTTGCCTATTTTGAAGTCAATGCTGTTTGTTCCAATAAAAACTTAAACCGGAATTGTGTGAGCCTATTGATTAAATATTCAATCTAGCACCAGACAACTAATAGCTTGTATTTGCTTGTAGAATCTGTAAAATGATCGGTATGATTGGTGGAAATGTAACAAGCTAAGAAAATGCAAACATTAGTGAGATGATCTAAGAGCATTTGGAAATGAAAACTCTGATGTGGTGAACTATATACATTTCCTGCTTGTTTTATCAATTATAATTATGTTTTCTTTGTCTGGGAATATTCCTAGTTGCTACCGAAATACATGCAAATGCAGCTTGAACAATCCATTTCTGAAAACAAGTGATTCTTCATCATCAGAATCACTGTTTATTCATTGAAATGTAACATCTTTAAAAGATATGGCAAGATAGCCCATTTTTCCAAACTCCAGAAAATGGCATCTCCTGGATGATGACTAAGTTCTAAATTGTAATTAAAAGTATAGAGATTATTCAGTACCAAACTTGTTTGTTGAACCCTCATCACCTAAACAATGAGTAACAATATTCACAGAGAGAACATTAAAGGGACATTGCTTGATAAAATGCCTTATTTGTGAAGAGTGTCCTCTTTTTTTTTTTCATTTTACAAAAAGTGCAGTTTTCAATAGAAATTACATTATTATTTAGAAAATAACCTTGTTACACCTCTTGGCTGTTAATCAGACAACCGGTCCTGTTACTTCCTGGTTTGGTTAGCTCAGTGGAGTTAAACTCCAAATGCAGCAATTGCCCAGAGCACCTTCCTTTCAAAGACTTTCTGCTGAGCTGCATTGGGAAATCTGTGATTGGACAGCACAGAATGTCTTGGCGGGGTTGCAAGGGGATGGCTGCAAAGGCTTCAGACAAAAGATCTGCAGATTTTGTAAGCGTTTTTTTGATATACGCCCAATTAAATAAATGCATAATAAAATGCATACATGTTTTTTATTAGCAACATGTCTACTAAAAAGAGATTTTTTGTGTTTTTTTGGGGGGCAGTGGAGTGTCCCTTTAAGCATTCTGCATACCATGTGCTAGCACATCTCCAAGAAAATGCATTATTTTAAAATGTAATTTTTTAACATTGTTACTATGTGTTCTAGTTAGTAAATAAATAATCTATTCAGTAGGAAATAATTTGCATACTGACCTACATAGTAATCCTAGAACGTGGAAGGTGACAGGAAAACCTAAACATTATATTTTATGGATATTTTTTTGATAGTAGTAGATACATGTAAATCAGTTGTGTACCTACCATGGTCGCAGGGGTCACAACTGTGACCCGGCCTATCACTCCAGGGGACCCAGGTGCCCGGTCCGACCCCTGCTGATTTACAGGATCAAACTGGCCCCTTACACTAAGGAGGCCCATTGGGTGGCCCACGCACTTAGGAATACCTGATGGACATTTGTCAGCAAGGGACCGGCCGGGCGCTGTGGCCCTTTAACAGCGCGACTGGGCTATCTTCTAATTGGTAGCATGGCAGGAAGTAATAGCTGGTCACTTTGTCCCACAGAGACTGGAGTTGCGAGGGAGAGCAGGATAAGGTAGAGGAGAGGGGGCTTGGAGGGACAGCCCCCAAGTCCCAACAGTCTCAGCCTGCGCACTTGACCCCATGGAAGCCATCCAAAAGGTAAGAAGCTGGAAGGTGGCTATAAAAGTGGAAATGTTGACAAGCATGTTTGTATGTGTCCTGGTGCTGCCCTTCTGTTCAGTGTTAAGCCAATTTTTGTTAATGGTTTAACTTTAAAGGATCACTATAGTGTCAGGAAAACAAATAGTCCATAGGAAAGCATTTCTCAATGTTTTCCTATGGACGTTCTGCACGCTGAATGCGATTTTCGCATCCAGCGTCGCAGAAGCGCCTCTAGCGGCTGTCAGGAAGAAAGCCACTAGAGGCTGGATTAACCCTACAATGTAAACATAGCAGTTTTTCTGAAACTGCTATGTTTACATCTGAAGGGTTAAAACCTGGGGGACCTGGCACCCAGACTACTTCATTGAGCTGAAGTGGTCTGGGTGACTATAGTGTCCCTTTAAAAAAAGAATAATTAGCCTGAACAGTAATCGGGTCAGTGATTGGATGATAGTGTTAACTGACCGCTTTCAGACTATAACAGTGATACCCATTGCTGGTATGCTTTGTTATGACTAAGGAAGGGTAATCTCAATTAGCCATAGCTCTAGTGTGGTCTGTTGACGACCAGGGAACCTCAATCAATGTAAACCCTGCAACACCTGTTTGTCTATAGCCCTCCAACTTTTTGCGACCATCTCATTGAATTGGATATAGGTCTGGAGTCCCTTATCTGCAAACGGCTGCTGGAGGGCTACAGACAAACAAGTGTTGCAAATTTGCAGGCTAGTAATTGCTGGGGCCTACAGACAAAGAAAGCTAAATAGCTATAGACTAACACATATCCCCTTGGACATCAGCATTCCATGATTGGTCACCGGTATAAAAGGGTGAACTAGTGACAGAAATGCCTGGAGTGAATCACATCGCTGGCACTGCCTAAAGGGAATCCACACCAAACTTCCTATAAATCATCCAGGTCTATCCACTGAGAGAGGTCAATGCAGAAAGCATTGTTTCAGTGCTCTCTGAAGGGTCCTACTGCCCTTAGCATAGTGTAAGCTCATCTAAAAAGGCACTCATGCTGTACTTTTTGGTGGACTCTTCCCTAGTGTCCCCAAAAGCAGAACACAAGAAAATAAACCCTGAGACGGTGGGACAGGACCCTAACATTGTGACTGTCCCACTGAAATCGGAACGGTTGAGAGGTCTGCTTACAACTTCTAAAATACTACAGGCCTTTGTGGTGTGAATCAAAAACTGCTGGGGATGCAGACCAACAGTTACGGGAGGCTGCAAATATACATTGCTGGAAAGATACAGTTGGACACCACTGACATAAATGTATTATTTTGAGTCTTCCTCGTAAAAATGATTTTGTCAGATAGCTATTTTTATGTATCAGCTTGTAGAGTGTGTAAATTAGGAATTATTACTAGAAATATATCAACTTTCATATGAAAGGAGTTTTAATGTCATGATATGTCCGTGACCTGGTGCAAACCTCAAAATCTTTTTTTTTTCCTACTCTAAACGATTGTGTCTGAGCCAGTATTATATGCAGTCCAATTCACAAAATAATAATTGTACTGTATTAACTGTTATGCAAACAAAAACGTTTTCTTACTTCACAATTGGCACTATATGGCAGTGTAAAGTCTGTGTTTCTTTGGGGATATGGAATAACCTATAGCTGTATCGGAGACAAAAGGATGATGACTAAGACCTTAAAAAGGAGCTATAACTGTTCTATTTCTGGTTTACAGTGATTTGATTCACAGACCAGAGATGTACAGGTATATAAAAGTATGAATAGTAAGTTAGATCATCATTGCCTACCTTTAGGACACATTTGTAGGGTTTGTTCTGGACTTATCCAAATACCCGAAATAAGTTCATATTGACCCTTCTTAGGAGCGTGTTCAAAATTTTGAGGCTAGTCTAGAAATTTAAACAGGAAAATGATAGACGATTAACAGACGATTCTGAGAAAAAGGAGGAAATAAACTAGTGGTGTATCATTTTCCTAAATAATAATAATGTAAACCTATTGTCTCCCCCAGCACACCCATTGGTGGCAGATAGGGGCTAATAACAAATGTATTAACCCTCAAGCCCCTAGTCAACCCCTCACCCAGTGCAGTTGTTACTGCAACTCATCAGCATGAGGTTGATTACTGGCTTGCTATTAAAGCTTGGCATTACTTGTGGGGCACAAACAAATAAAGATTTGGTGCAGAAAAAGTGATTGAAAACTCCTTCCACCTGAAGTCAGTGGATAGTAGATACATTGTTAAACACAAGACAGCTCTCTATGGGCTATCTGACTTTACACCTCTTCCTGAGATGTGTTTAAAAGCTGTCGTATGTAGCAGACATATATTCTAGGGAATCCATGCATAAAATGGAATAAGAGGCACACATTTGCATATGCCCATCCAGAATCCCTCGCAGTAGTAACAGCACTACAAATGTGAGATTTCCAAGGTAAAAGCAAGTCTTATGGCTTGTTGCTGTATACATATACACACAGACACACGCACAATGGTTGATAAGACATTATAGGAAAATGCCATCTCTGGGTTCTAGAGGCATCTGTACATCTTTGATGTTCCGATTTATGTTATCTCCAGAACTATTTAATTGCATTAGTTTCATATAATACACACACGTATATATGATAATTTGTTATTGAATAATATATCAGAAATGTACATTTTTCCATCCATTTATATGTAGTAAAAGGAATGTAGAAAATGGTGGTTTCTTTTACAAGGTTCCTAAAACAGCTGCTGTGCAGTGGGAGTTAATAAAATCAGATTAGGACTTGAAGTGCATGAAATCTAGCATCTAGCAATCGTTTTTTACTGGTGGTGTAAAGATTCAGCACACCATAGATCTATTTCCCCTGCAGTACTGTGGAATCTGCAGGTATTTAAGTGATTACTTGTTGAGAGTCGCTCAGCCAAGTGTAAATTACTGTAGCCAAGAAAAGATTAAGCTGGCATCTCACAGCTTAGATGACTGGCACCTTGTCATTTGGGTAACACACCTATATGAAAAAGTGCCAAAACCAACAAATGACATAGGTGAAAAAAAAAAAAAGAATTTCCAGATCTTGTCCTGATAATGTTAATTTGTTACGACACATCTTAACAAATTTGTCAACAGTAACGAATGTTGAGGGGAGCATTCATTTGAAATGCATTAAGTAAATTAAAAATGTGTTTAACCCTTTGAGTGGCCAAATGGCATGCAAGCCAAAATAAAAGGTTAGCTTAATCGCCATCAATTATTTTTTTAAATGTTATTTTATAATTTTATTGTTTTTTTTTTTCACATTCTAAGCTCACAAATTATGTACACCATGCGTTATGTTCATATTTCTTTTTTTGTCAATTTTGCTAAACATTTCCTACAAGAATATACCATAGTGTGGCTTTGTGGTACAGTAACCACGTTCAGGGAACAGCGGTCATAATTTCTCTTTCACATAATCATTCCCATATAATTCTCATATAATTTCCTTTCTGTGTACATAACCTACAGTGTATGGCTCGGGCACATAACCATACTGCCCGTGCATTAATGAAAAGACAAATTTGATTGCCATTCAAACAACCACATTTATTGGGCTTAGATTTTGTAGAAATGTTGTGGTTTGTGTGCATTGTTAAAAGGCTGGGGAATCGTGTACGATAATTTATGAGGTGGCCTTAAGAGGTGCCAGACTGCGTTTGACATTGATTACTGAGTTTCTTTCTCTCATATTAATAATTATCGTCAGTGAAGTTTAACGTTTAAATATGGGCGACAGGAGGCATTAATTAATGCATTTGTGCTTGACCCATACGAAAGGTGACCCATTCATTGACTTGGACCAGGAAATCAGAGAATTTCCACAAAGCCAACACTATCAATGCAAGCCATTAGGACTGACAGATTTCATTTTTTGCAGTAAATAAATGGAAACATTCTTCATAATTGAACCTTAACTAAAACTGCATTAAGTAAATATTTATATGGTTACGGTATTTATTCTTTCTTTTTTTTTTTACAAATATTCTTTTTTTCCCCCTTCTTTGACATGTTGTTGAATACAGCTGGTATGCATTGCTGGAGTTAAAAGTCATTACCAGTGAAGTTTTCTTCAAGAATTCATGCCAGGGCATATTTTCCCCATCTTTCTATTCAAAATTTGGTGCAGGAAAGACAATTTAAATATATGTGTATTTGCTTTATTTTTCCAGCATGCAATGTATTATCACATAGCATTTTTATAGCATTTGTCACACTTAAATTCATTAGGTGATGATGTGAAATCTTAAAGGAAATATAACATTTGACCTTTGAAGAAGAAACCTTTCAGTGAACCCAAATGATTCCACTAAAGACCATAAATGCATCACATTTTTACTAAATACAGGCTGTTTACATAAAAAAAAAAACTTAACTAAAAACAGCCTACGTGCCTCCTTCATAATGCCTGATGAATCTTACATATCTTTCTATACCGCAAGTGATATTACGTTACCAAAAAATCTCATTTATATGGTTCTCTTGATTGAAGAAAGCATAGCTGTTGAAAATGTAGTGGCAGATTTTATAATAAATCAACTAAATAAAAAACATATTTTATTCATTTTTTTTTTTTTTTTGTGTGAAAATCTTTAGCCATCGTACAACCAGTTTTATTACGCTATCAAACAACAAATTTAATGCCATCTATTTAAATTCAATAGCGATTTACTACACTTATGTAAACATTTCTAATTTTTCAACAATCAGCTCATGCACTCAGTGACTTTATTCTACAAGGAACTCACTGTACTCAGATAAAGAACTCCTATAGCCCAGGTACCGGAGAAATAAATATAAAGTCAACTCAATCAGATTTATTTATTAAAGTGAGAACTGAAAGTGAATTACAAGTTTAAAGGGATACTCTAAGCTCCAAAACAGCCTTAGCCTAATGAAGCAGTTTTGGTGTATAGACCATGGCCCTGCTTTCCGTCTGTTTACGTAGATTTTTTTTGTTTTTTGTTTTTTTTAATCTCCTGCTCTGTTAATAGAACTTTTATCACACACAGGAGGCTTCTGACTGCTCTAGCAGGCTATTAAGAGAGAATGAAATAGTATAGGAAATCCTAAAACAATTAGACTGTGCAATAAAGGAAGTTTAAACATTAGATCTCTCCTTACAGGAAATGTGTAGGGTGCTGTATAGGTCACATGCGGTGGAGGTGTGACTAGGGCTGCATAAAGAAAGCGATTTAACTGCTAAATGGCAAAGTCGTAATTTGAGAAAGAATTAGGCAGTTAGACTGCAGGAGCATTATCTATAAACCAAAACCACTCCATTAAGTTAAAGTTGTTTTGGTGCTTAGAGTGTTCCTTTAAGGTCAAAATAGTAGAGCTTGAAAAAAAAAATCTCTTAAGTCAGATATGCTTATATTTCGGCTCTTCTGGTTTTAATGGTACATTTACTTTGAATGCTCACTGTAGTAAAAACCCTGAATGTTACTAGATGAGAATAAGGAAATAAAGTGTAAAATCAAGATTTCCCTATTTGAAAATGTAGATGTTCAATATAGAATTTAATTTTAAATATAATTGCTATTATTAATTTTTGTAAATGAACAACAGCCTACTCATACAGTTTAAATTAGATTCATTAAATGAATTATGTAAAATCTCTGCTGAATAACAATTCCTATATACTTCTTGTCCCATGTTTTTAGTGGACGGCAAACTTACCCGGGGATACCCCGAATGAAGAGGGAAAAGTAACATAATAGTGAAATCGGGCGGAAGCTCCTCACCTACTAAGTGTTCTATTGCCCACTGATGAGTCTGGGGGTACCTATCCACTGTACAGCTTAAAATGTAAATGAATGTTCATGTTGTGCTTTCAAACATAGAGCTACATGCTTTGAGCTTTACGCTTTATATGGAGAGGCGTGCACACTTTCTCTTGTATACTTTTTTCTATGTACACTTTCTCAAAATAAAACAAAGATTTCCCCCAAAAAAGTTTATAGTGGACTAGTTTGTGTCTTTTGTCATTGTAAGTAGCACAACCTAAATTGAGAAATTTGGGAATGTTTAGTCTCAATATATCTATCAAATACAGTAGTGCAAAGCAGAATGTAACAATTATGCAATATATATCTCAGCCATGTATTCCCAACATAGGGATTAAATATTGGAGGAGGTGCAAAAATCGCCAATATATAAACTCATACCCAATAAATCGCAAAATTATCCTGAAATATGTACATAAACAATAAATATACTAATACGAATCACTGCTATATTGTCATAAACCTGGTTTTATGACTTTATACTTTCAGAGAAATGGCAGTGTTTACATTGCTGCCTAGTAACACCTGTAGAAACAGTCACTCAGATGGCCATGACAGGTGCTTCCTAGTTCAGTACATCACAGTGTGCAGCACTGGCATTCAGTGTCTCCACCCATTGCATGGAGGCACTGAACGTTCCTCATAGAAATACATTGATTCTATGTATCTCGAGAAGGAGATGCTGATTGGTGCAGTGTGGCATTTTGCCGCACATGTGCAATTGCCTTCCAATGGAATGCATTGGATTGGCTGATATCATTAAGATTGATAACCTCAGCCATGGAGGCGGAGCTAGGCTGGACCAGCCACGGTGTGACTAGCACGGCATTGGAAAAAAGGTGAGTATAATATTTGAATAGCAAAAAAATCATGTAGAAAAAAATATCAATATAGAAAAAAAATAAAACTATTAGAATATTAAAACATTTTTCAAAATATTTCATAGTTTGAAAATTATATCCAAAAATATTAAACTGAGGCTAAACAAAGTATAAACCAGCTGAAATTAGAAGGTCTAGTGGCCCTTCCTCCATTCTTCTTTCCCACCTCAGACCTCTGACTTCGCTCTTATTGGCAATGGGCCTGGTATGACTCTACTGACAGCAGAGTAGCACTTTATGTGGCTTCAGAGCTCACAAACTTCAATAATATGGACAGCTATTCACTTAGTTCTTCACAAAGTAACTGAAGTCTAGAACCCTAATGTGTGTACTTCTAAGAACCAAGTTTAAAAAACGGTTTAAAACAGCATACCACTCCGAAGTGTATCCGTGAATGTAGGGTGAAGTTTGAAACATAATGCCTGTCTGTTAGCGGTGGAACTACCACTGGTGCAGCTGGTGCGACTGTACCAGGACCCGTATGCTATGGGGGCCCATTGTGTCGCACATTCAGTTTGGGCTACCCGTTCGCAACACATAGCACTACACACAAATTCACCCTTACATTCACACATACTCCATACAAACACACATACACTAGTCAGTACTAAATACAATCCTACAAGAATGGACAAATGGTAGATCCCAAGCAGGAAAAGCATTGTTGGTGTTGTACAGCATATAGGAATCTACCTTTTGGCCATCCTTGTGATAGGGGTCCCTAGAAAGTTCTTGCACCACGTCCTGTCTTTTTTATTTCCACCACTGCTCTCTGTCATTTGCATGTCACGCAGGGAAGTCGGCAATAGATGTAGAAATATGATTTCTCTTGGCTGACTTCCCAAAGTGCAGGTGATGCACAACTGTAATCTATCTATCCATCTATCTATCTATCTATCTATCATTTGTCTGTCTGTCTTTCTATCTATGTATCTATCTATCTATCATTTGTCCGTCTGTCTGTCTGTCTGTCTGTCTATCTATCTATCTATCTATCTATGTCTGTCTGTCTGTCTGTCTGTCTGTCTGTCTGTCTGTCTATCAATCTATCTATCTATCTATCTATCTGTCTGTCTGTCTGTCTGTCTGTCTATCTGTCTGTCTATCTATCTATCATCTGTCTTTCTATCTGTCTGTCTGTCTGTCTGTCTGTCTGTCTGTATATCTATCTATCTATCTGTCTATCTATCTATCAATCTATCTATCTGTCTGTCGGTCTGTCTGTCTGTTTATCTCTGTCTGTATGTAGGTCCAACCTTCTTTCTGTCTATGTGTGTTTACTAGATATGTGTGTGTGTGTGTTTACTTTTTGTCTCAGAAATTATTGCCATCTCGCCACTCACTTGTAAAATTATTTCCTACATTTTACATATCTCCTAATTAGTTTTTCTCTTCCTTCTTGCTATCCTGTATCAAAATCAGTCTCTCTACCTTCAGTATTGTGCTGTCTCCTTGTGTTCTGTAATTACTTCATATTTCATCTGTCATTTCCGAGGCAGTCAGATGCAACCTGAGATAGTATCATTAAATGTAAGTAAATTTACAAGCCAATTATAATAAGCAGTCTATCCTGTTTTTCATGTGTACTAACTAATCAGGAAGAGAGGTTAATTTCCTCATTGTAGAGAAATACAGTTGATAACATCAGGTGGATTCATTCCAAGAGATTTTAAAACCAAACCATTAATGTCTTGCATTATATGTAGTTTGTTTTCAAATTGAAGGAATGTGTTACTAAATATTAGAGATCCCAAACATTCCATATTGCACACGGGTCATTATTTATACGTAGCACCTTAGTACTTGCCTGTATATATGGCTATATGCAATAACTCTATTGATTTGGTACTCGATTTGGTATTAGATAAAAAAAAGCATACATCTTACAAAATAGATCAAATCTTTGACTATTTAAAGGGTCACTCAAAAAAATACACACCATTTTTGGTTTGAGTAACCCTTGCTGGCATAGGGACACTCCAGGCACCCAGACAACTTCTGCCCATTGGAGTGGTCTGGGTGTCAACTCCCACTACCCTTAACCCTGCAACTGTAAATATTGCAGTTTTCATAAACTGCAATAATTACATTGCAGTGTTAACTCCTCCTCTAGTGGCTGTCTATTAGATAGCCACTAGAGGGCACTTCCGGGATTCTAGCACAGGTTTTCTGTGCTAGAGCGTTGCAGGACATCCTCACGCTGTGTGAGGACCTCCAGCGTCGCTAAAATCCCCATAGGAAAGCATTGAAAGCATTTTCAATGCTTTCCTATGGAGAGGTCTAATGCGCGTGCACGGCATCGCCGCGCATGCGCATTAGGTCTCCCCCGCCGGCAGGCGTGATCGGTCTCCCCCGCCGGATGACATGGTGATGGGGAGGAGCGTGGGCAGACCAAGAAGCAGCGCCAAGGGACATCGGCGCTACCGAGGGTAAGTGACTGAAAGGGTTTTCACCCCTTCAGCAACCAGGGATGGGAGGTGGGAGGGAGAGGGGACCTGCAGTGCCAGGAAAACGATTTGTCTTTCTGGCACTGTAGAGTCCCTTTAAAAAAAAAAAAAAACTATAATCTTCAAGCTAGCCCTGAAGCCAAGTTCTCCCTGCAGCCTGATTCTTCTTCATTGACTTCAACCCCCTCATTGTGGGGCAAGTGGACATGCTATGTGTGTCAACGACAAACGCCCAATATTGACACACTTAACATAACCCGACCAGTAACTTTTATTCCAGGCTTGCTAATGAAGCTGCCAGAGGTGAAGTTAGATCTCTGCTAGCAAGTTGCTATACCTCTCTTTGCTCAGTGCTTAAAACTGAAATGCTGCACTTACGGACTCTAAACACCATGACCACTTCAAATTACTGAAGTGATCATGGTGCTTTGAGTAACCCTTTAAAATGACATCCATAATCTACCACGTAAGACTTACCAACTAATGAGGAGAAAATATTGAAATCTTTTTCCTTCCAGTAGTAGGTCCAGTGAAATAAATATAATTTGTCTGTTTTGGAATTGTTTATTTTTCCGGTTGGATTTTCACAAAGCAGAATTTGGTGAATCCATGAGCAAAATAAGATGACGTTTTATGGGAATTTTAAAACAAAACAGTGTAATCGCACAATAAAGTGAAAATTATAAGGATGCTTACCCATTACTCTTTTTACCCAAATGTGTCCTTTAAATCAAATAGCCTGGGACTAATAGCACTATGTTTATTAGTCTGTTCCACTGGCAAATTCTGTGATGTAATAAAACAAAGAAAGAAAAAAAATTCAAACCCCTTTCATTAACCTTTTAATGTTACCATAGAACAATAGGAATATATTAACCTAATTCAGGTTATCAGAGCACAAAATTCTGAGTCCTACACTACTAGACAGGCCATGGAACACACAACACTTAAATATTTACTTACAAATTTCCACTTGGAAATGTCTAGTGGGTAGGTGGAAATCTTGATCCCTGCTACTTATTATATAGTGAACATATTGCATAGTTACTTGCATTGGAAAAACCATCTCAACAATTTGATTTTCCAATTGTACTTCAAATATTATCAGACATGTAAAATACGATAAAATAGCTCATCGTAGCAGAGACTTATATAGCTTTATTATTGTTAAGAACGCTTTCATCTGCTGTAGGTGAAATCTCAATTGATGTACTCTGTATATTCATGTTGAAGGGAAACTCCATGCACTATAACAATGACAGCTTGTTATAGTGGTTATGGTGCCAGGAGACTCTTGGCA
Organism: Pelobates fuscus; assembly: GCF_036172605.1. Taxonomy (NCBI): domain Eukaryota; kingdom Metazoa; phylum Chordata; class Amphibia; order Anura; family Pelobatidae; genus Pelobates; species Pelobates fuscus. The sequence goes on along the minus strand of NC_086318.1, from coordinate 384,405,198 downwards.
CCCCGTTGTAAGGAGTCAATCTATTTTAGAATCATTTGCCTTCTCACTTGGCGTCTGCTAGTCACAGGTAGCTCATTGCTCTCATCCAGTTATCTAGGCACTGCGGGGTTTAACTCAAACAGAGAATTTATGCCTCTCCTTTGAAAAGTATTGGGTGAGGAAAGCAATGGCCAGCGGACCTCAGGTAAGAAGTCAAATAGTTTGTCAAACATAGCTCCAAAGAGTGTGAGTGCACTTCTCCTTTACACTTCTCCTGCGATTACCTGTACATACTACACTATCAGTTTTTTACTTTTGTCCTATACTTGTAGTTTCATATTGCCACACTTCAGGACTTTTAAGGCGCAACTCCCACCTTCCCTTTAATAAGTCAAACCATCCCTACACACCGTGTGACAAAAAAAGTCTATTTTTCGTTACTTGGTGTGTTTAATTTACATTTTGTAACTAATGCTCAGTTAATTACCTGTTAGAGCCCCCTGTGTGTAATGTTCAATGAATATATCATTAGATAAGAACTTCTAAAGTAAACACACTATGTTGTAGGATCTGATTGAAAATTAAAACTTTTTTGAATGGAAGCTGTACTAGAGCAAGGGGAGGCTTGGCTGAGTCTGTATAAAAGTGATTTAACCCATTACAAGTAATTGAATGGGTTAGTCAAACCATTAACCATCAGCTGTGCATGCTGATGTCAGATGTCCAATATGCAGACAATTCCCATTAGTCGCCCGGAACTTCTGTTTCTATGATGTTGCTCCAATGATGCTGCTGTAGGTGGAGTCACATAGCGTTTCATAGCTAAGTGCTGCACATGCAGACCCAAGGCACCATGGCCACTTCATATCAGTGAAGTAACTATGCTGCTTGGAGTAATCCTTTAACTCCTAATTTATTATTATTATTTAATTATTATTTTATTATTTATATAGCGCCAGAAAGTTCCGTAACGCTGTACAATGGCAGATAATTGAGCAGTGAGACGACATGGGTATGATCTATACACTAATGTTTTGGAGGGTAGAGTATACCTTTAAACCATTTAGCTCTTTCATATATCTTTATGTGCAGTAAATGTAATTAAAATATGTAGCAAAAATATAGTAATGTGTGTGAAATATACATACAAATGTTTTGTTTTTAATTAATGGCTAATATACTGCTCATATATTTTTGCATATATTCATGATCTGCTTTTTACAGTAATGTTGCTGCAGTTATTTCCTGTAATGAAATATATGCAAAAATATATTAGCAATATATTAGCCATTTATTAAAAAAAACTAAATTTTGCATGTATATTTCACACACATTACTATAATTTTGCTGTAGATTTTCTTTACATTTACTGCACATAAAAATATATGAAAGAGCTAAATGGTTTAAATGTATACGCTACCCACCAAAACAACTTCTTGGTGTATAGATCATATCCCTCTAGTCTCACTGCTCAGTTATCTGCCATTTAGGAGTTAAAGGATTACTCCAAGCGCCATGGTTACTTCACTGTTTTGACGTGGCCATGGTGCCTAGGGTTTGCATGTGCATCATCTACCTATGAAACACTATGTGACTCCACCTACAGCAGACTCATTGGAGCATTAATAGGCAGCCCGGAACAAGAGTTCCGGGTGACTAATTGGAATTGTCTGCATATTAGACATCTGACATCAGCATGCACAGCTGATGGTTAATGTTTTGAGTAACCTATTAAATCAATTGTAATGGATTAAATCACTTTAATACAGCCTCGTCTGTATTAAAACCTTCCCCTTCTCTTGCACAGCTTCCATTAAAAAAAGTTTTCATTTTCAATCAGATCTTGCAACATAGTGTGTTTACTTTAGAAGTTCTTATCTAATGATATGTTAATTGAACATTACACACAGGAAACGTGTCACTGTGATCACATGCTGCAAATCGGCATCATAGGCCACAGGGGAATTGCCTATATTGCAAAGCAGGTCCCCTCAGTGGAGCTAAACTCTAGAGTCAGACAACTGCTCAGAGCACCTGTCTTGCAATGACTTCTCATTGAGCTGCATTGGGAAGTCTGTGATTGGACAGCCACAGAAAGTCTGGGCTGGGGAAGAAAGGGAGGGCTAGGAAAAAGGAAGCAGACAAGAGAACTGTAGCTTTTGCAAGCTGTGTTATGATATACCCTCAATAAATAAATGCAGACATTTTTTTCATTGGCGGTATATATATTAAATTATGATTTTTTATTTTTATTTCTTTAATTTGGGAAGTGGAGTGCACCTGTAATATTGCACTGAAAATGATTATTACAGGATAAAAGGATCTAGACAGCAGAAATAAATTTGATGGGGATAGGTAAAATGGAATGCAATCATAAAGTGATAATCACACTGAGTATCAATTACCACAAAATCTCAGCAGGAACTAAAGATCCATATATAAAAAATCAATAACTAATTTGGGGGTTTCATTTACAAGATATTAAAAGATCATATGACAAGAATTAAAAAAAATACTGCATATAAAAAGTCATCTTAAAAATGACATGAAAGATGTCCCTTTTAGCACGGATATTATACATTAATACACATTTATATAATATAGCATAAGAAACCGAACGAAAACCGAGAAGGTCATTGTATCCTGGTAATATAACTTCTACTAAGAATAATTAGAAAGTCAGCATGTGTGCTAATGTAAATGAAAGATTTTGAATTTTAAGCATTTTTAAATTAAATGTAAAATAAACTTTTAGATGCAAAATTCACAATTTAGATCCATGGTTGTTAATCAATTGATAATAAAACCATCCACTGTAAGCTTGTTTTAACAGGGAACACTTAACCCTTTACCTAATTTGTTTGGCACTTGCCTATTTCATGATCTTACTGTAAAATTTCAAAGCAATGTGGAATATATTGGTTTAATAATAATAATAATAATAAAATGATTAATAATCACAGTCATATTTGTTAGAAATTATGTCAAGTATGGATGAAATATAAATTTAGTATATGATTCTGGTATCTCAAAATAAACAAAAAAGGTTCTCTGGGTGGAGGGGGGACGGTGATGTATCCACCCTTTATTGGAGACAGACCCAAAAGACAGGCTCGGCAGGGAGGCTTATGAGTGGCGCTGCTCCGCAAAGTATCAATAACGCAATTGGAATTGGTTAAAGTTATTGTTATTGTTATTGATTCAACATCAATGAATGACATAACGTATGCCTTAACAAACCTAAGCTTCCTTTCTGTAATGATATGACAAAACTGTACATACTGTGAATTGGCTTTTGCCTTATCTTTTATGCTGCAAATTACGTCAAAGCAAATATAAATAATTAAAAATAGATAAATAAATAAATAAATAAATAGGTTAAAAATAAAAGCAGACTCCAGGTTAGGACTGTCGTTTGCAGTAAGGGATTGGTTCATACAGGTTTAATCACTAAACTGATATTTGTTGAGAATTCAGAGTGAATTTGAAGTGAATTTCAAACATAAGGCCAACGTAACTTAATTGGTTGCATAGCCGATTTTGATATTTGTTCTCAGTTCAGCTATTTTAGCAGTGCAGGGATTAGCTCATTGGCTGACATTGATCATCTGATGCTTTCAGTCAATTGATTATCTCTGCACTGCAAGGCATAACTCAGGAGAGCTAATGGAATTGGCTCTCACTGATCTGTAGAGCAGGTAAAAAGTCAAACCGTTTTGAAAAGGTCTGGTTCCTTACAAGGGGCATGGGGGGACGAGGGGTGGGAACGGGGGGGGGGGGGGGTGGGTTGGACACACACATCCTCTCTTCTGAAACATGTGGAGCTATGAATTAGTTTAATGTTTGAGATCCAAAACTATCACCCTTATGCATTGTTAATGAGCAGGTTCTACTTAGCACTTTACGGTATAATATTACCATCATTATATTATTTATATAGGACTTGATCACACAATCAATGACTGTGGTATATGATATTTAATACAATCTATGTGCCTCAACTGAACTATATTTTAGGTCGTTTTCCTTAATTGCCCTTTTTCTTTTGTTTCGTGGTTTGTCCCATTGACTTTATCCATGTGGTTATCAATCAGAGAAGTAGTATTTTTATAGTTGTCTGTGGTTTAGTTCAGACTATAATTATAAAATGTTCCACAACATCCCCATATGTAAAACTCGTTTATAATCAATCTGCTTCTCTTATTTCTCTATATCAGAATACAGTGACTCTAAACATTTATTAGTTGTTAGTTACTTAGATCCTCAATAATCTTTTTACCATTCATGATTATGCTGTTATGCTGTTATTTTATGACCAAAACAGATACAGAAAGATAACATTTTGGAATCAATTTGATGCCATTTTGGAAACGGAATCACCACCTGATCGACCCAAATGCAGACGAATTGCAGTTAGTAGCAGTTCTCCCAGTTAAGTTCTCTTTGATCCACATACATCACTGTGTGCATTTTCTAAGAATTATTATTATTATTTTTTTTTATTTTAACAGCATTTTGGAAGATGTGTAAATGTGCATTTGCTCTGGTACATTTGATGGCAACATTATCACATCTTAAGATTCTGTTTTTTAAGTAGTGGCTTCTAGTTTCAGTGTACCAGTTGCCTATGTCACGTGAAGTGCAGGTGTTGTGAGCAATGTGTGTGGCTGTTTTGGATTACGCAATATCGTTAGTAAGTTTGTACTAATCTAGAGTTCCTATTTATAGGATCATGCATTCATTTCTTTGGATTGGAACAATACATCTATTGATATTCAAACATTTCAGTGATAGAAGGCTCCCTAAATAGATTGATTTTATAATGCAGTTCTGGAATTCACTGCCATTTCCTTTTCATGTGTTTCTCCTCCTATCAGCGTTATCTTTTGCACTGATGTAAATTTATTTTGAGAATGCCTCATCAGTTGTTATGTAGCTGTTGTTGCCACTGAATTTGGGTAAGACTACGACAATATTTTGTAGATCTCCCAACCACCCCAATTTTGATGGTACAGCTCTGATTTTCAGGTCCTGTTCCAACTTTAAAACAAACTAGTTGTGTAAAGATCTAATAGAACATGATATGAACAATCAACTATATCAATATGTAAACAATATTATTATGATAAGCTGCTATGATACTGATACAGCATGTACAATTCAACCAAAAACCATTAAATACTGTAACCCACAAGAATCATTCAATTGGGCAGTATATTCCTTAATTTCCAGTGTGTGAAGATAATGATTATTTGAATAGTGATTTTCACCCTAGGTTTATCACTTATCTGGTATTACATTTTTTTGGTGTGTATACCTTTAAAGTAAAAATGTAAAAAAATAGTCTAAAAAATTAAACCTTATTAGTCAAATATATAAATAATGGAACACTTACATATTCCAGAGCTAGATAAGCTAGAACTGGCTATATAGGCTTCTGTGTCTGTGTAGTCGACCACTCTCCTCCAGTGAATGAAAAAAAACAATTTCCTTTCCTCTTCAGATAGTCCTATAATATAATCTCGGAAGAGAGGAGGAATATAGTGTAATATCGTTAAAAAATAAATAAATAAAATATCAGAGTTGTAGTAGTTAACTCAAAGAAGCTGAGCTAATCCAGTGGCTCAGTAAATGGGCTTTGTGTGGAGAAGGTCCACTCCTCCTCTTCACAGAATCCAGAAACAAGATGACCAAATATATAAATTATATATATATATATATATATATTGTTATAATCAATATAATATTAATTCACTGGTCATTTCCTCATATTAATACCCCTTCTTGTTAATGTTAGACGCTCTTGGCTGTGGTCGATAGCATTTCCACCACTATTTCCGTGGGCATGTTGTATTCCAGGCCTCCTTCATGCTTGCTGTTTGAAGTGCTACATCTCTTCCGGTATTGGTTCCACCACATCACTTCCTATATGCCTTCCATTATCCTTACACTTGCGTTTCACAACTCAAATATGGCGCCTTCGTTTCTGCGTATTTCTGAATCTGGTAGTATCTTATTATTTATCAGCATTTCACTATTTGCATTCCATCTATCGATCTTCTCATAAATCATTGAATTTGTTAGCTTCCATATTGCAAATGTATCAGTTCAATAAATAAAAAAAGTCCCATCATAAATTACATCTTCTATTTACATAGAGAGTAAATAATGATAATTAAAAAATATTTACATAACAATATTAATTTACTTATAAAGTGCATGCTTATTAACATTGATCCCTTGTAGAATAATTTTAGTATATGTTTTTAATCCATAAATTTAGCCTAATATATTATCAATTCACCCTGTTCCAACTTTGCTCCCTACTTTTGGGGACACTCGTAAACTGTGCCCAAAAAGTGTAGTGTGCGTGCATCATTTGACACTCTCGCACTACACTCAGATCACTAGAATGCGTCAGGGAGCGCTGAAACAGTGCTCCCTGCATGTGCTGCCCTCAATGGGCTGGTTTGGTTGATGGACAGGCAATGCTAGGCTAACCTGCCAGTAACTTGAGCCCCTTTAGGCAGAGCCAGTGACACAATCCCATCACTGACCTGCCCCATTCAACCGTCTCCAACCGCTTCTTGGGACGCCAATGTTGGTGGGTATGTGTTTGTATGAATCAGAGAAATGACGCACTCGCCAACAGTAATCTGGAATAGAACAGTCAAAAACTGGGCTGGGTAGAATGCATCTCATTATAGTTTTAATACTTCGTTCCTGCAAATGAACAAATATTGAGGATTTCATAGAGCATTCCCAGATATCTAACAAATCAGTTGATTCCGGCTCTACACCAAGGCCTGTATCCCATGCAGCTGCATTCCAGTCAAACATAAATACTAAAGAATAATGAACAATAGAAGTCAGACATTTGACGTAAGCTTACTTGTAACACAATTTCTAAAAAAAGAACATTTAAGCAGTTTCAGCAACCCGTGTTTGAGGCTGTTGAGCAAAGCCTCATAATTGGATAAAGTAAGCTCTATGGCTTAGAGGAGTTTTAGATGCTAAGGTACCTAAAATCAGTGAAAGAGCTAACATGGGGTAATTAACAATACCTTTGATGTTCCATCTCCTCTAGCCCCACAAATGGATGGAGCCATTCTGGGACGATATGTACTCTCTTTTAAGCATGCTACATAGTTACATAGGCTGAAAAGAGACATGTTTTTTTGCTGTTGATCCAAAAAAAGGCAAAAAACCCAGTTTGTAACACTTCCAATTTTGCAACAAACTAGGGAAAAAATCCCTTTTGACCCCAGAATGGCAGTCAGATTTATCCTTAGATCAAGAAGTTATTACCCTATAGCTGAAAAAATATATAATTCAATATTATGTTTTTGCAAGTATGCATCTAGTTGCGGTTTAAACATCTGTACGGACTCTGATAAAACCACTTCTTCAGGCAGAGAATTACACATCCTTTTGTTCTTACGGTAAAAAAAACTTTCCTTTACCTTAGACTAAATCTTATTTTTTTCCAGTCTAAATGCATGACCTTGTGTCCTATGTATAGTCCTGTTTGTGAATAGATTTCCACACAATGGTTTGTATTGGCCCCAATATATTTGTATAATGTTATCATATCCCCTCTGAGGTGAGATTTTTCTAAACTAAAGAGGTTTAAATTTGTTAACCTTTTTTCATAGCTAAAATGTTAGATTCCTTTTATTAATTTTGTAGCCCATCTCTACACTTTTTCTAGTGCCATAATATCCTTCTTTAGAACAGGTGCCCAGAATTGCACAGCATATTTAAGATGTGGTCTTACCAGTTATTTATAAAGAGGGAAAATTATATTCTCATCCCGAGAATAAATGCCCTTTTTCATGCATGACAATACCTTACTGGCCTTAGCCTCTGCTAATTAACATTGCGCATTGTTGCATAGTTTGTTGTCTACAACAATTCCCAAGTCCTTCTCGTGTGTTGTTATCCCTAATTCACTTCCATTAATATATAAGTTGCTTGTGCATTCTTTACGCCAAAATGCATAACTTTGCATTTTACTACATTAAATTTAATCTGCCATTTTTGTGTCCAGTCCCCCAAACTATCTAAATCCTTTTGCAGCAAAGTAATTTCTTGCTCACATTGTATTACTTTACAGAGTTTTGTGTCATCTGCAATCACTGAAACATGACTTTCAATGCTTTTTTCAAGATAATTTCTAAACATGTTAAATAGAAGGGGTCCCAGAACAGAACCGTGCTGATAGAGATGAGAGGTAAGTAATGAGTAGATAGTTTGTCCAAAATACGTAGGGGAATAAAAATTGCTGGGCAAGATGTGCATAATGTGCACATTTCAAGGTAACCAGATAAAAATTGTAGTACATCAGGGGAACTTATCTCCAAATCTATAAAGAAGAGACTAGCACAGAGCCAACAGTATAAGCACATAGTTGATAACTAAGGTAAGTAGAAAATACAAAGTTTATATAAATCTTCAGTGGGCATATTTTGGTAATTAAAATATAGAATTATAGTGAAGCAGTTAAAAATATATATTTTTAAGCGCTACACTATAATTTTATATTTTTGTTGTTTTAGTGTGTTTTTGAGGTTTACACAAGATAGTGGTTAGCAGCACAAAAATTTAAGATGTATTGACACAAAATTATTTTTCATTTAAGCACCTTCTCTATACTTTAACACTAGTATACTTTGGTATTTACATAATTAAAGTCCATAAAGTCATATGCCAGAAAAGTCATATTTAGGGTCATAAATGTTGTCAGATACAGTGGAGGCTCGCTCATAGGGGCACTTAGGACAGCATCCCATAAGTTTAGATGTGGGGAAGCATGTATCTGCCGTAGTTTAGAAACACTAAAATTCTTTTCTGGAGGGAAGGGTGGTTAGCCCATAAATATGGTGAAATATTAGCGTCTTTTTAATTCTGTAATAGGTTCCAGTTCTGCAGGGCCCTTCCCACCTCATTGGTGGTTCTTTGAAGAAGCTTACTTGAGAACATCTAGGCATGTAAAAAAATAGGGCTGGTTTAACGCACCACCGGACATTGCTGATCCTGAGACTGACATGACATGCCATGAAGCTGACTATCACCCAGAAGGGTATGTACTTGGGATCTAGGCCCTGACCCATGTTCTCTGAGGGTATGCATAGATACAGGTCTCTTGTCTTTGGGGACCCTCTGTCAGGATCCCGCGGGCGGCTGTTAGGGGAGGCTGCAATCCGCTTGCAGCACTCACCCTCAGTTCTTCGCCGCCCGCGGTCTCCCCTTCCCCTACCTGTTGGCGAGCGGCGTCCTCACAGCCCCGGACGGCGCTCGCATCCTCCTTCTCGTCTCCCAGCGGCAGCATGTATAACGCTGCACGCTGGGAGACCGCGCATTCATTTAAACGCCGGGGTCAACCACGTGACCAGGCGTTAAAGTCACAGCACTACAATCACAGTGGGAGGTATAGATATCTCCCACGTGTGATTGTTAATTCTGATTGGAAATTATCCAATCAGAATTAAACACAGGATACTTACCTTTCCTGTCTCTCAGTGCCCTGTTGTGGTCTTTGCTTGCTAGTATTGCTACTGAAACTTGTGCTTCTGGTTACGTACTCTGGCTCGTTTATCTGACTTTGTGACTTTCTCCTACCCTTTGACCTCGGCTTGTTTCTCATTATTCTGTCTTCTGGTTCCCCTTACTCGGCTTGTCTCCTGACTATTCTTTGTGTGCTTAGTCCGGCCACTCTAAGGTCCGGTACAGCGCCTTTTCTGTGTGTGTGTTAGCGTGTTTGGTTCCCCGAATCGTGACACCCTCTCCTGTTGAATGCCATCACCCCTGGAGCTTGGACCCTGAGAAGCATGACCCCGGCCCAGCTGGCCCTCAACTGGGGACTCTCACACACTGGGTCAGGCTCTCTATTCCCTTTTTGCCGCACCTAAGCAGGGATTAACTCTGAAGGAGGGGGTGGGGAGGCCTTGGCCATGCAGCATGAACCCTGGGGGGCCCTCAGGGCCGTTGTCCCGGGACCCTCCAGGGACACAGAACCACGTGGGGGTCAAGTGGGGGTGAGGGGAGCGGGGACAGGGACTGGGATGACCCTGGCGGGAGTACGGGAGGGCAGCTTTTTACAGTTCAGATATACCTGTTATAAGCTTGTTCATATGTTGTTTCCAAAAGGACCACACTGTCCTCTCACACTGATGACTAAAGACATACAAAATGACGTTAACATGATGGTAACTGATGCACTCACATTGCTAAGCATGGACAGTTGCGGACCGGGGGGGAGGATGAGTGGGAGAAAACCAGGAATGCCCTGGATACGCAAAAGTGGCATTCTCTGGCAGAATGTACACAGGGCCCCCGACGGCATACCGGGTGACACACCAGCGAGGTGGCCAAGTTTAAGCTAAAACACCCCATCATAGCCACTTATCCTGGCAAAATATACCGTAAAGCACCTGACTGTGGGCTGGGAGCTCCCGGAACTGAACAACCCCAACAGATACACACTCAATTATCCCGAGCTTCCTCGACCCTCACGTGACACTCATACTGTATATATAGTCGGGGTTCAACTGGGTTACGAGAGTCTCGAGGGACCGACACCACTGAACGACACAACCCGAGATGAGTCATAGTTACCTGCTGACATTCTTCCCTAGTCCCCTAACCCTCAACTTAACACTTTCTTCCACTACTCTCTCTTTCTACCCCCCCCCCCACCTTGGCCCCGGGCTATAGCCCACGATTAGGTCGAGTTACAGACCAGCACCACTGAGACTATGGTCAAACAATGTGCGAGGAATGAACATCCCAGAAAAGCGCACCCAAATACTCCGAACCCTCTGGTCGGAGTGCGCCTCTGTGGCGTTTCTTCAGGAAACCCACCTTAGGGGCACTAATGCTCCCATTCTGAGGAACGGACGCTTCCCTATGGGTTATTATGCCAACCACCCAGACGACAAGGCAGGGGTGGAGATTATTTTTGCCCAAACAGTCCCTTTTATATGCACAGGACAACAACAGGTCTGCACACAATGCAAAAAAGAACACAAAGACTGACCACATTAACAATTCAAATAGCATACTTGGAACACACACACAAACGACAACAGACTGACGACACATTCCACCAACTGATAGAAGCACGCAGGCAGCACCGGGACCTCCTGGCCCAGCGCCATAAAATCAAACCGCAGGGGAAGGAAGAGACTAGGCTTCCAGACGGTATCCAGTGCACATTTGAAGACTATTAAACCGAACTGTTTAACCTAGCCCGAAAGGGGGAAACCTCCCTACAGCACCAATGCTCAATCACAGAGTTTCTTGACCAGAACATTGACAGTAAACTTACACCTGAAAGGACTGATGAACTGGAACAGCCCCTCACAATAGAAGAACTGGGAACGGCGATAAAACTCTCCAACTCCCACATAGCCCCAGGTCCCGTCGGCCTCCCATATCTGCGCACGTTCAGGGGCATTCTATTACGGAAACTCCTAAAGGGGCCTCAACATGATCCAAACCAGTGGCCAGTTTCCGACAGAGATGCTGGTGGCTAAATGCGCTATCTACAGACACATCTTAATTCGGACCTAAAACTGTTCCCGAAGGCCAGGGCCTTGCGAACCTCGAAATACCTCCCTGACCTGGTTCATTTGGACCAGGTCGAATTCATCCCTGGAAGGGAGGGGTGAGACAATACTATCAAGGCCCTTAATATTATCCATGCAGCGCGGTCGTCTTGGAGAGAACTGTTGATCCTATCTATAGACGCCGAAAAGGCGTTTGACTGGGTTGACTGGCTGTACCTCGCGAACACGCTTCAACACATGGGTTTTGGTCCCAACATGTGTGCCTGGATGCTATCCCTCTACATGACCCCCACAGCACTTATACGAATCAACGGGTCACTCACTACCCCATTTTCCATACGTAATGGCACACGCCAGGGGTGTCCCCTGTCCCCCCTTCTGTTAACCCTCTCCTTTGAACTATTCCTGGGGGCAGTCAGATGGGATGGGGGAATCACGGGGTTCACCCCTGGATGCCGAGAATACCGTGTCGCAGCAGACATGCTGTTCTTCCTTGAACAGCTAACAGTCTCCCTCCCCAACCTCCTAGTTGCTTTTATCTTGGTTATATCTTGGTTTGGCTGCATCAATGCGGTCAAAATTAAAACCCTGCCCAGGATATTATATTTGTTTCAGACTGTCCCAATAGCCATCTCTAGAGCTTTCTTCAGCTCTATCATGACGGCCATCCGCGGGTTTGTATGAAACTTGCGTCCTACGCGCACAAGGGGAGCAGTATTGGAACTCCCAAAAACAGCCGGCGGGACAGGCCTCCCTTCCATCGAGACATACTACCATGCCACACACTTACACCGACTAGTCAACTGGCACGTGCACCACCCCACGAAACAATGGGTAGCCATGGAGATCCTACAGGCAGAGGGCAAAACTACAGACTGGGCAACACTACGATAAGTGCCCTACGCACAATAAAACCCTATGATTGATGCAACCTTGGGGGTCTGGTGTGCCCTACGATACTGAAGACAGCTTACCACTTTACCCACACCCCTCACGCCTATCATGAGTAACCCAGACTTAGTGGACAGCCTAACCATAAGCAACATGACTGGCTTACAACCAACAGACTGGATGTACTTGCACCAATGGTGCAACTCCACCCAGCTCAAGACTTTGACAGAGCTCTGTCTGGATAGGAGACCGACCATACTTGAACAATTCGCTACCACCAAGTCAGGACCTATTACCAGTAACTGTCAGGTAGGGGCCACCGGCAAGGACCCTAACAAGCTTTGACCACCTCTGCACAACTCGCAAACATCTCTCATGAGCAATCTCGACCCTATACTCGATGCTCACGACAATGACAAATAGTGCCATACCTCTAGGGTACACAAGCAAATGGGAAATAGATGCAGGGACAACTCTCATCTCGCAAGATCTGTAACCTTACGCACAAATGCTCTATCAGTTCAAAGTACCAAGAATTAAGCTATAAATTACTCGCCAGATGTCCTGCACCGCATGCACATAGAGATAACAGACACATGCAGGCGGTGCATCGCCGAAGTGGGAACCAATATCCATGTCTGCTGGTGGTGCCCCTCCATAACCCCTTACTGGGTTATGATCCACACCAAAATACATGAAATTACTGACACCGAAATAACCCTTGACCCACTAACTATGCTTCTACACCATACCACCCAGCCACTGAAAACATACAAGAAATCACTTATACTACCTCTTCTCAATGCTGATAAGTCCCTAATACCCACACTCTGGAAGTGCCTGGAGGTGCCCACCTTCCAGCAATGGGTAACAAAGGTGGAAGAAATCTACTCAATGGAATTCCTGACAGCTAACCTCCAGGTCCATTTAGACAAATGCTTGGTACCCCTGGGTGACCTATATCTCAAAGATAGGTAGAGGACCAGCCAGACGCACAATCCCTAATGCCTCATAGAGTGGCAGACCGCTTGCCTAGATGCAGTGGGATGTATTGTGCTCAGCTCTCTGCATTGTATGAGTATATTTGTATTATGCTCAGCTCTCTGTATTGTATGAGTATATCTGTATTGTGCTCAGCTCTTTGTCTTGTATGAGTATCTCTGTATTATGCTCAGCTCTCTGTATTGTATGAGTATCTCTGTATTATGCTCAGCTCTCTGTATTGTATGAGTATCTCTGTATTATGCTCAGCTCTCTGTATTGTATGCAGGGCCGGCCTTAGGCATTTGGGCGCCCTGTGCAAGAAATCTTCACAGCGCCCCCCCCTCCCAGGGCCGGACTGGCCTACCGGGATACCGGGAAATTTCCCGGTAGGCCGCCAGCCCTGGGGCCGCTTTGACATGTGGCTGCACTCAGCCACACGACCTGTAAAAAAAAATTCTGTTACCCTATGCGGCCGCGCGGCCGCAGCCACAACCACGCAGCCGCAGTCACACCTGAGCCGGCCGCTGCTGCTGCTTACTGTCAGCCGCCGGATGTGAGCGGCAAATGACGACATGACGTCACATCCGGCGGCTGCGCGGCGGCGGCACTACTGAAACTGTCTGCATCGCGGCCTCTTTTCCCTGAGCTGTTGAACTTCTGAAGGTAAGAATAAAGGGGCTTGGGGGACCTATTGTATTATGTATTGAGGAGGGGGGGGGTCAGTAATGTATAGGGGAGGGGAGGGGAGGGGGGGTCAGTAATGTATAGGGGAGGGAGGGTCAGTAATGTATAGGGGAGGGGAGGGGAGGGGAGGGGGGTCAGTAATGTATAGGGGAGGGGAGGGGAGGGGAGGGGGGGTCAGTAATGTATAGGGGAGGGGGGGTCAGTAATGTATAGGGGAGGGAGGGGGTGTCAGTAATGTATAGGGGAGGGGAGGGGGGTCAGTAATGTATAGGGGAGGGGGGGTCAGTAATGCATGGGGAGGGGGGGTCAGTAATGTATAGGGGAGGGGAGGGGAGGGGGGGTCAGTAATGTATAGGAGGGTGGGTCAGTATTGTATGGGGGAGGGGAGGGGGGTCAGTAATGTATTGGGGCGGGGAGGGGGGTCAGTAATGTATGGGGGAGGGGACGGGGGTCAGTAATGTATGGGGGAGGGGACGGGGGGGTCAGTAATGTATAGGGGATCAGAGGGGGGGTCAGTAATGTATGGGGGAGGGGAGGGGGGTCAGTAATGTATGGGGGAGGGGAGGGGGGGTCAGTAATGTATAGGGGATCAGAGGGGGGGTCAGTAATGTATAGGGGAGGGGCGTCAGTAATGTATAGGGGAGGGGGGTCAGTAATGTATAGGGGAGGGGAGGGGGGTCAGTAATGTATAGGAGAGGGGAGGGGGGTCAGTAATGTATAGGAGAGGGGAGGGGGGTCAGTATTGTATGGGGAGGGGAGGGGGGGTCAGTAATGTATGGGGAGGGGAGGGGGGTCAGTAATGTATAGGGGAGGGGAGGGGGGTCAGTAATGTATTGGGGGAGGGGAGGGGGGTCATTAAGGTATGGGGGAGGGGAGGGGGCTCATTCATGTATGGGGGAGGGGAGGGGGGGTCATTAATGTATTGGGGAGGGTAGGGGGGTCAGTAATGTATTGGGGAGGGGAGGGGGTCTGTAATGTATTGGGGGAGGGGAGGGGGGCCAGTAATGTATGGGGGAGGGGAGGGGGGTCAGTAATGTATGGGGAGGGGAGGGGGGTCAGTAATGTATGGGGAGGGGAGGGGGGTCAGTAATGTATGGGGGAGGGGGGGTCAGTAATGTATGGGGGAGGGGGGGTCAGTAATGTATAGGGGAGGGGGGTCAGTAATGTATAGGGGAGGGGAGGGGAGGGGGGTCATTAATGTATTGGGGAGGGGAGGGGGGTCAGTAATGTATGGGGGAGGGGAGGGGGGTCAGTAATGTATGGGGGAGGGGAGGGGGGGTCAGTAATGTATAGGGTAGGGGGGGTCAGTAATGTATAGGGGAGGGGGGTCATTAATGTATTGGGGAGGGGAGGGGGGTCATTAATTTATTGGGGAGGGGGGTCATTAATGTATTGGGGAGGGGGGTCATTAATGTATTGGGGAGGGGGGTCATTAATGTATTGGGGAGGGGAGGGGGGTCATTAATGTATTGGGGAGGGGGTCATTAATGTATTGGGTAGGGGGTCATTCATGTATTGGGGAGGGGGTCATTAATGTATTGGGGAGGGGAGGGGGGTCAGTAATGTATTGAGGAGGGGGGGTCATTAATGTATTGGGGAGGGGAGGGGGGTCAGTAATGTATTGGGGAGGGGGGTCTGTAATGTATTGGGGAGGGGAGGGGGGTCTGTAATGTATTGGGGGAGGGGAGGGGGGTCAGTAATGTATGGGGGAGGGGGGGTCAGTAATGTATAGGGGAGGGGAGGGGCGGTCAGTAATGTATGGGGGAGGGGAGGGGGGTCAGTAATGTATGGGGTGGGGAGGGGGGGTCAGTAATGTATGGGGGAGTGGAGGGGGTCAGTAATGTATGGGGGAGGGGGGGGGGTCAGTAATGTATAGGGGAGGGGAGGGGGGTCAGTAATGTATAGGGGAGGGGAGGGGGGTCATTAATGTATTGGGAGGGGAGGGGGGTCATTAATGTATTGGGGAGGGGAGGGGGGTCATTAATGTATTGGGGAGGGGAGGGGGGTCAGTAATGTATTGGGGGAGGGGAGGGGGGTCAGTAATGTATTGGGGAGGGGAGGGGGGTCTGTAATGTATTGGGGGAGGGGAGGGGGGGGTCTGTAATGTATTGGGGAGGGGAGGGGGGTCTGTAATGTATTGGGGAGGGGGTCAGTAATGTATTAGGGGAGGGGTCAGCAGTATATTAGGGGGAGGGGGTTCATCAGTGTATTAGATAGGGGGAGGGGGGGCGGGAAAGATCCGACTAGGGAATTTGAGATGAGGCAATGATTATATTTGTGACATTTATATTTGTGGCCCAATGAATATTACTATTATAATATATATATATATATGTGTATAGAAGGAAATGTAAATAGAGGGGGCTACAGGGGTGAGGGAATTATATTTGTAATATATTTATTAGGAACTGTGGAGGGAAGGGGGTTGGATGAGAGCATTAAATATTATAGCATTAAATATTATATTTATGGGGTAGGAACTGTATTATATATTTTTTATTTAGTGCAGGGGTAGGTAACCTTCGACACTCCCTTTGTTTTTTGACTACATCTCCATTAAGGCTTGCAAAGCATAATGGGAGGTGTAGTCCACAACATCTGGAGTGGCAAAGGATGTCTATTCCTGGTTTAGAGCATAGGTGTATAACCATTTGGCTTCCCCAGGCCAAAATAACCACTTAAACTCTTAAAGGATCACTATAGTGTCAGGAAAACAAAGCGGTTTTCCTGACACTTTAGTGCCCTGAGGGTGCCCACACCCTCAGGGCCCCCTCCCGTGGCGCTGAATGGGTTAAAATTCCTTAAGTTACTTACCTTAATCCAGCGCCAGGCTCCCTCGGCGCTGGTGACCTCTCCTCCCTGTCTGACTTCAGCTCCCCCGTCCGACGTCACTGGAGCTGAATGCGCATAGCCGCGCGCGCATTCAAAGTGTCCATAGGAAAGCATTTCTCAATGCTTTCCTATAGACACTCTGCGTGATGGAGGCAAAATGTGCCTCCAGCGTCGCAGATGCGCGTCTAGTGTCTCTCCGGAAGACAGCCACTAGAGGCTGGATTAACCGCAAATGTAAACGTAGCAGTTTCTCTGAAACTGCTATGTTTACATGTGAAGGGTTAAAACCTGAGGGACATTGCACCCAGGCCATTGAGCTGAAATGGTCTGGGTGACTATAGTGTCCCTTTAACGCTGTTACGGCGTTATATGCCGTCCGCATTTTAATGGGCTGTTAAGGTGAATTCTGATGACTCTGCAATGCTATGGGGCTGGTATGTAATTTTTTCCAGGGCTGGTTTTCATACCCAGTCCGGCCCTGCCCCCTCCCCCACTCCTTACCCCTTCCCACACCCTGTCACACACACACAGGCAGACAGACAGCCACACACACACACACACACACACACAAACACACTCAGGCAGTCATACACAGACAGCCACACACAAACACACACACAGACATAGAATGTGACGGCAGATAAGAACCATTCGGCCCATCTAGTCTGCCCAGACAGTCACACATAGGCAGTCACACACAAACACACACACACACACACACACAGGCAGACAGCCACACACACACACAGGCAGACAGCCACACACACAGCCACACACAAACACACAGGCAGACAGCCAAACACACAGAGGCAAACAGCCACACACACACACACAGTCACACACACACAGACAAAGAGTCAAACACACACTGTCAGACAGCCACACACACACAGTCACACACACACGCGCAGACAGTCACACACACACACACACACAACCATAGGCAAACAGTCACACACACACAGGCAGACAGCCACACACACACAGTCAGACACACACACTCACTAACAGACAAACACACTCACAGACACACACTAACATACACAGACACACACTAACATACACACACTAACATACACAGACACACACTAACATACACAGACACACACTAACATACACACACTAACAGACACACACTAACAGACACAGACACACACTAACATACACAGACACACACTAACATACACACACACACACTAACAGACACAGACACACACTAACATACACACACACACACTAACAGACACACTAACATACACACACACACACACACACTCACCCACATTAACAAATTTTTTTAAATTTATTTAGACACCCCCCCCCCGCCTCCTTACCTTTGGGAATGCTGGGGGGGGTCTCTTCCTCCCTGGTGGTCCAGTGGCTGCTGGGCTGGGCGGGCGGCGCTGGCGGGCGGCTGGCGAGGGAGCACTTCCTCTGAGCTGTTTGCTCAGCCCCCTCGCGCGCCGCAGAGTGAGGCTGGGAGCCGGAATATGACGTCATATTCCGGCTCCCAGCCTCACTCTGCGGCGCACGAGGGAGCTGAGCATACAGCTCAGAGGAAGTGCTCCCTCGCCAGCCGCCCGCCAGCGCCGCCCGCCCAGCCCAGCAGCCACGGCATGTCTGTTAGCCGCAAGGCTAACAAGACATTTGCCTTGGGCATTTGGGGGCAGCTTTTTTTGCCGCCCCCTGGAAAATGCCGCCCAAGGCAAATGCCTTGTTAGCATTGCGGCTAACAGACATGCCGTGTGAGCTATGCGGCCGCAGGGCGCCCCCTGCACCATGGCGCCCTGTGCGGCCGCACAGCTCGCACACCCCTAAGGCCGGCCCTGATTGTATGATTATATTTGTATTATGCTCAGCTCTCTGTATTGTATGAGTATATCTGTCTAATTAAATAAAGACTGATGAAGAATCTGTTGGAGTTTGGTACGAATCAAGTATTGCGACTGCTAGGGTTTGCAAAAAAGCACGGGAAGTGCACAGGGGAGGTGCTGGGATGCATCTTGCCATATTTGGAGACCATAAATAAAAAAATCTGAGTATTAATTTCTGGTGCCGATTACTAGATCATCCTCTATCCTGGTAAAAGACATTTCCTAAACAAAAGTAATACTAGTTCTCTAGGGATGCCCTCGGTTTTAAATTATGACACCTAACATGCCCAAGCTCAACTGAATTTGAATGGAGATTTAGAGAAACATTTCAATGTTATTGCATAACTTTAAAGGAATGTTTTGTGTTGTTATGGTGTTGTAGAAGACTGCCCGTCTAACTGCAATACTAAAGGTATGGCTTGCCTGTGGTATGATTTTGCCATGGCCTTGGCAAAGATCAAACTCTTGTTATAAATAATGGAATCCGGAACCATGACTCTGCCAAGACAGTGTGTACATAAATGCTTGAGTCAACTAGTCTCTCCTTTTTTTTATCAATAGTAAAAAATTATATATGTCACATTTGCCTAGACCCATTTCAAGTCATTTTTATATGTCTGGAAAATGTGAGATTATACTTTTACAACCACTGAGTTGGCACAGATTTCTGGACCGAATAACATTCTTGACGGGAAAATAAGAACATACATTATCTCTACAGTGCTGTCTTTGCAAGTGAAATCTCTATGACTTATGCTATTACAGCTCAACAGAGATTTTTAAAAGGATTTAATATTTTTGGAGTTAGTTTATATTTTTTTACATGCGAATAATAAACATTTTTTTTAACTGACATCTAGAAATATTAAAATATATCAGATGGTTCAGCTATAAGTTGTTTTTGTTTCTTTAAAGCCATAAAATCGTTAGTGTTTAATGTTTGCATTGGAAAGCTAAATAGATATTCCTTGTCTCCCCATATTTGGCTCTACACTATTTTTCTCATCATGTCTAACTCGTCATTTTAATAAATCACTTTAAAAAGCTTTCTCTCCGGTTCCATTTCCCATGAACACTTGATCCAGAGCCTGCATATTGCTGTAGGCGTAAGCATGAAAAATGTCTAGGCACCAGTATCCAAATACAATTCCAAAGTAAGGACTTATTCAATAAATGGTGAGTTGGGGTGAGCTGAATGTTAGACCAAAATACAAAACTTGGAACAAAAATAAAAATCTCAAAATTAGGCACTGATTCTAATTAGTGCAGCATGCAATAAAACAGCCGAAGTTATAAAATGAAAGCTACTTTACTATTATGTGCCATTACAAAAAATATCTGTAAAATAATGTTTTCCTTAATATCTATATGCCTGTTGACTACACAAGCATCCAAGCATCACTATTATATAAAGCAATAATGCCATACTCCAAAAATTAAGACATGTATGAAAGTTTTTATTTTTAGTTTTTTTGCTACATTAAAAAGTTCAAAAATGCACACAGTGCAATCTTTATGCAATACAAAAGATGTGTTAAAAAAAAAAAAAAAAAGATTACAAAAATTCAAACAGAAAAATTTGTCATGCCTAAACATAGGTTGATAATATCAATGCAAACATTGCAGGTGCTGCTAACAATGTGCGAAAAATGGGAACTAAATAGTGGTGTATAGCCAGGCCACTTCATCTCAATGTAGTGGTCCTTTAGTTTTTTTAGAAACTGCTTGTTTACATTGCGTGGTTAAGTCTACCTCTAGTCACTAGAGGCTCTAGCATGGCACTGACAGAGTAAAACTCGGTCATGTGTTGCAGAAGCCACCACAGGAAAGCACTGATTTGATACTTTCAGGTCCTCAATGCCCGCCTATAAGGAGCGTTGGATTGGACTGTGCCGGAGGACACCATGCCTTCTCCATGATGTTGCATAAGGCGGAAAAATAAATTGAGTAAAAACCTTTCTTTTATTATTTTTACGGCACAAAAGGGGAGGGACCTATGTATACAGGGGCACTACATTTTTAAGAATACAGATTTGTATTTAGTATTCCTTTAAATGTTGAAGCAGAGAGATACACTTGCTGATGGTGTTGGTTTTTTGATAGCTAGACAGCTTTTTAATGCACTATCGGGAATTTGGCCTAAATAAATATTAGTATTTGCAATGAAGGGGTTTTACATTTTTGCACGATAGATCTTGGCGCAGTATGTAGACTTAATTTTAATTCTTTTTTTATAAGAAAGATTGATGTGCATGAAGTCTAGTGGTCATTTATTGACATTTTAGACCAAAATAGCCCAACTAAAAGCATAACTGACTTGGGGAATGTTTTCAATTTCGGATATTTACACCTTAAATTTGAAATTCACTTTGAACTCCCAACATTTCTCAATTTAGTAAATAACCCTGTTTTATAATTTTGTTGTTCGCAGTGTTTTTTCTGCTCACAGTAGCACCATTAACTCTGTCTTGTGACAGATGAGGAAAGGAAATGCAGTAAAAATGTAAATAGCTGAAGAATAAAAGTTAACTTTTCCATTCTGTAAAATAAGTAGTTAGTAATGAAGTTTCACAATGAGTTTTCAATTTATCTTGAAAGCAGATGACATGCTATTGAACACCAACCACAGATACGTACCTGCTTTTGTTCATAATTAAACATCTGAATTCCAATGTTTTTATTACATATTTTTTATCCATTTTTTTTGTTGTTGCATATAATGGTTTTAGAAAATAACTATTGTCACTGTGCTTTAAACTGAACGCCACATTGCTTTTTTGTTGTTTTTATGTTATTGTTTTTGATTGCTGTCGATGTTCTTATTGTGCGTGTACACTTGCACTGGTATCTCCAAAATCAGTAATAAAATTGAAAGTGTTAAAAAAAAAAAAAGAAAATAAATACATTCTTTACTTAAACAATGGCTTGGTTACAGTTTGGAAGTGATCAGATATTGAAGAAGCCTTAATGCAACAAAAAAAAAATATTCTCCTGCTCGAGCTGCCCCGTCATATGTCATGACATGTGGCAGGTTGACTGCTCATTAATTCTATTTATATCAGCATGATAATACACCCCACCGAGTACACATGTGTTAAAATATTCATAGATTATTGTTACAAAGGGATGATATAGATTTAATGCTGGGAGAATGTTATTGTTAAAATACAAAGTAAACAAAACATTTTCTCTATTATCTAGCCATTATAATGCGACTATATATACTGAATAGAATTTTGAAGAATGCTGCATCGCCAATATGGCAATATGGTTTACAATGTAGTGAATACAGGTATCTATTTTTTTTTTTCACAATAAAATCATTCTTTATTATTGAAATGCTATTGTTATGATGATAATAATTGTATAATAATTGTATATTTTAATTGATAGCATAAGCGATATAATAATTCATAGGTTTCATGTTTATATAATAAATATATTTGGAATATTCCTACAATTAAGATTAAAAAATTACTAAAATGTTATTATTCATTAAACAGTGAACAATAACAATGCATTGTGAGTTACGTTCATCTATTTGTTACTTGTAATAGATTTTCACTGATAATAACACATTTTAGCTAGAGAATAATTGGAATGAAAGCTTTAGACAGTGTCCTACCATAGTACACTTAGTATTGTATATGCTACCCAGCCTTACTGACATCTGGATTTCTACTACAACTGAAATGACTGATCTGTCTATAAACAACATAAGCTTCCTGATTCATTAAGTAAAAGAAGTTTTCTCACTCCATTAGTTATATATGCTGCACACATCGTGTCCTTTAATTCCATCACAGTCTGGCAATTTTTGTCTTTCTTGATTTTTTACTGACTTAGATAAACACAGGATTTAATATTCCATTTTTTTTTTCTATTCCATTACAGCAAAACTCATTTTAAAACCATAATCAATTCTGTATCCTTTACCTTTTTTTCCCCTTTTTACAGTGGTGTTGTTGATGAAGTATTCTACATTTTCTGGTTCATTTTCGTGGTAGTATCTATTTTTATTTAAAATATTTTGGTTTAGAATCACAAGAGAAACGGATGTTAAAATTAATGTACCTTACATAAGGATAATAGCTGTCAGCAGAAGTCAGAAACCTTAACCAAAACCAGACAGAGTTAAGATGGAATTCATCAAAATTTGTCTTGTGTTAAATGACCTGCATAATTAATTATTCAGGCTTTACCTATTTTAGGCTACAACGTTGCATAATGTGGAAAATTGGAATTGGTTAAACAATATGACAGTAAGAAAAAAAGAGGATTATTTGTATCTATATTTAAGTGAATCCAGGCAACCAAAAACATCCAATAAAATATAAAGTATCGGTTATGCCACAACTAAACTGGGCTCATTTTTCAAAGACACACAAAACTTTAAAATACAGAGGCACAAGGAAAGGAAAACAGAACCATGTACATAGAAACATAGAATGTGACGGCAGATAAGAACCATTCGGCCCATCTAGTCTGCCCAATTTTCTAAATACTTTCATTAGTCCCTGGCCTTATCTTATAGTTAGGATAGCCTTATGCCTATCCCACGTATGCTTAAACTCCTTTACTGTGTTAACCTCTACTACTTCAGTTGGAAGGCTATTCCATGCATCCACTACCCTCTCAGTAAAGTAGAGCCATATGGAAGTTGATTTTTTCAAGCATATTTCCTTTAAAAGTCCGCTAGATAATCTGCGCTTTAGATACCTTTGTTACCTTTAATTTAGCTCTTTTTGCAGTTAGAATGTTATATAAACAAATTGTGTTCTTATCTAGATTATTAAGAGATAAATTCTCTGAAAAACACTTTTTATCGTGTGCCCATGCAAATGTATAGGCCATTTCATTTACTATCTACGTAAACGTTTCTCTAAGTTCTCTGCAAAATTAACATATAGATTCACAGCTGTGAAGATGCGTGTGTAAGCCCTTTGTTTTTTTGTGATCATCTCTCCATGAGATATTTTTGGGAGTTTATTCATCACCTTGTAATGCAAATATTTTCATTAAAACTCATAACATATTGGAAAGGTCATCGTATTTTTTTTTTCTTTTGTGCTGTCATTTTTGTTCCCTTTGTTACGCTGAGCATGTGGCAACCACAAACCTCATGATTCTCAACAGGAGGCATTTGATTTTGCTTCCTACATTCTGTCATCGGTAAATCCCATGCTATTTTTGCATTTACAGGTCCAGACACTTAACTGGTGCTCGCCACACTGACTGAGCTTAATGTGATGCTTTGTTTATCACTATGGTGTTTTATTAGTTAATTAAGCACAGTATGGATCTCATTTTGTAAAGAAATACAAATATAGCCAACTCTATTTTATCAGTAGTATTCACTATTGTCAGATGGAGAATCACTATTATAAAGATTATTCTTTTTGAAACTCTAGAACTTTGAACACTCTTTGTTGGCTTAATCCTTATGTCAGCTTTTTGCAACTCGAAACTCTTTCCTGTCATCTTTATCCAAAATTTAACCAAAACGACCCAGTCTTCACTCAGCCATTTAAATCAATATGCACAAATGCTTAAGAAAAAGAAACTAAGATCAAGCTTTTCAACAAACCGCAAAAGATTCCCTTTCCCACCTGGGACAAGTCTTCATATTTAATAAATATTTGATTTCATTTTGGTCTCGAATATTTTGCGTGTAAAGGGTTAGTGAAGGCAGCTCATTCCCTTGTTGTAGTCAGTAAGGTCTATCTCCGTAACAAAAGGATTTCTAGCATTTCCCATTCTCTTCTAGTGAAGCTTGTTAAGCCGAAGTAATTATAGGACGTTGGAAACAGAAGAAAGATCAAAGTCACTTAAAAACGTTACTATAAAGGAGCGTTAAGTTCTGTTCAATAGTACTTAGCAATAAATGGATTTATAGTTTTTGTACGCCTGCCATCTTAATAAAAAAAATTAAAAAATCTCTTGATCTTTTATGTTAATTCTATTAATTAAAGTTAAAGATTAATGCTCTATGATTACTTATTCAATATTATTTTATATTAAAAATGCTTTTAAAAATACTGATGAGAATTTGGGGTAAAACACGTTAAATGGAATTATTGGAGAAAAAATTATGAAAGTATGCTATCTGAAGGTTTATTCACTAAACACTAAAATATATTGTTTGGACGCAATTTGCTCAAGTAGTTCTAAAATGTATTGAGTAAGCAAAACTGAGAAAAAAAATCACATTTTTTTAATTGACTTATGTATTTTTTTTTTTAATAGAAATACTATTTATGTATATTTAGCAAGCGATTCCTTAACTTGAGTTAGCAAGGTTTAGCAAGTAAATATGTTTATTAATCCGTTAAAGCTGTGCTATGTTAATAGTTATGGTAACAATATGTTTAATTGAAACAAAGAATAGCATGATGCATTATGGGTCACAAGATGAAAGAGCGCATGGTGTTTTAGTGTTTGTTCAATGAATATATTAGCAAAAGCTGACTTCAAAATGACACAATGTGAGATAGCACTTTCACCACTTGTCACATGGCCACTATAATTATATGAAGTGGTTATGGTGCCTGTAGTTACTTTTATATATATATATATATATAAATGTATGGGGCGCTGAGAATATGTGATGTGTAAATCCCAGATGAGAAGTAAAGTTACTAAGCATATTACAATACTGCATTGTTGCATATATCCATTGTACAGCGCTACGGAATTTGTTGGCGCCATATAAATAATAAAATAATAATAATAATATATTATTTAACTATGATCACAATGTATAAAATGTTTATTATGATAAGTATCGTGTCTATTTGCACTTGAGATACAGGCAATAGGACAGGTTATCAAATAATCATGGATTCACTTTGTTTAATAGTCCAAATTCACAGAAATTAGAGTAAGGTTGCAACTGTATGGCGTCACTGGTTTAAACAGAGACCCAGGTGGTGTTGACAGTCTATGTCCAAAGTAGACTTTTCTTAATTGAAAATATATCGTTGAATTTTCCTTTTCCATCTCCGTTCCCTTCATGCCATATTTTGCGTATGCATACATTCATTCACCTTTCAGCTCACACGGTTTGAAGAACTTCAGGTGTCAATTAGTAAAGAGTCTAAAAATAAAGAATTGATACTTTTTTCATATTAAGCACTAGTAAGACTTTAGCAATTAAATAGCGAGTTGTTAGACCATTTAATTACTGCTAATTTATTCACAAATTAGAAGTATTTTAGCC
This sequence comes from Pelobates fuscus, assembly GCF_036172605.1. Taxonomy (NCBI): domain Eukaryota; kingdom Metazoa; phylum Chordata; class Amphibia; order Anura; family Pelobatidae; genus Pelobates; species Pelobates fuscus. Next base: position 384,379,165 of record NC_086318.1, on the reverse strand, counting down.
TGTTGGCTGACCAAACATTAAAACGTGCTTTAAATTATTCTTCCAATTTATTATTCTGTGCATATATTTATCGTGCAAGGTTTTGTTCACTATTTATCACAGAATATTTGTAATAGATGTTTAAAGCTAAATAAAGATAGACGTTTTCTTTCACACATTGTTCAATTTTATAATTCAATCGTGAACAAGGCAATTTTCATTGGTGAAATTCTTGACATTTCAACATTAAGCATAATTATGTCTAGTTGTCATGTTCCCCCTGTTTTAACCCTGCAGCTGACAACATTGCCGCTCTGCAGAAATGGCATTGTTTATATTGGAGGGTTAGCCTGCCTCTAGTGGCTGCTATAAGGACAGCCACTAGAGGTGCTCCTGCGAAATAGAGGAGTAAAATGTCTCTATTTCAATCAGATGGTTTCAGAGATCATCTGGTTGGCACAGTGGTGAGTTTTGCTATTCACATACCCTAGCCTCCCAATGCTTTCATATGGGAAAGCATTGGATTTGCTGATATCATTGATCTCGATGGTCTCAGCCACATGGGTGGAGTTTCCTTGAGGAGACCAACTTTGCGAGGGAGAAAAGGTAAGTAAGCCTGGTCACCTAAATTAGCATTCCCAATGGTATTGTGTTCCATTAATAATGCAAGGCAATAATATTTTTAGAGTGTCACATTTAACATGGAGCATTTTAGATCAACACGAAATGTAATCATGCAATTTAAAATACATTCAAGCAATACATAAATATGTACTGTACATGCACTGAGACATAGAGAGCTATATTGTATGTTGTTGTTATAATAATGTCATATTATTTTACCAGTGAGGGTACATTTAGATTTTGACACTTTTCAAGTACTTACTGGGCTCATGATATTATTAATACAAAATTGGTGTGTTTTTTTATTTTTATAAACCTTGGAAGGATGAACGGCTACAGCTGATGGAAATGAAATCAACTTCATCATTATTAGAGACTGCACTGACCTATTTCATTGTCTCTATATCGATGCTGTGTATATATGTTGTGTACGAAGCACAAAATAGGATGACAATTGTCTAAATTTAAAAACAGTGTTGGTATATATTAGTCAGGAGAAGTATAATAGGTCCAAAATGTCTTATTATCTGAGTTAACTGAGTTTTATATTAACCATCATATATGTAACAGCACTCTTGCGTTACAAATACGTTTAATTATATTAACTATTTTTTAATGAGAGCCTGCTGGGTCTGATGGTGGCCTGGACAGCCCTGGCTTCGTGGCACCTGGGTTATTTGATGAGCGGGTATCCAGTACATCTCTACTGACAGTGGCAGTAGCAGAGTTTCTGAAGGTGGTCCTGTTAGAGCCACTATTTGCTGAGCTGCTGGTAGTCATGTTCCTGACAATGCCATTGATGGTTGTGCAGTCTTTTGCGGTTAACAATATCAGACACCACCACAACCACCAGTCTTTGTCTTCTTATCTCTGACCACATACGTAGTCGTAAATGTTTTGTTTGTCTGGGTTCATCTCGGGGGTGTAAATTACACCATTATTGTCAGTATGTTTGCTGCTGCCACCTTCAGTGCATCAGTGGAAGACAACATATGCTTAGAGAAGCTTGCTGGAGATTGCTCTTGTGACTGTCCCGTGGGTGTGAAGTCACGTTCGGACATCTTTATATGAATATCTTCTGAATATTATTATTACTTAACACTTGTTTATTTAACAGTTGTCTTTAAAACAAAACTTTTGCAGATATTCACGTCTTTCTTGATGTCATGACTGAAAGGAATCAATGAGCACAAATTGCTGATACTCCACTAAGCAGTACACAACAGGCTGCTGCCAGTGGTCCAAATGAGTAGGAAAGTCAACTACTGTTTACAGAAACTGAACAATATATAAAGGAGGGTGATAATGTTAAAAGCTTAGATAACCACTCCAAAAACCATAACCACTACAGCATGCTGCGGTGGCTATGGTACCAAGAGTTCCCTGGTACCTCCCCATTTTAAGCAGAAAACCTGTTTTAGCAATGTTTGACTTCTTATCTGTGAACCGCCGAGCACTGTTTCCTAATTCTACTCCAGTTGGCAAAAAGCTGGAAGCTCCGGTTTCAATTTAACATTGCTATTCAAAAACAGTTTGATACTAAACCATGAGCTGGGTTCGCCAGGCACTATAATCACTTTAATTATATGAAGTGGTTATGGTGCCTATAGTGTTCCTTTAGTATAACATTATTTGTATTATATCTTTTGTGTATAATTTATAAGATTTGCTTTGTTTCACTTATATGTTTTGTATTATCTTTGCATATATATAATGATTACTCCAGTGACACAATGAACTTGTGGCGTGTACATCCTTTTAATGACTCCCTGTACGTGCTCAAATTTTGAAGCTACTGATTTCTGATGCATGCGAATTTGAGCAAATCATGACAGCATAAGTGCCCGAGGACCTTAGCATCAGAAATGTCCTAATCCTTGCCAGTGGCTTGGCTAGGTAGTAAAACTTAAAATAGCTCATAAACTTTTAATTTTGTGTCTTTATAAAAACACCAAAGAGAAGTAAAATCACAAGTAAGATTTCCATTTACTCTAACTGAAGTTTACGTGACAGATTATTATACTTAGTCTATCCCTAATTCATAGTCACACAGTTTCACACTGTAAAAGAGTCATTTTAAAATGATGATATTTTTTTAATGCATTTTCCCTAGAATGAAATTACCCCATATTATGCTAAACTGGTCTTGTTACGTTTGTTTTAGAATTAATTTTAGATCGCAACATCATTAGGTACTGTCATCTAAAACCGTGCTTCTATTACCTTGTGTGAGTTATTCTTCTGTGACAATTAATTCCATTTCTAGTAATTTATCAGTACTGTGTAATTCATTGGCAGAAAAACAGCGTTTGACACATATATTGATTGATAGTAGACTTGGTGACGATTAGACAGCCGATATATTTGTCATACATTCTACAGCTATGCTGAAATGGATTTGGGTGTTTAAATATCTAATTTCCTATTTATTGTATAATAATGTTCACACATCTCCTTACTGTCTGTCCAGAATCTGATGGGATTATGTTTTTTTTTCCCCATTTGAAACCTGTGTATCTGTCATGTCACTGTGACTTTTTGTTCGCTTCTCTAGAACACCTGAGTAAATGAATGAAAACTGCTAAAGCATGCACGTACAAGCACATACTAAAATACAGTATTTAAGAGATAACTATAGATCGGATGTGTGTGTTTTTCGGTTTGGATATGTGTGTGTTTTTCAGTGTTCTGCACACGTTCGTAGCTGACTTGTAAATCTGTTTGTTATTGCTGGAATGTATGTGTGTCCCTCACTTTTTGGCTTTGAGAAATGTCATATGGCTACTAAGGATATATATTAATAAGAAATCACATTATCAGTAAAGTTGTGTGCTTCTTATGTCAGGAATAAAAGTCCCCATATGTGCATCTTCTACAGTGAGTGCTCAGCAGATTAGCAAGTGGCCAAAACCTTTAGCTAACTTTTCAAATTTGTATTACTGGTACTTGTTTCATTTGTGTTTTATTGCTGTTGGAATATAATTGCCATTGGTCTCTGAGGAAGCTCCATTGTTGGGGCAAAACGCGTAGGACCTATATTCCTTTCTATATTTTATGCTGGTGATTGTTATCCACCTTTTTTATAATAAATTTTGATACTCTTTACCTCAATTCCATCGTTTGGAGTACTGGTTTGCTTTAGGTGTCACCTTTTCTTTAGCCCGCCACTTCTTGTGGCTTAGCATTGTTTAAATTGAAATGCCATCTAGATTATTTTTAATGTAGACATTCCGGTGGACATCATTCTTTTTTCATAAACACTCTTACTTAAAAATGTCCTACAGCTATGTTTTGAAGGTATCAGTGGGGTGTGAGGAATTAGTGTAATTGTTACATATGCTATTCAGATGCCTTAGAGCTTTGTTTCTATATGAGACAATTGGTAAGAAGAACGTGTTACTACCTTAATCAAACGGTCTAATCATAATGTCTTTCTAGTCCCTTCAATCATTTTCTACTCAGGTGTTGAAATGCCACCTTGTTTTGCTTTTTTATAGTAAAAAAGGTGAGAGTTCAGTCACAAGTAAGACTGTTTTGAAATATTTTGACAGGTGGATTTATTTGAGAACATGGCGTCATGGTAGATATTGAAAAAATAATTTAAGCTCTTAGCATTTGTTTATTCATTTTACTGTTTCTGTCTTTGGAAGCTGATATTACATTTTTTTTTTATGTAGGTGAAATCTTTATTACATACTTTTCTATGTTTTCCTTAAAAATTACAAATGAGAGTATGTAGTTAAAATGTAAAATAAAGAAATAGGTACTAAGATTCAAATAACTAAATGCTAGGATTAGTGGAAATGTTCAAAGAATTCTTTGCTGTTACTTCCACACACACGCACACTTCCTCAAAAACATAATATAACTTGACAAAACATTCAGGGATACAATTTTTAATTAGTGGGGTAACAGCTTCTTGATCCAACTAGAGATGTAACTGCCATAATAGGGTAAAGAATTAATATTTTCCAAGCTTGGTGCAAAATTGGAAAGCGTTTCAAATTGGATTTTTTGCCTTCTTTTGGATCAACAGCAAAAACAGATGTGAGAAAGGCAGAGTTTGATAAACGCATGTCTCTTTTCAGCCTCTGTAACTATGTAACTATATGGAAAAATTGGAATAGTAAAATATAGAGAAGAAATGCAAACATAGTATAGAGCGCTATTAAATCCTGTTGTAGATACAAAGCACTCACAAAAAAAAAAAACAAGTAGAAGTATGGTGCTAAAATTGATAAAATTATATTATACTTAAAAATAAGAAAACTTAGAGTGAAATAAAAAAGTTACACTTAATAATGTGAAATAACTCAAAACACATACATGAACAACAACAACAACAACAACAACAAAAAACAATAACAAAGCAGTATCAAACATAGAGAAATCTCAAAATCACCAACTATGGGTTCAATCTCTCTCTCATAATCTTGAAATATATTGTGGATATGTGGATGCAGCAGAAATAAACTAGATAATCTTGCTTATTTACTAAAGTGAGAAATTAACGTGAATTCCAAGTGAATTTCAAATTGAAGGCCAGAGTAGAAATACTGAAAGAATTGTGATGGGTAATTGTACGATAATATACATTGACAATGCCAAGTTCAAAGGTGACACCACCACTAAGGCAATCAATGATGTTGAAAGAATACCTGCTACCAATTCTAGCCCGGTATGCAGATGCTCCAACACCACCAGCAATGTACCTCAGAAACCTGAATTACAAATGTCAATTGACGACTTTTACATGCTGCTCGTTTCAGGATCCTACAGGGAATATTTTACTCAGGAACTTGATGACCTTCTTAAATCTTTTTCAAACGACAGCTCTATTGACTCGCTACAATCAACCACCCATCAAATGTATGGATCAAGCTAAAGCGATTTTTCAGTTAAAAACTTTAATCAAAGATATTGGTTATATAAACATTGTCTCTCATGGTAAATATGGGATCACATCAGTTATAGTATGTACACAAGATAATAAAAACCTGCTGGGGTGGGATTTGGCATACTGATATGAGAAAAGAGTTTACTCAAAATTATGCAATGAATTATATGCCAGGTGAATTTTATTACTTACATACTAATCCGGATAATGTAATGTGCAATCACACAAATACACATGACTGTAAATTTTTCATACCTGTTCTTCATGTACGTCCAACTGTGCCTTTTTCACCACAGTCTCCTCCCTTACATGAGCGAGGGGGTGCCAGGCAAAAGAAAAGATGTTCTTCAAAGAAACCCTCGGTTTAATCAGGAGGGTGTGATGGGCAATTGTACAATAATATACATTTTAAATTGTAATTCTTAAACTGTACCATGTTTCTTTAATTAATAACCTCTCACCTACTTTCAGTGCATAACATGCTGGGTAGTTCGAACTTACGCCATTTTGTTTTAACTTAATACAATAACAGGAATGCATCAACATCTTCAAAGCTATATTACGTAGTTCTAACTTACGCCATTTTGTTTTAGCTCAATCCAACAAGAATGCATACACATGTTCAAGGCTGTGCTACGTCATTCTGACTTCTAATAATCTTTGCCTTTTTCATTTATGAACTGCATTAATCTTAAAATGAATTAACCTATACATTACCAGTAGTAATTAGAAATATTATACTATATATACACATGATGGCCAATGCTGGACAGACACTTACTGAATGACTTTGAAGGTGGCATAAACTGAGAGATTACCTGTAATCAGGAAGGGTATGTTATACTAATACGTTATATGTATTGCAATCATTTATTCATTTAATTCTATACTCCGCTTATGATATATTAATGGATTATTAAGTTTATATATCTGTATTCATTTATATTCAATAAACTATTTTGTTAAGACAAAAGTTATTGCTTCCAACTCCTATTTTTATTGTATTCTTAAATATTTATATATTTTGAATAGAGAAACTCTATACCGACTATATAATATTTTAGCTAAGATGTCTGTATGGTTAGCCCTGCTAAATTCTATCTATTAAGACGTTATAGCGGTAAATAGGGGTACTAGCGGTTACAGAATAGCTGACTTGGAGATTTTGTTTTCCAGTTTGGCTATATTGACCTTAACTTCTAAATGTACTTTGAATTCATTTAGAATTTTCACTTTAGTGAATAATCCTGAATAAGTGCCACATGAGCAAGGAGGGAAAATTATATTTCAATCTCTATTCCAATGTTACCTACATTTTCCATTTTAGCATATCCTATTGATGGAGATATATATTTATGAAGAACCAAGGTGCCTTTATTGTGATGTCAGTCACTCATGATACTAAGGATTGTTGTTTTGTATGAAGAACCGGTCCACTGAATTTTAACAATATCTTAAACTTGGACTCTGGTTCTACCGCTTGTAGCATTGTGCAGAATCTTTAGATGAAACATTTGGAATATTTTCATTAGGGAAAAAGCTAAATTTAAACATTTACAGTCTTGGAAATGTTCTCACAGTTCACAACAAACTTAGCTAACTGTAGATGTTATTGATTTTGGTAAAATAAAGACAATAAGCCTTTTGCTGTTTACTTAAACAGAGACCATCAAATACTTTGATCTCATATATCGGGTTGGGCAGAGTACTGCAAATTAGATGATTGTCTGACCAATTGTTAATATTATTTTTTAAAAAGGAACAAATTAATTAAAAAATTGTTAGTTACTGATTACTATAAAATTCAAGTCAGTCTCTTGATTGTCAACCGGCTCCACAGAAATGCCTTAATGGTACAATTAATTGCCCCTGAATCTGGAGAGGCCACAGTGATCACAGTTCCGTAGGTTCTTAAAATCATCCCAGTTTGTTTTGCTTTTGTTCCAGATTTTTGAATACCAGGAAAGTGACCCCAACAATTCTTAATGGTCCAATTGTTTTTAATACAGACCCACCCCTTTCTCAAGAAGTCCTACCCCTTGTCACCACACTGTTCTTAGTCTGTCCACCCTGGTTCCAGATCACCACCAGGCAAAGTTTGTAAATATGCTTGTTCTGCTCAACTTCGTGCTGCTGTTTACTGTCCAGGTTGGCCTTCTAACTGTCTTTTACATCTGCTTTCCTGTCATTCATCAATTAACTTTGTCCATCCTTCACTTGAGCCAGCTGTTTCAGTCTTCTGTAATTCTGGTAGATGTGTGTTGAGTTTTTATATGTATTTTACTTTAGTTTAGTTTGTATGTTTTTTCATTGCTAATGAAACATTTATGATTATTGTAGGTAATCGTGTCCTGTTGGACTTTATGCTACCACCATATATTTTAATGTCCTACCTAATCACCTTGCTTATTAAGTTAATGTTAATTTTCATAGGATAAGTGAAATCATGCATGTTCTGTCTGACAATAAACTTTATAAAACTAATGGAAGAAGCTGCAACAGAGGAAAAGTAGGTCCTACTATGAAAAGCTCATTCCCTGCACTGGCAATAGAGTTTATGACATGTTTATAATGAAGGGTGGTAAATCTGTCATTAACGTTTCCAAAATTTAAAACGCATTTGCTCTCCTATAGCTTTAGCTTTCAAACCAATTGAATGTGAATGTGGACACCAACGCCAAGATTTTGCTTCTTGAGTGAAGGTTCTCCAAAATAACTTTTTAGAATTTTCAAGGTTTATACTTTCCATTCGGTCCTGTCACTTAAATCACCAATCCAAAACAAATGGAAACTGCTGGTTTTGATGATCTTCTTGGCTGTTCATCATCAATGTACTTTTCATACAGAAGAAATTTGAGTTATCCTAAATCAGTTATTAAGAGCGTAATGCTCTAAACCAGCTGTTTGCTTTATATCTAGATTGTGTGTGCAAAAGATCATAGTCAGTAGCTCAGTGTTCTCTTCTAAAGTTTTCCGTGCAATTGGAGCATAAAATCAGGGACAACTTTTAAATCATGCATAATATGTTTAGTGAAATAATTTGAATACCTTTATTAACCTATTTATTAAAACTTCCATAGTTTCCATCATTAAAATTCTCGATCAGGGGTGCCCAAAACATAGATCCTCCGATGTTGTAGAACTTCAACTTTCATGAAGCTTTGCATGTCTTTGCATGTCTTTAGAATGACAAGGCACCATGGAAGTTATAGTTTTAAAACATCTTGGGATCTACCTTTTGGACACCCCAACTGAACTTTATTTTCCTGAATTTTCCATTACATTTTTCCTTTTTTAAATAACTGGTACATTAGTTAATAAAATATATTTAATAGAGATTGAAAGGGGACCCACCAGGGTTGCCCAAAGCACGTTTATAGACTTCAGGTGATATACGTACTGATGAAATTATATATGGGTTACTTTTTTCACTTTAAGTGTAAGCGACCGCATCTACCGAAAGGTATTAGTGGGTGCATGCAATGCCAATCTGTTGTTAGAATTTCAGTATTTTTTTGCACCTTTGTTTTATGACACTTTGGTTTCCTCTCTACCACTTTGTATACCTTGTAATATCTATTGACATGCTTCTCTTTTCTATTGCACTGTCTATCAAAACTGAATAAAGAATTTTCCCCCAAAAATTCTACATGAATATAAATGACTATTTTTAATGTTCTCTACTTACATTCACTTCCTCTCAGGGCCTGAGTCCTGCAGGAACGCATTGGAACGGCGTTCCTGCACTTTTTCCACAGCAGGAACGCCTTTCCCGTTAATAGTCCTGCAGGACAGAGATGCTCTAGTTTGGAGATGCTCTAGGCCACCTAAATCGCCTTAGGGCAATGTGACATGTCGGGTCCTCGGTCAGTTACCGATTGCCCGACACAGGAGGGTGCCTGGCTGCTTTCACTTTATGCCGCTGGGCGCGAGGCCCCTCAACACCGCCAGCCTCCTGTCTGCAGCTCCACTGAGCTCCACGGCAACGCTCTGACTGGAGATTGAGAGACTTCCCATGTGGTAGAATGGAGAACCAGCCTACCGGACCACCAGGGAGAGAGGGTGCCCACCGTGCTACTAGGGGAATCCACAGGAATACCAGAGAAAGCTGCCCACCAGACCACCAGGGAATAATTACAGAAAACTAAAGGTATTTACCTTTTCACAGCCCCCTACCCACCTTACAGCCCCCCCATACCCACTTACAGACTCTCTACCCATTCACAGCCCGCTACCCATTCACAGCCCCCCTACCCACTGACATTTCCCCTACCCACCGTACAGCCCCCTTACCCACTTACAGACCCTCTACCCACCTTACAACTCCCTACCCACTCACAGTCCCCCTACCCACCATACAGCCCCCCTACCCACTCACAGCCCCACTACCCACCTTACAGAACTTCTACCCACCTTACAGAACCCAAACCCTCCTCACAGCCCCCTACCCACCTCACAGTCCTTCTACCCACCATTCAGCCCCCCTACCCACCTAACAGCCACCCTACCCACCTCACAGTCCCCCTACTCACCTCACAGACTCCCTACCCACCTCACAGACCCCTACTCACTTACAGCCCCCTTACCCACCTTACAACCCCCTACCCACTCACAGTCCCCCTACCCACTCACAGTCCCCCTACACACCTTATAGCCCCCCTACCCACCATACAGCCCCCTTCCCACTTACAGACCCCCTACCCACTTACAGACCCCCTACCCACTTACAGACCCCCTACCCACTTACAGACCCCCTACCCATCTTACAGCCCTCCTACTCACCTCATAGCCCCCTACTCACCTCATAGCCCCCTACCCACCTCACAGTGCCCTACCCTCTAACAGCCCCCTACCCTCTAACAGCCCCCTACACTCTCAAAGCCTCCTACCCTCTCACAGCCCCCTTACCCTCACACGGCCCCTACCTTCTCACAGCCTCTCTACCTTTTCACAGCCCATTTACCTTCTCACAGTCCCCCTACCCTCTCACAGCCTTCCTACCCACACCTTTTCACAGCCATCCCCACCCTGTCTCCCCACACACTGTCACAGCCACTCCCACACACTCTGTCACAGCCCCCCAAACCCTGTCACAGCCCCCTCACACACCCTGTCACAGACCCTCATGCACCCTGTCACCTCTCCACACACACACCCTGTCACACCTCCCATACACGCACCCTGTCCCCTCCCTACACACCCTGTCACCCTCACACGCACACACACACACACACACACACACACACACACACTGTCACCCACACACACACTCTATCATCCTCATACACACACTGACACCTACTCCATACAATATCACCATCCCCAAACCCTTTAGCCCCAACACACTGTCACCCCTTCACCCAGCTATATATATATATGCACGTATCATTTTTTTCTTTTTGGGGGGGGGGGGTGGATCTTGAGGGAGTTCCCACACTTTTTTCCCCAGGACTTGACCCCTGCTTCCTCTCTTTTATATGTTCTAAAGCTGTATTTTACTTTGATATACACTGTGTATATTCATAAACAATAAGAAATACTTTTGTACACTATGTTTCAGTGCTGTATAAATACCTAAAGGGACATTTCAGTGGATTTAAGTAGTTATCCCCCACATTAACGCTAAACAGTTAACTTACTGATGACAGAATGGCTCGCTGATGACAAAATGGCTGAGGAGGAGTCATCTCACACCATACCAATCCATACCAGGGATATGGAGCAGTGATAGGCTGAGAGTGCTCAGCTGATGCACTCACACCTATCACATGTGTCTACACTCACACTGACCATTTTTTTATTTCTACATATTGAACAGACATAAAAAGTCAAAATTTTTAATTCATTGCCATAGGAACTCCAGCATGATTTTATAAAATGTTTACACAGCACACATTTTGTTGCAGTCTTCCTTAAAGCTTTTATACAAGTGACATGTCAAATTTCACAGATATTTATTGAAAACTATATATACTGTGCCGATAGGTTTTATTGCTTATATATTCTTAATCATAAAATAAAGGTATTTTTAAGATAAGATATATTGAGACTTTGCAGTTTTTCTCTTCACACCTTGATGAAGCAGGTAAACTTCATCAAGGTATGAAGCAGGTAAAGTGGTACGTTTTACCATTTAGCATGGAAACCAGGTGCTACTTAGCGACTAGCAACTCTTATTAATATCTGTAGGTAGTATTAAATGTTCATCAGCTGCCAGTTACCATAAATGTTTCATTCCAATACACGGCAACTGCCGACAATCACTAACAATCACAGTTACCAACTTATTGTTTAATCATTGCAACATGCACTTAAACAAGTCCAGTGACTTCTAATTCAATATTTGTTCAATTGCAGGAATAATCATTTCATTTTGTGTATGTTTATAGAAGTTGCTGAAGTTTAGTTAAAAGTTGTGTGGGTGTTTTTGTTTGTTTGTATTTTTGTGGCATTATTGCCATAAATATAAATGTAAATATATTTTTTAAAACACCTACCCAAGATGTTTCGCCAGTGCAGAAATACTGTATGACTACCTATAACAATAACCTGCTATTTATAAAAGTATATGTGTATATATATATGTACACAAATTAATAAAAAAAAAAAGAAAGACACCGGCAGATTGAATATTAATATATTATTACAGTGTAAATTAATCAACATGCTTACACATGGCAATTGAACATTAACTTTAAAGTAGATAGTAAAATTGTGTAATTAGGCAGTGACAGGAGTCCAGGACACAGAAGGAAACCAGGCTGTCAGGTAGGAGACATTCTAAGTGTACTTGTTCTTTTTTGATGTATTGTACTGGAGATGATAATAAAATAATGTCCTGTCTGTTTGGCTGTTCTGTTGCAACTGAATGAATCTGTTGTGTGAATATGTTGCACGAACAATGATTTCTTGCAAGAATTTCTGTTTAGAGGAAATGTCTATTTTCCTGTTGTTGATAAAGTTGCTGTTCTCTCTTAGAAAACAGAATAATTGGTACCAATAAGTGTTCATTAAAGAAACACTCCAAACACTTTAACCACTATAACCCACTGCAGTGGTAATGGTGCCAAGAGTGCCCTGACACACATCCATGGTAAGGAGTCAATACAAACGTTTGACAATTTACCTGTGGTCCACTGGGCACCATTTAAAATCCTTTTGTGGAGCCAGAAGGGAGCATTATTATTATTATTATTATTATTTTATTATTTATATTGCGCCAGCAAATTCTGTAGCGCTGTACAGTTATGGTGCTTAGTTCCTTTACGAGAGAAGTAACTGAGAGAGAAAGAACTTTGATAGAGGATCAAAATCATATAATCCTCTATCAGATATTAGCATTTAAAAAAAAAAAAAACAGGAAGCAATTTTGTCTTTTTTTTTTTTTTTTTTTGCTTTGCTTCCTGCTGCCATTCAAATAATAATTGAAAAAAGAAGCAAAATGTAAAACCCTTATTGCTGTAATTTTTACAAACTATATAAAATGCCAGTTTCAGAGAGGGAAGACTAGCATTGGTGATTTGTAACTATTTACACCATTCATCACATTTTGAGAAGTATTTCAGAATAAGCAAAAACACATGTATATAAAAAATGTTTAGGACAACAAAAGTGTCCAATAAATGTATATTTCCTTAAACAATGCAAAAAATGTATAAATGTTTTACCCCCCAAAAAAATACCACCACACTCCATGTTATGCTTTGAGTTTAGAAATGTATATAAAAAAACTGTGATACATATTTTGTCTATTTAATAAACTTTAAAGGACCACTATAGTGCCTGGAAAACATACTCGTTTTCCTGGCTCTATAGCGTCCTTGGGCCCCCCTCACCCTCGGGGCCCCCCTCCCGCCGGGCTCTAGGGTGAGGAAGGGGATAATCCCTTACCTTTTTTCCAGCGCCGGACTCCCTCGGCGCTGGGGACTCTCCTCCTCCTTTCCCCGTCATTGGCTGAATGCGCATTCGCGGCACGAGCCGCGCGCACATTCAGCCAGTCCATAGGAAAGCATTCTCAATGCTTTCCTATGGACGCTGGCGTCTTCTCACTGTGAAAACCACAGTGAGCAGCGTGGAAGCGTCTCTAGCGGCTGTCAATGAGACAGCCACTAGAGGCTGGATTAACCCATATGTAAACATAGAAGTTTCTCTGCAACTGCTATGTTTACAGCAGAAAGGGTTAATCCTAGATGGACCTGGCACCCAGACCACATCATTAAGCTGAAGTGGTCTGGGTGCCTTTAGTGGTCCTTTAATTTTGGCACGAGTAAACTAAAGCCCTCCATACAAAGATAAAACAGGAAGCACTTGACACACAGATTCTACATGTAAAGGGACTAATTATAATTATCTGATATGAAGGGTTTTTTAAGATCACAATGTAGCAGTCATGAAAGACAGTCAGGACATTTACTAGTACAGACAAGTTGTGTATGGGTATTTTGGTAAAACACAAAAATCTGTATACATCACAATGGAGCTGTGTTATTAGTTATGTATAAATAACTTTGCTTAATATATTGTCTTCCTCTTGAGAGCAGACAATATATTGCTCGTCAAAATATACTTCTGTCTATCAACTGGTTGCAAGGACCATTACGTATTTCATCGATATCTTTAACAGAAGTCCATAACTTGTGACACTTACCAGGAACAGTTCTGAATAAAAACAATGCACATTGCCTAAGAAAAACATCCAAAAAGCATTATATAATTTGTGGTAAAATTTACTGTGAAATAAGTGGACATCACAGATCTTTAAACTAACGTCTAAGCATGACCCAAATATATCAACAATGGCAGTTTTACCCTCACTTAGTAAATCAACCTGAAAGAGTTGTATCTATGTTACGTACAAGATCCAGTGCACTTACTAATTCATTAAACACCAACATCAAACTTCATAAAGTTTAATAGATTTTTTTTAAACACGTGAGTGAGGCAAAAATAATGGGAATTTAGATTAGTAAGACAACCAATCAGAGTGCTCTGAAAGCCACAGCCATACTATAACTTGGGGGGATTGGACAATGACATGTCAACCACTCCCTATTTTATCTGAACACAAAACAGAAAAACTTGACGAAAAGAATATCTGAGTATCAAAAGTTGGTAATAGCAAACATAAAACAAAAAACAAAACTTCAAGAACAATATTAACTTCTGTGCAGTTTATGTCATCATCAACTGTGGCTCCAATAGCAGCGAAGTAATTGCAGTCTAAAATTCAAAGAAAGAGAGGTATAGACAATATACCAACAAGTGGAGCGCTATAATAAATATAAATAATAAGGGGGTACACTCACCCCTCCAGTACAGTGACAATCTTGAAACAATATATGCAAATGTACATACAAAACAAAACAGCAAAAAAGAAAATATAGTGCAGATGGTTTGCAGAAATAAAAATGAAAGGTAATAACAATTGGCTTAAACCACTCCGTAAGTAGCTCCTTTTTGCTTTTGAGGCAGCAACACACCCCTTTGTCCCAAACGATGTTCTCCCGGTGATATAGAGCAGGAAGGAAAAAAACAAATAGGTGGTATTGTACGGAAAGTGAATATAAATATAATAAGTTGGTAATAGTTATGCTCACCTTAGACAGAGCCTTAAATTCCTGGCTCTGAGGTTAGTTGGCAGTATGCTAGTTTGATTGGGATAGCATTCCCCACAAAATATTCCTGGAGGCTAGAAAGGACTTTATGGACTAATATAAATCAATATAAGAAATAATGGTTTATTGTAAAAATAAAAACTAGTAATAAAAACAATGCTAGACTTTTCAAAAGCATATACATAAAATGAAAGAAAGTCCAGGTGTAAAAGTCCAGAATCCAGCTAAACGCGTTTCACTCTTACATGAGCTTCCTCAGTAGCTGTAAAGTAGCCTCAGGAATCTCCTGCTTTATAAGTCTTCAAAAATTCATATGGATCCTCCCTTTGGGGTCACTAAATGTATAATTGTCCAATCATAAGTTCAGAACTTTTTATTATGGTTCATGTGTTCGAATCACCTGTAGTAAAAAAGCTCACATTGGCTGAATTGCCTGTCAATCAAAGGAAGAGCTTAATTGGAGAGAATTTTATTGGTGGTTAGATGGGGCTGTCACAGAAGGCATCCAATCAGGGCAGTGGTTGGCGGAAGTGACGTCTTGGAAAGAACCATCCACCACTTCCGCCTTCCACCGCCGCCCAGAACAACCCTATTGGTTGAAATAAACGATCTGGGGTATCACTCTTCTAGGGGGAATTACCATGGGCTTCAACTAAGCTTTGTGGGATAACTTCGTAAGGTTGTTCCCATATAAGGGTCCGGGAGCCGTCCAGGGGGAGTGGACTCCGGTGACGTCATAGACGGAACGTCGTGCGCCACCTAGGAGGTCCCCATAAGCAAGCCGGTTCCGACGGAACCTTAGTTAAAATGAAGTATAGACGGGGGAAAGATATTGCAAGTGCCCCCCAAAAAAGAGACTTAAACATCTGATCGGAGGTTTGCGGAAATGAGGTAACGGACTGATCCGTTCGCCAGGACCGCCCCCCGCCGTCGGTATAATATTAATCCAAATGATCAAAAAATAATAATAAATAAAATAAAATAAATACAATAACACAAGGGTAACGTTCAGGGACCCATGGAAAGAGATGGAACAACAAGGTGTTACAAAAAAGGGGGTTAATAAAAAAGAATCGTATAAGTACAAGGGAAGATAGTCAAAACAGGCACCTCCTAGTTAAATTTAAAACTCCATTTTGGAAATGGGCATAGAAACAAGTTACATTAAATGTTACAGATGGTACATATATATAATATAATACTCATAAAATTGGAATTGCAAGGAATTATCTGAGGATATATATTAAAAATGATTAAAAATAATTTTAAAGGAAATGGCAAAGTTTGAAATCTATATTTAAACCTTTGGGTTGTAGGGTCCCAAGGTTAAAGATCCACCTCATTTAATTTTGAGCTTAAATTTTATTAAAATCTCCGCCTCTCCAGTTTCCTAAAGTTTTGTGTATGCCCATAAACGTGAGTCCCTGAGGGTTACTGTTATGTGCAATCTTAAAGTGATTTGATACATTGTGTCCTTCATATCCCTTTTTAATGTTCCTTATGTGTTCTTCTATTCTGGTGTGCAAATTTCGTTTTGTGCTGCCCACATATTTGAGGCCGCATAAACATTCCAGCAGATACACTACATTGGTTGAATGACAAGTGATAAGATTATATATATCAAATTCTTCATTTTCTTTAGTGCTCTTAAATTTCCCTATATGTCTTTTTTTTACTTCCAGTGCTTCTGGACGCCAGGCACATCCCGCAGCCAAAAATCCCTTCCTGGTGTCAATTGGTTTTATACTACATTGTTTTCTGATGTGATTCCTTACTAGTAACTTTTTCATGTTGGGTGCCCCTCTAAAAACCACCTTGGGTTTGTCTGGTAGAATGGTGGACAGGACTGGGTCCTCATTTAAGATTGACCAATGTCTATTAATGATTCTTTTGAATTGGCGGTTACCATGACTGTAGTTACAAAAAAATAGGTATGGTATCATTAAATTTTATTTTATTCTCATTATTCCCTTTGTCTGTTAATAAAGTTTCTCTCTTAATTGCCATTACTTGATTTAAATCTTTAGTTAAATCGTCTTGTTTGTATCCTTTTTCCAACAAGTCACCGTCTAGTTTGTGCGACTGTTCAATAAATTTAGTCTCCTCAGTACAGTTTCTCTTTATCCGAATAAATTGGGATTTGGGGATTCCCTTAAGCCAAGGTATATCTGATACCCCAGATCGTTTATTTCAACCAATAGGGTTGTTCTGGGCGGCGGTGCAAGGCGGAAGTGGCGGATGGTTCTTTCTAAGACGTCACTTCCGCCAACCACTGCCCTGATTGGATGCCTTCTGTGACAGCCCCATCTAACCACCAATAAAATTCTCTCCAATTAAGCTCTTCCTTTGATTGACAGGCAATTCAGCCAATGTGAGCTTTTTTACTACAGGTGATTCGAACACATGAACCATAATAAAAAGTTCTGAACTTATGATTGGACAATTATACATTTAGTGACCCCAAAGGGAGGATCCATATGAATTTTTGAAGACTTATAAAGCAGAAGATTCCTGAGGCTACTTTACAGCTACTGAGGAAGCTCATGTAAGAGTGAAATGCGTTTAGCTGGATTCTGGACTTTTACACCTGGACTTTCTTTCATTTTATTTATATGCTTTTGAAAAGTCTAGCATTGTTTTTATTACTAGTTTTTATTTTTACAATAAACCATTATTTCTTATATTGATTTATATTAGTCCATAAAGTCCTTTCTAGCCTCCAGGAATCTTATGTGGGGAATGCTATCCCAATCAAACTAGCATACTGCCAACTAACCTCAGAGCCAGGAATTTAAGGCTCTGTCTAAGGTGAGCATAACTATTACCACCTTATTATATTTATATTCACTTTCCGTACAATACCACCTATTTGTTTTTTTTCTTTCTGCTCTATATCCCCGGGAGAACATCGTTTGGGACAAAGGGGTGTGTTGCTGCCTCAAAAGCAAAAAGGAGCTACTTACGGAGCCAATAGTTTATATGCTCCAATCCATGTGAGTGGTTTAAGCCAATTGTTATTACCTTTCATTTTTATTTCTGCAAACCATCTGCACTATATTTTCTTGTTTGCTGTTTTGTTTTGTATGTACATTTGGATATATTGTTTCAAGATGGTCACTGTACTGGAGGGGTGAGTGCACCCCCTTATTATTTATATTTATTATAGTGCTCCACTTGTTGGTATATTGTCTATACCTCTCTTTCTTTGAATTTTGCACTTTACTGTGGATTAGGGAATTCCTTTTTGTGTTGAGCTGCTTTTATAATTCAGGCACTTTAGAATACCACTCACTATCTCCGTAAGGGATAGTTTTTGTTTAAGTGCAGTCTAAAACAGAAAAATAGAACCGGTGCATTACAAGAATTTGTAATGCACCTCAGTGCTGTGATCGTAAATGAAGGACATACAAAATGCACATTTTTCGGGTCACAGATGTCAGGATCGGGACAGGGATCCAACACGCAGAGTACAAACAGTAGCCAGATACGTATACCGGACCTTAGAATGGCCGGACTAACGTAAGTAGTACAGTATAGAATGGTCAAAGACAAGCCGAGGTCGAGGGTAACAGAAGACAGGTAAGCGAGAGACAAGCCGAATCAAGGGTAACAGAGATAAGCAGAGTAAGGTAAACAAGCCGGGTCAAAACCAAAAGGGATAATAGAATACACAAGCACTGAGTGACTAGAACAAGCTAGAACCACGACAGGGCAATGAGCTAATGAAAGAAGCTCTGTTAAATACCCTGTTCAGAGCAGTAACCACGCCTCCGAGGCGTCCTGATTGGTCCTGCAGCAATTGACTGACAGGTCGTTCCGGGGGAGTGTCCTGATGACTACTTCCTGCCTAGATGCTGTAAAAGGCAGTCACTCCCTCGCGGCCGGCCTAGCATGACCGGATAGACCGCGGGGAAGGGAGCCATCAGACCGTCTGCATGGAGGAACAGCTAAGTCTCTACCTCTTTCGGAGGTAGAGACCACAGGTACCCTGACAGTACCCCCCCTCTCAGATACGCCCACCGGGCGGAATGAACCGGGACGAGATGGGAAGTGAGAGTGATACGCCCTGCGGAGACGGGGAGCATGAACATCCTCCTGAGGTACCCAACTCCTCTCCTCAGGACCATATCCCTTCCAATCAACCAGATATTGTACTCTCCCCCGGGAGATTCGAGAATCAATAATAGAGTTAACCTCATACTCCTCCTGACCCTCCACCTGAACGGAGCGAGGAGGGGCTATTGTGGAGGAAAATCTGTTACATATGAGTGGTTTCAGCAATGAAACGTGAAACGAGTTCGGGATGCGTAAGGTATTAGGAAGAGCTAAACGATACGCAACTGGATTGATACGGGTCAGCACCCTGTAGGGTCCAATATAACGAGGAGCGAACTTCATGGAGGGCACTTTTAAACGGATGTTCCTCGTGCTCAGCCATACCCTATCACCAGGAACAAAGACCGGAGCCGCCCTTCTACGTTTATCAGCGTGTTTCTTGACCAACATAGAGTTGTGCACAAGGATTTGTCGAGTTTGATCCCACAACTTCCTCAAATTGGCAACATGAACATCAACCGACGGTACCCCCTGGGAAGGAGAATCCGAAGGAAGAATAGACGGATGAAAACCATAATTCATGAAGAAGGGGCTTGAATGAGTAGAATCGCAATCGAGATTGTTGTGTGCAAACTCCGCCCAAGGAATCAAACCGACCCAATCATCCTGGTGTTCAGAAACAAAGCATCATAAATATTGTTCAATTTTCTGGTTGGTACGTTCAGCAGCTCCGTTAGACTGAGGATGATAGGCAGAAGAAAAGTTTAATTTAATACCAAGTTGAGAGCAGAAGGACCTCCAAAAGCGGGAAACAAATTGGGAGCCTCTGTCCGATACAATTTGAGAGGGTATCCCATGTAGGCGAAAAATCTCCTTAGCGAATATCTCTGCCAATTCGGGAGAAGACGGGAGTTTAGGCAGGGGAATGAAGTGTGCCATCTTAGTAAACCTGTCAACCACGGTGAGGATAACAGTCTGTCTTTTAGAGATAGGTAGATCGACAATAAAGTCCATGGCCAAACAGGACCATGGTCTTTCTGGAACCTCCAAGGGTTGCAGGAATCCACATGGAAGCGTATGGGGTTGTTTGGTTTTAGTACAAACTTCACATGCAGCGATGAACTCCTCAATATCCCTCCGTAAAGCAGGCCACCAGAAGTCCTTAGAGATCAACGCGTAAGTCTTGCGAATACCAGGATGTCCCGCCATCTTGCTATTATGTAAACATTGTAAAAGTTCCAGTTGAAGAGCAGGAGGAACGAAATGACGGCCCGCAGGAGTCTGTTTAGGTGCTAGATGTTGCAACTTAATGATCTCGGCCAATAATGGAGAATGAATCCTGAGATTCGTATTAGCAATGATATTGCATTTCGGAACTATAGAAGAAAGAACTGGTTCAGGTACAGTAGAAGGTTCATATTGGCGAGATAATGCATCGGCTTTAGAGTTTTTAGAACCAGGTCTGTAAGTCAGTACATAATTGAAGTGAGTCAGGAATAAGGACCAACGAGCTTGTCTAGAGGATAAGCGTTTAGCCTCCCCAATATAGGACAAGTTTTTGTGGTCCGTCAAAATCGTAATAGGGTGTAGGGTCCCCTCCAACAAATGTCTCCACTCCTTTAAGGCTTTAATGACTGCTAACAGTTCCCTTTCCCCGATGTCATATCTGCTCTCAGGCCCAGAAAATTTCTTAGAGAAGAAACCACAAGGGTGTAACGGTTTATCCACCCCTAACCTTTGAGACAGAACAGCCCCAACTGCTGTCTCAGAGGCATCGACCTCGAGCAAGAAAGGCAGAGTCGTATCAGGATGGACTAGAATGGGAGCCGAGGCAAAAAGTTCCTTGAGAGTCTTGAAAGCACCCAGAGCCTCCTTAGACCAGAACTTAGTATCAGCCCCTTGTTTGGTCATATTGGTAATAGGCGCAATGATAGAGGAGTATCCTTTAATGAAGCGCCTATAGTAGTTGGAAAAAACAATAAACCTTTGGATAGCCTTGAGTCCTTTGGGCAAGGGCCAGTCTAAAATAGATTGAAGTTTTACAGGATCCATTTTAAAACCTTCCCCAGAAATCACGTATCCAAGAAAGTCTACCTGAGACTGATCAAAACTGCACTTCTCCAATTTGCAATATAGACCATGTTGCAGCAGCTTGTGTAATACCTTTCTGACCTGTCTATGGTGAGTCTCAATCTCCTTAGAGTGTATTAGTATGTCGTCCAGGTAAACGATAACACAATCATGCTGAAACTCCCTAAGTACCTCATTAATCAAATCTTGAAATACTGCAGGAGCATTGCATAGTCCAAATGGCATCACAGTGTATTCGTAATGGCCATACCGGGTATTGAATGCCGTCATCCACTCGTGACCTTGCTGGATTCTCACCAAATTGTAAGCCCCTCTGAGATCTAACTTGGTGAAGATTTTGGAGCCCTTAAGACGATCAAATAACTCGGTAATCAGTGGGATAGGATAGGCATTTCTGACAGTTATTTTATTCAAGCCTCGGTAATCGATACAAGGTCTCAGCGTGCCATCCTTCTTCTTAATGAAAAAGAACCCAGCCCCGGCCGGAGAAGAAGACCTCCTGATGAATCCCTTTTCTAAATTCTCCCGAATATACTCCTCTAGAACCGAGTTTTCCTGAACAGACAAAGGATATACATGGCCCCTCGGAGGCATAGTGCCGGGTAGAAGCTTAATCTTACAGTCAAATGACCTGTGTGGAGGCAAAGAATCGGCATTCTTCTTGTCAAACACTGCCCTTAAGTCTAGGTAAAGGTCTGGTATTTGTCTTTCTGTAGACTGAGTAGGATTCTCCGGTATGTTAATATTAGCTAATGGAGAAACCTTGCACAAACACCGATCCTGGCAGCCCTGGCCCCACGAGAGTATCTCTCCTAACTCCCAATCGATAATAGGGTTATGTTTTTTCAACCATGGGTACCCCAGAACTATGGGAACGGAAGGAGACGAAATGAGCAGAAGAGATAAATTCTCCACGTGTAGGATACCAACATTTAAATTAATGGGTATGGTCTCACGAAAGATAACAGGGTCTAGTAGTGGTCTACCATCTATGGCCTCAACGGCCAAAGGTGTCTCCCTTAGCTGGGATGGGAAATTGTTCTTACTAGCAAAGGCTTGGTCGATAAAATTCTCAGCAGCACCGGAATCTATCAATGCCATAGCCCTTACTACTTCCTTCCCCCAAGTTAAGGAAACTGGTAGCAGAAGCCTGTGATCTTTATAATCAGGAGTAGAGGACAAAATAGAAACACCCAAGGCCTGTCCTCTAGAGAGACTTAGGTGCGAGCGTTTCCCGGGCGGTTAGAACAGTTCGAGAGTAAATGACCCTTGGCTCCACAATACATACACAAACCCTCTCTTCTCCTGTGCTGTCTTTCCTCCTCAGAGAGGCGGGTATACCCTATCTGCATAGGTTCAGTAAGCAAAGATATCGTGGAGTCAGGACTTGGAACAGCGGGAGCTAACCTAAAAGAAGGTCTCTGGTTCCTCTCTCGAGTGTTCTGTCTCTCTCTTAGACGTTCATCTATACGAGAGATGAACGAAATTAAATCCTCTAAATTCTCAGGGAGTTCTCTGGTAGCAACCTCATCAAGGATTACATCAGATAGGCCATTCAAAAATACATCCATATACGCCTGCTCATTCCACTTGATTTCTGCCGCCAGAGACCTGAACTCTAGTGCATAATCCACCAGTGTTTGGTTCTCCTGTCTCAGGCGCAACAGTAATCTGGCTGCATTAACCTTTCTACCTGGAGGGTCAAATGTTCTTCTAAAAGCAGCTACAAATGCGTTATAGTTATAAACTAATGGATTATCGTTCTCCCATAGTGGGTTGGCCCATCTCAGAGCTTTCTCAATGAGTAGGGTGATAATAAATCCTACTTTTGCCCTATCTGTAGGATAAGAGCGAGGTTGCAATTCAAAGTGGATACTAATTTGGTTTAAAAAACCACGACACTTCTCAGGAGCCCCACCATAGCGTACTGGGGGGTTAATGTGAGAAGAAGCACCCACTGTGGCTACCTCTAGACCTGAACCGACAGGAGAAACATGGGTATTACGTATCTCCTCTGGTGGGTTATTGGCACCAGCTAATAGAGCCTGTAGCGCAAGCGCCATCTGATCCATTCTGTGATCCATGGCTTCAAACCTAGGATCAGGAGCAGCCAGCTGACTGTTTGTACTTGCAGGATCCATTGGCCCTGTCGTAATGTCAGGATCGGGACAGGGATCCAACACGCAGAGTACAAACAGTAGCCAGATACGTATACCGGACCTTAGAATGGCCGGACTAACGTAAGTAGTACAGTATAGAATGGTCAAAGACAAGCCGAGGTCGAGGGTAACAGAAGACAGGTAAGCGAGAGACAAGCCGAATCAAGTGTAACAGGGATAAGCAGAGTAAGGTAAACAAGCCGGGTCAAAACCAAAAGGGATAATAGAATACACAAGCACTGAGTGACTAGAACAAGCTAGAACCACGACAGGGCAATGAGCTAATGAAAGAAGCTCTGTTAAATACCCTGTTCAGAGCAGTAACCACGCCTCCGAGGCGTCCTGATTGGTCCTGCAGCAATTGACTGACAGGTCGTTCCGGGGGAGTGTCCTGATGACTACTTCCTGCCTAGATGCTGTAAAAGGCAGTCACTCCCTCGCGGCCGGCCTAGCATGACCGGATAGACCGCGGGGAAGGGAGCCATCAGACCGTCTGCATGGAGGAACAGCTAAGTCTCTACCTCTTTCGGAGGTAGAGACCACAGGTACCCTGACAACAGACACTTTCTCAATATGAAATGCCCTTAGTTAAGCAAAAACACATACCCCTATATATAATAAGTGAATACGAATCCTCCCACCACACCAGCAAATGAAAATGTAAGAAATTAGAGCAAACACCCCCAGACATCAGAAGCCCATAAGAACGGTCAAAATCACTAGTCAAATCCTTCAGATTGCATCAATTCATGTGATCACCTCATTAGCATGGCTTTTCGTGTTTATAGCTCTTTATTATGTGGCACTATTTTGGGGGCTAAACAGGAATTATGGGCTGTTTTATTTCATATGTACCGTATTTATCGGCGTATAACACGCACTTTTTTCCCCTGAAAATAGGGTGAAAATCGTGGGTGCGTGTTATACGCCGATATCCCATAATTACTTACCTGTCCTGAAGCGTGGGCCGGCTTCACAGCTTGCACCGCGGTACAGGAACTTTAATTTCATGTTCCGGTTTCCGGCGGGACTGAAAGGAAGTGTGCACAATAGTGTGCACACTTCCTTTCAGTCCCGCCGGAAACCGGAACATGAAATTAAAGTTCCTGTACCGCGGTGCAAGCTGTGAAGCCGGCCCACGCTTCAGGACAGGTAAGTAATTATGGGAGGGGAAGTACACTATGGGAGGGGAGGGGGAAGTACACTATGGGAGGGGAGGGAAGTACATTATGGGAGGGGAGGGGGGGAAGTACACTATGGGAGGGGGGGAAGTACACTATGGGAGGGGAGGGGGAGAAGTACACTAGGGGAGGGGAGGGGAGGGGGGAAGTACACTATGGGAGGGGAGGGAAGTACATTATGGGAGGGGAGGGGGGGAAGTACACTATGG
Organism: Pelobates fuscus; assembly: GCF_036172605.1. Classification (NCBI taxonomy): domain Eukaryota; kingdom Metazoa; phylum Chordata; class Amphibia; order Anura; family Pelobatidae; genus Pelobates; species Pelobates fuscus. The sequence goes on along the minus strand of NC_086318.1, from coordinate 384,354,355 downwards.
GAGGGGAGGGAAGTACATTATGGGAGGGGAGGGGGGGAAGTACACTATGGGAGGGGGGGAAGTACACTATGGGAGGGGAGGGGGGAGAATACTATGGGAGGGGGGGAGAATGGGAGGGGAGGGGGGAAAATACTATGGGAGGGGAGGGGGGAGAATACTATGGGAGGGGAGGGGGGAGAATACTATGGGAGGGGAGGGGGGAGAATACTATGGGAGGGGAGGGGGGAGAATACTATGGGAGGGGAGGGGGGAGAATACTATGGGAGGGGAGGGGGAGAATACTATGGGAGGAGAGGGGGAGAATACTATGGGAGGGGAGGGGGAGAATACTATGGGAGTGGAGGGGGAGAATACTATGGGAGAGGAGGGGGGAGAATATTATGGGAGGGGAGGGGGGGAGAATACTATGGGAGGGGAGGGGAGAATACTATGGGAGGGGAGGGGAGAATACTATGGGAGGGGGGGAGAATACTATGGGATGGGAGGGGGGGAGAATACTATGGGAGGGGAGGGGAGGGGAGAATACTATGGGAGGGGAGGGGAGAATACTATGGGAGGGGAGGGGGGAGAATACTATAGGAGGGGAGGGGGGGAGAATACTATGGGAGGGGGGGAACACTATGGGATGAGGGGGGAATACTATGGGATGAGGGGGGGGGGGAATACTATGGGAGGGGGGGAAATTTCCTGGAATTTCTTTCTAAAAATGAGGTGCGTGTTATACGCCGGTGCGTGTTATACGCCGATAAATACGGTAGTTATTAATCGATTTTGAACTATATTTATATATATTTTGAGTCCTCAGTGATGTAGAAATTCTGTTTGTTTTATTTTGAGTGTATTTTTATTTTACGGAGTTGCAGGTATGTTAAGAATATAATTTTGTAATAACAGCAGGTTTGTGCTTACAATTTAAAAAAAGAGAATACCATTAGGAAACAAATAAAAGAGCAGTTTTCATTCAAAGTATCTTTGTTATATTGTCATGTGTCCATGGGAAAATTAGTCACACATTGATTCCTACTAGCATTTTAGCAATACAGTAGTGTTTTTATAACACAGCAATGCCAAAAGTGCCTATGCTTAAACTGATGATAAAATGACAATAAAATATGTCATCTCTACAAAAAAATATATAATTGCCTAATTTATATGTAAATGATTTCAGTATATGTATGCACATGTTCATTTGTAGTCTGGTAAATATGTAAAAGCGATACTCTACTGACATCACAATTTATCATCATTTTTTCAATACCTGTTGAATGTGGCTATGTGTGAACTTGAATTATTCAGATAAAACATTAACATGAGAATGCAAGAGAAATGATCAGATGAGGAAGGTTGTTAACATTAATAAACAATGGTTGTTTGCTCTGCTCAGATCTTTGGCATACAAAGGGTCAGTTAGACATATATCTTAAATTTGTAATTTTCACAAACACAAACCGCAAAGCAATGATAATAATCAGCTCATAATAAATATATAATGATCATACAAACAGACATGGGGTCTATTTACAGAGCATTGAAATTCACTTGAATGAGAACGTTCAACATTGGGAACAAAAGAGTAACTAGAAAAAGTGTGCATCTCAATAGTTATATTTCCGATAAACACCAGAATATTGAGGTGTTTAAGTAAAGACCATATTTAACAGCATCATATCTAGATGTTTGCATTAAAATTTGCAGCAATTTAATGATTATTATTTTTTTTTTAAAGTTAGGCTGTTTGATTTTACTTCTGCATACACTCTGTTCCATCTATTGTTGCTTTTATATCCCTAGTATTTGAAAATAATAATAAAAAGCAATTTGGCAAAAAAAAAAAAAATATTCCCACCAGCCTTTGGTTACCTTTTCCTGGTGGTCCACTGTATGTGCTGTGCACCGGGTGCAGGCTCGGTATGTTTCTCTTGTGAACTCTTGTGTTATTCAGATCATTGCGGTGGTAACCGGGGGAAATGCTCTGAACAGCAGGAGCTCAAGGGAGCTATGCCGATGGTCTGCACCCGGTGCAGATGCAGACCAGATGCTTTCCTTCACCCACAACCTTGGCATCAGGGTGTGCTGAGTCTGTGAGAGAGATCTGTGATCTCCCCACCTGATGATGAAACAGGCCTCCACACCAGCCCACAGAGGGACAGAGCTCTCTCTCTTTGAGTTAACACTACAATGCATGGGCCATTTGGGAGATCCTTTGGTCTCCATTGTTGGGCCTGTGGTGACAATAAAACTGAGTGAGACCAAATAAGAAAAGTTGGACAAATATCTGTATTGGCTGGATTTGAGTATTTTCCTCCTGGGTTACTACAGCATAGAATTGTAAAAGCCAGTTAACTAATCACAACAAAGTGCCCATTGCAAGCCATGTGTACATGTACTGTGACAAAGACATAGACATAGATGGATAGAGTGCAAAAAGAAGGCTTAAAGGGAAACTTCAGTGCCAGGAAAACAATCAGTTTTCCTGGCACTGTAGTTCCCCTCTCCCTCCCACCCACCAATCCCCGGTTACTGAAGGGGTGAAAACCCCTTCAGTCACTTACCTGAGGCAGCAGCGATGTCCCTCGGTGCTGTCTCCTCCTCCGCGCCGCTCCTCCCTCTGATTCCGTTGGCCGGCGGGCGATCCCGCCCACTGGTCGGGGAGACCTAATGCGCATCCGCGGCAATGAATCTCAATGCTTTCCTATGGGGAAATGAGCGACGCTGGAGGTCCTCACGCAGCGTGAGGACGTCCAGCGACGTTCTAGCAAAGAAAATCTTTGCTAGAAATCAGGAAGTGACCTCTAGTGGCTGTCTAGTAGACAGCCACTAGAGGTGGAGTTAACCCTGCAAGGTAATTATTGCAGTTTATTAAAAACTGCAATAAATACACTTGCAGGGTTAGGAGTAGTGGGAGTTGGCACCCAGACCACTCCAATGGGCAGAAGTGGTCTGGGTGCCTGAAGTGTCCCTTTAAGCTCTTAATCCTACATATTTAGGTTTTTGGACTAATTTAATTGAACAATGCATTTAAAAATAAGCAAATAAAATATATTGTATTAAAAAAACTTCAATCAATGTGCTATAGAATTCCCAGGGTTATAATTTTACCCCATTGATGCTATCTTTTTCTAGCAACCTATTTCGTTACCCCTACTTATACCCTTTGTGTCACTATACCCACTCCTTCTAGCATGTAAACGTATTGAGCAGTTCCCTAAACCCCTCTGTTCCGGTGCGTCCACTTGTCTGGTTACAATTACGTGTCTGTTAGTCCACCAATTGTACAGAGCTACTAATTTGCTGGCGCTATATAAATAATACAATTTTAAAAATACCAATAATAAAGACTGGATAGACCTCTATTTGTCACAGCATCTCGGGTAAAGACTGACATTTGTGATTGAATGTAAAATATCAAAAGAAAATACATAGAGTCTAAAATTGTCTATCTAGAATGGAAATGGGGGATAACCCCTAAGGAGTTATACAGACTAGAGTAATATAAAAGGTATTTCTTAATATTGAAAAAGTCAGTAGAGACGCATCAATAAAATATATATATTTTCTTTTCAATGTGTAATTGGTGCATCACCCGATGTTAAAGGGTTACACTCGAGATGTTAAAGGGTTACATTGTACAGCGCTATGGAATTTGCTGACGCTATATCAATATTAAAATAACAATAATAATATATCTAGACAGAAAGGTACTATGTATACCCTTCTAAATCTATACTGACTGTTTCCCTACTAAGAAACACCTTTTTGTTTTTTATTAGTTTAGTCTTCATGAACTTAAATTATGTTACACCAAAATGTCCTACCAACTTTTTTTCCCATATGGCATGTAGCAATTAATTAATGTGTGCCCCAGTTTCTATGCTTATATGATCGCACTGATTTTTAAAACCTTCTACACAGAATTATGTACTAGATAATTGTTTGGTTTTTTTAAATCTATTTTTGAAATGCACATTTTTCTTGAGTTTACTAAACCTATACGATTTTTTGTTACTAGAAATGTTTCATGTCACTGCCTATATAATAGTTCAATACTATCAATGTTATATTATTCTTAAGAATTACTTTTCATGCTATTCTAGATATATAATTGTAGCTTTTCCTAATTAAACATACCATATGGTGATGTCTGATAATTATAACATAATTTGCACTACAATCTAATCCCTATTTTGCAATTATCATCTAATATTCTGAAGACAACTCCCTAGGATATTTTGTTGTATAAATATTATTGATATGATGCAAAAAGTGGCCCCAAAGTCAGGAACAAAGAAAATAAAATTTATATTACTTAGACAAGTAGAAATTACTTAAAAATATTTTTTTTAGTTCTGAATTATTATTTTTTTTTACTGTTTTGAGCTTCATTGTTTTTTCTCTTTGTGATTCATTGTTTGCAAGAAGTCATTAACTTTGCTTCAATTACCCTGTTGTAGTGAAGCTTTAGTAAAGCTACAGACCTGAATTCTCTTTTGACATGCAAATAAAGAGCCAGTTAGCGTGTCGACGTTACCTCCATATTTCAGTGGATTACGAGGCCTTTTAACTTTCACCTTAAACGGTGCTGTAGATAGTCCAAGAGAAATGAAAAGTTGTATATCTGTTTTTTCTTTTGCAAATGTGTTTTGTCATTGGAAATTGAGTGTAATATCTCTTAAATGGACGATATATGTAAAGTATGCTGTTTAACATTTATTAACTTTATGTTTACTGTGCATTAAGCAAGAACAATGCAATTGGTCGTTTGGTTGCAGCTGCAACTTTTCTCAAGCAATTTAGCAACTAAACAAGAATTTCTTGAGAAGGCTGACAGCTGCGTCCACGGTAGTCACAGACACAATGTCTGACAAATAAAGATTTCATAATAAGGACAAAGGACAGATCCCTAGTAATGCTTCTATGCTGGATCATTGGTGTAAGCATTGCCATCAAATGTATTTAGCAACCATGACACACTCCATCAGCCAAAAACATATATTTTAGATAAAAACAGTCTACATTTCCAATTGAGCTCTGTTTGTTTGTTTGTTTCTTTTTGCCACAGATTGCCAGATCTCTGTATGGTTTAGTATCTTAATGGTTTGCTTCTAAGTTTCCTTCTACCTATAAATTATCACATCAGCTAAATCTTGGCTACACAATACAAATCATCACCTTTGACCCATACCATTCCCAGTCCAGATCTTTAATTTTATTATAGATAGAAGAAAGGGACAATGAAGTACTATTGGTCTGCAGACCGTGACAAGTATTTAAGCCAGTAATTAACAACTTAATCCTCAAAGAACACAAATCGCCTTAATTACCACTGAAATAGAATTGGAAAATGCCCAAACATGGCCTGTTTGTGTTTCTTGAATGTTGTGTGGTGGAGAAGGCAGTCAGCTATCTGTACTAATCTTATCCACCAAATATAATAGGGAAGCCACTATCACAAACCCAAAAGAGGCAACTTTTCTGCACCCAAAAGCTGGGTAAACTGGAAGGTGGTAGGCATGTAAGTATTCATGTATTTCTGTGTGTGTATGTATCTGTGTGAACCTATGGGTAACGGGATAGTTTTGATGTTTTTATTTATTTATTTATTTATTGCATAAGATAGGCAAGACCAATTCTGACATTTTTGCTTTATTTTACATTAAAAGAACATATTCCCTAAGCTTTTCAACTGAATCACTGCTCCGTGAGTCAATTTCCATTACTCCCCACTGTAAACAGTACCTTTCCAACCCTTTTCATTGGTATGGTGTAATTCTAACCTTTGTCCTACGTGCAAAAATCGGTTCTATTTCAACCTACTATGTATTTATTGTTCTCCTGTGCTTGTTTAAATTTAAAAACAAAACTTACAAATAAAGAATTACAAAAAAAAAGAAAATATTCCCATAGAACAGATTTGGCATATTTTAATACTATAATACTCCAACTATCATTTTTTTTTTTTTTACAGTTTTGTCTATAATAATTTTAGCATTACTGGTGCAACTAACAGTTCCTCATGATTTATGAAATACCTGAAATATGTCGGATTTACTTCTGTTTTCTACCCCAGTAAGTCGACAAGTCTGCATTGTTGTTTTAAAGTTGGGCATGTATAAATGTCCTGTTGTGAGATTCTAAACATATTGGCAGCTATGGAATCCAAGCCACACAATAGTATATATTCATCATAAAATGTAGATACAAAAGTGTTTGTCTAGGTGCCCAGACTACTTCTGCCCATTGGAGTGGTCTGGGTGCCAACTCCCACTACCCTTAACCCTGCAAGTGTAATTATTGCACTTTTCATAAGCTGCGATATTTACCTTGCAGGGTTAACTCCACCTCTAGAGTCTGTCTATCAGACAGCCACTAGAGGGACTTCCGTGTTCTTAGGTGGAGGTCTGCTATGTGAGGACCTCCACCGTCGCCGAAATCCCCATAGGAAAGCATGAAATAATGCTTTCCTATCGGGAGGTCTAATGCGCGTGCGCTGCCATTGCCGCGCATGCACATTAGGTCTCCCCTCACCGGCTGACGTCGGCAGGGGAGGAGAGTAGGCGGAGCCTGACCAGCGCCAAGGGACATCAGCGTTGGAGTCCGGTAAGTCACTGAATGGGTTTTAACCCCTTCAGCAACTTGGGATTAGTGGTGGGAGGGATAAGGGCACTACAGGGTCCTGCAGTGCCCGGAAAACGAATATGGGAACCGGAGAATCCCTTTAAGCATTCACTATGTTTTGTATTTATCTCTCACAGCATTGCAATTAGATTGTGTTTTAGACCTGACACTGGTATATGCAACTGTTGGAAAAAAATATGTCTTCGGTTACATCCCCTAAGAGCAGCAAAAACCCTTTTCTAAGACGTTTGACAGGCATTTTTGAATTTCCAGGTTCACACCTGGAAAGATTTACATTTTCAAACATACAGTTATAACAAAACTCATTATGGGCAGTTAGGTAGTCTACTGGTTGAAATAATCTCTCTAAAAAAATACATATTTCCAAAAATATATCAACAAAAGAAATTTGAGTAAACCTGCTTAACAAAAAAATGTAATTTTTAAGCATTTTGGTAAACACCTCCTGAATTCTTCCTTTTAAATATCAGGCATTAATCCTCTGCTTATTTTAACTATTTTAAAAATGTATTATTCTCCGTTCTTCTTTTATACTTCGTTGACTCCCTTACCTCACTTAAAGGTGAAGAATCACTTCCTCATTCTTAGCATAACCTAAAAGCTAACAAAAAGTTAGCTATGGGTAATTCTAAAAAAAACACATTTTAAATTTCTGTTTATTTTATTATTATTATTTATTTTTGATTACACACTTTGCCAGTCAAAGCCCATCAGAATATGTCAATTATTCCTGCACATTAAATGCGTCCGTACGGCCCTGCTAGAGTAAATGCTGGGTGTGCATGTGTGCAAGGAATCTTTTTCAAACTGTGGCCCTCCAGATGTTGCTGAACTACAACTCCCATGATTCTTTGAATTACATAGATTGCCAGAGAATCATGGAGTTGTAGTTCAGCAACATCAGGGGGGGGGGCAGAGTTTGAGGACCCCTGCGTAGCACATGCATGATGATGATCTTGCCACAAAGTATCACTGCTCTGTTCACCCGAAGAAGCACTGACATTTTTAGCAGAGCTTAACTGTATTGAGTATCATGCAACTACTGTCAGCAATATACATAACTAACAAAATACCTGTCAAAATTACATCTTTGAGAAATGGTCAACCACCATAAGAATGGTGGTATACACATGGGCTATTGTTTTACTTAGTTTGGCTATTGATCATTGTGTACAAGGGTCTAAGGTTCTCATTCACCTGTATCAGTGGTAGCATCACTGGAGTGGCTGGTGTGTGAGACTTTCATTAACCTTCATGTTTAAAGCAAAAGCGGTACATAAACACCAGAATTGCCACGGTTAACCGTCAATGACATAAATGCTCATAAGTAACATTCAATGTCGAAATCCAACGTAAAGTTGTTTTCAATTATGTGCAATTTGGAGGGATTTCAATAAATGCATTCATTCAGGTTTGTAACTTTGATTTTGTCTTAATCATACCCGACAGCAATATCTATGAATAATTTCTGTCAGAAACACTTACAACACGAAAATATGACATCTGGACACTTGCCTAATTTTATATGTGATCATTCCAATCAGCATTTTTATTACTGTATTTGTGTGTAGTAGGAAATAGCTATGTCTCGAAGGTGTAAATTGATGTTAAACATTCTTAACAATATAATTAAAACATTGTATATGATTTGCCAAAATAAAATATATGGTTTATTCAAATCATAAGTTCGTATGCTTAACTACTTTTACCTACTTTTTCTCCTGTGTATATACAAACAATATGTATTTAACCAGATATGTGATGGCACTCACTCTAAAATCAGCTGGATTACTTTTTTGTGCCCATTTTGTGCCACTAGCTAGCTATATGCAATGTACAAAAATTCCAGAAATGTGGGCACTCACGGGACTTTGTGCAAAAAACTATATTTTATTACATTTTTAATTCAGAACTATCATATATATATATATATATATATATATATATATATATATATATATATATATATGGAACATGGGGGGGTGGTTGCACTCACCTGAACATGCTTAAATGGGGTGCTGCTGGGGGCCATATTATACAATAAACAATACACAAGATCCAGCGCACCCTCCTATCTACTAAACAGCAACTTCAATGTTGACAGATTTTATTAGTTTTTAAAAGGTTTTATTTAAAAACACCTTATCTAGGCAAAAAATAATGGGGATTTAGTTACATTATATGATCATACATTGCATAGGCCTGCCACAACGTCAATGTACCCCATCTTTGGCAGGTCCTACTCTCACAGTCTAATGTCTGCTCTCATGAGATTAACCCACTTACTTGGGAAAAAAATTCCATCTGAGGCTCTCTGCAGTACAAGGCTAAATAGGGACCTGAGATGAGGCACCTGTGACAGGGAGGGGTGCAAAACCAAGGAGTTGGCTAGACTCCCAAATATATATATATATATGGAACATGGGGGGGTGGTTGCACTCACCTGAACATGCTTAAATGGGGTGCTGCTGGGGGCCATATTATACAATAAACAATACACAAGATCCAGCGCACTCTCCTATCTTTTTCCCCCCAAGTAAGTGGGTTAATCTCATAAGAGCAGACATTAGACTGTGAGAGTAGGACCTGCCAAAGATGGGGTACATTGACGTTGTGGCAGGCTTATGCAATGTATGATCATATAATGTAACTAAATCAGACATTAGACTGTGAGAGTAGGACCTGCCAAAGATGGGGTACATTGACGTTGTGGCAGGCTTATGCAATGTATGATCATATAATGTAACTAAATCCCCATTATTTTTTGCCTAGATAAGGTGTTTTTAAATAAAACCTTTTAAAAACTAATAAAATCTGTCAACATTGAAGTTGCTTTTTAGTAGATAGGAGAGTGCGCTGGATCTTGTGTATTGTTTATTATATATATATATATATATATATATATTTGTGTTAAGGGCTCATGATAGTACAGAAGATACAAACACTGATAAGTGTAGGATGGTATTAAAAGAGCAAGTCGGTTGTGGTGTGCCGGAACCGACGATGAGGTAGGCCTGTAAATAAAGAGGGCCCACCAAGAAGAAATGTAAAGAGAAAAGGAGTTAATAATGAGGAGTGGGTGGGAGGGTGATGCAGCGCTGACCTCGAACGATATGGAGCCAGGTAAGGGGTGTCCCTTAAGTAGGGAAGAGGTGTGTCATACGCCCCTCCCACAATTACAGGCCAAAAGGCCTTAATACTTGTGTTAAGGGCTCATGATAGTACAGAAGATACAAACACTGATAAGTGTAGGATGGTATTAAAAGAGCAAGTCGGTTGTGGTGTGCCGGAACCGACGATGAGGTAGGCCTGTAAATAAAGAGGGCAAAAGTAGAAAATCAAATTTATTACATACCAGCAATATACATACTTTAACCAGACATGTCTTGAAAGGCATTTCTTACTTCTTGTACCGGGTTAGGTATGTATCTAGAGTAAGCCGATGATTTCCAGCGCCCTAGTGACTTGATAACATGAACTGGAATGTTTGCACTGGATGCTGTGGAGGCCGCTCCTATGCGGAAGGAGTGGCCTGAATAGTTAGCTGATTTCAGGCCCAGCTGTGTAAGTAAAGACCTGACGTGTGTCATAAAGGTGGTGGTAGTGAGTACCGAACCTTGTAGACTGAAAGTGGTTGAGATGGTGGTTCGTTGTTATGCTGGGTATATGAGTCCAGTAGTTTGACGGGGCTCCACCTGTTGTGAGTAGAATAGTACTTAACCTCTACTGAAAGTGCATGTTGACTGGTTTTGGAGTGAGGCAGAGTCAAGATATAATAGTCCATGTGTTTTGTTAAGTGTGAATGAAGTAGGATGTGAGTGGACTGTGTTGTGCTGATGGCGGTAAATTCTCTTGGTCTCAAGAAACCATAAACAAGGCTACGTAAATGGCGGTTTTAACGATGAGGTTTGTGTTGTTGGCAAAGGGTTTAAATCTAGTGAATTGTATAAGTCTTTAAAAATATGGAAATCTATGGGTAGCCTCTGGGCCGTACGTGGGGGTTCGGATCTCTGAATACCCCTAAGGATGTTCTTAATTGGTAGGAGGACACTTGATTTGTCTGGTTGTAAAGTTAGCATGTGATGTTGGATGCCTGTCAGATATGGTTTGATTGTGTTGTATGATAGTTTGAGTTTGAGGTGGCAAAAAGAAGCAAAGCCCAACCAGGATGTCACGATGAAAGGTTGTAAGATGTTGTGTTCAGAAAGGAATCTTTAAATCAAATGAAAGCTCTATCGTAAGTTTCCCGGGTATTAATAGACAGTGCTAATTGGGACAATGTTCTGCTATGTTGCATAAATAGCATCTAGTCCATTACTAGATGGTGGAATAGTGGGGTGTTCGTGGCTGTGAGTGCGGCTGACGGGAGTATTTGACGAAAAGCCTGGAAATTAAAGCGAGACAAATTGTCAGCAGCAGTGTTACATACACCTGGAACATGAATACAAAACAAGAGAAAATTATGACATGCAGCCAGCCAAGTGAGTTTCCTCAAGAATCTCATAATAGTCAGTGATTTGGATCGGCCTTGATTATAATGTGACAAGTTACTTGGTTGTCTGAGTAGCAACGTACAGACGAACTTGCCTATAAATGCACCCATGCCACGGCAACCGTCACGATGGGATATATCTCAAACAGAGCTGAGGTAGTGGAAAAACCCTCCAGGTCCTGAACTTCTGAAGGCCAGCTGCCCCAAAGCCATTCGTTCCTGAAAAATTGCTGCAAAACCTGTGGTAGACGCCGCGTCTGACCAAATGGTAGGTGAGGAGTCAGACAATTTTGGAAGGAACATGCTTTTACCATTCAAGGTGGTTAAAAATTTTCTCCACATAATTACGCCTGCCGTGGCTTGGGTATCCAGGGGTGACCTGTGTCCATCATGTCTAAAAGTGGGAAACATGTAAAGGAGTTGTGAGATGAAAGCCCGGCCTTGAGGTATGATGCGAATGGCAAAATTCAGTGACCCAAGCAGAGACTGTAATTCTTGCGGTTGCAAGTACCGAGTTGTATGTAGAGATTATGTTGATCAGAATGTTTTCTACCTTGGGCGTGGCAGGCTAGCTTGCATGGTGGCTGAGTCTAGTATGATACCCAGGAATGTGATGAAGGTATCTGGTCTTTCAGTCTTGGTGGAGGAGACTGGGACACCCACCTGTTCGAATAGACTGATGGTTTCTTTTAGGCTACTGGGAGGGGAAATATTCTCCTCGATCAGTAAGAAATCATCCAGATAATGTATAACTGTAGGGCATCTGGCTATATTTTTAAAAAAAAAAACAGCATAGGGTTTCGGCGAATACGTCGAAAATGGCCGGATTACTTGGAACCTAAATGTTAAACGTGAGCAAAATAGTAGTTCCCTGCCCACTTGATACCATGCAGGTGACACAGTGTAGGGTGGATAGGCAGTAACTTGAAAGCATTGTGATATCAGTCTTACTGAGCCATGCTCCGGCCCCTGCCTGCATGATAGCCGTAATGGCGTGATCTATGGTGGAATATTGCAGTGAAAATTCCTCAGAGGGTATGAGGGAGTTCAGACTAGGAGTGGCAGAGGTGTGAGGTGTTGATGGATCAATGATAAGTCTCTGTTTGTGAGAAGATTTCCCCGTGACAATACCGATGGGGTTTGTCCGCTATGTGGTGAACGGAGGGGACTGGATGGGCCCCCATAGGAAGTCCTCTGCCACTTCCTGGCTATGAGTGTCTCCACCGCTGTAGGGTTTGTTGTGCGGATTGTAAATTAGGACATTCCAGGATTCCGGAAGGCATGTGTATGAGGCCTGTGTGAATCCTTCTGATAGACCCGAGATAATGAATTCCACCAAATGTCTAGATGGATGATGTGGCAGTAATGTTGTAAGTACAGAAATGTTTATTGATGTTAAGTATAGTTTTGGGATACATTTTATTTGGACACAGATTTAGCATGTGCCCTGAAACAGATGGCTGGAGAAAGTGATTGCAACTCAACCAGTGCTGGAGGGGTCGCAGCGGCCGACCCAGCCATGGTAAGGGGTGTAGTGACCAATTCCCCAAGGGTGATACTGGCAGGCTAACTAGGCCTGAAAGGCGAAAAATTAATCTTGTTTTGTGACAGGTGAGGCCCTGCTAGTTGCCAAGTGGCTATGAGAGGCTCTGTCTATGAGTTGGCGCGAGGGGTTATTGAGGCCACCCGTCGTAGTGGCAGGAATCGTAGGCCTCTTGGTGATAGTAAAAGAAAACAGGGGGAGGGAGTGACAGGTGAGGCCCTCTCTATAATATTGCGAGGCGGCTAACTCACGTGTGGCCCGATGGCGTTTGCCTCCGAAACGTTGAGGCGGGGTGTTGGCCTCGCGGACCACTAAACGATAGGCAGAAATGCCAAGAAGGGAGGTACCTATTTGGGCCTATACCCCTAACTTGCCAGTACTCTATGGCCTAGAAGAATGAAACGTATGTGAACTACAACGTGAGCAGGCTTACGTACCTGGTAGTATGTATGAAGTTTTGAGATTCGACAGGTATGAAAACCTGGATAAACCTAAAAAGGGATAGAGTGAGAATGGATCCTGTGAGACCTGTGTAATCTGTATAGGCTGGGATTAGGGCTTCTAGCAGTATGTGTGGGAGGTGTAAAATCTATGAGTATGATAGTGACATGACTGCCCATGCTTGGTGACAAGCGTTACGCTGAGTCCGATACCTGGCAGCAGGGGATTGGCCGTGTAATGTGTATATATGGAAGGTGATCAGATGATATGCATGTCACTAAACTGATCTGGGAATGCAAGGGACTTTTTAATGTGAAGTGACAATATGCAGAATCATAAATGTTGCTGTAAAGTGACGTATGAATGTATGAACCAGAACGTGTGATTCAAAAACCGAAAGTCTTGTGAGACGTATATGCCGTGTTCTTGAATACTCGTGTTACGTCGTCTGAGTGTGTCAAGAAAAGGCTTGAGTTTGTAAATGCCATGTGAAATTATGTGAAATGACAATCTATGCAGAAAATGTTGTAACGTGACGTATGAGTGGTTGAACCAATGCGTGTGATTCAACCCGAAACCCTCTGTGGAAGGTAGGACCGTGTTCTTATATACTCGTGGTATATCGTATGAGCATGATAAGAAATGGCCTGAATAGTTAGTGCCATGTAATCGTAATGTACATGGCTGTAATAACATCATATCTCCATTATACTCTTTGAAAATAGGACCGTGTCATTGAACTCGTGGTATGTCGTACGAGCATGACAGAAAAAGGAGCCATAATGTAGGCTAACCATAACAGTAATATACATGTAATATCTGCATTGTAAAATAAAATAACTATTATTATTAAAACCATATATATATAATAAGCAAACTGAAACAAAATAGACAACCTAAGATCGTGTAAAATAAGTATTTGAAAGTTTAACCGATTACTGTGCAGGAAACGTTTGATTGGTTGGATCAGTACGTGTGATTCAACCCGAGTATGCATGAAAAGGAATTAAATCCTTGTGTCATGGTTAACAACAAAGAAATGAGGCCTGTAACGTAGGCTGATTTAATTGTAATGAAATGGATAATTATATAAAAAAAAAAAAAACTCCAGTAAGCGTGGGAGTCCAATGTCTATACAGAAATGTTAGCTGGTTTCATACCCTTGATGTAATAAGTGATACCTTAAAAATAGCATGAAAATGGTCTGTCTATTTAACCAAGCAACTTTTTAACCAAATGTAAATACATAAAATGATGAAATGTAACTCATGAAAAAGATCTATGTGAATACATAGCAGAATAACCGAATCTTAGTATGAAGGGAAACAGAAGTTAGCATGAATAGCTTAACCGTATGCATTTTAATGTGAACAGCAATCGTGCATAGAATATACTATGAATAAGTGCCGACCAGAAAACACAAACCGAAATGACAATCGTTTAAATGAAGCAAGGTTGGTTTTTACATGAAATGCAATAATGTCTGAGAAGCCTGTAGTACACTGAATGACCGGTAGGGGTCAGTGTGTAGGCGAAAATGCAGTGGTTCGATGGTTTGTACATGAAATGCAATAATGTCTGAGAAGCCTGTAGTACACCGAATGACCGGTAGGGGTCAGTGTGTAGGCGAAAATGCAGTGGTTCGTTGGTTTGTACATGAAATGCGATAATGTCTAAGAAGCCTGTAGTACACCCAAAGACCGGTAGGGGGTTTAAACGAATGATATGCATGAACATGCAATGGTTTTAGAACAGACTTAGACAAAATGCAGCCGTAAAGTGAGGACCTGACCCGTGCATGGTGCCGTGGGACTGATGCCTGGCATAACGGGTAGGTTGACTTACAGTTTGTGAGTCAATTGGACACCATCCACGGCGATGGATTGAAGAAAGAAGGTGGTAGGCCGGAAAAGCCTGTGGCCGGATTTCTGACACAGCTCTGCTTAAAAACCTCATGGAGTAATCAGGTAAAATGGCGTCTGGATGACCCGGAAGTGGAAATGATGCAGCGCTGACCTCGAACGATATGGAGCCAGGTAAGGGGTGTCCCTTAAGTAGGGAAGAGGTGTGTCATACGCCCCTCCCACAATTACAGGCCAAAAGGCCTTAATACATATATAATCTATTTCTAAAGAGTGATGCGTCAAAATCAGTTTATATTCCCAGACCTATTGAAATCATACATAATAAGAATAAAAGAATGGTATATATATTTTGCCTCTCTACGTCTTTGTGTCATAACATACATTAATCACTTTTCAAGTCTCTGTGGCCATTAATCACTTAGTTTGCTGATTAATACATTTCCTACTGTATATTCATTAATGAAATGCATGTCAGGTACAAGTTATCCTCTTTATTATTTAAATAAATTTTGCATTTGCATTGAAGATAAATTCTTGTTTTCTTTTTTGTTTTCTTTTTTTTTTTTATGGAAAAAGCTTGTATTGTTACGGAAAAATATGTAAACCTAAAGCCGTGGCATTATTCCACATTTTTCTATATTAGTCACAGTAGACAATTTAATAACTTGGATTAAGTCATCACTTACTGACAGCACCAGTATTACCTAAGGGGAAAAAAATTCAGACATGACAAGATTAGACCTGGCTTTTGTTAAGAAATATTTAAGGATGGTTTACAATATAGTGGCAAGACAGACACCTCGTAAGAATATGTGTCTATACACAACAAAACAACCTTACAGATGAATGGAAAATGTACACCTGAACTAATATGATGATCAGCCAAATATTTTAATTCTCAACACTGGTTTTTATTGTGCTTCAATTTTATCAAACAAAATAATCAACTATTCAAAATTATTTCATTTTTTTTTTTAAAGATACATTTTAATATCTATTTCCTAAATTAAACTAACTTTTATGTGAGACATTTTATTATTTCGGCTCCTTTTCTGATATTAAGTTTTTAGTTTCTGTGTACTAAACCTGTTCTTTTCTGGTTTGTTGTAAAAAAGAATATATTTATGTTGACATTCAACTCACGTCTAGTTAAGCTTTACCATTGCTCCTGGAAAGTTTAGCATTTTCTTGATTATTATGATACTTTCTAGCGATATTGTTGCATAATCTTGAAATTGTTCTCATATATAGGTGGAAAAATAGTGAAAGAACAATAATATAGAAATGTATTGAAACAGAGAATTTACATATATACAAAGTCTGTCCTGGAACAGTCTAGCCATTGTTAATATAACGAGAACGGTTTGCGCAACATCAATGTAACCTGGCAGCCAAGGAGAGTCGACTGGAATGCACATGCGTGAACAATGACGACTTCCCTGTATTAGTCAGTGGGGGCGCTAGACGTCGTTCAATGAGCACGTGTACTGCATGTGTACTGTGGGGCCGTTGCATTCAAAATGACTGAGCAAGTAGAGCAACTAATCTGCATCAAATGTTGCATCAAGCTTCAGCATTCTTCCGCAGAAACTTTTCATATTATTCAGAAGGCTTTCGAGGATGATGCCATGAGTGCTGTGCAAATAAAAGTTCGGCACAAAGGCTTCAAAGATGGTTGAGAATCTGCTGAAACATTCAAAATGCTGATTAGAGTGTCCAAGTGTCCAGATGTCATATTTTCATGTTGTAAGTGTTTCTCACAGAAATTATTCATAGATATTGCTGTTGGCACCCTGTGATTTCTGGCTTTTCCCAAAACTAAAATCACCTGTTCTCAAGAAAGATATCATAGCACTAGAAAAAGTGCAGAGACGAGCTACAAAATTGATAAAAGGAATGGAGCATTTTAGTTATGAAGAAAGGTTAAAAAATTTAAATCTCTTTAGTTTGGAAAAACGGCGCCTGAGAGGGGATATGATAACATTATACAAATATATTCGGGGTCAGTACAAACCATTATCTGGAAATCTATTCATAAACAGGGCTATACATAGGACACACATTTAGGCTTGAAGAAAGGAGATTTCATCTAAGGCAAAGAAAAGTTTTTTTTTTTACAGTAAGAGCAATAAGGATATGGAATTATTTGCCTGAAGAGGTGGTTTTGTCAGAGTCTATACAGATGTTTAAACTGCAATTGGATAAATACTTTCAAAATCATAACATACAGGGGTATAATTTCTAATTAGTGGGGTAATAGCTCTGACTGCTATTTTGGGGTCAAGAAGGAATTTTTTCCTAGTTTGTTGCAAAATTGGAAGCGCTTCAGACTGGGTTTTTGCCTTCTTTTGGATCAACAGCAAAAGCATATGTGAGGAAGGCTGAACTTGATGGACGCAAGTCTCTTTTCAGCTATGTAACTATGTAACCTTTGAAAGGAAGAGATTTCAGACCATCGATGAAATTCAGGTAAATATGATGAGGCAGCTGATGGCAATTCCAACAAAGGATTTTGCAGAGTGTTTTGAACAACGGAAGAGATGCTAGGAGAACTGTATAAGGTCCCAAGGTGCCTACTTTGAAGGGGACTGAGGCGTCATTGTACTATGTACAATGTTTCTTGTATCTTGTATCTTCCTCAATAAATGTCTCTTATTATTCACATTTCATGGCTGGATACTTTCCGGACAGACCTCGTACAGGGCCGGACTGGCCCACCGGGATACCGGGAAATTTCCCGGTGGGCCGTCGGCACCTGGGGCCAGACAGAGAGCTGGCTGACCTGCGGCCTGCGTGTCATGGTGTGTGTCTGTCTGTCTGTCTATCTGTGTCAAGGTGTATGTGTCTGTGTCATGGTCTGTCTGTGTCATGGTGTGTATCTGTCAAGGTGTGTGTGTCTGCCAAGGTGTGTGTGTGTCTGTCATCTGTTGTGGTATATGTGTGTGTCTGTGTCTGCCATGGTGTATGTGTGTGTGTGTCTGTGTTTGTTTAAAAATAGTGTTTTACTCACCTGTCGGTCATGGTGTGTGTCTGTGTCATGATGTGTGTGTGTCTGTCTGTGTCATTGTTTCAAGGTGTATGTGTCTGTGTCATGGTCTGTCTGTGTATCTGTCAAGGTGTGTGTGTGTCTGCCAAGGTGTGTGTGTGTGTGTAGAAATATAGTATATTTATACACACTAAAGAGTTTAGATAATACGTGAAACACAGACACCTAATTAAACAAGATTAAGGAAAAAGAGAGTGGGAAGAAACCACCCAGTACACGCAAAAAACAATTAAATACAACCTGGGAAATAGACCAGGATGGTAAAATCAATATGAATATGTGTGTGTGTGTGTGTGTGTCTGTCATGGTATGTGTGTGTCTGTTAAGGTGTGTGTGTCTATCATAGTGTGTGCGTGTCTGTCAAGAAATGTGTGTGTCTGTCAAGGTATGTGTGTGGCTGTCAAGGTGTGTGTGTGTCTGTCATGGTATGTGTCTCTGTCAAGGTGTTTATCTGTCTGTCAAGGTGTGTGTGTCTGTCAAGACATGTGTGTGTCTGTCATGGTATGTGTGTGTCTGTCGTGGAGTGTGTGTGTCTGTCATCTGTCGTGGTATATGTGTGTGTCTGTCATGGTGCTTATGTGTTCAGGGCCGGACTGGGGATACAAAGCAGCCCTGGAAAAAAAAATCTATGCCAGCCCCATAAGTCATTGCGCCATATATTGTCGCAATATATATATATATATATATATATAAATATATATATATATATATATATTGCTTTTTCTAATATAATATATTGGTCCTTTCAGAGTAAAACATTTAATTATACAGTAAGCATACTCACATGCAGACACAGACAATCTCTTGTATGTGTCTCTAAAGTGCAACAATGCATGCATTTTTTATTTACTATCTTTAGTGTTTCATTTTTATGAACAGTGCTTACTGTGATGGTCCTTCGAGTTTGTCCATCTCTTCTTTGATTACATTCCTTGTGATGCTCTCAGCTTCTGTGTTCCTTTCCTAAAATGAAGTTACTGTGAGGGCATAACATACACTTCATAATGTAACGTCTCGTTTAAAAAAAAACAGTTCTGTACCTAATGGACACTATCATTTTATCTCTGTCATTGTGATCACTTAAAAGAATGTAGCTGTTATTACTTACATGAGAATCAAAACAAACCATAGGAGTCATGTAGAAAGGCTTTCCGTCACCCTGCATCTGTCATTCCGAAGGTCATCTGTCATGATTAAGGTACTGCCTCTCATTGATCACCAGACTGTGTGGTCTTCTGATTCTGTGGAAAGCTATACCAGTGATATTGATTAGCACAGCAGCATTTTGCCATTTGATGTCAGCAGAAAGGTCAAAAGAAATAATCTACGCCAGGATTCCACAATAATAAATAAGTGGAGTAATTAATCTAAACCCTGCAATATATACACTGTCGTTCCTCCAGAAAGGCAATATTCCACACTGCAGGGTTTAAACAAGAGGAACATGGCATCCACTTCACCACTTCATTGTGTCCCTTTAATATAATACTATGCATATATTTTACAGTACAACGATAAGAGAATTTTAGTGCCACTTGGTTCACAGACCAATGGAGAAAAAGCAACCAATAGAGGGACAAACAGGAGGAACCCACACGCATAACAATTTTCAACATTGCGTGTTTCAGTTCATTTGGAATTCGGGTATATTTTGGCTTGGAATTTGTGAATTGTGCAGAACACCCAATCAATCCAAATTTTGGCAAATTGCAGTTTAGTCTTAAAAGTATCTCCAAGTCTTTTAAAGCAGTGATCCTCAACACTGTCCTCGTGGATTACCAGCAGTCCAGGATTTATGTATTTCCCTTTTTTACTCAAATGAAGATACTGAAAAAAACTGGACTGTTGGTGGTCCATGAGTACTGGGTTAGGGACCTCTGTTTTAAAGGTTGCTTTATGACCTAACCTAATCTACACATTTTGTCAAACATATCCTGGCGCCTGCAGTGCCTGTTTTAAGAAGCTTGGCTGGCACTTGTCATCTCTCTCTAAAAATGCAAACTAGCAAATCAGCCTGTTCCTGTACTTTGCATGCTTATAAATTCTATGAACCATTGAGTAATAATATAATGATTAGAGCAACTAAAAAAAATGCAATAATTTTGACAGATGTAGCCTTTGTCTTTGCACCTATTTACACTACATCTCTCACAGTTGGTCATTCTCTGTTGGTCTTTTTCTGCCTGTCTATGTCTTTTCCCATTAATGTCTTTTTCCACATCATTTTAGGCAAAGTTAAATTTCAAATTATTTTTGACAACATCAATATTTAATTTGTCATTTTAGTATGTGATATTGTGCTTTGAAACATCTGTCAAAAAAAGTGTGACTATTTTCTACCCCCCCTCCCCCCAAAAGAAGTTCCCCTTAATTGTCTATGTGTTTATCCGATATGCATAACAGAAAATAAAGTGAAAAAACATGTAAAAATTTATATTGTTGATATACTGACAAGAATTTTGGCTGTGAAACTCTAAATATTGCTATATTTGGTCAATAAATGTAAAAGAAATTCATTGTAAATGAAAAGTACTTTTCTTCAGTAAAGGTGTTGAGAGTCCACTCATAGTTTCTTCCTGGTCAAATTTCACAGGAAAAAAAGCAAGCCTTCTCAAGATAAATGTTAAAGCTCCTGTCTATATCCATCTCTCTCTGTAGAAAATAAAATGTTGCCAAACAGAGCTAACCACTGTTTAGCACATTCCCATGCAATTTAGGGAAAGTATAACACAAGCAGAAACTGGTACTAAAACAATAGTTGAATTAAGTTTGCATCAGGTGAATTCATGAATTTTAGTCAGCAGGGGAGCGTTTAGACATATCTCTGGGCCAGCAGCTGCTTCCCTTTACTGTGAAACACAAAGCTGTTGTGAACCACTGAAAACAGATCTAGAAGTTTGATGACCCACATACTGTCTTTCACAGTTGGAGTGGGTGGTGGATGCAGAATGAAAGCATCTAAAACAAGAGTGCGTTTTGAGCTACTATGCTCTTTCCTGTACCCCTGAGACCTACGCATTTTTGGTTGATAAGTCATCTGGGGCACAGACAAGAGATGGAAAGAATAGAAGAGCACACAAAGTGCTCATGTATCATGGGAATAAAAAGGTTTTAAATGAACATTCACATTGTCAAAACTCAACACGGAAGCCACGTCACAGTAAAGAAAATGTTTATTTTACCTATTTGTGACAATCCTGAATGAGAAAAGTGCTTGCTTGATGGTGACCTTGAGCTTTAAAGGGTATGTTCCGTGAGTAAATGTGCAATATTTCAACTTTCCTACGTAATTATTGCAATGTGAGAAGTAATCAACAACGTTCAATTAAAAATATATATATTTGCCTCTTCAGGATGAAGTTCTGTAGAATTGGAGATTGAAATGCAGACATTTTCTGTCTCACTCATCAACTAATTTCTAGAACAAAATATTAGAACAAATTAAATAACAACCTTGGACACTCAAGCAACTCTTTCTCCTTCTTCTTTGCAAAGACCATCAATGGTGACATCAGTGACGTATTTGCCGCAAGGCAAGCAAGGCATTTGCCTTGGACGGCACTTTCCAGGGGACGGCAAGAAACGCCGCCCCCAAATGCCCAGGCAAATACATTCTTAGCCTGGTGGCAGTTAGCTAGCTGAGTTCCAAGGCGGGCAGCGAGGGAGCACTGATTTGTGAGCTCTCTCTGCTGAGAGTGAAGCCGGAATATTGTGTGTCTGAGTGATTGTGTGTGTCTGTCAGTGAATGTGTGTATGTCTGAGTGATTGTGTATGCCTGTCAGTGTGTGTGTCTGTGAGTGGGTGTGTGTGTGTGTCAGTGAGTGAGTGTGAGTGTCTGCGTCATTGTGTGTATTTGTTAGTGATTGTGTGTGTCTGTCAGTGTGTGTCTGTGAGTGAGTCAGTGAGTCAGTGTGTGTGTCTGTCAGATTGTGTCAAATCAGTGTGTGTGTGTGACAGGAAGGGGTGGGGCAAATGTAAATTAGGGGTGCTCGAGTTCTGTCATGCCTAGGGCAGCACAGATTGAAAATACATTACTGGGTGACATCGTAAACTTAGGGTGCTATGGCAGAAGTACATTATACTTTTCTAAAACTGTCCCCTATGGGCATATTCTTCTTCAACCTATGTTACTTCATCCACAAGAACCACAGCAGTGGTGTGCTCTTGCCCATGCCGAGACACTGATGTCTATAGAGAATCCTGCTAGACTCTGTGAGCCTCAATATCATGTCTAGTGATAAGTGAGACAATTTCTAACACCCACAACAGTCACTACTGACGTCTGTGGAACCTGACTAAACATGATAGCAGAAGCTCCACTGTTTGACAAGTTAAACTTTTTCCATAAATTAGTCCCTATTATGTGCTATGCTATCTTTTTACTGAGCTGGAATTTCAAAATAATTCTAGTGCA
Source organism: Pelobates fuscus (assembly GCF_036172605.1). Classification (NCBI taxonomy): domain Eukaryota; kingdom Metazoa; phylum Chordata; class Amphibia; order Anura; family Pelobatidae; genus Pelobates; species Pelobates fuscus. The sequence goes on along the minus strand of NC_086318.1, from coordinate 384,331,918 downwards.
GAAAATATGAGCATTTCATAAATATGTTAGAAATACATTTATTTTTGTGTGCCAGTTACACTTTAAACTTCATAATATACAATTCAGTAGAGTACCATGAAAGTTTATTATTTCTGGTCATAAACGTCTGATTTGGGGTTTAGATCCATGTACATTTTATACATCAATCATTCATAGGTGTTTTTGCCAGTGGTAATTAAAAGATGGAATTAGCTTGCTCGCTAGCCTGTAACTGAGTGCATACAGGTGTTTTTCAGGCACATTTATACACGCCAAGTGTTACATAGGACTAAATAGACCAGTGTGTAAAGATTGTATTAATTTATATTGAATTAATGTTTTGTAATTTATTATATTAGTATAAATAACAGGAGAAGTATTCACTTATTCCTGGATTTTACCAAATAGAAATTTGAATTACAAAACTGAATCTAGCTGCTCTGGAAATTTATTTATTAATTTATAAAATATTTTACCAGGAAGGATACATTGAAATAAAAATCTCCAACTCAATTATAGTTACAGCTATTGCTGTCTATGCTGCAATTGGATTTTTAAGATTTAGGGAATAGCCATGAATATGTTTTTAATGCACATAATTCAGGCAGAACTACATTTGGCATGTTGTGCAGTCAGAGGTGCTAGATGGCATTCCCATTTAACTGGAGCTAATTACATTTAAATAGCTACATACAAAGAACACCAATTTCAGTGGGAGTAGAAGAAATGATCATGATTCTACATTGATTTGTTCATTAATAATTTCTTTCTATATTTCTTTTCTGAAACTTTTGGAAATGGTGCTGTGGGTGGCGTGTAAAATATTTATTTTAAATGTTATATTTGTTTTTTGATAACTTTCCATTTTTTATTTGTCTGTCCTGCAACAAGTAATCACCCATAACAAAAACAGTAACAGGGGAAAATAAACAGTTTACTAAACAGGCATTTGACCCTGTAATAATATGGCTTGCCTTGAAATTTGAGTTCCTACGCTGAAATAAGTCAACAGATTTTATAGAAGAAAATTAACGATACAATTAAAATCATAACCAAGAATTAAAACCTTTGTTTCTTTGTAATTACTAAGGAGTTACTAAAACCTTTGTTGATCCCACAGATAAAGCTACCATGCTGTTCTGTAACTATAACTATAATTATTATAATAGCATAATACACTGTATTAAACTTAGCACATTTAGTAACTGTGATATACATACCTCCCAGCTTCCGCTGTCCAGGAATTGGGTTGCAGGTTGCATGGGGTAAAGAGGTGGGTTAGTGACACGAAAAAGGGGAGCACCCAGCAAGAAAGGGAGCTGTTCCGCCCACTTTACTGGCAGGTCAGCCTGGTGTGACTATTGGAACTGTTATATGGATTTTGCTCAGAGGAATTGACTGTGGGATCATATCCTGAAAAAGTGGGCTAATCATATTTGCTATTTACCTGTTTCAGCTTGCCAAGCAGCTTGTGTTTAACTATTTTTCTTCTAACATTGCTGAAAATCCACTTTTTATTTAAAGGTAAAGCTTTGTAGTAATTTTTTCACAAAGTATATTGTAAAGATACGGTAATTCTCATAGGGAGAAAATTGGAGTTCCTGATCATCGCTGTTAATGGAAAATGTTGCTTTTAGCTAATATATGTGTATAATATTAAATGCTCATTCTCCTTAGAGATTCCTTAGAATCTCCTTAGATTCTTAGATTCTCCTTATACTATTAAATGCTCATTCTCCATTCTTCGGCAGATTCAGTTTTTACACAATATCCACAATATCCTTATCATTGCTATTATGTTGAAATAAACAGTCCAGACTTTCTGTGACTGTCCAATCACAGACTTCCCAGTGCAACTTAATGAGAAGTAATTGCAAGGCAGGTGCTCTGGCCAATTGCTGCCTCTTGAGTTTAGCTTCACTGAAACCAGGAAGTAACAGGACTAGTTGTCTAACAGCCATGGAGATGTATAACAAGGTTAATTTATAAAAGTGCCAATTTCTATTGAAATCTACACCTTTTGTAAAATCAGAAAGTGATGACACACACTTTCCACTGGAGGCATTTCAGCAAATTAAAGTTATTTTAGGGGTCTGGAGTGTCCCTTTAAGGTAAACCAAAGTAGTAATGTGGGTGACAATATCATGATACTGCAGCTCTAGTCACTACCCCATCAGAGCTCCATATACTTAGTCTTTCCCACTTTAATGCTCTCACATACCTGCCATGTGGTACACATAAAAGTAAGCTCTGAGTCAGCCATCCATGCACAACCACACATTATCCTCTCCTGAAGAACAAGCAAAAAAAACGTGTGCCTATGTGAGATTAGTATATGTATGTGTTCAAGTGTGTCTGACATTTGTAAGTGTGTTTATGTTTATGAATGAATATATATGTGCATGTCTGTGTGTTGATTACTCAAGCCTTCTTAGTTTTCCGACAAGGAGGTGATCTTTGGGCAACAACTTTGCACAGAGGCGGTGTCACCGGATTAGGTAGTTGAGAATCACGTTGCCGCTCTTGCAGTGTCCTCCAGAATCTCTGACATATGGTGTCAAATGCCCTCAGAAAGCCAGCTTCCCACCTGCTGATCGATGTCTGGGCGTCATGTGGCGGAGCAGCGTTGTCGTCGGACATTTTGGTTAGACCATGTGGGAGTTGTTTGTGCAGTGATTTCCCAGTAGCATTTCAGAGTCGAGTGCTATTTGGTGGGGACCAGGTTAACCTCCAACTGGACCACAGGGGGGAAGAGGGAGCAGGGTTCTGGCTGCACACATGGTAAGCCCGACCAGGTCAGTTTCGGAGGATTGGCCGCCTCCACTGTCAAGCCCCAGACTAGGCCTCAAGTGTCATCCATCAGCTGCCATGAGCTATGAATACATCTCGTTTTGCCACACGCATGTTGAGATGCCCAGGAGTCTCCAGGTGTAGTTTTTAAGGCTGAAGGGGCTAATAAGCAGTGATTTTGAGCTATTATGCGAGTAGTGATCAGGACCCGACGTGATTAGCATCCACTCAGCTTGATGGTCAGACCCCGCCTCCCTTTTTTCACCAAGATCTTGTATTGATGATGGGAGAGTCGGACCACTGCACAAAGTCTGGACTTTGTGGTGGCCAATCCATGTGTGAAAATGATGTCCCATGCTCCCTGAACCAATCTTTCACAATTTGAGCCCGATTAATCCTGGCATTGTCATTTTAGAATATGTCCGTGCCATCAGGGAAGAAAAAAATCCATTGATGGAAAAAAACTTGTTAATTCAGTATATTCAGGTAGTCAGCTGACCTCATTCTTTGGGCACATAATGTTGCTGAACCTAGACCTGATCAACTGCAGCAACCCCAGATCATAGCACTGCCCCGATAGGCTTGTACAGTAGGCACTAGGCATGATGGGTGCATCACTTCATTTGCCTCTCTTCTTACCCTAATGTGCCCATCACTCTGGAACAGGGTAAATCTGGACTCAGACCTTCTTCCATTGCTCCAGAGTCCAATATTTATGCTCCCTAGCAAATTGAAGCCCTTTTTTCCGATTAGCCTCACTGATTAGTGTTTTTCTTAAGGCTAAACAGCTGTTCAGTCCCAATCCTTTGTGTTCCCTTCACATTGTGTGTGTGGAAATGCTCTTACTTTCACTACTAAACATAGCCCTGAGTTCTACTGTTTTTCTACGATTTGATTTCACCAAACGTTTAAGTGATCGTCGATCACGATCCATCAGGATTTTTTTCCAACCACATTTCTTCCTCAAAGACGATGGTTCCCCACTATACTTCCAGATTTTAATAATGTGTTGGACAGTTCTTAACCCAAGTAGTTTCTGCAATCTCTTTAGAAGTTTTCTCTGCTTGATGCATGACAATGATTTGACCCTTCTCAAACAGACTAACATCTTTTCCACCACCACGGGATGTGTCTTTCGACATGGTTGTTTAAGAAATGAGAAGCTACTCATTGCATCAGTTGGGGTTAAATAACTTGTTGCCAGCTGAAAGATAATCACCCATGCAGTAACTATCCAATAGGAGGCTTTTACCTATTTGCTTAGTTAAATCCAGCTGGCCAGGCAGTGTATATTTGCCGGTCTGTGCCTGTCTGTACATGTTTTTCTATAAATGCCCACACATACATTAGTATTCTAACAGATGACATTTTTATACGCATTCTTATACACGTCACATTTACACATATTGCATGCATATTATCATTTACATATTTAGATGTTACTCTGATGAAAACTATAATGTTAGAGGACAAAATTGATGGGTATATAGGGTCATGGCATTACCCTTATAGCCCAATGCAGTATGTAGTAACTACATGATATTCATTCAAAACAAATTAACTTTTATTACAATCATATCCAACAAGACATTTATACAATTGTTTGTAAATTAAACATATATATATATATATATATATATATATATATATATATAGCATTCCCTTCAATCTTCATTGCTATATTATTGTTGCTTATTACTTTTCATTGCTCTCGTAGTTTTCCCGCATCATCTAAGGACTGATAAAAACATTCCACAATAGTGCTACATAGTGTCTTTTTACTAAAAGCAATAAGGATTTTAAAGCTTGATAGTTTTCACATTATCGATGCATTGGTCTCCATAGGTTAACACTGCACAACAAGATTCTCTTATGTTGGTTGTAATTTAATAAGTTAAACCATTAAAAAACAAATTACATTACATATATCCAGATGTCTCAATGCCTCTACTAAAACAATGCCTTACCGAGTTCTTTTGTTTAATGCTCAAAAAAGATTATAACCGCTCACACATTTTCATGGTGGTTTATCGGTTTACATCTACGAAATTAAAACCTCAAATCCAAAATTTCTATTTGAAAATTAAATTATAATGTATATGTATGATGAATTTTGCATACACTTGCCATTTTAATGAAATAGATTTATTTAGACTTGTTTTTTTTTCACAACTATTGGCAGGAGCATTGACTGTCAGTCTGAATGAGATTGAGTTTTGGCCTCGTATACAACACCTAAAATTCAATTTACAAAAGCCAACTAAAGTTGCAAATAATCCTTGATGCTCTCCCAGGTGAGCCGCTTGCTACATGCTAATACTTCTAATGCAAGATAACTTTAGCTAATTATGAGCTAGTTTATTCTCCCTTGCTAAATTTTGGCAGGTTGCTTCTGCAAATTATGAAAAATAAATGTGAAATATGCAGATGTCTTTGGTTTGAAGCAGATGTTTGGTCCTTCCTGCCAGAATCTAATCAGTTGTTTCCCAAGAGTTTATTCTCCAAAACTGTCCAAGAATAGTTTAAAAAACATGAAGGGGATAGGGACAATACACACGGAACTGTGATATTATAAGCTTATGAGCTATACTGTGAGCATCAAAGGTTTTCAAGTCCCAATACAAACCAACAAATAAAAATAAATAAATATAGACGTTAGGACACACTTTTTCATTTTGAGACATTGGCAAGTTATTTTACCTGCATGTGTGCATGTATGTAAACTATATATATATGACTTAATTTATAGTATTGATCATTATTACAATGTACACATTTTATTACTCAAGAAAACCTTTTAGATACCATTTAAAAATGTCTACATGGAAATCAAAATAATATAAAGCATTCTTTGCCAAGATAATCCTGGATTGCCAGGGACAATACTGTAATCTTTATCTGGCGTAATGAGTTTACCCTGCCAAATCTTTTCCAATAAAGCTAATTGTAACCTTTGGATTATTTTCTGTTTCTGGATCCAAGATTATACTAGATGATAACAGCGACACATTATTCTTACACACTTTTATGTAAGGCATAAACACTATATTCTACTCTTTAAATTATTTATTTAGAGTAAAAAAGCTGCCTATACTGAAATATATTACTTATCAATTGTGTTTTAATCAAACTAAGTTTTGTTTTATCATTTTTATTTTATGTACTGGGAAATTATGTAACTTTTTAAAAAAAAAAAATTGTAATCACTAAAGATTATTACTATTCACTAAAGAATATTATATGTATTTTAATATCTATATATATATACAGTTAGGTCCAGAAATATTTGGACACTGACACAAGTTTTTTTGTTATATTGGCTGTTTACCAAATAAATAAAGATACAGTTAAATATGGACTTAAAGTACAGTCTCTCAGCTTTAATTTGAGGGCACACATATCTAAATTGGGTGTAAAAAAGGTGTAGGAAATACAGCTCTTTAATATGTAGCCCCTCTTTTTCAAGGGACCAAAAATAATTGAACAATCGACTCAAAAGCTGTTTCATGGGCATGTGTGGGCTATTGTTTTGTTATTTCCTCATCAATTTAGCAGGAAAATGGTCTGGTGTTAATTCCAGGTGTGGAATTCACATTTGGAATCTGTTGCTGTCAAATGAGCTCTCAGTTGCTGTAAAATAGTCAAACAAGGTCTCAGTGCAAGTAAAACAGGACACAACATGACACATTTATCAGAAAGGTAGCAGGAACATTAGGAGTGGCAAAATCAACAATTTTGTACATTCAGAGAAAAAAAAAGGCATTGTTGAGTTCTGTTGTTTTCCGTGGTCTGGACGTCCACGGAAAACAGCAGTGGTGGATGATCAAAGGATTATTTCCATGGTAAAGAAATACCCCTTCACAACATCCAACCAAGTAAAGAACACTTTCCGGGAGGTATCAAATTCTACCATAAAGAGAAGACTTTACGAGAGCAAATACAGAGAGTTACACAAGGAGCAAACCATTCATAAGGCTCAAGAGTAGAAAGTCCAGATTAGACTTTGCCAAAAAACAGCTTAAAAAAAGCTAGCCAAGTTCTGAAACAGAATTCTTTGGACAGATGGAACTAAGGTCAACGTGCACAAGAATGATGGGAAGAAAACAGTATGAAGAAAGCTCGGAAAGAATGGCTCATGATCCAAAGCATACCACATCATCTGTAAAACACAGTGGAGGAAGTGTGATGGCATTGGCATGCATGGCTTCCAATGGCACTGGGTCACTAGTGTTTATTGATGATGGGACAGAAGACAGAAGTAGCCAGATGAATTCTGAAGTGTATAGGGATATATTGTCTGCTCAGATTCAGCCAAATGCAGCGAAGTTGATTGGACTGCGCTTCACTTCACAGATGGAAAATGACTCGAAAAACATTTTGAGAATGCTACCAAGGAGGTTTTCTAGGTAAATAAGTGAAATATTGTGCAATGGCCAAGGCAATCACCTGATCGCAACCCGATCGAGCATGCATTTCACTTGCTGAAGACAAAATTTAAGGCAGAAAGACCCACAAACATCAACTGAAGATAGCTGCAGTAAAGGCCTGGCAGGGCATCGCAAAGGAGGAAATTGGTGATGTCCATGTATTCCAGACTGCAGCAGTAATGGCATGCAAATGATTCTTGACAAAGTATTTTGTTTATGATTGTGTTAAATTGTCTAATTACATTTAAGCCCCTAAAAAAAGGGGGACTGTGGATGAAAATGGTTTCTAAACATGTATATGAAAATTCCTAAACATTTTATACAAATACATTCTGCTCAGAAAGCTCTGCTTACCTGCCTCCTTGTTCTAGCACTGATTTTCATCCTGTAAGAACACATTCACTTCTAGAACTCCATTCTTTTTTCTCTTCATCCATGTGGCGAGACTGAAAAGAGTCCTCCTTCTCTATAGCAAACTTTGTTGGCCAAACTTCGTGTCTACATTCTAGCAGTCAGAGATGGTGAAGAGAGAGTGCTTTAAACACCCACAGTAAATAGAGGGGTTGCTTGTGCAATAAATATACTTACATATAGAAATTATTTTTATGTCCTTATTGAACTTTTGTGGAGCCACATTCCCAGGAAAGCTATTCATTTCTGTTTAACAACCTATACGTTAGATACCGTATTTGACTATTAATATTTGCTTTTGCTATTATGACTGTCAAAAATGTTATTTCCTCTTCCTTTCAAATAGGCAATTTTATAAAGAAAATAACTTGGCTATAAAGGTCTTACAATTTAAATCATTTAAATCATTAGGATGAAATATATCAATCCTCAATTTAAAGCAATATTACTATTGGTTAATTAACAGAATTCATCCAATCCAAACTGATTCTAAGGTTTGGTTAGATGTATATGCTGTCATTTACATAAATACATGTATATATATATGTTAAATGTATACACATATGTATTATATCTATGTCTATGACTATGTTCTATCTAGAGGACATTATTAACCTCTTTACTACTAAGTGGTTTGCAAAAAAAGTTTTACATTTAATTCTCCATGTATACTTTGCCCCATATATATATATTGTTCTGTAAGTAGTCACGATGCATATTTATTCTCAGCATCGGTAGTCAAATTGCCCCCTGACTTTAATGCTCCCATTTTTGCACATGTTGCCTCCCTGCTCTGAGAAGGATTTCATACAGTTTAAACTCACATGAGCAGGATGTGAAACAGATTGTCACGACTAGTAATGTGGTCCAGCACGCAGAATCTATGTAAACATATACATAAGTCAGAAAAGGAAAAATAACAGGACAGAGCGTAAACCGGACCTTAGAATGGCCGGACTAATACGCTAGAGACAGAGAATGGTCAAAGGGAAAGCCGAGGTCAAGGAAGCCAGAAAATACTCAATACCGATAAGACAAGCCAAGTCAGGGAAACCAGAGATCAGAATAACCAGGGAAACGCCAAGGATCAGGATACCAGGAAATCAGAAACACGAAACTAGCACTTTCAGGAAACCAGGAAACTGAAACCACGACATGGCAAAGTACTAGGGTGAATTAGGGGTTTAAATACCCCTCTCTAAGCTATGATTGGTCAGAGGGCGACCTCTGACCCCAGAACGTACGTGTGCGTTGACGTCGTGACGTCACGCACACGTTAGTATAATTCTCGGGGGCGGGGCTATCCATAGACGCGACCACGTGGTCGGCGCCATATTGGATTCGGGCGTGATGCCCGGAAGAACTACACGCGCGGTTCCCGGCTCGCCGACGAGCAGGTAAGCTCGTGTAGTCGGAGCGGTCGTGCCGGTCGGGCACGACCGTGAGGCTCGGCGGGCCGGTGACCGCAACACAGATTCATGACTGCAGTACACTTAGACAATATACACTGAACACAATTATAACGCAACACTTTTGTTTTTGCCCCCATTTTTCATGAGCTGAACTCAAAGATCTAAGACTTTTTCTATATACACAAGAGGCCTATTCCTCTCAAATATTGTTCTCAAATCTGTCTAAATCTGTGTTAGTGAGCACTTCTCCTTTGCCGACATAATCCATCCACCTCACAGGTGTGGCATATCAAGATGCTGATTAGGCAGCATGATTATTGCAAAGGTGTGCCTTTGGCTGGCCACAGTAAAAGGCCACTCTAAAATGAGCAATTTTACCACACAGCACAATGCCACAGATGTTGAGAAAGTATGCAATTGGTATTCTGACTGCAGTAATGTCCACCAGAGCTGTTGCCTGTGAATTGAATGTTCATTTTTCTACCATAAGCTGTTTCCAAAGGCGTTTCAGAGAATTTGGCAGTACATCCAACCGCCTCACAACCACAGACCACGTGTAACCACACCAGCACAGGACCTCCACATCCAACATCTTCATCTTCAAGATCGTCTGAGACCAGCCAGCTGCTGCAACAATCGGTTTGCATAACCAAAGAATTTCTGCACAAACTGTCAGAAACCGTCTCAGGGAAGCTCATCTGCATGCTCGCCATCCTCATCGGGGTCTCGACCTGATTGCAGTTTGTCTTCGAAAGCGACTTGAGTGGGCAAATGCTCACATTCGATGGCGTCTTTCACTTTGGAGAGATTTTCTCTTCACGGATGAATCCCGGTTTTCACTGTACAGGGCAGATGGCAGACAGTGTGTATGGCGTTGTGTGGGTGAGCGGTTTGCTAATGTCAATGATGTGGATCGAGTGGCCCATGGTGGCGGTGGGGTTATGGTATTGGCAGGCGTATGTTATGGACAACGAACACAGGTGCATTTTATTGATGGCATTTTGAATGCACAGAGATACCCTGACAAAATCGTGAGGCCCGTTCTTGTGCCATTCATCCACGACCATCACCTCATGTTGCAGCATGATAATGCACGGCCTCATGTTGCAAGGATCTGTACACAATTCCTGGAAGCTGAAAACATCCCAGTTCTTGGATGGCCAGCATACTCACTGGACATGTCACCCAAAAGAGAAATTTACAGAAAAAAATGATCCTCTAATTGACCTAGACAAATCTCTGATGGCAGTATCACAAAAAGAAAGGTCAGAACTCGTGGAAATAAACCCCAAACCAATGACAACTCCCATTTCATGCCGGTCATTTTTAATTTGAATAATAACAGTCACAAAGTAAGAACATCATCAAAAAACACTGGCATTTTTTTAAAACCTAGGGTAGTTTTTAGAGGTGCTCCCCATTTTAGAACAATTTTAACTAAAAATTACACAAAAACCAACACAAACCAATCCTTATCTTTCTTATCCCAATCAAAAGGCTATTTTAAATGTAATAAATGTAAAGTTTGTAAATCAACTGATCATAACATAAAATAAAAAACTACGCTCTTTACATCAAATATCATGCATAAAATATATCCTATTAAAGATCTCATCTTTTGTAACACTAAAAAATTAATATATCTACTGAAATGCCCCTGTGGACTCCAGTATGTCAGGATGACAACTAGATGTCTTAAAACAAGAATGGCTGAACACTGCTGCAATATTACTAAAGGATATCTCAACCACTCCGTGTCTAAACATTTCCTTACTCCCGGAAAAAAAATACTTACAATGTATGGGAATCCAAAAATGGAAGATCCCTTGGAGAGGTGGAGATATAAAAAATACCATAGGTCAAAAAGAAATGTGTTGGGTCTTTCTTTTAAAAACCTTGGTCCCACATGGCCTAAATGTGGATTTTGACCTTTTAATTTCCTTTAACGTTTTCAGTTACCTTATTACCATACCATTATTTGCAACTTTAGGACTTTCTATAATTATGTACAAGTGTTATTTTTATGTATTTACCCATGTGCATTCATATTGTTTCTTATATCTACACTTTTATATTTACTTCTATATTTACCAATCTACCTGGACTATTACTTAGATTTTATACTCTGTACTTCATTTATGTACCTATATATTTAGATTTCCTTTATTTATCTTCCTCTATTATCCACTAGAGGTCTTATTTTATATCCTTCCCCATCCCCCTTACCTCTAACTTATATATTTCTTTACCCTCTCCCTTCTCCCTAACCTTAGAGCTCTCCTATATTTCCCATTACACTCTCACATCAGTTTAGATCACTTTCTGTGATCTCCCTTTCTTCTGTAAACTATCCCCATATACAGGATCACATCATTGTAATGCAGCCTCTATTCCCTTCCATCCCTTTTCCCACCCTCTCTGCCCGCCCATCTACCTTACCGATGCCCACTTTACATCTCACGTCCTTTACACTTATCCTTGTCCACCCCAGGTAGTTTGATCCCTCCTTCCCTCCCTGCTCATGCTGCCCGCCCTTCTCTAACACCTACACCACGTCCACCTCTCATCCCATTTGCATGAGCCATCCTCGCTCCTCCCCTGTCCCTTCCCACTTTCCCCTCCCTATCCATCTCGCACATCCCATTCGCTATATCTATCGCATCCCATTCCCCGCCCTCTCTGCCCGCATATGTACCTTACACACGTCCACTTTACATATCACGTCCATTCCACCTATCCTTGCCCCCCCAGTCAGCTCCATCCCACTTCCCCTCCCTGCACATTCCGCCCACCCATCTCCTTCACTCTATATTTATTCTGGATACACTCAGACCACGCCCACCTCTCATCCCACTTGCACAAGCCGTACTTGCTCCTCCCCTGTCCCTTCCCACTTTCCCTCCCTGTCCATCTTGCCCATCCCATCCACCCATTCCTTTCACTCACATCGCTACTCATTTACACCTCCTGTATGTATCAGCCACACTACAAATCCCAGAATCCACTACCGATCACGCCCAAAATGACCGCCGATCACGTGATCGCAAATTTTCTTAATATCATTAAAAATAAGCCTCGTTTTCACCATTTTTATCAATATTTAGCAACTACTGTGCACTGCTTGGCAATGAAAGCCAATTTCATAAATCTTCTGATAAATAGTTACATAGCTGAAAAGAGACTTGCGCCCATCAAGTTCAGCCTTCCTCACATTTTTTTTTTGCTGTTGATCCAAAAGAAGGCAAAAAACCCAGTTTGAAGCACTTCCAATTTTGCAACAAGCTAGGAAACAAATTCCTTCTTGACCCCAGAATGGCAGTCAGATTTATCATTGGATCAAGCAGTTATTACACTACATTGAAAGATTATATCCCCATCCGGATTGTTCTTACAGTAAAAAAACCTTTCCTTTGCCTTAGACGAAATCTTATTTCTTCCAGTCTAAACGCATGACCTTGTGTCCTATGTAAAGTCCGGTTTGTGAATAGATTTCCACACAATGGTTTGTATTGGCCCCGAATATATTTGTATAATGTTATCATATCCCCTCTCAGGCGACGTTTTTCTAAACTAAATAGGTTTAAATTTGTTAACCTTATGATTGTGATGTTGCGCCTTCACCTTGGACCTTTACATACAATCGTGTTCTGCAAACTTTTGTGGCCTTTCACTTCAGTAGTGAAATATTTTTTTCTGATGTTGTCACTTTATAATAGCAACAGTTGATAGAAACTCTTACAGGGCAAAAATCTGATGAATCATCAGAGTTATTCACTAAACCATGAATTTTGGTGAATTACATATGAATTGCATAATTTAGGCCACAACTTGGCTAAAATCACACTAATGGGTATTTAGTCTTTACCTTTACTATTCAGATTTAATTAGCAAAAATCCAGAGTCTGGTGTATAACTCTATAGGTGTCATTCTTTGACTTTGGCACATTCAAAGTCACCAAGTTCTGCAGTATAGACCATTTTACTGCGGCGATTGAGTAGCTGTGTATACATGTGAGCAAAGGATGTGCTTTGGATTGCAGAAACCACTAATTAGAAGGGACATAGTGTACACCACTTGTATTTTATGTTATCAGATTGTGTTCCAAAATATGAATTAAGCTTGCATCTTTTGAAATATGACTCACAATTTTTGTTTCATATTTAAATAATTTAACATATGTTTCTAGCCTTTGCGCTAACCTCAAATTAAAAATATATATTTGATATATACAATTAAAACCCAATACAATTATTAAATGAAATAATAAACATTGTGCAAAACACACAATACGAAAATACAAGCCGAATTTGGAAAAATATTTTTTTTTTAAAAATGGTTTAAAAAAAATAGAAATCTAATTTTTAGAAATGTGTGTTTTTGTTAGATATATAAAGAGAGAAATTGCTTCTCATATTTTTAAGCTGATACCCGCTGCTATGTTTAGTGCATAAATGCTATGGATACCGTCTTTGCAATATTAATTTTTAATTGATGATACTCATTAGGAGACACTTTAAACAGAGCAATTATCATTTATCTTGATATATTATTTACTAGGCCTGACTGTCATGGTTAGGGACCAGTGATGAGTGCACAGGGAATACACAGAATATGCTGGACTGAAGCTTTTTCAGTTTAGAATGCAGATGAGGCAGCAAAAAAATTCTAAGTTCTGACGTGCAGGCAAACTGCATGGTTCCTAATCAAAACACAGGGGGCACCTTCTTAAGACAAGCCTGGAAGGGTATTTAATGAACATGCACAGCAATTTTAATGAAAACCACAGCTTATCAATTATTAATTCATGAATGTTTTTCAATAAAAACTTCACTTTTGTCAAAATTTTGATTGCATTGTATCCTTTTGCCTCGTACTAGATGCTTAACATCAATTAGCTCTTGTGCAAGACTAGCACTTTCCAGAAATATTTTCTTGACACGCATTGTCATGATTTTTGTATATGTTTCTTTGCTTGAATGTGTTCGACTAATTTCTTTATTTTGGAAAATACTGTAATGTAATCAGCGTTGGGCATTATTGAAACATTTAGCTATCCATTCACATCTTACAGTATATACACACACCATTTGTTTTGTATTGTGTTTTAATGCAAAATGAGCTTACGTTTATCTAACTAAGAAAATCACTTTCCAGAAATGTGATCGGTCCTTTAACTTAATGGAAAAGGACAATAAACGATTTAACCTCAAACCCCCATCTGCACTGTACAGTAGACTGCATGGATTCCCAAATACAATCAAAGGAGGATGATATAAAAAAAGATTATAGGCACAACAGTAGAAGCTATGACACATATGTATATATAAATATATATATATATATATATATATATATATATATATATATATTTGGCATATTCCTCATTCTAGGGTCTTCCACCAGATGCCATGGAGTTTGAGGGTTTTGCACAGTATCTTACCTGTTCCTATAACTGCACTCTTGTGGACAGCAATCTCAGATGTTCAACCTGGAATCTGCTGAGCCACTGCTTCAGCATGGGGTCACAGCTCCAAGTGCTCCTATCACACCTGGGATTACTACTGCTTTCACTTTCCACATCCTTTCTAGCTCCTCTTGCAGTCCTTGATTATTGTTCACATTCTCATTAGACATGTTAATTAGTTTTTGTACGAATACAATTTTGTTCGAAAATTCTTGATTTTTCGTATTTGTTTACTAAAACGTAAACGAAAGCCCTACATATGAAATATAAATAAAACGAAAGGGCAAATGCCGAATGCATTACCTTTTCATTTTGTTTCTTTCGTTTAATAGACTCCATGCTGGAGGGGAATTTACCCCCACAGCACGGAGAAAATAGCACTGAGCAAGTAGCGGAAAAAAAGCAAGGAGGGAGCCGGCAGCGCTCTTAGCCTCCATGGGCGGGTGGGGAGATCAAAGATCTACTTCATCGGCCCACAGCAGCATGGAGGGAGGCAGGAGAGGACCCGGGGAGCTCTAGCCGCGGCAACGCTCAGATCTCGCAAGAGTGAACTCTAGCCCTGCAGGCTAGAGTTAACTCTTCAGTGGACGGTGGCACATGGCAGCAAGGATCCCCCCTCCCCAAGGTAAGAAGGGAGGGGGATATTTACTAATCTGTCCCCACCTCAACCCCCACAATCCCTCCAAACATACAGCACACACACACATACAGCACCCTCACAAACACACAGCACCCTCACAAACACACGACATCCAGTAGGTGTGCATATCTGGTCCTGGTGCTGACCAACTTTTCACAGAGATGGAATGTTGTTGGATATTTCCCACTGTGATGGTACTGGTTCCTGTGCTGGAAGCATGCGTGGGTCAGCACCTTAGTGTTATGTGATGTTTCTTTCTCCAATATGTTCTTCCAGTACTGATATTTATATTTATACCCTGCAGCTGTGCATACACTATGGATGGTTCTTTATTCTTGTAGCCTCTGCTGTAACTGTTCTATCTGGTTGCCTAATTTCCTCAGTAGGCAGGATCTATCCACCTCTATGAAGCATCCTATGTGTCTTGTCCATGGACATTTACTGGTGAGGCAGTCCGACCAGGATTCAAACCTTGCACTCCCGGTTCTAAGGCAGTGACATTACCACTCTGCTAACCAGTCTATATATATATATATATATATATAAATAAGGGAAAATATATAATAAAATATATAATTTTATTTTCAGGAACACAAAACTGATATTTATATTACATGGTAGATAGATATTTAAAATACTCTTTACTTTCTAGCATTTTTGTCAATTTATATATTTGCCAGCACTATTATTTGTTTGTTTTGGAAATGTTAGAAGAGGGATCCCCTGGACTGTAAGGAAAGGGAGGCATGACTGCTGCCACACAGTAAGGGGTGTGGACTTATGGGATACAATTGTGGCAATATGGGGGACCGTATAAGTATGTGTGCAAGGGGAGGGTACTCACCATTCCTAGAAAGAAGGCTGGAACAGGTTTTCCCTTCCGTCCCTCCCTCCCTTCAGGATGATTAGGTATGTGGTTCTGTGTTTTGCGGTGTTTGTTGTTTCTCTTTTCTTTTTGTCACAGCTATGGCGGAGGTCCTGGCCAGCGCAAGTAATGCAAGACAAGGCTTTGGGGAGTCGCAGTTGCCAGGGCTGATGGCAGAAGGCAGACTGTACGGACTCTTGGAATTATCCGGTATATCCGTCTGTTGGGTAATCACCCCAACAGCCGACAGGTGGTGATAAAGCTGGCTGAGTTGATATGTTGGAATAATGAAGCTGTGGCCGTTGCCCTTATCCAATACTCAGGTGTTTTGTCGTTATTGGGGGCAACGGGAATGTAAGTGGTCTGCAGTCATGTTCTTGAAACACCTGGGTTTGCACAGATACACATAGCTCACTTGAGTTTGCTAACGAGCCATTCAATTTATTACTGGCATATATATGAAGCCTATATTCATGTTAATTGAGGGGCCTATTCACTAAACAATGATCAGTGGTGAGATGAAATGTAAACATCGATCATTTAAAAAAGATTTTTTTAGAAAAACTACATTTGCAGATGGTCTTAAACTAACTATTTGGAAAACAGACAATATCACTTTATTCATCAAAATTAGACTTTTCAGCAAAGGTTTGAAGACATTATTAAAAATGTATTTGTTCTTGCTGGATGCTTAAAGACAGACCAGACAAACTTAAGCTGACTTTACAATGGCTACTGAATTTGAAAGACTAGGCCATTTGCCCCCTTCCCCACTATATTTTTATGTAATCATTATATCAAAAATACATTAAAATTAAAAAATTACACAATATAAAATCACGTACTTTTTCGGTTTAATATTACCTGTAAATCTTAGTGCTATTATAGCTTTCGAGGGTGTAGTATTACAGAATGTGCTTTGTTGTAAATTTTTAAACTTTTTACTGATAGCTGTCAGCAAACACCAAAAAATGCTAAGTAATATTTTCTCACCTGAAGGACAGGTTTTTAGTATCTCCATCCTCACAATAGCATGATGAACCTCTGATCGCACATGGATTTCCTAAAATGACTTAAGCACTGATGATTGATCCAGGGGAGATTATGTTGCCAAACCCTGAAAATCTCTATAGCTGATGAGGCCTGAGGACTGACTTTGATAATCTTTTTCCCAACAGAAACTTGTGGTATTCACAGGTGAGACATGATTATGTAAGGTAAAAAACAAACAGTCTGCATAAAAAACAAACAAAAACAGAAATGTAATATAACAATCCAGGAACCCTGTTGGTTGCACTTTGGGAAGATGAAAAAAGAATATATATATATATATATATATATATATATATATATATTTTTTTTTTTTTTCATATGTATATATACACTGAACAAAATTATAAACACAACACTTTTGTTTTTGCCCCCATTTTTCATGAGCTGAACTCAAAGATCTAAGACTTTTTCTATGTACACAAAAGGCCTATTTCTCTCAAATATTGTTCACAAATCTGTCTAAATCTGTGTTAGTGAGCAGTTATCCTTTGCTGAGATAATCCATCCACCTCACAGGTGTGGCATATTTTTTTTTTCAAATCTCAATTTTTTATTGAAAGTTTTTGTATTAACACACAAAAAAAAAAAAATTTGTTATGGGTACAGAAGGCAAGAGGGAAAGAGGAAGGGGTACACAAAAAATATTGCATAGATACAAATATATGTCATACAAATGAAACATATGAGACATCTTATTCTGTGGTACAGTGGGTCAGTCATTAAAACAAATAAAACAAAACAAAATAAGGCTATCCCATGCATATACATAACCATTGAAAGTTGTAAGTAGTGAATAGTAATTAATAATTAAGTATTTATTAATTAAGTAATTAAGTAATAAGTAGCGGCTCCATTACACGTGAGTGATTAGTGAAAAGTGAATAATGTAAAGGAGCGCTAATAGGCATGAAAGAAGGTTTCATAGGAAGTTTTGTCAGAGGCTTCTAGGCTTAGGGCTTAAACGCTGAAGGTGGGTTATTCCACTTAAGGATGACGTCCAGTAGCCACTGGCGGTTCCCATTGGCACCATTGGAGCAGGAATTTTTTGCACGTTTCTGTTTTTTGCCCATTCTTTTTCATAGGTATATGTAGTGTTGACTCTAGTGATCACTTCAGAGATGCTGGGAATACTTCCAATGGGCGGCTATGGTAGCTTTAGCGGCTATCAATACATTTATTATTGCTGCTTTTGAGGGTATATCTCCTATGTTGGGGAGTAAGTGTAATAGATATGTAGCTGGTGTCAGTGGAACATTTAGGCCTCCTACTTTGTGAAGTAACTTTTTTATGTCCAACCAATAAGGCTGAAGCTTCTCACATTCCCAGAATATATGTATAAGGGAACCTTTCGTTACCTTACATCTCCAGCATATGGGCGATACATCAGAGTAAACGTTGTTTAATCTATCAGGGGTCATATACCATCTCATCGTAATCTTAAAATACGTTTCCCAATGCGTTACACAATTGGAAGATTGTTTTGTGTGGCGAATGGCCTGCTCCCAAAGCAGGTCTGGAAACTCCTTGTCCAGTTCCGCCTCCCATTTTTGTCTGTAAGACAACCTGGCAAGCTTATTGGGTTCAAGTTGTGCTAAGTAACAATGTGTAAGAAATTTTGTATTGGAGAGCGCTTTGTGAGGAGAGTAGCGCAGACGCCCTAAATGACACAAGTTTTCAGGACAAATATACTGGACTGCATTGGATTGCAAGATATGTTTCACCCTTAGATAGAGGAACATGTCACGGGAAGGAAGATCATATAATGTTTGGAGTTCTGGAAAGGGTAATAGTCCTGTGTTATCGTATAGCAAGTAGACATGGGAGATACCATAGGTTGTCCAGCTTTGGAGTGGAAGGTTCGGTGACAGGTATGAAAGGGCCATCAAAGGTGCTATAAATAATTGTTCATTATAGGGGCAAACTGATGAGCTCCAGGCTCTCCATGATTTGATGAGAAATCTCGTATTCGGTAAGCTAATAGTCTTAGGGCAAGAGGGAGAGGACCAAAGCATCTCTGGTAGGGAGAGAATATTGCCACTATTGGACTCAAGATGGAGCCATACCGGTTTAGACTTGTGCGTCATAATATTTAGGCATTGTGCTAATATAGAGGCCTTATAATAGTTCTTAACATTAGGAACGCCAAGTCCTCCTTTGTTAATGGGACGCCATGTGGTATGGGATGATACCCTCGGAGGTTTCTTCTTCCAGATGTGGGCGTTAATGGCGGATTGTAATCTTTTGATGAGGGAGTTGGGAAGTGCTATGGGCAGGGTTCTAAATAAATATAAGATATTGGGCAGGATCAGCATTTTGACGGAATTGATCCTACCGAACCAGAATACGTGTGTATTAAGCCATGAATCTGTTTTTTTTTTTATTTCGGCTAGGACCACTTCGTGATTTTCCTTAACAATTTGTGCTCGTGATTGTGTTATTTTGACACCCAGGTAGGAAATAGAGGTTTTACGCCAGTCAAGGGTGGGTGGCTTGTAGAGTTGCCAATGTCTCTATATTTAACTTTACCGGGAGAATTTGAGTTTTTGTTACATTGTTCCGGTAGTACGATACTCTGCCGTATTCTGCTAAAGTGGATAGCAAATGAGGAATACTGTCCACTGGATTAGTAAGGAAGAGCATCACATAATCAGCAAAGAGAGAGAGTTTTTTCTCTCCTGCAGGGGTAAGTAAGCCAGGTAGGGAGGTGTCTTGCTTAATTGTTCTAACCAGTGGCTCTAGGCAAAGTATGAAAACCAGGGGTGACAGGGGGCAGCCTTGCCTAGTGCCGTTGGTTATTTGAAAGCTGCGGGAAAGGAAGCCTGTGTTGAAAACTTTTGCGGATGGAGATGCATATAAAGCGTTTATTCTTGTGATAAATGGTTGGGAAAAGTTAAACGCTGCTAAAGTGCTTGTCATATATAGCCAATTCAAACGATCGAAAGCTTTTTCCGCGTCTAAAGCCATTAATACCCCTTTGCAACCTGTTTGGTGTGCCCAGTCCAGTAGGTCTAGGCAGTAGCGTGTATTATCCCCAACTTGTCTACCTGGCATGAAACCTGCCTGTTCTGTAGATACTAGGTCCGGTAGTAGAGATTTTAACCTGTTGGCTAAAAGTTTTGCATATAGTTTCACGTCAGCATTCAGTAGCGATATAGGTCGCAGATTACCACAGACTGTGGGGGGTTTATTCGGTTTGGGTAGTGTTATAATAAACGCTTCTAGCATTTCGTGAGGGAATTTACCTGTGGCCTTAATTTTGTTGAATAATTCAGTTAAATGAGGTGTGAGGTGAGATTCTAGTTTGATATAATAATAATTTGACAGGCCGTCGGGGCCAGGAGCTTTGTGTTTAGGGAGAGACATAATGGTTTGCTTTACTTCCTCTTCTGAAAATGGCTCTATTAGTAGATCATTTTGTTGGGGCGTGACTTGCGGGAGTTCTATATGTGATAGATAACGCAACACCTCAGCTTGTGTAGAAGTGTTGGAGGTATTGATGTTTGATAAGTTATAAAGCTCTTCATAGTAGTTTGCGAGTTCATTCACAATGTCAGTAGGGTTATATAATTTTGCATTGGATTTGGAGGTAATGTACAGGATTTTAGTTTGGAGATAGTTAGATTTCAGTCTATTGGCCAGCGATTTACCCGCTTTGTTACCTATTATGTAATGATTCATTTTCAATTTATGTGCGTATTTGGTAAATTCTTGTGATTGCAAGTGGTGGATTTGTTCCCGTAAAGACGCAATTTTTTTGATAAAGATTTGGATGGGGAATATTTGTTTTTGTTTTCTAACTTCGTAAGTTCCTGGGATAATGATGCATGAGAAGTTTGGAATTGTTTTTTAGCAGAGGACCCCAATTTAATGAAAACCCCCCTAATCACTGCCTTGTGTGCCAGCCATTGGGTTTCCAATGAAGTATCTGTAGATGTATTAGTGGCAAAATAGTTATCTACTTCTGATATTACTGTCTTTAGGTGTGTGGGACAGTCGAGTAGAGATTCATTTAACCTCCATTTTCCTCTTCCCCTTGGCGGAAAAGGTACCGCTATCATGGTTGTTATAGGAGCATGGTCAGACCATGTACGTTGACCTATTGTTTGGCTCAGTAAATGGGGGAGTAGGGATTTGTCAATCAGGCATAAATCAATCCTCGTATAAGTTAAATGCACGGGTGAGAAAAACGTGTAGTCTTTCACAAGTGGATAGAGAATTCTCCAGGAGTCAAAGAGATCCTGTGAGTGGAGTAGACCGGTAAATAGTGTTCCCTTCAAGAGGGATGATTTGCTAGGGGATTTATTGTGTATGCGTTGTGAGTCTATATATGGATCCAACGTGCAATTATAATCTCCGCAGATGATCACATGTCCCTGTCTCATTCGGGACACCTTAGTGATAGCTTTCTTTAGGAAAGAGTATTGAGATTCGTTAGGAGCATAAAGGGATGCCACTGTTATCTGGATCCCATTGAGTTCACCCACTAAAATCAGCAGCCTACCTGCTTGGTCCGAGTATTTGTTATGTAATGTAAAGCACCAGTCTGAGTGAAAAAATATAGCCACCCCCTTAGTTTTGTTGGGTGCATATGTATAGTATGCGGTGGGGTATTTTTTGGAGCGTAGTTGGGATTTGCTGGCAGCGCTAAAGTGCATCTCTTGCAAGCATATTATCGCTGCTTCGGAAGCATGCATGTCTTTGAGCGCCTGTCGACGTTTATATGGACTGTTAAGTCCCTTTACATTCAGGGACCAAATTTTCATGGTGTTAGGCGTCATAGTTTGACTATTGTAGGTATAGCTGTAAGTGATAACATGAAAAGACTTTTGGGTCGAGGAGTTATGTATATGTTGGTTGGGGCTATGTAAGCAGTGCTCACTTGGCCACCAGCAGTGAAAGATTTTGGGAACAGTGTGTTTATGACTGTACAGTTTTTGGTGAACAGCATGCAGCTATGCAAGGAGGTTGGGATAGGGGGAAAGGGGAAGTAACCAAAGTATTTACATTTATCTTCCACAGTAGGAAGGCAGTGGTGTATCCTGGTTTTGTGCTGCCCTAGGCAGCACAAAACTCAAGCGCCCCCCCCCCCCGCGCGGCGCCCCCACCCAACCTTTACCCCGCCCCGCATTCTAAATACACACACATTCACTGACACACATACTCGCTAACAGAAACACACACTCGCTAACAGACACACACACTCACAGGCAAAACACACACACACTCACAGGCACCCACACTCACAGGCACCCACACTCACAGGCACCCACACTCACAGACACCCACACTCACAGACACCCACAGTCACAGACACCCACACTCACAGACACCCACACTCACAGACACCCACACTCACTAACAGACACCCACTCACTAACAGACACCCACTCACTAACAGACACACACACACTAACAGACACACACACACTAACAGACACACACACACTCTCACTAACAGACACACACACACACTCACTAACAGACACACACACACACTCACTAACAGACACACACACACACACTCACTAACAGACACACACACACACACACTCACACACACACTCACAGACACACACACACACACTCACAGACACACACACACACACACACACTCACTCACATTAACACCTTTTTTTTTTTTTTTACTTTAACCCCCCCAGCCTCCTTACCTTTGGGAATGCTGGGGGGGTCATCTTTCTCCCTGGTGGTCCAGTGGCTGCTGGGCGGTCGGGCGGCGCTGCTGGGCGGGCGGCGAGTGAGCACTCCCCCTGAGCTGTCTGCTCAGCTCCCTCGCGCGCCGCACAGTGAGGCTGGGAGGCGGAGCCGGAATATGACGTCATATTCCGGCTCCCAGCCTCACTCTGCGGCGCGCGAGGGAGCTGAGCAGACAGCTCAGGGGGAGTGCTCCCTCGCCGCCCGCCCAGCAGCGCCGCCCGACCGCCCAGAAGCAGCCCGGCATGTCTGTTAGCCGCAAGGCTAACAAGACATTTGCCTTGGGCATTTGGGGGGCGGCTTTTTTTGCCGCCCCCTGGAAAATGCCGCCCAAGGCAAATGCCTTGTTTGCCTCGCGGCTAATACGCCCCTGTAGGAAGGTACAAGTAGGCCATATAGAGAATACTACAAGGAGATCTCTAGGGGTGGCCTAAAGGAGGGTGGTGGAACTTCTACCGACCTGATGATTAATATGTATATTACCTGAATTAAATAAAACCAAACTCTATTAAATGTCATAATCAATAATGAAACAAAGCAGAAGGCATTTTGCCGCTGCCGGACTTCAGACAGGGTAAGAGAGAGACAAGATGATCTACCAAAGGGCATATATGCACAAGAACTATGGCACATAACATTTAAGAAGTTTGACCCAGGTTATTTTTTTTAATTTTTTTTTAATTTTTTTTTAACTTGTATTGTAACCCATAGAGTCAAGTGCCAGATATCTGGTCTATGTACAAAATATATACAAGTTTTGAGAGATCTACAGCGCGAATGCTGTTTAACGTTAGCTCTCAGCCTGCTAGGACCCCTTATGCGCACTGACCTCTTCTATACCTGCTCTCATACATAACACTTGACCATCTAACACCTTAAAAGGCAAAACGTACAATGTGCAGAGTAAGCCAATTCGCTACCCATATCCCTACCGCTAACTGCATCCCACGTCACTAGGGATCAGGGAATGGTATGCACAATTATAGGATAATGAAAAAAAAAAATTACGCCGTCATGCAACTAGCAATTTACCTTGAGGGACGGCAGGCAAAGCTACAACAATGTACAATTTGTCGACTCTCTGCAGTACACTTGCTGATGTGACAAACTTTTAGCTAACAGTGTCCAAACCATGACAGTTTATTAATATGCCCAGATCTTCTCCGTGTCTTACAAGAGTCGCGGCTGCTTTCTTCTTCATTTCTTCACTTTCTCTCCGGCCATTTGCCACTCCGCTGGTATTTTCCTTGGAGAGGTTTCGGTTGAACGTTGTTGATGCGTGTCTGCATTGTTCCAAAGTCCCCATTCCTTTAGTGCTTTCATTCCGTCTTCTGGGTCTGTAATGACTCATGTTTTGCCTTGGCGCCAGATTAACAGCTTAGTAGGATATCCCTATTTGTAAGGCACCTTATTGTTTCTCAGCGTTTTCGTTATTGTGATGAATTCTTTGCGTTTAGCCATGGTAGCGGCAGATAGATCTGCGAATAATGCAATGTTGGAATGTGGATCAGGGAGATCAGCAGATTTCCTTGCTTCCTTTAAGAGGGCATCTTTGTGAGCATAGTAATGAAATTTGACAATGACATCTCTTGGGACTTCATGAGATAAGCGGGCTGGGCGAGGGAGTCAATGCCCAAGCAGAGTCGGGCAAATCTGGGACTAAGGTCTTGCAAATTGAGAGGATATAGGCCGGGAGTGCATCCTGAGAGACATCCTCTGGTACACCTCGGAATCTAACATTTTGCCTCCTCGACCTATCCTCCAAGTCGGCTAATTTCAATTTCAACATGTTGTTTTCCTCTGATAGTGAGTGGAGTTTGTCCACCACTTCGTTATGGGCTATACATAATTCTTCAGATTTATGCTCTAAGTGGTTTGTTCTCTCACCTATATTTGTGATTTCCTTGCGGACGTCCTCATCAATCCGCTGGAAGTCTGCTCTAATGGTTGCACGGAGCTCTTGTAGCATTTTATGGAGACTCCGTTCGGTGATCGGGGAATCAGAATATTTGGAGGAGCTGAAAATGACGGACTCACAGAGAACGAGGAAGAAAGACAAAAAAAAAGATTTCCAAGATGGCGACGAGGAATCAGTCATGATGTCGGACGGGCCCTCTGATCAGGAGATCCTGATCAGAGGGCCCGTCCGACATCATGACTGATTCCTCGTCGCCATCTTGGAAATCTTTTTTTTTGTCTTTCTTCCTCGTTCTCTGTGAGTCCGTCATTTTCAGCTGTTTTGGTGGTGACATAGTGTACACCCGTGTGTAAGAACTGCGTGAAGTATCGTAAAATATACAGATTGCTGAGTAAGTCGCTTATCAGGTCGGGTTTATCGCGGAGCACTCACTCCATGCGACCGAGTCCGCCGGAAGCTAGGCACGCCCCCAGGTGTGGCATATTAAGATGCTGATTAGACAGCATGATTATTGCACAGGTGTGCTTTAGGCTGGCCACAATAAACATGCAATTGGCATTCTGACTGCATGTCCACCAGAGCTGTTGCCCGTGAATTGAATGTTAATTTCTCTACCATAAGCCATCTCCAAAGGCTTTTTAGACAATTTGGCAGTACATTCAACCAGCCTCATAACCACAGACTACGTGTAACCACACCAGCCCAGGACTTCCACATCCAGCATCTCCACCTCCAAGGTCGTCTGAGACCAGCCACCCAGAAAGCTGCTGCAACAATCGGTTTGCATAACCAAAGAATTTCTGCACAAACTGTCAGAAACTATCTAAGGGAAGTTCATCTGCATGCTCGTCGTCCTCATCGGGGTCTCGACCTGACTGCAGTTCGTCGTCGTAACCAAATTAAGTGGGCAAATGCTCACATTCGATGGCGTCTGGCACTTTGGAGAGGTGTTCTCTTCATGGACGAATCCCAGTTTTCACTGTAAAGGGCAGATGGCAGACAGCATGTATGGCATCATGTGGGTGAGCGGTTTGCTGATGTCAACGTTGTGGATCGAGTGGCCCATGGTGGTGGTGGGGTTATGGTATGGGCAGGAGTATGTTATCAATAACAAACACAGGTGAATTTTATTGATGGCATTTTTAATGCACAGAGATGCCGTGACGAGATCCTGAGGCCCAATGTTTTGCCATTCATGCACGACCATCGCCTCATGTTGCAGCATGATAATGCACAGCCCCATGTTGCAAGGATCTGTTCACAATTCCTGGAAGCTGAAAACATCCCAGTTCTTGCATGGCAAGCGTACTCACTGGACATGTCACCCATTAAGCATGTTTGGGATGCTCTGGATCGGCGTATACAACAGCGTGTTCCAGGTCCTGACAATATTCAGCCATTGAAGAGGAGTGGACCAACATTCCACAGGCCACAATCAACAACCTGATCAACTCTATGCGAAGGAGATGTGTTGTACTGTGTGAGGCAAATGGTGGTCACACTAGATACTGACTGGTTTTCGGACCCCCCACAATACAGTAAAACTGCACATTTTAGAGTGGCCTTTTATTGTGGGCAGCCTAAGGCGCAACTGTGCAATAATCATACTGTCTAATCAGCATCTTGATGTGCCACACCTGTGAGGTGGATGGATTATCTTGGCAAAGGAGAAGTGCTCACTAATTCAGATTTAGACAGATTTGTGAACAATATTTGAGAGAAATAGGCCTTTTGTGTACATAGTAAAAGTCTTAGATCTTTGAGTTCAGCTCATGAAAAATGGGGGCAAAAACAAAAGTGTAGCGTTTATAATTTTGTTCAGTGTATATATATATATATTAAACACCAGCTTTTAAACTCACACAATGTAATCGCTTTTAAAAGCACCTGACTCAGGCAAAAGTAATAAGGATTCAGTAATTGTATATGCTCATGCTTTGTAAAAGCCTGCCACAACGCTAATGTACCCCATTTTTGTCAGGCCTTCCTGGTTTCATATATATATATATTGACTTATATAAATTCTTTTTGCTCTTGCTGTAAACGTTTAAGCCAGTTTACAACACAACTTTAAATGTTAACCCCTTAAGGACACATGACGGAAATATATCGTCATGATTCCCTTTTATTCCAGAAGTTGTGTCCTTAAGGGGTTAATCATGTAATATAAGAGTAAAACCAAGCACCTATTGTCATCATATTTAAAATGCATTATTAAGAAATTATACGTATAATATTTGTTTTTTCATTTTGATGATTACGTAGATTCTAATCTTTATTCCTAATGTCTATATCTGTATTTTTTAGTATTTTAAGGTATATTTCTTAGTACATTTCTTGCTTGTGAATGTCCAATAATTGACTTTGTCCTTTTTTCATTTATTTCTCTGCCTCTTCATTCTAGTGTTCTATCCCCAGAGTGTCAGGTTAGAAGTTTTCCCTTTTGTGAAATCCTGACAGGTGCCTAATTGAATGATGAATGTCCCTTTATTACTCTGTAATTGAACTGCCAGAATTTTGATTGGTTTGTAGAGATGCTCCACTCCTCATCAAGAACTGCAGGGGGTTGTGGTCCTGGCAGACTAGGCCCACACTCCATCTGTCTAATCATATTTGTTCCTTACTAGATTTTTGCATCAAGCAACATTGGGGGAGGAAAGTCATCAACAATTATGCGAACACAGTGTTATACCGAGAATGAGTATACAGTAAAGTATGGTACCGAAAGACAGTCTTCTGTCATGGCTGCCTGGCCTGACAGACCTTTGATGAAGATTAATGGTCTTCACCTGAGTGACAGAATCATGGATTGAGAGCCATTCATCATATTGTGGCATGTGTCATTCAATCCACCAGCCCAGTCTACCATTGCCGTGCAAGCACTTCCATTTTTCTGCCGGTTAAGCAAGGAGTTTAATATAACAGCTGAATTAAAACTCATTCTTTGTATCAAACCTGTCAGATAAAAATGAGAAAATCAATTCAACACATGGTATATCAAGCTAACTGACTAAACTACAGAATTCAATTTGTCTGCACTGAATTCTAAGTAGTCTTTCTATAAAATAGAAAATACAATGTATATACACCCATGATATATGTATGTATAAATATATATATATATATATATATATATATATATATTTGTGCTCGGAATGTAATACGTAATGGATAGTATCTGAAAGGGCAAAGTTGGTTGTGGTGTGCCGAAACCAACGTACGAGTGGGCCTGTAAATAAAAGAGGGCCCACCAAGGAGAATGTAATGATAACAGGGTGTAGGTGGGTGGGGACGATCAACTGGAACGGCAGAGGTGAGTAGGGGCTGGGAGTTTAAGTAGGGGACTTACTCCTCCCACAAATTCAGGCCTAATGGCCTTTCTACATATATATATATATACACTTCTTGAGCATGCTGTGACCATATGCTTCAATACTTTTGTACAATCTCTATTACCTTCCATGTCACCCTCCTCCCATCATCTTAGCATTAAACCATAACATGCTAATTTGATGTCGCCTTTGATCCCCCTTTATTTTCTTTGATGAACACATACAATCCATTTTCTCCACTTGTGCAAGTCGACATCTTGAATTTCAGGATCCTTGCCAAAATTATTTTGTCATTTCATGGTAAAAATTACTCTGGATTCAATTCTACCAGTGATCAGCTTTCAAATTCATTGTCGTTCTATACAAAATTCTCTTGACAGATTCACACCTTCCTCCCTCTCTTTATTGATGTCCTTTTTCCTTACGCATCTTTTTTTTTCTCTTTCTCACCTACATTTGATGCAAATTCCCCATACATCTTTCTACTACCTTTCACAGTGAATTTAAAATGTAGGGCCCAAATAGCTAAACAGAAAGCATCTCGAATGAAGAGCATTCTTCCAATTCAGCTGATTTTGACCTTAAATTAGAAATTCACCTTGAATTCTCACTTCAGTGAATACCCATGTTAGTGCTCTTTTTTACTGTATTCATTGCTAAATGGCTGTATATTAAAATGTTGCAGATATATTTACACAAAATGAGCTGTCCTCGCTGTTTTTTTAAATCTGTTTATATTTAAAACATGCTTGTTTCAAAATGATATAATAATAATGTGGACATTTGCATTCTTCCTCTGTCTATATATTTCAATTTTTCATTCTGCACTTAATCATTGTCAATTATATTAGTCAAACGTGTGTTTCCTAATTACCTTTGTGTACCTATTAATTAGAGAATGCAGATTTTTTTTAAAATTAATTATAAAAAAACTTCTACTTTGGAGACCTTATTATGCTATTAAAAGACAACCTATTTTTCACTGTATTTCATAGAAATATACAGAGGGGATATATTTTGTTTACATAAGAGCGAGTGCGAGCAAATACATTTAATTATTTGCATTTAATTCATGAAATTTAAAGGATCATACATCATGGTTCACTAAAATTAATATTAATGTTAATATTATGTTTCCTTTCCATATAATTAACAAATAGGTACTTGTAAGGTGTAAAAAAAATTACATTAAATGTAGCAATCCACACCTCTTTATCCTGCAAATGGGTGCCTCCATCTGGTGTTGAATGGCAGGGTTCTTACTATTTTTTCACTCGTCTCACTTTTGGGGCAAAAAGTAGCCCCAGGATTTTCGATACGTTTGCTGAGACTTTATGCTGGCTACTGCTCAATGTCTGTAGATGCCCCACAGTTATTCACTATTTAGATGACGTCTTGACTATTGAGAGTAATTTAATTCCACCCCGTAGCCTGGGAGCAACGATCCAGCTTTTCCAATACGCAGGGGTCCCTGTCTCCCCTAAAAAGACAGAAGGACCCGACACGTTGATTAATTTCCCGGGTATCAAACTAGATTCAGTTAATATGCAAGCCAGTTTGCCTAGAGATATGATTCAGCGCATCCTATCCAGCATTTATCTCTCTGCAGGATCTTGTAATCGTGCAGAATTACAGTCTCTACTAGGCTCCCTCAACTTTGCCATGAAAATTATTCCGCAGGGCAGGGCTTTTATATCTAGACTGCTCAATCTGTTTCCCCGCTTTCAGTCTGATATTCCCCGCATTTCACTGGACGTTCCGGCTACCTCGAATTTACGCATGTGGATGGAATTTCTCACGAGATGGAATCGGAAAAGCATGTTTATCCCTTTACTTACCTCTGTCACCTCAGGCTTTGCGGCTATTTTTGGTGATAATTGGCTATGGGGGGTTTGGCCTATTGAAGTGTACAATGTACCAGGTTTTTCTACCACTTCTGCCCTGTTCAAACTCTATCCTATTGTAGCTGCGGCAGTAGCATGGGGAGCAGCATGGTCAGGTCAGGCGGTGAGATGTTTTTTGGACAACTTAGCCACCTGCCATATAATTAACAAAGGTTAGAAAGGTCATTCTAAATCTGTGATCATCATGAGCTTTATTAGGAAATTGACTTGGCTGGCGGCTAACTATAATTTCTTCTTGGTATGTGTCCATATTCCTGCCGTTCAGAACGTAGCAGCTGATCATTTGTCTCGCTCTCAATTTCAGGAATTCCACAAAGCTTTACCGACGGCAGTCTTGGTGGCTACCCCGGCTCTGTCATGGCAGGACATAACATTGGATTTGGAGATCTGTTAACTCATGACAGACTCCTTTCGCAATTTGCTTTGTCTGACAATACTAGAAAATCATACGACAGGGCATTCCGTGTTTATAACAGATTCTTGTTTGACTTTCAGGTTGTAAATAAATATTCAATGGAAACTATTGTAGCTTTCAATTATTTTTGCCACCTTAAATTACAATGATCTTACAACACCATCAAATTATATCTGAGAGGAATACAACACCATATATTTACACAATGGCCAAACAACCACAGTTTCCTATCATCTTATCAAATCAAAACCATACTAAAAGGCATTAAAGGGAAACTCCAGTGCCAGAAAAACAATCTGTTTTTCTGGCACTGGAGGGTCCCTCTCCCTCCCACCCCCCAATTCCCGGTTACTGAAGGGGTGAAAAACTCTTCAGTGACTTACCTGGGACAGCGGCGATGTCCCTCGCCGCTGTCTCCGCCTCCGCGACGCTCCTCCTTGTGATTACATCGGCCGGTGGGCGAGACTAATCTCGCCCACCGGCCGAGGAGACCTAATGCGCATGCCCGGAAATGCCGCGCATGCGCATTACGTCTCCCCATAGGAAAGCATTGAAAAATCATTTCAATGCTTTCCTATGGGGTTTTGAGCGACGCTGGAGGTCCTCACACAGCGTAGACAGCCACTAGAGGTGGAGTTAACCCTGCAATGTAATTATTGCAGTTTATGAAAAACTGCAATAATTACACTTGCAGGGTTAAGGGTAGTGGGAGTTGGCACCCAGACCACTCCAATGGGCAGAAGTGGTCTGGGTGCCTGGAGTGTCCCTTTAAGAATTCAAACCCCACACCACCATCTTCTAGATCACCTATTCATAGTCAACTCTTCCAATCATTATCTGACCTCATGGATACAACCCCTTTCAAATCACACACTAATCATGTAATTAAAACCACTATCTACTATCTACTTAGCCTTCTATGGGTTCATCAGACTCGGAGAGTTTACCACTACAAACATCACTTCCCAAGACGGCATTAAGAGATCCCAGGTTGTTAAAATACAAGATCTCTACATACTATCCATCAACAACACTAAAACAACCTCAAGAAATCAACTGGTAAAGATTCCCTATTACCCTACCGGTAACAAATGGTGCCCAGTACAGGTACTAGATAAATTCCTAACCATTGTTCCCGGTTCCCCTGACCAACCTTTGCTTACCTTACATGTCAATGCTCTCACCACTAGTAAATTCATGCTCTATATTAAAGTATTATTGGCAAGGTTAGACCTTAATCCATCCCACTGCTCAGGACAGTCCTTCCGCATTGGAGCAGCCACCACTGCTTCCAGCAGAAACATACCGGTACATATTATCAAGACATTGGGATGGTGGGATTCATCGGCATATACCAGATACATACCCCAACCACTTTGTAACTTGAACATGTGATTTATGCTATATGATTGACAAATTGGTATACTCTTTTTGCCCTCCTTTATTACAGGCCTACCACATCGTCGGTTTCATCACACCACAACCGACTTTTCATATTTTCTATTTTGTTATATGGTATAAGTTGTGTAAGTTATATACTGTCATTACGGCTTTCTATGCCCTGCACATAAATGATATATACTGTGTCTCAGGTGCAAAACCAAATAGTGTTAAAATGTGCAACCATGCAACACAACCTTAATGTGGGGTAATATATTCTGTTACCTGGAGCAGAAAAGGTAGATGGTACAAATCTGGATATAAAAAACTCTGGAGTATGGTAACAGTATGGGAGGAAATTAAACAAAAAGTAAATAACTTATACTGTAGTATTTAATGCAAAAAGACAAAAATATATGGTATAATTGACGCTCAAAATGTAAGATGGCACAAAAAAAGTTTTTGTGCAATGAAAGCTTTGCCCTTAGTGGGGCCACTTATCTCCAGGAAGATGCACTCTTGAAGTCTCTGTAGGTCCTGTAATGGCAAGTTCCCCCTACTGTTTGGATCCAAAATAGAAACTGTTTGTAATGTTCCTTGAGGGGAAGAACATGTGTGCAAATGTATCCGCGTTTCTTCTGTACACCAGACTTTTTCAAGAGCTGTCACTTTTTTGCCTGTGCCTGGGAATTCACCAATCAGAGAATTCACATTGAGAGGACCTCTGTGCTGGAGCTGCAAGTACATGCAAACACACTCAGTCATGGCTTTCCAATGCATAGCTTTCCAATACTGCAGCTCACTGAGAAGGGAGAAGGCATGTGTCCTCTAGTTTAGAGTGTCTGCTACTTCCATAAGCTCTGTGGAACACCTACCTGGCTGTTTGTGTGAAAATGGCTTATGTCTTTGGAGTGTACCTTTGAAAGAAAACAGATAATTTCAGGAAAAAAAGGTTGACACGCGTTATAGGTGATTACTTAATCTGGTTAGCTGACACTGTTATACTCTAAGGAACAGTATAACGTCATTCAGTGGGGGCTGGCCTGTGGGTGACATGGACTGTCATTCACTGCTTGAAAATGTCAGGTGACTGTGCCTCTCTTGGTCCTATTCGAGGATGGGATTGGAGTTTTTGCATCAGAACCAGAGGGATTGGATATCTTCTGATTCTATGTGAGGTGGTATTAGGGTCGTTCCCAGTCCACTTATTTATGAACATGGGGGCAATGAGGACTCCCAAGACCCATCATTACGTATTTCACCCTAACATCACTGGCTAGGTTATGGAGGAAATGGTACGCCATTTGCTAAACTCTAATTCGGTTGATTGTTATCTTCCACTCAACTGCACACATAGCGCAGGAAGAACTGGGAATCATTCACTCGGCCTCTGTGTGGTATTTAATTGCTTCCATATGGAAGGGAGGGGAGCGTTTCACTTGTATAAGATGGGCTTGGTTAATATTGGGGTTGAGATCCCTCACAGATACATGCATTGGTGAGGGATTTAGGAGTTACTCTCTTCTCTTGTGTTACATTCTGGGGTATCATAGACCCCAGATTTACGTTTTGTTTTATAGTTTTTAGAGTAAACTGGCAGTGTTATGGTCACAAATGACCAACATGTTTTATTGTTTGCCTCTAAAATTAACTACTAATGCCATTTTTTGTTCCTGAGTAAAGTGCAAAGTAAATATTCCCACACTTACATTACGAAGAAACGCTGGTAACTAAACATTAGAAGTCAGCAAATAAGTCAGTGGCATAGAGTTCGATCTGACTTCTCACTGTAATGCTTTTATTTGCTACACAAGTTTACTTAATCCCGAATTGTCCAAAAATATCATAAGAAATGCAAAAAATAGATAAACTAACTAATTTGCACAATCGCTAATATCACTTCAAACCATAACATCGAAAATGAACTTTTTTCAAATTTCTTTTAGAATTACTTCTTATTATAATAATTGATATTTTTGACATTTACATTAATAAAAAGCAGCAGCACTTTACAGAAATTGGCACAGTCCTATTCCTTTAAAAGCTAAGCTATTCTGCACACGTGACATTCAAAGGGATTTCTGTAATTGTAAAAATAAAAGAAAAATGAAGCGCTTTCTCACTGTAGGTTTTCTCTGATGTTCCAACTGTTAGTTTGTTTGGCTGTTTTTTCCTTGTTATGTCAAGTGATATTACCACTGGCAGACAAAAATATCTACTGCTTCCGCGATTTCACACTTTGACGCTGAACAGGTACGATTTGAAGGTTCTACACACTGGGAAATCCATGCATGAAGAAACATATATTATGCCTTCACTTACATAATTCCCAGCTCTTTAATCTTTTGCCCTGGCATATAAAAAAACAACTTGCTATTGTCATGATTCTCCTTTCCCTTGTGACAAAAAATATTCCCTATCCGCTGGTTTATGAATTTGATGTTGAATTAGTTTGACACTTGCAAGGTAAAACAGGCTTTCAATCCCTTTACTTTGTGTAATTGGAATTTGGTGTAAAATATGGTGAAAGTAGGACACTTTGAACCATATGTTGACCCGAGTCCCTTAAGGAATGTTAAAACCCTCCAAATTGGATGCTGAGGGTATTCTCAAGGAAAAAAAAAAGTTCAAACATTTCCTTCCAGATGTGAGAGTGTTTTTTTTTTAATGTCACAAATTAAACATTTTCTAAAAAGTTTCAGTCATTTTTCATTTTTTTCAAAATGAACATTTTATCAGTAATATCGTATCTATACTGCATATGTTCTCTCTATATATTTATATATGTTCAAAATTCAATATTCATCAGTCCTTAATCTTTTTTATTTGGTTCAAGCGTAGGGAAAGCCATCGCAAGTGGAGCATTTTTAGTAACATATATATGGTGATATAATTGAACAAACATTGATTTGTTTAAAATTTGACCAGTAAGGATATTGGATTGTGATTTGTCTTCTGTATTCAACTTTGTGAATTTTCTACTGTTTTCAAATGTACCTTCCAGAATATTTGCAATAAAGTGATTAACATTGAAATATAGAACAAACACAAAGTAA
Source organism: Pelobates fuscus (assembly GCF_036172605.1). Lineage (NCBI taxonomy): Eukaryota > Metazoa > Chordata > Amphibia > Anura > Pelobatidae > Pelobates > Pelobates fuscus. The sequence continues at coordinate 384,297,138 of NC_086318.1, read as the reverse complement.
CCATATTATCTTGAACTCATTTTCATGAATGCAAGCAGTAACATGCACTATGTAAAGCATGCAAAAACGGTCAAGAGGTTTAGCATTTTTCGAACGTACATTAAAATGGGAAGGATATATGATTTAAGCAACTTTTGACCATGGTATGGGATTGCTGGTGTCAGACATAGTATTGCAAGAATTTCAGAAATTGCTAACCTCCTGGGATTTTCATAAACTACAGTATGTCGATTTTTCAGAGCGTGGTTCAATAATACTAAAACAAGCAAACAAACAAAAAACATTAATTGGACTGCATTTCTGTGGAGGAAAAAAAAATGATTGCTGATGACAGAGATTAAATGATGATAGCTGTACTCATACCAAATAACAGAAATGCCACTTTTTTTTTTAATTCTTTATTTTTGAGTGCATTAAGAGAAAGCAGTTACATATGCGTTTGTCATGCCCCAAGAGCATGTACTCACATTATAACAATGAACAACGATTCAATAAGGCATGACATGGAAAAACAATGCACGTTTTTGTGTGTGATGACATGAAGACTATTTTTCATCATAAGTAGCTATGAGAGGTATGATTGTTGAGTAGCATTACATAGAAACAGGCTGATTTACATGTCTAACCGTATGAGGCAAGACCCAGTCAAAACATTCTCATAACTAAACTTGTTAGAAGAAAAAAGCAAAGTAAATAGATAAACCTTAGTGACATAGCTTTCAGATCATTCGGATTAACTGCACCTGTTATTATATAGCATGTAGAACTAATACGTCTATTCTTTTGGCATTGCTCTAGGCATGAGAAGCCTGGCTCACTGGTAGACATTATAGGTGACAGGTCATAGCAGGTTTGAAATTTACTGTTGGGAGTTAGGGTGAGCGCTTAATTAACTGTCGCATTATCTACTTAAACAAGGGTATTAACCCCGGCTAAAACACAGCGCTAGAACTTTCCACAGGTGTCTATGTTATTGTACCACCACCTTCGATATAAATACATATTTTCTATTATGCCAGAAATACATAGAGTGCATAGATAGTGTAAGCTACATCAAATTGCATTTTTTGTGATTGATATCACTGGGCGTGAGAGTATACAGGTAATGAGCCGGTAGCCTAGATCGTCGGGTAGAAGGAGCTATCAGCCTATGCCCTTCATATAGTGGACAGCGTCTTGATAATAGTAAGAGCGAAGGCCCCACCAAGCGATACCCCTCCATACCCCAGCCAGGATACAGTCCCAGGAACTGGTTCCATAAGTCCCCGGTTGAACTGCGAGTCGGTCTTGGTGCCCAGTGCAGGGCTTTTCACTCCTGCATTGCCGAGATTCCTTGGATCGATAGAGACGGTGAGTATGGGGGAATCCCTTAATGATCTGCGGCCCAGGAAGGGAGAGGTTCAGGGCTGGGTCGTGCCCACTGCATCTATGGTGCGGTCAAAGTGCCTTCCTCTGGTTCCCCACCATCGGCACTGCGGCAGGGGCTTGCCCGGTTGGTCTCTGCCTTGCTCTGCGGTGCGGTGGGACAGGCTGGGGCCAAGCTGCCATGGGAATGCTTAGTCGTCATTGTTCTCGGTCCGGCAAGGTAGTGGCGCCTGAGCGGTAGGCTATGCGGGCCCAGAAATCCTGGCAGACCTTGTTGAATCTCATCTTGAAGTCCTGTACCCAGTCTCTGGTCTCTGGGTTCGCTTTACTTAGCAGAAATGGCGGGCTGGCGGCCATCTTTGAGTCACCATGCGGCTTCATGAGCGGAAAAGTCACTGGTGCTTCGGTAGTGATCCCAGTGGGGACCGGGATATCCCCCACCTGTCCAAAGGGGGGGTGACAGGGCGCCAAGGAGGTCTTTTCAGGATGTTCAGCTCCAGACGGGAGATTGGCCGCCTCTCCCAGGCCGGAGGCCTGCTATCCCGGTAAGTCGCTCGGCCAGACTGCAGACTATGCTTGTACAAGCGGAATATTTGGACTTTTAATGTCTCCTCTGTGTTAGATGCGGTCTGTGCTTGGTTTAGAGCTGTTTGCGGCTTTTCTAACATTGATTTAGCAGGTTTAGTGCATATTCTTGCAGGAGCTCCAAGCAAACACGTCTGGCCTGCTTGAGAGACAGGCCCCGTCCCCCTTAAAATGCCACTTTTGCTCAAATACCATTTTAAACAAAGGTCCTCCAAAATTCACCAGGATCCACTAATGTAATTTAAGAATTGGACAATAAGTTTATCACATGCACTCGATTACTTGATAAAACACAGTTAAATATTGGCTAATGTCTGCGATGACAGAATTCTACAATGATTTTAAGTCACCGGACATCCCCCCCCGATCTACACTAACTGCCCATGATTCCACAGAACAGAAGTGATAAAATGTACAAAATTAAGCTTTATCAACAAATATAGATGTTGGGGGATACTTGTATAGGAAAAGTATTGAAATGCAATCTCCTCAGCATATCCAATGTGCTTCCTAAATGCTAATGAGAATCTTTTTACATCTATGCTGCATATGTTCCCAGTTTTACCATTCCTGAAAATTCTTTAGCAAGTGCATTTCCACCCAATTATCTTTTTGCATTATAGAGAATTACTTTTCACATTATATAAATAGTGCAATTTTGTTTTTGTTTTTAAAAAGTGATAAATTAGAAACCAAAAATCTGTGTATTTTATTTTAGATTTTGTTCTTGTTTTTCGGTGGTGGTAAGAGCCAATAATCTCCTTTTGGGCAGGAGTTTCTCTCCATCCCAAATGTTTACTCATGTAATTAGCATTAATATTAATTAGCACAAAGAAACATTTGTAGTTTGTACATAGATTCCTCAAATATTCAGTTTTTGAAAGATATATTTTTTCCTTTAATAAATCTCATTTTTTTAAAAACATTTTTTACGTAAGGGTCCTGTTATGAAACTGACATGTACAAACCGAAGTGTTACATTAACTGATAATTTGAGGTGTATAATTAATCTCCTTGTATGTAGCAGTGACAGAACTGCTGAGCTTTTTCTGACTGGCTGTTGATTCATTTTTAAAAACTCAGAGCTTCATATCTTTTGTATTATACTTTGCAGAAAATGCTAATTTGAATTTGACAACTCAAGGACAGGCATATGTAAAATGTGCAATTGTCTCTGAACTCAAAACTGGATTAATAAATCACATCTCCACATCTTATTTTTTTGACCTCCTAAACAGAGTTTTATCAAGAAAGATAACTATATTTGCTTCACTTTCATATATACTAGACATGTGCGATTTGTTTCGTTCCGAATGTACATTTTTACGAATTTAATGCCAGTCTGTTGCTTACGAATGTCCGAAGTGTAGAAGTCCCGAAGCGCCGAAGTTCTGAAGTGACGAAGATCGGTAATTTGGAAGTGCAGAAGCTCCAAAGCGCCGAAGCTCCAAAGTGTCGAAGTGTTTCCGATTTCTGAAAAGTGGCAAAACAAGAGAGAGGGATGGAAAATGATGAGAATGATGACAGGAATCTTGACCAATGAGCTAATTCCTTTTGTGCAATGATGTCATATCCTGTACGCGTCACATCGCGGCTGCGGACCCTGAAGGTTGTGCACAGTAAGTACTTTGCTCCCTTGCCGCCTGGCATGGGATGTTTGTCCCATGCAGTCTTGCGCAGTCTCTACTGCATCGGACAAACATCCTTAACCAATTATTATATAGGATATATAAAGTAGACGTGCAATTTGTTCTGAATGTACATTTGTTAAAATTTTATGCCATTCGGACATTTGGATGCTTACAAATGTCCGAAGTTCCGAAGCACCGAAGTTCCAAAGGGACGAACCAAATGCCATTGGTCCGAATTGCCGAAGCAGACAAATATTTTTACTTACCCGAATTCCTGAACCGAGCAGAACAAAATGTTTTGCCCATGCACATCCCTTATATATACATACAGTATATAAATGATAAAAATAATACAAATACATAAAACACAAAAATTAAAGTACTTGTCACACCTGTTGTGGCACCGAAGCACCACTACTGAAACCCAGAAGTGATACACACAAAAAAGCCAAAGGATTATCTTGGACATTGCAATAGACAAAACTGCAGTGCATTTGCAGAGCCTAGATAAAGAGATGTCCCGAACGGTTCGCTGGCGAATAGTTCCTGGCAAACATAGCATGTTCGCGTTCGCCACGGACGGCGAACATATGCGATGTTCGGTCCGCCCCTATTCGTCATCATTGAGTAAACTTTGACCCTGTACCTCACAGTCAGCAGACACATTCCAGCCAATCAGCAGCAGACCCTCCCTCCCAGACCCTCCCACCTCCTCGACAGCATCCATTTTAGATTCATTCTGAAGCTGCATTCATTTTTTTTAATTTTTTTTTTTTTTGTGTATTTTTTTTTAGACAGAAGTGTGTTATATTTGAGCATGCTAGGCTGAACGTGCATATATCATGGCTAGTTGCACTGAGGGTATGAGTATATAGCAGTACATTGTTGTGAAAGATGGCTGTCATGTTTAGGGTGTAGCTTGCACGTTATCAACTGTGTATTTATATAAGCAGCTCCACCACTAGTTATAAATCAAGTGTGAGTCGCCCCATGAGATGAGACTAGTGAATAACATAATACATGAACGGTTAAGGTAAAGGCATGTAAGGAACTACGACAATAAACTCTTTAGGAGGTGAAATAATGACATGTTTAAATGCTTGCTACTTTACGATTAGTTAATGTGTAGAGAGCAGTTCATGTGATCAAAGGCATGGTGTGGAGGATCGGCTATAGTGGGACATGCTTGGCAGGCTGCTGTTTACTGCTTGTGCTCATCCTATCCCTTCTGGGCGCCAGGTGCAGACCCTGGGAGTCCCTGATACCTGGAACAACAAAGGCAAGTCTCTGGCTGAGTGCCGGGTTCGCGGCTTGAGGTGGTGGAAGCTTGTTTTGTCGGGTGGTCGGATCTGTCCCGGTGGCGCTTCACGTCCGGTGTGGGATTGTGGTGGCTTAAGGTGGAGGCGAGTGCTTGACATGGGGCAGGATCTGCATTTCTGTTTGTGCCTCTGGTCCCGTCTTCTACGCCTTTTGCGTTGGTGGATTTTAATGGGGACTGCTTCGCTTAGCTGTGGTGGAGCTTGTTGGGGCTGTGGTGGAGCTTGTTGGGGCTTCCTGCTTGTTATTTGCTTCCAAAATTGATTAAAGAGTCTGTCCAGCTTAGACTCAATATCCTGCCATGCTTTGCCGGTACCAGGAGGACACGCGGCTGCCGCGATATTGGGAGAGTCGCAGATGAGTATGTCAGCCTGGGCGACTGTGCTCTGTGCGTCCATTAGCTCCAGACAGCCTCTCAGGGGTGGACCGGGATAACCCCCACCGGTCCGAGGGGGGGTAACGGAGCTCCTGCCGGGAAGTAGCTGCTCCTGGGCATCCCAGGATCGGGAGATCGGCCGCCTCTCCCGCCCGGTGAGCTCCAGGCTAAACTTGCCACGCGGAGGTAAGTAAGATTCTGTTGAGTTGCTGACCGCTATTAAGCATGTCGGGTCAGTCAGGTAGGAGCAACATTGCTGGGTCATCCCCTTCTGGGGTGAAATTCACACGAAGTGCGTCTTTCCTCCATGACAGCTAGGCCCGCCCCCCGGAAGCTGCATTTTTAGTGAGAGGAGGGACAGTGTAGCTGCTGCTGATTTAATAGGGAAATCGATAGCTAGGCTAGTGTATTCAGTGTCCACTACAGTCCTGAAGGACTCATCTGATCTCTGCTGTAAGGACTGCACCCCAAAAAGCCTTTTTTAGGGCTAGAACATCAGTCTGCTTTTTTTTTTCCTGTGTAACCTAATTGCAGTTGCCTGCCTGCCAGCGTGTGTGTCAGGCTCACAGCGTATACTGTGCCCACTTGCCCAGTGCCACCACTCATATCTGGTGTCACAATAGCTTGCATTTAAAAAACAAAAAACTTTTTTGACTGTAATATAATAGCAGTCAGTTTCCTTCACACGTGTGCGTTTCAGGGCCTGCCAGGGCACACTGTCACACCAGTGCAACTCATATCTGGTGTAACAGTAGTGTACATTTAAAAAAAAAAATACAGGGGGCTTGTTGTCACCTTTCGGGGACCCTTGGTGTTGTACATGGCTGGGTGGAGGAAGAGACCTTCAATGACATCAGTGAGGACAAGGAACGGGACATGGCTAGTTTGGTATCCAACCTTGTGCAAACTGTTTGCGGTTGTTTGCGGTGCGTTAAACAGGGAGTTTGGTCTTTCACTGTGAAGCGGGCGCAACCCTTACACTACCTGATCGATACAACATCATACCTGATGTTTTAAAGCAGGTTATTCCAAACAATTTAGGAATGTTAGATGATAGGTGATCCCCCTCCGGCATGCCACAGTCCAGGTGTTAATCCCCTTGAAACAACTTTTCCATCACTATTGTGGCCAGAAAGAGTCCCTGTGGGTTTTAAAATTCGCCTGCCTATTTAAGTCTATTGCGGTTCGCCCGGTTCGCCCGTTCACGAACATTTGCGGAAGTTCGCGTTCGCCGTTTTTTATGTTCGTGACATCTCTACCTAAATAGCATGAAGATGGCTGGAAAAAACAATATCTTATGTTACAGAAAAAAGATATCTCACTAATTGCTGCATGTTGTAAAATCTACATCCATCCCAGCTCCATAGTGGATCCATGCATCTGGACAGATAATCAGCTTCCCATTCTGGAGATGCCTCATGAACCATTAGCTGTCTCTTCTTGATGACGTCAAGACTTTGATACAAAAATTAGGAAGGTGCAAACCTTCCTAACACTACATATTGTGAACACTTAGTACTGGTACAAAGGTTGTATTCTTTCATTGGCCTTTTGAATGGCAGAACTGAACAGAAATAATGTAATCATGTATTCCATCACCAAAAGGCCCAGGCATCTCTGAAACAATCAACATATTCTTCCTCAGTTGCTCCAACTATGGTGACATTCTCTTGATCTGATGTCATTTATTGCTTTTTCCAAATAGTGGCTGTGATTTATTTTTTGATGATGCATTATATATGAGGTTTAATAACTATATTTTTTGTTAACTAGGTTGTACTATCTGCTATGTTAATTGGTTGGCTGATGTGTTGGGTCTGGCATGGTGAGATTCTAATTGATGATGTATTCACTCTCATCGAGATTTCTCCCTTCCAGTCTGGAAGTTGTTAAGACCAGATGGTATATATATTTTTTTATTTTTATTTTATCTTTATCCCAACTTTCTTTTTATCGTGTGTGGTATTTTATGTTGGCATGCACATGGTCAGTTGTTTTTTTGTGCACAATCTTTTACGTCTCCATTTCTTTGTGGACATTGTCTATTCCAGTTAAATTATTATCACATAATGTAACACAATTACCAACTCACCATATAAGACGGATCTCCTACTCCAGAAGCTGGAACACGCTAGCTGTCTTCTTCAGCAGACTCTTTTTTTCCTAAGCATCCCATCTCAGACACACTGACCATGTCTTTAATAGGTAATAGGTTCTAATGCTTCAAGGAATAGAATTGCAATTATGCACAAAAAGCTAAATGGAAGACATAAAACAATGGAAGATTTATTATATCACCTGGAAGTTGGACACTGAAATCTTTCCAATTCCTAATGTTAATACTCACATTGTCTCTGACCTTTTGGTCCCTCTTTATCTTTGCGAAATTGGGATTTTATCCCTATCCCTAATACGTCTTTGGAGTCATATTAAATTAGGAATGTCCAGATACCATAGTTAGGAAGATACAGGGTAAGCTACTCCATAAATGTGCCACTCAGAATTATTAGATATGTCACATTTGCAAAAATCAACTTCCTTAAAGTATACTTTTTTTATTCAATGTCTCAAATAAAATATTTAGTGTTGAATTGTTTTCTGATTTTCTAGGGCTTCACTCTCTGATTGTTACTCTTTATATTGGCAATAGCATATGTGATATATCACTTGCATTCACTTCTGCACTTACTCTTGGTCTTGAAGGTCATAGTCCTTTCTCCTCTCTAGTGCAAAGTACCTAATCAGTATTAGGTCTATTTGTAAACAAATCACTTCTCCATCAAAAGACAACTCTGTTTGAATATTTAGAACTCAGAATTCTAACACTGTTGCAATTAATGGGAAAATGGTCAAGTGGTTTTCTTATTTTAATTTCAGTTTAAAAATGAAGGTACAGTGCGTACTGAAAACACAACAACAAAAGGGGTGTGTTTATATGTAAACCAAATATATAGGCTCCAGGATCTTTCTGGTAAATCATAAATAGTAGGAAAATGACTATGATACCAATATAGAATCTAAAAAATTCAAGGAAATGTATAGCACACAATTAAATGCGTTCCACTAAAGTCACCTGAGCCACTCCATCTCAGTGAACTAGCCTGGGTACAGTAGTCCTTTCAATTTACCATTCAATGTAAAGCATTGCTGAATTGAAGAAACTGCAATGATTACTTTGACAGGTTAAACAAACATCCAGTGGCTGCAGGGCCGGCGCGTCCTATAGGCGACTTAGGTAGTCGCCTATGGCGCACAGGCCCGGGGGGGGGGGCAGATTTGCTGGCACAGTGCTCCCTCCTACCTGTCACTCAGTGTAGCGTGGCCGAGTGGCGCGAAGCGCATTACAGGAGCGTCTGTTTCGTGTACCCGGCCGGACTGAAAAGAAGTGCTTTCTCAGTGCTTTTCCTGTCAGTCCGGCCGGGTACGGGAAACAGACACTCCAGTACCGTGGTCTGCTCCACCCGACCATGCTACAAAGAGGTAGGAGGCACAACAATGAGGGGAGGGACTATGGAAATAAGGGACACGGGGGGGGGGGGGGGGGGAGGGGAGACCACTAAGGAATATATGGGAGGGGGGGTGAGAGACCACTAAGGGAAAGATTTTTTGCATTACTTTCTTTACTATGAATCTCCAGCAGCACAAATCAATCAAGTAAGTGTTAACCAATCAAAAACAAGTAACATCACATATAAAAGTTAGTCCAACCCCTCAATCTTTCTTTGATGTGATCGGAGATAGTAAATGTAACATGAACGAAAATCGCTGAACTTGGTAAAACATTCAGGTAATTCCAGAATAGAACTTTCTTAGGCAGTTGCAACTTGTCCACTTGGTAATAGGTGGTATTTCATACTGAAAGGAATAAGAAATAAGTGAAAGGTACTTGAAGTTATCTTCATGCAACGTATATATCATGAACAGTACACATTGTATTACTAAATTCGACTCATGTCATTACTAAAATCAAGATTGTAAGTACACTACGTTAGCATAATCTACAATTTTACCACATGAAAGGAGGCTTCATCATTGCATTTTTAATGCTCATCAAGAAGAGAAAAGGCTGCACGAGAAGAAGGGTGAAAGTAGAATATGCTAAAGGTATCTTCCCGATAACAATCCGCTGAATGCATGATGTCGGCGAGTGAGGCCCCCAACGAAAAAGCGTGTGTAGCCGCCACACCTCGTATGGAATGTGCACCGAAAGTCGTCTTGATGCCTTCCAAGGACAAGATCCAGTGTACCCACTTAGCAAGAGTGGTGGTGGACACTGGTTTATGTGGCTTGGCATATGACACAAGAAGAGGACCCGTCTGGGAAACTCGTAAAGGAGTAGTAATCTCTATGTAGCACATCAAAGTCGTGACCACACAAAGGTGTGGGGCGGTAGGAAAAAACGGGTTAAACCGTGTTAGAATTCGTCTTAGTCCGTCTCGTAACCAAAACCGAAGCCCCTTCAGGAGTAAAAGATAATCCTTCCACGTCAAATGCCCTAACATCCGCAACTCAACGGAACGATACCCATCAAAGTACAAGGTAAGTTTTGCTGAAAGTTAGCGTAAGGACAAAGATGTATTGTCCGGCCAATCCCGCAAAAAGCACATGACCACCTCTACATCCCAGAGATGGGAATATTCCGGCATTAGTGGCCATGATGAGCGAAAACCTCTCAGTAGTCTGCAGATCAAAGGATCCTGACCCACTGGAGGACCTTGAACGTGAATGTGTGCAGACGAAATCCCAGATTGCGGGACATTGATGGATCGATAGGAACGTCCTGAGGAAAAGGAATGTGATAAGAAATTGAGAATCATAAGGATAGGTGCTGAAAAGGGCTCGGAATCTCTCTCCACACAACAACTAGCCCATTTGTTCCAGGCGGCGAGGTAACAGCGCCTCATGCCCAGTGCCCATGAATCCCATAGCAGGTCCTTAGCGACCTGTGATAATCCTTCTGTTGACCAGGATCCCCTGAAATCTTCTAGACCACTAGTTCTAGACGTTCTTGTAGGACGAGGGGATGAGGTTCTTCCCCCGGGTCGGTGAGTAGAAGTGGGAATGACGGTATGAGAAGTGGATGGTTGCAAGACAATTCCAGAAGATCCGGGAACCATGGTTGGCTCTGCCATAGTGGTGTCAGTAAGAGCAAGGAGATTATTTGTTTCTGTACTTGGCGGCATGCAGAAGGGGGGAAAGGCATAAGCTCCCTGGTTTGGCCAATTCTGGAGAAATGCATCCACTGCTTTACATTCCGGATCCAGTAGCCAACTGAAGAACCTGTGAAGTTGTTTTTGATTGGTTTAAACTTAGTTGATTGATCTATGCTGCTGGAGATTTATAGTAAAGAAAGTACTTTTTTGTACGTTGGGGCTTTTTGTAATAAAGAATACAATATGAGATGTAGGCTTCCGTTTAAGTAAACACATTTGTTCAATTGTGTTCCCTTGAGAGAAATGTGGAATGGAATAAAGAAAGTGCATTAACTTTTCACATTTAAATATTTCTAGAAATAGGTGAGATTTTAGAGGGGTCGTAAAAAATAATTTTTGAAAATTTAGTTTAAAGAGAAATAAAGTGTGTTATGAGGGGAGGGTGTGGGGGGTGTGTGGGGGTGAGCGTACATAGGAAGCTTCATATCCTGATTGAAATAGATTGTTGTTAGAGGCAAATTATGCCATTTATGTCAAATGAAGGTACTTTGGGGAAGTGCCAACACCTTTAGAGTGGCACAAAGCCTACCACCCTCAGAGCCAGGATTTTAAGGCTCTATAACAGGTGAGCATAATACCTATTTACATTCTATCAGAAATATTTGTGAATTGACTATACTACACATTGGATGTTCCTATTGTTTTTATCTTCCCGGATAAAAATTTCAGCAGGAAATAGTGGAGGAATGCTGCCCTAAAAAGCATACCGGTCCAATTTACAGAGCCAAAATAGAGGCTCTGGAAAATGTGAGTGATCCATTTATCTACCTCATATGAAATTGCACAAGTGTTTTACAATCTGCACTATATTATGTATTTTATCTTCCATATCTGTATGTGACGTGTACGACCCAATCAAGACCCTGTGAGGTAATTCCTCAACATTTATAGCGCTCCACTTAAGGTATATATATATATATTATATATCAAATTCCCTTGTTATATGTATTGCATGTGGAATAAAGGGTAATCCACATTAGTGTACAGAGCGGCTATACACCTATCTTTTTCACTAACACATCTGTTGCAGCACATACTCTCCCAAAAGGAGATCTGTTTGGTTCTAATTTTCAGGACATCTCACCTGAGCACCTAAGCAAAAATGTATATTCATATGTATAAGTAATGGCAAAATATAGTCTGTAAGTAACCAGATATTGTGAGCTTTTTGCTCAGTGGTTTCTAGAGAACTATATATTCCTGAAGAAGTTCATGCACAACTTGTAAAATGCATAAACTGCTTTATGTAAGTCCAAGAGTGTTTTGTCTTAGTGGCAATTTGTTGTACATTTGTGTATGTATTTTAACATTAAATATATGTTTGATGAAATATCAATTTGCAGTATTATGCTTTTTTTAAAATTCATTCTATACATATAAATATAAAAAAACACAATTCATAATAATTGACGCAACTAAGGAAAGTAACAAAATAAAAATTGCAAAAAAGACAACGAAAAAAATCCAAAAACACAATAAAGAGACTGAGCTCTCACAGCAGAGAAAGCCCTCACATTGGCAAATTTTCCACACTTTTTAATAGGTGTAAGAGCACTGATTGGTTGGTTTGTAAGCCAATCAATCAGAGCTCTCTGACTGCCAAGAAGTCTAATTTCTCTCAAAACCTGGCTGTCAGATGGCTCTTTACGGTTGATTTGCTAGCCAGCCTATCAGAGTGCTTTTATAGTTATTAGGCAGTGTGGCAAATTTTGGCCAACATAGCATGGAAAAGCCATTATAAGGGCTCTCATCTCTATGCAAGCTCAGTCTTCAGAATGCAAAGATGGATTATTTTATTGCGTTGTGTTTAGGGTTTTTTATTTTTAGTGCTGGGTCACCAGGGCATTGGAGACTCCTAGTCACCCAGGGAAGGAAAGGGAAGACATGTCACTATTTGGAATGGTGGGTAATGGCATATCCACCTACCCTTGTTGTATAATTATTTATAGACCCCCACCGCCCATGAACTACTAGGTCTTACTCCATAAATATTAGTAATAAGGCCCCCACCCACTGCCCATGGTTACCAAGTCGGGAGTTTTAAACATTAAGTAGATATGACCCCATCTGCCTAATGGAAGGTGGAAGCGCATGAATGTTTTAAACCTCATTTAAATAATCTAGTGGTCTAAATACCCCCGTAGGGTTTTTTATTCATTTATTTACTTTTTTTTTTTTTAATGTAGTGGCTGGATAGCAAATGCTTGCCAGTCACTGCATTACTAATCCTTGCATTGTCAAGGATTCTTTGTCCACTGGCAGCAATAAAGAGTACTTAGAATTAGCATTTACTTGCAAAAAAGCAAGTGAACGATAATTTGCAAATGTGCAGCCTGCATGATGCATTTGGTTCTGCATTTTATTAAAACTGGTACTTTGTGAATATTCCCAGTCCTATACTTTATCTAGGATTCAAAAGAAAAAGCACCAATTTGAATCTAGACATCGAACGTATCCGAGCGATTGCTACAGATTTACTCAGGCTGACTGGATTCCTACCATATTTGGACTTTAGTAAATAAGAGAATTCCCATTGTGGTCAGAAATCCATAAGAGATAATGTTCTACGTCTGGTTGGCCTTGTATGATCTATTACTATTCTTTTAAGTATTAGTAACTATTTTATTAGTTGGCATAGCTTGAGACTATATCTGTGCATTACTGGCTTTTATTCTGTGTTTATTTATGTCCAGTTGTGGTTTCCACATAATGTAGATGTGCCATCTGTACTCGTTATGGGCTTAATTATGTATAAATATTGTATAAATCTCTGCATATCTTTAATCGTTGTATGTGTACTATTCATATTTCAGGCTATTTGCGTTCTCATTAAGTGCTTTTGATACATTACTCACCTGTAATTTTTTTTATTTGCTAGACTAATATGTGCTTACTACAGCAAATCTTTCAGTGACTTCATCTGTATATTTATATAAGGTAAATAAATTGAAACCTCTTTAGTTTAGAAAAATGACGCCTCATAGGGGATATGATAACACTATGCAAATATATCAGGGGCCAATACAAGCCATTGTGTGGAAATCTATTCACAAACAGGACTATAAATAGGACACGAGGTCATGTGTTTAGACTGGAAGAAAGAAGATTTAGTCTAAGGCAAAGGGAAGTTATTTTTTTACTATAAGAAATAAAGATGTGGAATTATCAGCCTGAAGAAGTGGTTTTATCAGAGTCTGTACAGATGTTTAAACAGCATCTAGATGCATACTTGCAAAAACAGAATATTCAATGATATAAGTTTTCAATGTAGGGTAATAGCTTCTTGATCCAAGGATAAATTAGACTGCCATTCTGGAGACAAGAGGGAATTTTTCCCCTAGTTTGTTGCAAAATTGGAAGCTTCAAACTGGGTTGTTTCGCCTTCTTTTGTATCAACAGCAAAAAACATGTGAGGAAGGCTGAACTTGATGGACATATGTCTTTTTTCAGCCTATGTAACTATGTAACTATATCATACTTACAAAATAGATGTTTATCTTTTAATGTATGTTTTTATGAACCTGTTATGTTAAAAACTATATATATTTTTGAGCTTCCTTGCCTAGTGTCTTCTCGATAAAGGTGGGAAAGATGATAGCAGGTTAATGCTGTTAATACTTTGCATCCAATATACCACATATTTATTATGAATAAATCAGGAGGTTTATCCTTAAAGAGTTTACATTTATGTGAATTTGGATCTCCTCAATAATGATTAAACAGTTAGCAACTGTTTTATGCTTTGATTTAATAATATCAGTGCTAGTCTAGCCTAATCTAACAAATATTATGTCATCATATTATATTCAAATTTTTCTCCAAGAGTTTGTTACTTTCTATTTTTTTTAATTTTATTTTTTTGCTGGGCAAATAAATATAACAACAGGCTTGGGGTACCCCAAATGCATTCCCCTCGCCATTTTCATTGTTTTTAACATTGGGGTGTTCGAGGTTACATGCACATTTTTAGGTTAATTGTGAAGACGTTGGTCATGCTGAAACGTAACTATAGGCATACATATGATGTGTACATATGATGATATCAGGCAATATCTCAACAGCACAGAGATGAGGGACAATTTTAAAACTAGAACAAGCTTCTCAGGCTTAGTCGTTTATGTCATTAAAACTCAATATTAATCACTCTAAACAGTACGATATGTAAGTAAGTAGTGTGTGGTCTAGTACCATCCTGGTAGATTTGCACATCCCTCAGAGTAGTTAAAGCAATTAATGCAAGTGGCCTAGTAGGCACTTATCTATCCAGCAAGTCCAGGGCATGTGTAATAATGTACCTTCGCTAGCTAACCTACTGTGATGCTAAACATATACAGTCCTGTGGTACTCACTAGGCACTGGAATGGTTATATAACAGAGACAGTAGTAGGGTTACGTATATACATGCTAATACAGGGTTGTTATGGTTGTGCAGTAGATCAGGAAAAGTGCCGCTTATTGATAATGGCTTCTCTGGGCTGCAACTCACTGCCGATAGTCCCCGGAACAGTTCATCCGATGCCTTACCTCTTGAGGCCATGGGGGCTTGCATGCGGTGTATAGAGGGTGGGAGCAGTTGGCGGAGTCTTGCTAGAACTGGGTCCAAGGCCACAAGGAGGGAAGAGAGCGAGTGTCTCTAATCGGTGGAGTGCAGTACTTCTCCTTTCTATCGTGGAGCCTCGGCTGTCTTGGTGGCACGAGTTTTCACCGCGGGACGCTTGTGCCTCCGTTTGTGTGGGCGATTCTTCCGGGTTTTCCTCCCTGTAGCCCGCAGCCCGAGTGGGTCAGGTAAGGTGTGGGTGATTGCAAGGGCGGACTGAGAACCCTCAGGGCCCCCGGGCAAAATAAATCAAGGGCCCCCTTACAGGCCCCACCTATACTCCGCAGGAAGAGCCACCCATGTCCTGCCTCCAGCCACACCCTACACAATCTTTAGACACAAGGAACAAAAGTGCAATAATCTCTTCAAGGCCCCAGTAGAGACTACAACTGCGGGCTAATGGGCCATGGGGGGGGGGGGTCTTTCTAGCAGAGGCTATCTCAGTGTCCTTTAGAGAGTGTGTTAGAAAGAATCCCCTCCAGGCCCTAGAGACTACAATGGAGTCTAATATTCTTGGAAGGGGGTCTTTCTAACAGAGGCCATCTCAGTCTCCCTGCTGGAAACAGTCGCCTCCAGGCCCCAGTAGAGACTACAATTGAGGGCTAATGGGCTATGGAGGGGGGGAGCATTCTAGCAGAGGCTATCTCAGTGTCCTTTAGAGAGTGTGTTCGAAAGAATTTCCTCCAGGTCCCATTAGAGACTACAATGGAGTCTAATGGGGCCTTGAGGGGGGTCTCCAACACTCTGGTTCCTATTCACAATATAGCAACACAACATAGCTCGCTGATACCTAGACCTCCCCTGCTGGCTGCCCGCACGGTGCCTGCGGACAGGGGAGGGGGCAATTGCCCTCCTCTTACTCTCCCCTCCCCCTCTTCTTACCCCCCTTCCCCTCTTCTTACCCCCCTTCTTACTCCCACCCTCTTCTTACTCACTCTCTTCTTACTCCCCTTCTTACTCTCCCCCTCTTCTTACTCCCCCCTCCCCTCTTCTTACTCCCACCTCTTCTTACCCCCCTCTTCTTACCCCCCTCCCCCTCTTCTTACCCCCTCTTCTTACCCTGCTCCCCACTCTTCTTACTCCCCCTTCCTCTTTTTACTCCCCCTCTTCTTACTCCCCCCTCCCCCTCTTCTTACCCCCTTCGTACTCCCCCCTCTCTTCTTACCCCCCTCCCCCCTCTTCTTACTCCCATTCCCTCTCTTCTTACTCCCCCGTCCCTCTCTTCTTACTCCCCCCTCTTCTTACTCTTCTCTCCCCCTCTTCTTACCCCCTTCTAACTCCCCCCTCTCTTCTTACCCCCTCCCCACTCTTCTTATTCCCCCTCCCTCTCTTCTTACTCCCCCTCCCTCTCTTCTTACCCCCCTCCCTCTCTCTTCTTACCCCCCTCCCACTCTTCTTACCCACCCTCCCTCTCTTCTTACCCCTCCCTCTCTCTTCTTACCCCCTCCCTCTCTATTTTTACCCCCTCTCTCTCTTTTTACCCCCTCTCTTTTTACCCCCCTCCCTCTTTACCCCCCTCCCTCTCTCTTTTTACCCCCTCCCTCTTTACCCCCTCCCACTCTCTTTTTAACCCCCCCACTCTCTTTTTAACCCCCCTCCTCCCACTCTCTTTTTAATCCCCCCTCCTCCCACTCTCTTTTTAACCCCCCCTCCCACTCTCTTTTTAACCCCCCCTCCTCCCACTCTCTTTTTAACCCCCCCTCCCACTCTCTTTTTAACCCCCCCCCTCCCACTCTCTTTTTAACACCCCCCCTCCCACTCTCCCACTCTCTTTTTAACACCCCCCCTCCCACTCTCTTTTTACCCCCTCCCCTGTAGCGTGGCCGAGCTGCTGTGCGGTCCGCGGTGCCCGGCCGGAGTGATAGGAAGGTGCACACTGAGTGTGCACCTTCCTGTCAGTCCGGCCAGGTACAGGAAACAGAAACTCCTGTTCCGCACGGAACAGAAGTTTCTGTTTCCTGTACCCGGCTGGACTGACAGGAAGGTGCACACTGAGCACCTTCCTATCACTCCGGCCGGGCACCGCGGACCGCACAGCTACAGGGGAGGGGAGGTGAGAAGCTGCAGCCGCCTGAGGCTCTTAAGAGAGCGCTCAGGCGGCTGCAGCATTTAAAGGGGCGGCCGGGCCCCCTGATGGCGGGCCCCCCTCCCGGCCGGGCCCTCGGACCATGTCCGAAGTGCCCGACCGGTCAGTCCGCCCCAGGGTGATTGAGTGTGATGGTGTTGCGTCCGTGGGTTTTCCCTTCACCTACTTTATATTTTTTTAACTTAACAATTAGCAATTCTGCTCTGAGCATTTGAATATAGAAATACTAATAAGTATAAATAAAGATCCATTTGCCCTTCCCTTAGTCTTTTCAATAAACTCTGATAATTTATAAAATACTAGTTTTTAGTGTATATCTGAACACCCAACAGTTCTTGACAAATTAGCCTTTAGATTCTCAAGTTACATCAATAGTTAGCAATGTCTAATTATAACAAACCAGTAAGTAAATATAATGCATGAAATGGGCAGGTGGACAACCCTTAGTAACTATTTAAACAACTTCTCTTATTCTTTAATTATTACTTTTAATATAAATACTGAAAAGAAAGAGACAAGAGCAAAGATATAAAAAAAAATTGGATATATCCGTCGCTAGTTGAAAATGTTCGATATTAGGTCATGACATTTCTGGACCTAAAACCACCTTATACAATATCCACAAGTTCTGATTTGTCCTGCATATTCCATGATATTATTCTAAATATATGGATTGATCTTGTAACACAACCAGACAGCCTGCTGAAGAAGCGGTACCCTGTTATGTGTCAGTGAAAGATGTGAAGGAGAGTGTTAGTCCTTCCTCTAACCAAAAAAAAAAAAAAAAACAAAACAAAGTCATGAATACAGAAGTCAATGTTTATGTTATTACAGCTCCATCAAGCCGAAAGTACATCTCCCTTTTAAATCATACCCTTTCGAGCATCAAGTCGTAAAGTCGTTTTCTGATATCACCCAAAATATTTTTGGGGGAACATGTTAAATAAATTTACCGTAATTGCTTACATACCATAATATGAATTCATACCAAAATAGTTTTATATAAATTTCTTGGCAAGCATAACACCAAGTAAGAAATTAGAATGCAATAATTTCTGATAAAAAATGTTTTACAACTATATTACGGTATATGATACACTTTCATGAGCTTATTGAAGAAGAGATTACTGTTTAAACACAAAATGAAGGACGCTTTGCATTTCTGCTTCCTCAACAGAATACACAAATTGTATATTCTGCAGGAAACCAGCAATCCATATATCACAAACTGAATTTTATGTAATGCTGAGAGCAACGTAATTAAACACTTTTAATCACATTTATGAGATACCTCATGTAAATTCTTTATATATATAACTTAATATCAAATACACATTGGAATAAGCATTTTGGACTTTCATAAATGTCATGTCCATTCGTCATTTTATATTACCCTTATGTCCTCATTTAAAATGTGCCAACATGTTCAGTAGATTAGTTCATTGGATATTAAATATATTAACAGTTTAGAGGGGTCACTAAGCAGCCAAAATGTTTCAAACTAAGTTTTAAAGGTTAGGGATACTATTTAATTAACAAAGCTGTGTGCACATTCACACCTTAACATCAAGCAAAATCCCTTAACATCTTCCATTTGTTATATAAAGCCAAATTAGTATGTACCATGGGGTTTCTTTACTAAATATGGATATAAACTGTGCATATTGTAACATTGTCAATGGACAACCATTGAGAGGCTGAGAGCATCAGCCAATCACCACCACCCAATCAGTAGAATTGGAAGAAATGAAATGACCACAGCGAGGACCACAGGAGTCAGGGCAGACAGGTGCCAGAGACCCAACTTTAGGGTTAAACTGCTCAAAAATCGTTTAACACATTGCAGTAAGACAGCACCCATGGAATCGTCACCGCAAAGCTATTTAACTAAGATGAGGTTGTTAGGGTAGTAATTGATGTTAAATCTTACTTTAACATCATTATTCCATTCCATTTACTTTATTGAGCATTACATGCAATGTATAAGTAGGGGTGAGCAAATGGTTGATATAGGTTGTTGGATGACTGCATATGGTTAGTTGTAATTATCTTGGTGGATATGGGAATATGAACAGAGAGGTGGTTGGTGGGTAGGCATGTGGCTTAGTGAGGAAATGTGATTGGATTGGTAAATATATGTGATTAAGTGGGTCGGGTTAGTGTGACTATATGAGTAACAGGATGTGACAGGCTGGGTGTGGCTGGGTGACTACCTAGGTCAGGGATAGGCAA
Organism: Pelobates fuscus; assembly: GCF_036172605.1. Classification (NCBI taxonomy): domain Eukaryota; kingdom Metazoa; phylum Chordata; class Amphibia; order Anura; family Pelobatidae; genus Pelobates; species Pelobates fuscus. Next base: position 384,277,736 of record NC_086318.1, on the reverse strand, counting down.
CCTTTGGCTCTGCAGATGTTTTTGACTACACCTCCCATGATGCTTTGCCAGCATTATGTGTGTAAGAGCATTATGGGGGATGTAGTCCACAACATCTGTAGAGCCGAAGGTTGCCTATCCCTGAACTAGGTGATGGTATGTAAAAGGTTGAGCGTATGTTGTAGGGTGCATGACAAGTGGATGTAACTAACTTAGGGCTAGTGAGAGGGTTAGGTGAGATTGACAGAGTGTGTTCATGTTATAACAACACATGCAATTAATAAGATAGTTGGGTGGACAATTAAATAGAGAATCCACAGACAGAGCATATCGGCATTCAGTGGTGAGGAGCTTGGGTTCACTGTAAGTCCTGTACCCTCCTTGAAAGACCTACAATAAATAATTTGGAGTTGTACTAACAAAACAGTTAATTGCATATCATTAATTATCTGATTTGGTATAAGTCAACCATTTTATGGTTTAAAAAAAATGCAAAAAACTAATAAAAATGCTAACTTTGTCCAGCGTTTGTAACTAATTGGCTACTACAAAAGACTGGTAAAAAAACATTTTGAATACCATGGGTTGTCTACATTTGAAAATGGTATGCCATAATGAGGTTAATTCACATTCCTGGGCTACTATATGGTCTCAAAAACAACACAGACCCAGCAAACCAATCTGGCAAACTGAATTGGGCAAGCCCTATGTTGACCCTGTAACTTTCCAAAACACTATAAAACCTGTACATGGAGGATATTGTTATACTCGGGAGACTTCGCTGAACACAAATATGAGTGTTTAAAACAGTAAAACTTATCATGATGATGAAATCACCAGTAAAAGTGGCGCATGGACCCGGTCAGCAGGAACCCAACAACGTTCCTCGGGACCATAACCCTTCCAGTCAACGAGATAGGACAAGACACCTCTGGTTAATTTGGAGTCCATGATAGAACGGACTTCGTATTCCTCTTGATCAATCGCTACACAAGGGTATCCACTCCTCCTCCGCCCTTGGTAGTGGGTGATCAAGAGGAATACGAAGTCCGTTCTATCATGGACTCCAAATTAACCAGAGGTGTCTTGTCCTATCTCGTTGACTGGAAGGGTTATGGTCCCGAGGAACGTTGTTGGGTTCCTGCTGACCGGGTCCATGCGCCCCGTCTTCTCCGGTCTTTTCACAACCGCTTTCCTCTTAAGCCGGGTCCTTCCCGCTCGGTGCGCGGTCTTCGAGTGGGCCGGTGACCGCAACAGTACCCCCCACTCGAAGACCGCGCACCGAGCGGGAAGGACCCGGCTTAAGAGGAAAGCGGTTGTGAAAAGACCGGAGAAGACGGGGCGCATGGACCCGGTCAGCAGGAACCCAACAACGTTCCTCGGGACCATAACCCTTCCAGTCAACGAGATAGGACAAGACACCTCTGGTTAATTTGGAGTCCATGATAGAACGGACTTCGTATTCCTCTTGATCACCCACTACCAAGGGCGGAGGAGGAGTGGATACCCTTGTGTAGCGATTGCAAGTAAGGGGCTTGAGCAGAGACACATGGAAAGTATTAGCTATTCTCATATGAGCCGGTAGTGCCAAAGTATAGGTCACTGGATTAATACGTTGGGTAACTCGAAAGGGACCAATGTACCGAGGGGCAAATTTCATGGACGGGACCTTAAGCTTGATATGTCTTGTGGAGAGCCACACCCTGTCACCCGGAATATAGACAGGATTAGCGCCCCGTTTCTTGTCAGCTTGGACCTTAGCTCGTAATGAGGCTTTTTGCAGAGCTGAATGGACGGAATCCCAAGTATCATGAATCGAATCTAAACGGGTGTTCAAAGCGGGGATTTCTGTGTCTGAGAATGCAGAAGGAAAAACAGTGGGGTGATAACCCTGATTAACAAAGAATGGACTGTGATTAGAAGATTCATGAGTGGCGTTGTTTCTGGCGAACTCAGCCATGGGTAAGAGCTCGTACCAGTTAGATTGATTGGCATTTATAAAGCAACGTAAATAGGCTTCTAAAGACTGATTCGCCCTCTCTGCTGCTCCATTTGTTTGAGGGTGATATGCTGACGAAAAGGAGAGTTCGACGCCCAATTGTTTGCAAAAGGAACGCCAAAACCTAGAAACAAACTGGGTACCTCGGTCAGATACTATGCTTTTGGGTACACCGTGCAACCGAAAGATCTCTCTCAAGAATATTTGAACTAGATCTTGAGCAGATGGTAATTTTTTAAGTGGGACGAAATGTGCCATCTTCGTGAATCTATCAATGACCATAAGGACTGTATTAAACCCGTTTGAACTGGGTAGATCCACAATGAAATCCATGGCCAAGTGGGTCCATGGAGCACTAGGTATGGGCAGTGGTTGTAATAGTCCAGGAGGTGACCTGGGAGGAACTTTAGAAACAGCACATATTTGACATGCCCCAACATAATCTTTGACATCGTTTCTAAGAGCAGGCCACCAAAATCTCCTGGAGATGGCAGAGAGAGTTTTATGGACTCCAGGATGGCCCGCTGTGAGGCTGTCATGGAACAAATCTAGTACCTTCTTTTGGAACTGAGGTGACACATACAGTTTGTCCGGAGGTTTTCCCACAGGTGCCTGAGTTTGATCTGCTATTATGGCACAGAAGAGTGGAGAAGACACTTCGGAAACTGTAGTGGCAATGAGGCATTCAGGAGGTACAATAGGATATATCACCTGTTCCGGAACTTCGTCTGTCTCAAACTGCCGAGAAAGTGCATCTGCCTTGGTGTTTTTAGTACCAGGTCTGTATGTAATTACGAAATTGAATCGGGAGAGGAACAATGACCACCTAGCCTGACGAGAGGACAGTCTCTTAGCGTCCCCAATATAAGCCAAATTCTTATGATCAGTAAAGATCAAAAGTGGCTCTTTGGAACCTTCCAAGAGATGCCTCCATTCCTTAAGGGCAAGTACAATGGCCAAAAGTTCCCTATTCCCTATGTCGTAATTCCTCTCTGCAGGTGTGAGTTTGCGAGAGTAAAATCCACAGGGATGTAAAGGCGTATCAGGACTCTCTCTTTGAGACAGAATGGCTCCAACTCCTGTCTCTGATGCATCCACCTCTAGGATAAATGGTTTGGATGGATCAGGATGGGTCAGGACAGGTGCTGAGGAAAATAAAGATTTTAATCGTTCAAATGCCTCTCTTGCTTCTTTGGGCCAAGATATACAATTTGCTCCTTTTTTTGTTAAATTGGTGATAGGGGAAATCACGGAGGAAAATCCCCTTATGAATTTGCGGTAGTAATTCGCAAAACCTATAAAGCGTTGAGTAGCTTTAAGGCCCTTGGGTAATGGCCACTGTAAGACTGCCTCCAGTTTACGAGGATCCATCTGGAAACCAGACGGAGATATAACGTATCCAAGGAATTGTATCTCCGTTTGGTCAAACTGGCATTTCTCCAGTTTACAGTAAAGGCCGTTCTGTAACAGGGTTTTCAGTACAATTCTCACATGTTCGTGATGTGTCTCTAGGTCTGGGGAATAGATGAGAATGTCGTCCAAATACACTAGGACGAACATGTGAAGGTACTCTCTTAGGACATCGTTGATAAAATCCTGGAATACCGCTGGAGCGTTACATAATCCAAACGGCATAACCAGGTATTCGTAATGTCCCATTCTGGTGTTAAATGCGGTCTTCCATTCGTGACCGTCCTTAATTCTGACTAGATTGTAGGCACTTCGGAGATCGAGCTTGGTAAAGACTCGAGCTCCCTTTAATCTGTCGAATAGCTCTGATATAAGGGGAATAGGGTAGGCATTTTTTATGGTAATCCTATTCAAACCCCTATAATCAATACAAGGGCGTAGGTCTCCTTCTTTTTTAGAGACAAAGAAGAATCCAGCCCCGGCTGGTGAGGAGGACCTACGGATATGACCCTTTCTGAGAGCATCCTTAATATATTCCTCCAAACAAAGATTTTCCTGGGGGGACAAGGCATAGACTCCTCCCTTGGGAGGCATAGTCCCTGGTAATAAGTTTATAGTACAGTCATAAGGTCTATGAGGAGGTAACCCTTCTGACTGGACCTTGTTAAATACCTCTTTCAAATCCATATACTGCTGTGGAATTTGTGTGGTCAAGGGAGGTGTAACAGGAACATTAATGGTGCCAATAGGTTGTGGGATTTGCTTAAAGCAAACACCTTTGCATCTCTCACCCCAACTCACAATCTCTCCTTCAATCCAATCCAAACGTGGATTGTGTTTCAGGAGCCAAGGGAAACCGAGTATTATCGGAACTGTAGGTGAAGATATGATTTGAAAGGTAATTTCTTCAGAGTGGAGAATACCCACTGAAACAGTGATTGGCAGAGTTTCGTGTGTGATGAAAGGCTGGGTAAGAGGCCTTCCATCAATGGCCTCGACTGCTATAGGTTTTTCTTTATGTCTTAAGGGCAGGAGATGTTTAGCAGAGAACTCTTTGTCTAGGAAATTCTCCGCTGCCCCAGAGTCAATCATAGCCTCACACTGAACAGTAGTGTTCTCGAAAGATAAGGTTACTTTGACCAGGAAACGGTTCTTAGTCAATTTAGGGGACATATACATCACACCTAAGGTCGGTCCCCGTACGTGCCTTAGGTGTGCAAGTTTTCCGGCCGAACCGGGCATGACGATCTTAGATGTCCCTTCTTGCCACAATACATACATAACCCCTCGTTACGTCTGTGTTGTCTCTCTGCCTCAGTGAGTTTAGCACTACCCAATTGCATGGGTTCAGGTTCTGGAAGAGGCGTTTGGCTACTCACCACTGGGTTAGAGAAACGAGGAGCTATGGATAAATTAGAACGTCTGTTACGTTGTTTGTTTTTCTCTCTCTCTCTGAGCCGGTTATCAATGTTTATCATGTAGGCAATAAACTCATTAAGACTAACCGGAAGGTCTCTAGCTGCAGTTTCATCTTGTATATTCTCAGCTAAACCTTCAGAGAAAGCAGCCACCAGACCGCTATTGGTCCAATCAACCTCAGACGCTAATGTCCTGAACTCTATTGCATAATCGGCTACAGAACGACTGCCTTGCCTGATTCTCATAAGGGCTTTGGCAGCGTTCTTCTCCCTGCCTTTAGGTTCAAATGTAGCCTTAAAGGCCGTAAGAAAGGTACTGTAATCACGGGCTATTGCGTCACCACTCTCCCATAAGGGGTTAGCCCAAGTCAAGGCTTTTCCAGTTAATTGGTTCATCAGATAGCCTATTTTAGATCTATCTGTTGGGAATGAACCTGGGGAGGCCTCAAAGTGGTATTCTATTTGGTTTAAAAAACCTCTAAATTCCTTAGAATCACCTCCATAACGAGGGGGTGGTGACAAAGTTATGGACGGTGGTTTATGTGGTACGGGAACCACTACAGGTGTCGGAACCACAGGTGGTACAGGAGGGACCTCTAAATAGGCAGTCCTCTGGAGCAAGGTCTGAAATGCCTGAGCAAATTGGTCTAACCTGTGGTCCATATCCTCCACCCTATTTTCACAGGCGATCATATGTTTGCATAGTTCTGCAGGATCCATGGCCATGTCGTAATGTCACGACTAGTAATGTGGTCCAGCACGCAGAAACTATGTAAACATATACATAAGTCAGAAAAGGAAAAATAACAGGACAGAGCGTAAACCGGACCTTAGAATGGCCGGACTAATACGCTAGAGACAGAGAATGGTCAAAGGGAAAGCCGAGGTCAAGGAAGCCAGAAAATACTCAATACCGATACAACAAGCTAAGTCAGGGAAACCAGAGATCAGAATAACCAGGGAAACGCCAAGGATCAGGATACCAGGAAATCAGAAACACGGAAATAGCACTTTCAGGAAACCAGGGAACTGAAACCACGACATGGCAAAGTACTAGGGTGCATTAGGGGTTTAAATACCCCTCTCTAAGCTAGGATTGGTCAGAGGGCGACCTCTGACCCCAGAACGTGCGTGTGCGTTGACGTCGTGACGTCACGCACACGTTGGTATAATTCTCGGGGGCGGGGCTATCCATAGACGCGACCACGTGGTCGGCGCCATATTGGATTCGGGCGTGATGCCCGGAAGAACTACACACGCGGTTCCCGGCTCGCCGACGAGCAGGTAAGCTCGTGTAGTCGGAGCGGTCGTGTCGGTCGGGCACGACCGTGAGGCTCGGCGGGCCGGTGACCGCAACACTGACAGACATCAGTGTTACTTTTTTCTTAAAACATTTTTTGGAAAAATCAAAGTGCTACTTTTACTTATTGCCCTATAACTTGCAAAAAAAAAGCTAAGAACATTTTACCATTGGGTATTTCTAAACTTGGGACAAAATGTAGAAGTGTTTAGAATTGGTGTTTTTTGGGGGTTAAAATTAGAAAAAGTGTGGCTTTTTTAATGTTTTCATCATATTTTATATTTTTTTTTATAGTAAATTATATGATATGATTCTAATAATGGTATTTTTAGAAAGACCATTTAATGACAAGAAAATGGTATATAATATGTGTGGGTACAGTAAATGAGTAAGAGGAAAAGTATAGCTAAATGTAGCTGTAAAAACAGCCCTGGTCCTTAACGGTAAGAAAATTGAAAAACAGTCTGATCACTAAGGGGTTATTTTCAGGGTGGCATGGAGCATCCTAATGTCTTGTATGGGGTTAATATATTTTCATTGATTAAAAAAAGTTGTGACATGTAAAAAATGGAGAAAGAATGGAACATTGAGTTTAATGATACTTTTTCATACTGAACCAGAAGGAGAGGGATATAAGAATAACACGTAATAAAGAGAAAAAATAAAGGAAAAAAGTAGAGAAGATTGTGTCTCCAGATGGGGTGTCTAAGCAGATAAATATGGTCACAGAGAGAATGTCTACTTGGGGGCCATGTTTGAGTACAGTTCTTATGCACACCAGATGTTATCACATTTATAAGTAAGGCACATGAATAATCTTTAATATTAGTTAAATGAATGACGTCAACAACATACTGTGCTATGTGACATTGAAAACCCTTCTGGTTCTAATGATGTAATTAAGCTTGGTACAGCCTGATCATTTATATGTTGCAGAGTTATTAATTACCTTTCTACTACTTAAGGTTTGTCTGCCTTTTAAAAATCGTAGGCGATATGTTTTAATAGTATCTGGAAAATGTTATTTAAAAGGAAACTCCAGCCTAGAAACCATCCTCCATAGAATGTGTTATAAATAGATAACGGATTAATAATTATATACAATAAACATTTAATCATGCATTTTTGCTTTGGGGATATATCTAAAATAAGCTTGCAAAACCTGCAGTTCTCTTGTTGGTTGCCTTTGTAAACCCTCCTCTTCTAACCTCGCCCAGACTTTCTGTGGCTGCCCAATCACAGACTTCCCAATGCAGCTTGATGAGAAGTCTTTGCAAGTTAGGTGCCCTGGGCATTTGCTGCCTCTTGATGTCAGCTGCATAGAGCTAGTGAAACCAGGAAGTAACATTATCTGTTGTCTGTTTGAAAGCCAAGGGGGTGTAACCAGGTTAATTTATAAATGTGTCAATTTCTATTGAAATCTGCACTTTTTGCAAAATTAAAAAAAGAGGACACACTCTTCACACATAAAGCTTTTCAGCAAGCTAAAGTTGTTTAGAGGTCTGGAGTGACCCTTTAAGCAACCACACAAGTTACCTTATTCACATAACTAGCTTATTGCCTGTAATGTAAAATACATGTGAATGCCAAAAATCATTCTGCATGTATGTGTGCATATTTCACTTTTTTGCTATGTGTATCAGCTGACGACTCAAAGCCTATTACAGTGCCTATCTTGGTAAGATTTTTATGGGTAGAAAAAAGTGTGCAGCCCTTTCCTTAGCCATATATCTAGAGTCTAGGCTGCAGGTGGCCATGGACATTCATTTAATGCTAAACTGCTTTAAATTTGTTTAACGCTAAATGGAGGGACAGTACCAGGGGACTACAACCACTATAAACAATTAGATGAATTTGTTATTGCACTGTGTGCTGTTATTGACCATTTTTTTGTAATATTGTTTCATGTGTGACAATTTAACTTACCGGTATAAACAGAGGAACTTTCTATTAAACTTTGTTTCTGCTGGGTTTGAGTTAAAAAGGTGTTTTATTTAACTCGACTTTATAATACATATTTTGTATTTAAATCCATATGACTGTCCTATTGTGTTTTTATACTGCCAGTATATTATTTACCTGTGGCACAATTGCATAACAACATAATACAACAGAGACAAGGACACATCAGCTTTTTTTTCTGTGACTCAAATAGTTAATCATTGCAGCTTTTCCTACTTCAGCTTTCTTATTTCCTCCTTGTTCACTATAATGCAAAACACTATATAACAGGTGAAAATGAAAAGTGGCTAATTGTCCAGAAATCTTCTATTCTTCACACAATAGATTGTGACCCTACTGCCCAGCAGGGGGTAGCCAAGCACTTGCAACTGTGAAAATTCTACTGTCATTTATTGCAATGCAATATACAGTAAAGACAGAGAACTTAAAGTATATTTCACTTGTTGAAATATATTTTGTTAACCATCTGTGGGTTGGGATGAGTTTGATCACTTGTTCAATTATCTTTGTTCAATCATGTTAACCCAGTGAGTGAACACAAATTTTCCATCAATACTTATTATTATTATTATTATTTTTATTATTATTAGTATTATCATCATTTATATAGCGCCAACGTATTCCGCTTTACAATATTATAAGGGGAAAATGTAACTATAAAGAGATAATTACAAAATATTACATGAACAATCGCTTGATGCTTCAAAGTGCTTACAAAGTACAATAGCACATACCTCTCCCAGTCAATGGCATATTAGGAATTAAAAATTAAAAAACAAAACACAACATGGCTTATTGCGTAATACAACTCTTTATCACTTTCTTTATATTTACATTTATAAAATGCATTCCATTGTTCTTTTCATTTTGCATATGTTTCCATTTTCCTTTGTATAATGCGTAGTTTGCAAAAGAAAAACAAAACCATAAAAAAACAATAAACGGATTATCTCAAAATATGCTTCTTATTAAAAATTCAGCAGAAATGTGTTGTGAAAATAAATAAGGTCGATACTTTGGTATACATAGTATTTTAAAATATGTGTCTATTATATGAAAAAATTAAAATAATGACCTAATCTTACTAGATAAGAGTTGGCTGTCAAAATACTATTGGTCATAAAAGTATTTCACAGTTAAACCTCAAATAGAGTGTGATGAAACGCTCATACAAACACAACCGATAAGCAGAGTAATGTCAGAATTGTTCAAAATTTTTAAGACGGAAGACAGGGTCACTTTCTAAGAATGTTCACGAGGCCAAACAGTTATTATTTGTGTCTTTTTTAAAGCAAGCAGTTGCTTTATTGTTACTGCAGGGCAACAGTTAAATTCTCTTTACTCTGTCCTGATCTCCTGTGAATGACAGCCTGATTTTACACTGCAGTTATTTGTTTCATTTTCCCATTTTATATTGCATGGTTTCTGTTCCATTATTAACCTGTAATATTTACCCATTAGGCTTTATCTCCTGAGCTAAATTACTTTGAAATCGAATTATAAAATGTCTTCTATTCCATCACTAACTCAATGTTTGCTGTGTTGAAGAGATGTGGATCAGTTTGTTCATTTTTCTTGAGTGGTTTGTGACTTTTCCAGGTGGTACTAATATTTACAAAATGTAGGTATATTATCTCACCTTTTTTTATTTTTTTTAATAAAAAAATGGTCTATGTGTTTATTTTATGCATTATATATATATATATATATATATATATATATATATATATATATATATATATATATATATATATATATATATATAAATACTGGACCCTTTTAAAGTTAGCAAGCAGACAACTGTAGTGAGTTCATGTGTAACAGGAAGCCATTCAAATGACTAAAAGAATTGAAACTGCTGAGATTTTTACCATTGCTGTATTCTGGAAGACTGAAAGAGCAATCCATCATTTTTGGGTTTAAAAGGTTATGGCAGTTTTTAATGAAAAGGAAAATGCCTCTTGGGACAATGTGGTGAGTGAAAGGCAAACAATGAAAAGACTAGTTTTAAGATGTTAATTTCGAAGCAAAAAAAAAAAAAAAGAAAAATTTAAATCTAAGGCGGTTGATTGAGATGCAATGCCACTCTTGTTTTAAACAAAGGTTAATTGCTTCTTTATTCTTAAATGGTGGTTTTCTTAGATAAATAAATAAAATAAAGGGCTCAGATAAAGGACAGATTTGTTCAAAACACTGTTGCCAATAATGAATTTGTTCTGTACAACAACATTTTACATGTCTATATTTAGGTTTATTCACGTTGATTTTGGTGTAGCAGGTAATTACTTACATTTTCAGTGGGTAATGTTTCTGCTCTAGTATACAAAACAAAATAACAAGGTTCTAATGACTTTATTGTTGCTACATTATACGTGCAAGCTTACTAATGACATCATCAGTGATATCACATCCAACTCAATCAAAAATAACAATTTATTGAGAGATGAAGGTGCATATTAAAAATGATATACATGTGTATAGTACATGTATAGTTATCTTTTTTTCACAAGCAGGAGCGAAACTTTATTATGCACACATTATGATAGAGGTATATATTTTTTAAAGTATGTCACCAGGAAAAATATGTTGACATTTTTCCGATTTTCAGGTATTTCCAAGGAAAGACAAACAAAAATTTTTGCATGTATAAAACATAAGGCAAACATAATACCACTAAAGACTGATTGTCAGAAAAGTCCACGTAATTGGATGAAACATGCTATGTGACGATTGCAGGAGACAGACCAGGAACTTCCTGTTATAGGCAAATGCACATATTACAAGTTTTAGAATGAAAAGTTGTATTTCTTAAACTGTGTACTTTGGCTTTCAATTTCAATGCAAAGGTTTTTATTTATTTATTTATTTATTTATTTTATTTCTAAAATAATTCACCAGGAAGGATACATTGAGATTTCTTATAATGTTTTTCTATAATAAAATCTATGAATGGTTTAACTCTTGCTTGTGTCTCTGACTGCCTCTCTGCTGTTTCTAACTGGATGGCTGCCCACTTCCTTAAACTCAACTTGACCAAAACTGGAATTCTGGTCTTTACTCCCTCAAGTGTTGCTACACCTGTGTCTGTCTCCCTCCAAGTCAACGGTGCTAATATCTGCTCCACCACGCAGGCTCGCTGCCTAGGTGTTCTCTTTAACTCCGACCTCTCCTTCACACCTCATGTTCAGTCTGTCGTCAAATCCTGCCACTTCCATCTCAAAAACATTGCGCGCATCTGACCCTACTTAATGCCAGATGCAACTAAGGTGCTGGTCCATTGCACTGTCCTTTCTCACCTTGACTACTGTAATCTGCTTCTCAGTGGTCTTACATGCTCCCAACTTGTGCCGTTACAATCCATAATGAATGCGGCAGCGAGGTTCATCTTCCTGTCTGCCCACACCACCCATGCCTCACCTTTCTGTCAGTCCCTACATTGGCTTCCTGTAAGACATAGGGCTCAATTTAAAATTCTGGTTCTTGCTTTCAAATCTCTACATAATGCTGCTCACACCTATCTATCCTCCCTTATACACAAGTATGTCCCGTCGAGGCCCTCACGCTCTGATGAAGACTACGTCTATCTTCTGTCCGTACTCCCACCTCTGATGCTCGCCTTCAAGACTTCTCGAGGGCTGCACCGTTCCTGTGGAACTCACTTCCTTCCTCCATTAGATGCTCACCCAGTCTCCACTCCTTCAAATAAAATCATTAAAAACCCACTTCTTCATAAAAGCGTTTCAATTAGACTGTTATTAGATACTGACTGATTCCTCTCTTGCCACTGTCATTAGTCTAATAATATCCTTACCTTTTGTGTCACTTAACCCCACTCCCTCTAGCATGTGAGCTCATTGAGCAGGGCACTCAACCCCTCTGTTCCTGTGGGTCCAACTTGTCTGGTTACAACTACATGTTTGTTCGTCCACCCACTGTAAAGCACTGCGGGATTTGTTGGCGCTATATAAATAATAACATAATAATAATAACTCTATTGGGTCTCTCTACACCCTGTTCCAAATTATTATGCAAATTATATTTTTCTAATTTACCTAAATAATTGATGTAAATAACAGTCCGCATAATTCTCATGTTATCAACTGTTAAGAGTACAATTCAAATTTTATTGAACAAACCTCCTACTGATAACAGTATTTTTTTAAACATAAAAAACTTACAATGCACTGTTCCAAATTATTATGCACAGTAAGTTTCAAAACACTTTATAGGTTGTAAAGAACTGAAAATTGTCCTTTGTTGTGTTTGCAGCATATTTACTGAAATCAAAAGCTATTTTAATCAAGCTTATAACAACATTTTAACGTTTTAAACATTTTAACAAGTCACGTTACATTTTAACACAGGACCCCTTATTTGATAGCAGCTTCACGAGTCTTGCATCCATTGAACTTGTGAGTTTTTGGACAGTTTCTGCTCGAATTTGTTTGCAAGATGTCAGAATAGCCTCCCAGAGCTGCTGTTTGGATGTAAACTGCCTTCCACCCTCATAGATCTTTTGTTTGAGGATGCTCCAAAGGTTCTCAATAGGATTGAGGTCAGGGGAGGATGGAGGCCACACCATGACTTTCTCTCCATTTATCTATCCCCATAGCAGCCATTGATGCAGAGGTATTCTTTGCAGCATGAGATGGTGCATTGTCATGCATGAAGATGATTTTATTATGGAAAGCATAGTTCTTCCTTCTGTACCAGGGAAGAAAGTGGTCAGTCACAAACTCCACATACTTTGCAGAGGTCATCTTTACACCTTCGGGGACCCTAAAGGGGCCGACCAGCTCTCTTCACATGATTCCGGGCCAAAACATGACTCCACCACCGCCTTGCTGATGTCGCAGCCTTTTTGGAACAGGGTGGTCGTCCACCAACCATCCACTACTCCATCCATCTGGACCATCCATGGCACTCATCAGTGAACAGGACTGTTTGAAAATTAGTCTTCATGTATTTTTCTGCCCAATGCAGCCGTTTCTGCTTGTGAGCATTGGTTAGTGGTGGCCGAATGGAAGGTTTATGCACAGTTGCAAGACTCTGGAGGACTCTACACCTTGATGTCCATGGGACTCCAGAGGCACCAGCAGCTTCAAATATCTGTTTGCTGCTATGTAATGGTATTTTAGCAGCTATTGTCTTGATCCGATGCATGGATCTGGCAGAAATCTTCCTCAATGTGCCTTTATCTGCACGAACCCGTCTGTGCTCTGAATCAGCCACAAATCTCTTAATAGGGATCTGTGAGTATATTTCCTTTGGGACAATCTGCACTATTAAGTGTTATTTTGTTTTTTTTCAGATCTACACCAACATGTTTTGGAAAATGTTCATTATGTATATATAAGTATTACAATTTGCCCTTGTATGTATATGAGTTTCAAAATAAAGTAGTGCAACACTATTGTATGGTGATTAAAAATTGATTGTAGTTACGTTTGTTTTTTTTTTTTCTTTTTTATGAAAATTCAATCAAGAATAATGTTCAAGATACCGTAAATTTGAGACAGCTATGTCACGGAAAATTGTTCCACATATATGATTCTCTGTAGAAGATAGCTGCTTGACACATACCAAAAGTGTAAAGTGGAATTAAAAATAAATGGTTGCTGTGGGTAAAGTGTAACTTTTAGTCGGTGGATGAAGAAGGTGCAGTACTGAAGAAAAATACCTTTATTCACCAAAAAGGTGAGTGTGTACTTTTTGATTACTAATGATTCTCACTTCCATTTAAGGCTAATTGTGTATGCTCTTTCCCCAACTATGTGACATGTTTATTCTTAATGAACAATATTTTAATTTTATGTATCTAGCTCAAATGTCTTGTATCACACATTAATAACATAACAAAAACAGCTCTGGGAATAATCCCATAATGCACCTTCCCATTCATGTGCATATTACTACCTCTTAAATATCCCTCTGCTACTTTACCTCTTCTACCCTTTTAACTCTCTCTCCCACAAAATCTCTCTTCCTATTCTCATTCACCACCATTTTTATGTTCCCAGCCGTTTCTTTGTCTCTGACCCTATTCCTCATTTGTGTCTTTCTTTCCATCACCACCAACTTGTTCCTTTCTTTTTAACTTGTTGTGTCTCTCACCCAAAGATGCTATTTTTGTCTTTTACCCCCCAAAATATTTCTCTCCATATAATCCCCTTCTGTCCAGCCTCTGGTGGTGTAGCTGTATGGCCTCCTGGGACTGTGAGTATAGTCAGCATGCACTGCTTCCTCTGCTGGGCTACACAACTTGCGTTACAGTGTGGGATACTTTCCAGAGAATTGTGGTGGGTACTCACTGTAAAACAATCAGCCTGCATATTTAATTTAATTATGTGATACAGGATTTTAAGAATTTTATGGCCCAGACTGTTTCCACTATGAGTAAAGCATAAGACCAGCTCAAGTTAATTTGCATTTAGAATTTTGTAATTAACAAGTATTCTATTTATCCTAGAGAGCTACAGTTTTTCATGACAGTTTGTAATGACCATAATATTATAAATATTATTCTGTTGTGTTACTTTAAATGACAAAGTAACAAAAATGATTTAATAACTACAGGGATTATTCACACAATAGAGAGTTATGGTGTGATATCAACTGCTTCACAAAAACAATTTGGATATATTTTGGCCCAATTTTTCTTACAATTACAATTATTTAAATATCACCAACATATTCCACATTACATTTTAACAAAGCATGTAATGCGGTAATAGTAGGTGAAGTAGGTGAAAAGGGCCCTGCTGAAAAAAGTTCACAATTCATACTTGGTTTTTAGTTACCACATCGCATTGTTCCTTTTGATGTATTGAAAAGAAATATATTTTCATACAATAAGTTATGTAGAACAGACACAGTGCGTCTGACAATGGTTGAATAATATAATATACCATTAAAAAACATTAAAATTAGAGGGTGGAGTTTGCCTGATGAGGAAGGTGGAGATTGCCCAGTGTTGATAGCAAATGTTTGCTAGGCAAGCTCTGGCATTTCTGAGCATTTTAACCTAAACAATGTTATTTAACTTCCCATCCATTGCAGGAGGGTGGTACCTCCGGTTGATGCCTACACAAAAAACTAAATAAAGACAGCATGGCTCCATTGGATCCTATATGGACTGGGCAATGTACCATTAAATCTTGGGTGGGAACCTCCTTCCCTCAGCCAGGGCATTGAAAATGGGTCGTGGATGGGTATGCCAGCATGACAATGAACCAAACACACAGCCAAGGCAACAAAGGAGTTGCTCAAGAAGAAGCACATTAAGGTCCTGGAGTAGCCTCGCCAGTCTCCAGACCTTAATCCCACAGAAAATCTGTGGAGGTTGATAAAGGTTTGAGTTGCCAAACGTCAGTCTCAAAACCTTAATGACTAGGAGAGGATCTGTAAAGAGGAGTGGGACACAATCCCTAATGAGATGTGTGCAAACCTGGTGGCCAACTGCAGGAAAGGTCTGCCCTCTATGATTGCCAACAAGGGTTTAGCCACTAAGTACTATGTCGAAGGGGTCAAATGCTTATTTCACTCATTGACATGCAAATTAATTTATAACTTTTTTGACATGCGGTTTTTTGGTTTTTATATTTTTGTTATTCTGTCTCTCACTTTTAAAATACACCTACCATTACAATTATAGACTGATCATTTCTTTGTCAGTGGCCAAACGTTCAAAATCAGTAGGGGATCAAATACTTTTATCCCTCACTGCACTTTCATCTATTTCATCTGTTCTATTTTTGGCAAAGAAGATTCTAAAATCTTTGTCTAATTCTGTAATTATCTCTTTATCACAGAAAAAGCAGTCGTACATGCGTCATTGTTTGTCCCTGTCAATGGCTAAGAGATCATTAAGTTTTACAAAAAACTGGGAAGTAGCCAGACCATGGTGTAGGACAGGGATAGGCAACCTTCGGCACTCCAGATGTTGTGGACTACATCCCGCATAATGCTCTTACACCCATTATGCTTGCAAAGCATCATGGGAGGTGTAGTCCAAAACATCTAGGGTGCCAAAGGTTGTCTATGTCTGGTGTAGAATGTATCCATGAAGACTCTATAAATCTGGATTTTTTTCTGTGAGAGTTGTAGGTAATTCATACTTGAGTACATATTGTGAGCATGTAAAAAAAATGTGAATAAAAAGTGTAGTTAGCTGATTTTGGATTCAATATCTCCTAACATCACAGATACTGGGACGCTATGAGTTCTGATGGTATAGTCTTTAGTTAGTGGTAAGAGAACAGTCTTGGGTGTTGTTTATGATAGCATTAAAGTCACCACCAATCTAAAGTAGTCAGGGTTCACTATCTTTGAGTAGGTATAATTTTTAGTCATATGGGGTGTACACATGTACGACAGTTGACAGTTAAGTTTGTCATCGATCAAGATAAAGCAACCTTTCCTATTTCTCCCAGTGTTTACTTGAGCAAAGTACATATCTTTTCTAAACAAGACTGCTACCCCTCGATGCTTATGTGATGGCCAGGCATCAAATGTTTTTACAAAGTTAGGGCCCATTAAAAGGAATATATATATTTTTTTAAGTGAGTTTCTTGGAGAAGTAAAATATAAGCATTACTTTTTGAGACATAGTCTAGTATTTGATCTAATTTTGTTCTTCTGTTTAAGCCTAGTAAGTTAGGAGAGGCTATGAAGATAATTTTGCATGTTGATGAAGGTTGAGCCATCAATTACGGAGAGGGAATTATCAATAGGGTGTGGATGCGGGGGAAGGGTGGGGGAGGAAAGGTAGTGGGTGTGAGGTATAGTGTATATAAAAAAATAATAATCAGAGATTAATGGGTAAGAAAATTAGTTAACAAAAGTTAACAGTGGAAACACTAATAGAAAATGTAACTCAACTGCTTACAAGTATAAACAAGTCTGCTCAGTATTGAGCCATAAATGCACGGTTTACTAAATCGGTATTAGCACATGCGGTGGTAAGCAAAACAGTGTGACGTATAGAAAGAAAAAAGTGCTCTGGTGATCCGAAATACATTTTATTTATGGTCCTATGTTTGCTAAAAGTGCAAATTAGAACTTTAGTGCTTGAGTAATAGTAGTAGTATTAGTTAATATTAGGGGAGTGAAAGCATATATCAGACCCAGATATTAGATGCCCCTAGATGGGCAAATCAATTAATTTGCTAAAAAAATTATATTTGCTTTCATCATTAATATAGTGGTAATAGTTTATGACTTAATAGGTATAATAGGAAGAGTTAGATGTTGCATCAGACATGTCTCTTGAGCGTAAATATTAAATTCACCTATATCGAAGTTGATTTAATATGCTTAACTCTCAGAAGGTATAAAATATTTTTATTGAGTAATCAAATTTAGTGAAACAGCAAGAATAAAAATAAGCCAGATCAATTGCAATACTTAAATAAATTTGACCTTGCTTTACAGAAATTAGTTCAAGAATAAGGTAATAATATAACAAACAATGAACAATATATGCAACGGAGATACAGCTGTAGATCTACAGAAAGAACATTTTAATATTCTGTAATACAATATGAATAGGCAAACTGTGCTACTAAGGATGCACTCACAGGATAGCATGGTTATAGAGCACCTCTGGGTGTCTCCCCCAAAATCACTGGAGGCCAGAAAGATGGTGCATTGCATCCACCTCAGACTCCTTCCTCCAAACCAGTATCAAGTTTCTCAGGATTCCAGGTAAGTAATAGGAATTGATTTATTTATAAAAATCTAAATTAAAATAACACTGGTCCAGCGCGTTTCCTCTTATGTACTTCCTCTGGGACCAAATATTACATAAAATTAGTAAAAACATACATTCAAAATTCTGCAGATAAACAGCTTACAGATAAGCTTAACCAAGCAAGCGTTGACATCTGTTAATTTTAGACTTGTGCACAATATTTTGGTTCTTCTAAACACAATGTTCTGATTTCAAAATTTTGTTTGCAGCCTCTGACGTTCGCCATTATGCTCGATTCTGCTGAAATTCAGCCTTAAAAACTGTTTTAGGTGAACCAGACACCAGTGGCATGAGGGTTATGTGGTGGCTGGTCATCGCTTGCTAGCAATCAGACACATTAAATAAAAAATTATAATATTAATCCTGTAGGAGGGGGGCAATATGATCTCCACATTAGTGTTAGGTTGGTTTTATATCTCCCTATGTCTCCCCATGAGTGATGGCGTGTCTGATAAACAATGAGCAGCCATTGGCTGTTTTCTTCTTTTTTTGCATTTTAGGTTTATTTTTTATTTTTGAAAGTTGCGATTGGAGTTTTATTTGGCCTTTTTGGGGGCTGAAGAATAGAAGATGGAAGAAGATATCTAAGTATGATTTTTTACAGGTATTATTACTGTATTACCTGAGGGGGTAGGTAGTTTTTATTTACTTGAAGTGTTGGGTGGCTAGAGACTTGGGGACACCTAGCCCCCTTGGGTGGTGGACATCATTTTTTTGTGCTATAAACAATGGCATGACAACTCCCTTTTATATTTACTCAGAGCCCCCACACAGAACTAGAGGAGGACACTAGGTCCCCCCATAATAAATAATAGTATCCCCACCCACTGCCCACAGGTTGGCCTGTCGGAACATTATTGTCAGGGTACCTGTGGTCTCTACCTCCGAAAGAGGTAGAGACTTAGCTGTTCCTCCATCCAGACGGTCTGATGGCTCCCTTCCCCGCGGTCTATCCGGTCATGCTAGGCCGGCCGCGAGGGAGTGACTGCCTTTTACAGCATCTAGGCAGGAAGTAGTCATCAGGACACTCCCCCAGAACAACCTGTCAGTCAATGGCTGCAGGACCAATCAGGACGCCTTGGGGGCGTGGTTACTGCTCTGAACAGGGTATTTAACAGAGCTTCTTTCATTAGCTCATTGCCCTGTCGTGGTTCTAGCTTGTTCTAGTCACTCAGTGCTTGTGTATTCTATTATCCCTTTTGGTTTTGACCCGGCTTGTTTACCTTACTCTGCTTATCTCTGTTACCCTTGATTCGGCTTGTCTCTCGCTTACCTGTCTTCTGTTACCCTCGACCTCGGCTTGTCTTTGACCATTCTATACTGTACTACTTACGTTAGTCCGGCCATTCTAAGGTCCGGTATACGTATCTGGCTACTGTTTGTACTCTGCGTGTTGGATCCCTGTCCCGATCCTGACATTACGACAGGGCCAATGGATCCTGCAAGTACAAACAGTCAGCTGGCTGCTCCTGATCCTAGGTTTGAAGCCATGGATCACAGAATGGATCAGATGGCGCTTGCGCTACAGGCTCTATTAGCTTGTGCCAATAAACCACCAGAGGAGATACGTAATACCCCTGTTTCTCCTGTCGGTTCAGGTCTAGAGGTAGCCACAGTGGGTGCTTCTTCTCACATTACCCCCCCAGTACGCTATGGTGGGGCTCCTGAGAAGTGTCGTGGTTTTTTAAACCAAATTAGTATCCACTTTGAATTGCAACCTCGCTCTTATCCTACAGATAGGGCAAAAGTAGGATTTATTATCACCCTACTCATTGAGAAAGCTCTGAGATGGGCCAACCCACTATGGGAGAACGATAATCCATTAGTTTATAACTATAACGCATTTGTAGCTGCTTTTAGAAGAACATTTGACCCTCCAGGTAGAAAGGTTAATGCAGCCAGATTACTGTTGCGCCTGAGACAGGAGAACCGAACACTGGTGGATTATGCACTAGAGTTCAGGTCTCTGGCGGCAGAAATCAAGTGGAATGAGCAGGCGTATATGGATGTATTTTTGAATGGCCTATCTGATGTAATCCTTGATGAGGTTGCTACCAGAGAACTCCCTGAGAATTTAGAGGATTTAATTTCGTTCATCTCTCGTATAGATGAACGTCTAAGAGAGAGACAGAACACTCGAGAGGGGAACCAGAGACCTTCTTTTAGGTTAGCTCCCGCTGTTCCAAGTCCTGACTCCACGATATCTTTGCTTACTGAACCTATGCAGAAAGGGTATACCCGCCTCTCTGAGGAGGAAAGACAGCACAGGAGAAGAGAGGGTTTGTGTATGTATTGTGGAGCCAAGGGTCATTTACTCTCGAACTGTTCTAACCGCCCGGGAAACGCTCGCACCTAAGTCTCTCTAGAGGACAGGTCTTGGGTGTTTCTATTTTGTCCTCTACTCCTGATTATAAAGATCACAGGCTTCTGCTACCAGTTTCCTTAACTTGGGGGAAGGAAGTAGTAAGGGCTATGGCATTGATAGATTCCGGTGCTGCTGAGAATTTTATCGACCAAGCCTTTGCTAGTAAGAACAATTTCCCATCCCAGCTAAGGGAGACACCTTTGGCCGTTGAGGCCATAGATGGTAGACCACTACTAGACCCTGTTATCTTTCGTGAGACCATACCCATTAATTTAAATGTGGGTATCCTACACGTGGAGAATTTATCTCTTCTGCTCATTTCGTCTCCTTCCGTTCCCATAGTTCTGGGGTACCCATGGTTGAAAAAACATAACCCTATTATCGATTGGGAGTTAGGAGAGATACTCTCGTGGGGCCAGGGCTGCCAGGATCGGTGTTTGTGCAAGGTTTCTCCATTAGCTAATATTAACATACCGGAGAATCCTACTCAGTCCACAGAAAGACAAATACCAGACCTTTACCTAGACTTAAGGGCAGTGTTTGACAAGAAGAATGCCGATTCTTTGCCTCCACACAGGTCATTTGACTGTAAGATTAAGCTTCTACCCGGCACTATGCCTCCGAGGGGCCATGTATATCCTTTGTCTGTTCAGGAAAACTCGGTTCTAGAGGAGTATATTCGGGAGAATTTAGAAAAGGGATTCATCAGGAGGTCTTCTTCTCCGGCCGGGGCTGGGTTCTTTTTCATTAAGAAGAAGGATGGCACGCTGAGACCTTGTATCGATTACCGAGGCTTGAATAAAATAACTGTCAGAAATGCCTATCCTATCCCACTGATTACCGAGTTATTTGATCGTCTTAAGGGCTCCAAAATCTTCACCAAGTTAGATCTCAGAGGGGCTTACAATTTGGTGAGAATCCAGCAAGGTCACGAGTGGATGACGGCATTCAATACCCGGTATGGCCATTACGAATACACTGTTATGCCATTTGGACTATGCAATGCTCCTGCAGTATTTCAAGATTTGATTAATGAGGTACTTAGGGAGTTTCAGCATGATTGTGTTATTGTTTACCTGGACGACATACTAATACACTCTAAGGAGATTGAGACTCACCATAGACAGGTCAGAAAGGTATTACACAAGCTGCTGCAACATGGTCTATATTGCAAATTGGAGAAGTGCAGTTTTGATCAGTCTCAGGTAGACTTTCTTGGATACGTGATTTCTGGGGAGGGTTTTAAAATGGATCCTGTAAAACTTCAATCTATTTTAGACTGGCCCTTGCCCAAAGGACTCAAGGCTATCCAAAGGTTTATTGGTTTTTCCAACTACTATAGGCGCTTCATTAAAGGATACTCCTCTATCATTGCGCCTATTACCAATATGACCAAACAAGGGGCTGATACTAAGTTCTGGTCTAAGGAAGCTCTGGGTGCTTTCAAGACTCTCAAGGAACTTTTTGCCTCGGCTCCCATTCTAGTCCATCCTGATACGACTCTGCCTTTCTTGCTCGAGGTCGATGCCTCTGAGACAGCAGTTGGGGCTGTTCTGTCTCAAAGGTTAGGGGTGGATAAACCGTTACACCCTTGTGGTTTCTTCTCTAAGAAATTTTCTGGGCCTGAGAGCAGATATGACATCGGGGAAAGGGAACTGTTAGCAGTCATTAAAGCCTTAAAGGAGTGGAGACATTTGTTGGAGGGGACCCTACACCCTATTACGATTTTGACGGACCACAAAAACTTGTCCTATATTGGGGAGGCTAAGCGCTTATCCTCTAGACAAGCTCGTTGGTCCTTATTCCTGACTCACTTCAATTATGTACTGACTTACAGACCTGGTTCTAAAAACTCTAAAGCCGATGCATTATCTCGCCAATATGAACCTTCTACTGTACCTGAACCAGTTCTTTCTTCTATAGTTCCGAAATGCAATATCATTGCTAATACGAATCTCAGGATTCATTCTCCATTACTGGCCGAGATCATTAAGTTGCAACATCTAGCACCTAAACAGACTCCTGCGGGCCGTCATTTCGTTCCTCCTGCTCTTCAACTGGAACTTTTACAGTGTTTACATAATAGCAAGATGGCGGGACATCCTGGTATTCGCAAAACTTACGCGTTGATCTCTAAGGACTTCTGGTGGCCTGCTTTACGGAGGGATATTGAGGAGTTCATCGCTGCATGTGAAGTTTGTACTAAAACCAAACAACCCCATACGCTTCCATGTGGATTCCTGCAACCCTTGGAGGTTCCAGAAAAACCATGGTCCTGTTTGGCCATGGACTTTATTGTCGATCTACCTATCTCTAAAAGACAGACTGTTATCCTCACCGTGGTTGACAGGTTTACTAAGATGGCACACTTCATTCCCCTGCCTAAACTCCCGTCTTCTCCCGAATTGGCAGAGATATTCGCTAAGGAGATTTTTCGCCTACATGGGATACCCTCTCAAATTGTATCGGACAGAGGCTCCCAATTTGTTTCCCGCTTTTGGAGGTCCTTCTGCTCTCAACTTGGTATTAAATTAAACTTTTCTTCTGCCTATCATCCTCAGTCTAACGGAGCTGCTGAACGTACCAACCAGAAAATTGAACAATATTTACGATGCTTTGTTTCTGAACACCAGGATGATTGGGTCGGTTTGATTCCTTGGGCGGAGTTTGCACACAACAATCTCGTTTGCGATTCTACTCATTCAAGCCCCTTCTTCATGAATTATGGTTTTCATCCGTCTATTCTTCCTTCGGATTCCCCTTCCCAGGGGGTGCCGTCGGTTGATGTTCATGTTGCCAATTTGAGGAAGTTGTGGGATCAAACTCGACAAATCCTTGTGCACAACTCTATGTTGGTCAAGAAACACGCTGATAAACGTAGAAGGGCGGCTCCGGTCTTTGTTCCAGGTGATAGGGTATGGCTGAGCACGAGGAACATCCGTTTAAAAGTGCCCTCCATGAAGTTCGCTCCTCGTTATATTGGACCCTACAGGGTGCTGACCCGTATCAATCCAGTTGCGTATCGTTTAGCTCTTCCTAATACCTTACGCATCCCGAACTCGTTTCACGTTTCATTGCTGAAACCACTCATATGTAACAGATTTTCCTCCACAATAGCCCCTCCTCGCCCCGTTCAGGTGGAGGGTCAGGAGGAGTATGAGGTTAACTCTATTATTGATTCTCGAATCTCCCGGGGGAGAGTACAATATCTGGTTGATTGGAAGGGATATGGTCCTGAGGAGAGGAGTTGGGTACCTCAGGAGGATGTTCATGCTCCCCGTCTCCGCAGGGCGTATCACTCTCGCTTCCCATCTCGTCCCGGTTCATTCCGCCCGGTGGGCGTATCTGAGAGGGGGGGTACTGTCAGGGTACCTGTGGTCTCTACCTCCGAAAGAGGTAGAGACTTAGCTGTTCCTCCATCCAGACGGTCTGATGGCTCCCTTTCCCCCGGTCTATCCGGTCATGCTAGGCCGGCCGCGAGGGAGTGACTGCCTTTTACAGCATCTAGGCAGGAAGTAGTCATCAGGACACTCCCCCAGAACAACCTGTCAGTCAATGGCTGCAGGACCAATCAGGACGCCTTGGGGGCGTGGTTACTGCTCTGAACAGGGTATTTAACAGAGCTTCTTTCATTAGCTCATTGCCCTGTCGTGGTTCTAGCTTGTTCTAGTCACTCAGTGCTTGTGTATTCTATTATCCCTTTTGGTTTTGACCCGGCTTGTTTACCTTACTCTGCTTATCTCTGTTACCCTTGATTCGGCTTGTCTCTCGCTTACCTGTCTTCTGTTACCCTCGACCTCGGCTTGTCTTTGACCATTCTATACTGTACTACTTACGTTAGTCCGGCCATTCTAAGGTCCGGTATACGTATCTGGCTACTGTTTGTACTCTGCGTGTTGGATCCCTGTCCCGATCCTGACAATTATGTCCCCAAAGTTACCAATATTAGATCCCCAACCTGCTGCTTATGTTTGGGGGCTAGGGGACATTAGTTCCCCCCACTTTATTTTAATTATAGCCTCCACCTGCTGTCCATAGGTGGAGGCCCAGGGGGGACACTATGTCCTCCTATATAATGCTTTACGTTGAAGCATGAGGGGATGAGGGAAACACTATGTTACCCCGCTGCCCAGTTGGTTGTCTTTAATTACAGCAAGCAGCCACTCACTACTCATCACTCTCATACTGTATACATATTTGGATTCGCTACAGTCACGTTCTGAGATATATCTATATATACATCCAGTTACACACTAAAACCACATGCAGACATTCACACCCATTAACATGCTATAAACATACACTC
Source organism: Pelobates fuscus (assembly GCF_036172605.1). Lineage (NCBI taxonomy): Eukaryota > Metazoa > Chordata > Amphibia > Anura > Pelobatidae > Pelobates > Pelobates fuscus. Next base: position 384,253,246 of record NC_086318.1, on the reverse strand, counting down.
ACACACCATATGGCTACATGCAGAAGTGCACTAATGAATGTACACACACAAACATCATCTATAATAGTGGTGCCCAAAATCCCCTGATCCCCTGATGTTGTAGAACTACAACTCCCATGATGCTTTGCATGTCTTTAGAATGGTTTTGAATGACAAAGCATCATGGAAGTTGTAGTTTTAAAACATCTGGAAATCTACCAATGGCCACTTCCGATCTAAACAATGACACTCCAAGCAAAGAGATACACACAAATGTGGATTCTCACATTGTGCTGAATACAGGCATACCACAGACATACACATACATTCACACATACCTTCATATAAAAACAAACATAAATGTACATCTTGTATTTATGCACAAATACAAGTATAGTAAAACATGCAGCTAAGCGCACTGAAACCTTATCTTACAGCATTCATTCATGTAATACTGCTGTGTTAATGGGACACAATAGGCACCAGACAACTTCAGCTCATTGAAGTGGTCTGGGTGCAGTGTCCCTGTCCCACTTAGTCCTGCAATGTAAAACATAGGATTTCCAGAGAAACTGCAAAGTTTACATTGCAGTACTAAGACAGCCTTTAGTGACTGTCTACCAGACAGCCTCTAGAGGCACTTCTGGGAGTTTACCAGATTCTGGGTACTCTAAATTATGCTGAACGTCCTCACGCTCTGCATGAGAATGTCCGGTGTCAGTGAAATTTCCTTATAGAAAAGCATTGATACAATGCTTTGCTATGGGGAGGGCCTAATGTGCTCACCCCGCATGAGCATCAGGTCCCCCCGTCGAATGACGTCGGAGGAAGTGGACTTCCAACCCAATGACGTATTCCTAACACTATAGAATCCCTTGAATGATAATGAGATGAATAGAAAGACTTGTAAGTCAAGTTCACATGTTAATATTGTGTGGAGACTCAGCCAAGACCCTCCCTTTATAAAATGCAAAACCTATCTATCTACCTACCTTGTTTATTTAGTTTTGACGTGATATTCCTGGATTAGTTCAATCCATTTAAGGCATTGCTAGCAGAGAGAACATATAATGGTCCTGATGATAGCTGTAGAACCAGAACAATGAGGGCATAAGAAAGGTTTATCTTGAAATAATTACGTCTGTACTAATATTCCCATGTGCCTAATGTTTGCATTATAAATTGTTATTATTGCCATACCTTTGTTTGCTGATATTTGTAGCAAGTCTCTTTTACATTTATAGATTTTAGAACAAGAGAGAAATAAAAAACACTAATAAAAAGTATAATATCCTCTTACTTCAAAACACCGGCAAAATGCATGTGCTATCAATAGGACAGCACTTCCTGCTTGCTCCTTAGCTAGCGTGCTCGTTTTAGACATGGTTCAAGTAAAGTCCTTCCTGGAGGGGCAAACAGCTGTGAAAAAGTGAAAACAAAAAATGGTTCCCATGTGGCTAATGAGGTGAGGATATTTGGCCACAGGAACAGGAAGAATGGCTCGGTATTATTCTCTCTACATGTTTTTTTTTTACCTACTTGTTGTTTCCTCTGGAGGAAATTGGATTAACTTAATCTATAAAAAATTAATAGATCATGCATAAAATTAGGTGATATTGTAGGATTTTGAAGCAATTAATTATTTGTACTTAAAGCACAAAATCGATTGAGGAAGATACTACAGTATCAAAGTAAGCTTTAAGACAATTTCCTATAGATGTCACCCAGTTTTCCAGAATCAGCACTACTATTCCCTTTATTTTGATGATAAGATAAATTGTAAACTAGAACCAACAAATGTAATTGTTTGTATTTTCTTGTCGTTTATCCAATCTTTGTGAGTTGCACTAGTCAACCCTGGCATTTTATTTTTGCACCATTGCCATTTTTGTTCTATTTTATTTTGCGTTTTCAAGCAATGAACAGGCATTTACCATGGTAAAGAAATTATAAAACATGTCCATGCTAAATGTTTGAAGCAAGTTAAAGGAACACTAGAGTTTAACCCCAAAGATGTGAAATCTGCGACCATCTATTGTGCCTTCTGGCTTCTAGTGATGTCCAAGGCTTGTACCTTTCTATGGTATGAACCTTTCTCGCACAGTTTTCTGAGTGGGAGCTTAGTGACAGACTGAGAGTGTTAGCGGACGCTCTCAGATTATTATCTTCACCTAGTCTGAGTCAAAATAACTAGTGTGCCGGCTCCTCTTAGACAACCCTCATAGTGATCTGTAGGAAGCCAATGTCCTCCCTCATACCATTCCTGATTCCTCCATCAGTCAGGACATTGGGCGATGTGGCTCTGTTATTTTTATAATGCAATGTGGACGCACCAACGTCATCACGCAATAATATTTATTATACTTATGTATGTTTTGCATTCCAGAACATATCAACTGTTTCTTTTTAATAGAAAACAAAAAACCTACAATACTCATTGCTTAATACAATAAGGATCCATGTCAGTAGGTTATATAAAGGCTCAATTAATGTGTTTTGTGTTTCATTCATAGTGAAAAGTAAAACAAACAATCCATTTCTGCAGCTATGCATGCTGTTAAATGTTTACCTCTCACATATGGATAATTAGGGCTGTGTACGTCACTAAGTCCCATAATAAAAAGTATGAAATTGACTGTACAGTATTTCCCTTTGAAGAATAAGGCCTAAATAGTTCAATTTGTTTCTCATTTTTTTTTGTTATGGGCTATGTTTGCACATACATCTGCAATTTTAAATGGTAAGATATATTGCAACATGTGTGTTGCTTTGTTTAAAGGAATGGATGATAGAATACATTTTATTTATTTAACATTCTTTATTTCTCGATTTTTTTTGACAACTATTACATTAGAGAAGTAGACATCATCTGTATCAAACATCAAGAACATATCAGGTACAAGTGTATGGAGAGATTGTCAATTCTTTTACAGAATACTTGCACTATTTAATGTGCTTTGGCCAGTTTACTTAGATCTGAGGCCCCGTTTCCGTTTGTTCTATCGATAGACTACATTATGAAGCCCTCAAAAGTTTGGAAATAATGTTGTAATTCTGATCTCTTAGACTTAGGACATGGGTTTAGCATTGTGGGGTGCAGCAATGTTCTCCATTTTGTAATGACCCAATGAGTTTATTTAATGGCACCGCACTCTTAGTGTGCTAACCTCACTCTGAACATCTTTCTCTATTTTGTAAGTAACGGGTATTTGGGTACAGGTTAACAGTGGGTAAAAAGATACAAAATGTACATGCACTGATCACAACCATGTTGTTACAGGCATGCAGATTTCACACATACCTCCTGGCGTGATTTACATAATTAATACACAATAATAATTAAAACAAATCATCGCCATCTACAGGGTTTTTTTCACAAAAGTGGGAACTTAAAGTGAACTCGAAGTGAATTTCAAATTTAAGATCAGAGTAGCTGAATTTAAAGAATCTTTCGGGTTTATCTAGTTTGACCTTAAATTTGAAATTCACTTTGAATTCTCACATCAGTAAATATCTCTGCTAATTTCAACGGTTTTATTTTGTGTGATTTGAGTGTGCTGTTTTTCGCACACAGAGTTTTGTATGTTTTGTTTGGCATATTCTATTTTTAAATTAAAAAAAAATACATAGAACGCGTAACAGTTTGCTCTACATAGATTTTATTTCTAGAATAAACCAGGCACTTGGGATTTAAACAGTTTGGTTATTAATGTTGCATATTTTTTAGTAAGTGATAACAAAATACCTCTTTTTGAAAGAACAGCAAGCAATTTTTATGAGGCCTACGCATTTACAGTAACATGTCCAAGTGTGCTTTGCAAAGAAACTTCTATTGTGCTTACAAAGTCGTCCGTGTCTTCGTAACTGGCCACCTTGGAATGCAGATTTAAGATCCAAGATGTTTTAGACTTTGTGAGACTCTGGCGAGAAGCCAGTTGTAGATATGCATAATATTTCACTGTTGAATCTTGCAAACATAATATCCTGCTGTGCTAAAGAAAACAATGTGTTTTTTTTCACATGAACACAATCCATCACTTTTCAATCAGCACAGAGAGACCGTACCTGCGTTTTCCATAATACTGTAAAGAAATTAATGGCCTTGATGTGAAAGGTGGACTCTTGGTACATGATCCATTAAAGTACACACTAATCAGAATACATCTTGCATCACTTCATGTAAGCTAAATGAAAAAGAACTTGAGTTTGCAACACATACCGTGAACACGTTTCAAAATTCCATTTATCGTTTCTACATTCCTGAGACACAAGATACATAAAAACATATAGACCTTTAAAATTACTGTCTAAAATATGTTAAATTAATTTTCTACACTACTGCTTAAAATAAGTCAGCAGATAATAAGATCTCTGTAAATGCTGGGGAAAGTACCTCAGGCGATGGTGCAATAATATTGTATGCACTAAAAAATGACAGAAATATAACATTTTATGTCTTGAAAAACAATCACTATTACAATGCTGCTGTGTATGTTTTATTTTTGAATTTCAGTTTATTTTTATATTTAGGAAGAAATAGATTTACCGAAGACACACGAGGCACCTTATTTATTTGATCAAGATTTTTATGTTGTAATTTTTAAAATAGTTGTCTACATTGTTGGTATATTAATTGCTATATGATTTAAAAAGGAACTGTCAGATGTTTTAATGTTTACTTATATTCATATTTAATAAATATATATTTGTCAAGTATGAAATATAAAATGAAATGTGCAAATCAACACCTCTTTATTATGCGTATGGGTGCCTTCATCTTAGCTTTCTGTCATTCATTGTACCAAAATTATACCACCCTCGGTATATCAGTCTCGTAGACACATCCACTAACTTGACCTACAGCGATTCTCCACCAACCTCCAAACTCTCATTTTCTATCTCAAAGCTCACTGACCTAGCTCTGCAACGTCCCTCTTCAGCTCCACCCTTTCCTCTCAACTAGACATCATGGCACCTCCTACACTGAAACGAATGCTGCTGGAGAAAATCTCATTCTGTGTCTGACGTTCTCCACTGTTAATGTATGCTGTGATCATACAGCCTGGCTCTTTCTTCTGCAAAAGAAAACTACTTCAATACACTCATAACCACTCTCTCACCCGAACCCAAATGTCTCTTTTGCACTTTTAACTCTCTTCTTCAACATGCTGCTGCTCCTCCTCCTCCTTCTAACCTGACCACTACAATCAGAAAAGAGATCTCTCATCTCTCTCCTTTCCATACAATACTTTCCCCAACCTCACTCCCTCCGCTGTTCTATGCTGATTTGCACCCTCAAGTTTCCTTCACCCTTCAAGCATTGCAACTATAACCCCAATTCAAAAAATACCAAACCTTGACCCAAATCTAAAAATGGCCAACCTTGACTCAAACCCCCCTTGCAACTAGAGCCCTGTCTAGTTACTACCATTTGCCAATAAGATCTTTGAGAGAGTTGAGTATGCGAGATTGATCGACTTCCTTGGATCCAACTCTTTGCTTGACCCACTTCAGTCTAGATTCCTCACTTGTCACTCTGTTGAAATGGCTCTGACCAAAGTATCCAATTATTTAACCGCTCCAAAATCTAGTGGTCTCTATTCTATCCCACCTCTTCTTGACCTTTCTGCTGCTTCTGACACAGTTGATCATCAGCAACTTCACATCCTCTGTAATCTTGGTCTGTGAGATACTGCTCTCTACGGTTGCTCCTCCTACCTCTCCCAGCACTCTTTCTGTGTTTCTTTCTCTAGCTCTACCTCTTCTCCTCAACACCTCTCTGCTGGTGTTCCCCAAGGTCCTGTCCTTGGTCCCCTGCTGTTCTCTATCTATACTGCCTCCCTTTGTAAACTCATGAGCTCCTTTGGCTTCTAATATAATTTCTATGTGGATGACATGCCAATCTATCTGCCCTTTCCTCATCTCTCTCTGTCCCTCTTGACTAATGCCTCTGACTCTCTGTCTAATAATTATAATTGGATGGCACTCACTTCCTTAAACTTAACCTGCTTAACCTGTCCAAAACAGAACTTTTTTTCTTTCCTCCCACTAGTGCTGCTACTCCCATGTCAGTCTCCCTCCAAGTCAGTGGTGCTACCTTCAGCTCTACCTCACAGGCTCACTGTCAAGGTGTTCTCTTTGACTCCAACCTCTACTTCACACCTCACATCTGGTCCATCGCCAAATCCTGCTGCTTTTTATCTCAAAAACATTGCATGCATTCTTCCCTTTCTAATGCCGGAACGCGGCCAATGCCTTTCCAATGCCGCTATCCTCTCTCTCCTTCACTTCTGCAATCCGCTTCTCAGTGGTCTTACATGTTCCCATCTTGCCCCATTAAAGTCTATAATAAATACAGAGGTGAGGCTCATCTTCCTGTCTGCCCATATCTTCCACTCCCCCCACCCCCCTCTGTTAGCCCCTACATTCGCTTCCCATGAGATAAAGGGCTCAATTGAAAATTTGGTACTTGCTTGCAAATCTCTAAATAATGATGTTCTCTTTAACACACACGTATCTCAAGCCTGAACCATAGCCACTTCAAGTGCTCTCCGCTGCAACCCCAAATCCTTGGAATATGCAGCAAATGCAACAATTTAAAATATATAATACAAACTCTTGATGCTTTTTATTCTTTACTGCAGGAAAGCATATAGATAAGTATCCCATAGTGTATTTTGGGTGGTATTGAATGCACTTCCCATTATTATTCTCACAATTTATACTGTTTTACTAGTGATGTCCCAAACTGTTCACTGGCGAATAGTTCCTGCCGAACATCGCTTGTTCACGTTCGCCACGGATGGCGAACATATGCGCTGTTCGGTCTGCCCCCTATTCATCATCATTGAGTAAACTTTGACCCTGTACCTCACAGTCAGCAGACACATTCCAGCCAATCAGCAGCAGACCCTCCCTTCCAGACCCTCCCACCTCCTGGACAGCATCCATTTTACATTCATTGTGAAGCTGCATTCTTAGTGAGAGTAGGGACAGTGTAGCTGCTGCTGATTTGATAGGGAATTGATAGCTAGGCTAGTGTATTCAGTGTCCACTACAGTCCTGAAGGGCTCATCTGATCTCTGCTGTAAGGACAGCACCCCAAAAAGCCCCTTTTAGGGCTAGAACATCAGTCTGTTTTTTTTTTTTTCTGTGTAATGTAATTGCAGTTGTCTGCCTGCCAGCCTGTGTGTCAGGCTCACAGCATATACTGTGCCCACTTGCCCAGTGCCACCACTCATGTCTGGTGTCACAATAGCTTGCATTTAACAAAAAAAACTTTTTGGACTGTAATATAATAGCAGTCAGTTTCCTTCACTAGTGTGCGTTTCAGGGCCTGCCAGGGCACAGTGTCACACCAGTGCAACTCATATCTGGTGTAACAGTAGTGTACATTTAAAAAAAATAATTACATTTTGACTGTGATAGATTGAATAGCAGTTAGTTGTCTGCCAGCGTGTGTGTCAGGCTCACAGCGTATACTGTGCCCACTTGCCCAGTGCCACCACTCACTCATATCTGGTGTCCCAATAGCTTGCATTTAAAAAAAATAAAACTTTTTGGACTGTAATATAATAGCAGTCAGTTTCCTTCACGAGTGTGCGTTTCAGGGCCTGCCAGGGCACAGTGTCACACCAGTGCAACTCATATCTGGTGTAACAGTAGTGTACATTTAAAAAAAATAATTACATTTTGACTGTGATAGATTGAATAGCAGTTAGTTGTCTGCCAGCGTGTGTGTCAGGCTCACAGCGTATACTGTGCCCACTTGCCCAGTGCCACCACTCACTCATATCTGGTGTCCCAATAGCTTGCATTTAAAAAAAATAAAACTTTTTGGACTGTAATATAATAGCAGTCAGTTTCCTTCACGGGTGTGCGTTTCAGGGCCTGCCAGGGCACTGTAGCGGTACTTACCCTTTCCAGGGGCCGGTCGGGGTCCTCTGTTCGAGCTGCGCGCGGTCCTGCTGCTGCACGAGCTGCGCGGCGGCTCATCCGAAGGCAGGAACAGGAAGGCGGGCAGTGACCGCGAGAAGCGGTCACGTGTCTCGGGCGCGTGTCTCGGGTCTCGGGCGCGCTCTTAAAGGGACAGTGGGAGCCTAAATTGGAAAAGGCCTCCCATTGGTCCCTGTCATGCCACACTCCCCATACACTTACCTTTTGGGGGCGTTGTCTATGGCCAGCATCCCGTTGTTCTTCCGGCTGCTTTCTCCTCACAGGGCATGCCAGTTCTGGATGAGCGTTTGGCTGGTTTACGTAATACTTGGGAGCAGGTTCAACGTTCTTTGGTGGATTCCGCTGCTCGCCAGAAGGTGCAGGCTGACAAGCATCGCAGGGAGGCTCCTTCTTATGTCGTGGGGGACAGGGTTTTGCTTTCCATGCGGAATATTCGCCTCCGGGTGCCTTCTATGAAATTGGCTCCCCGCTTTATTGGTCCTTATCGTATTTTGCATAAGGTTAATCCTGTTTCGTATGCCTTTGGTCTTCCTAAGAATCTGCGTATTCCTAATGTCTTTCATACTTCGTTGTTGAAGCCTTACGTACGCAACCGCTATACCCGGCATACTCCTCCTCCCCCTCCTGTCTCTGTGGAGGTTCATGAGGAGTTTGAAGTTTCTGCTGTTCTTGACTCTCGTTTCCTTAGAGGTTGACTTCAGTACCTGGTGCATTGGAAGGGCTATGGGCCTGAGGAACACAGTTGGATTTCCGCTGACACTGTTCACGCTCCTCGCCTTGTGTGTTCTTTCCATTTTCGTTTTCCTGCCAGGCCTGGCCCTCCCCGTCTGGATGGCGTGTCCTCAGGGGGGGTACTGTAGCGGTACTTACCCTTTCCAGGGGCCGGCCGGGGTCCTCTGTTCGAGCCACGCGCGGTCCTGCTGCTGCACGAGCCGCGCGCGGCTCATCCGAAGGCAGGAACAGGAAGACGGGCAGTGACCGCGAGAAGCGGTCATGTGTCCCGCCTGACTCTAAGAGCGCGCCGCGGGTCTCAGGCGCGCTCTTAAAGAGACAGTCAGAGCCTTAATTGGAAAAGGCCTCCCATTGGTCCCTGTCATGCCACACTCCCCATACACTTACCTTTTGGGGGCGTGGAGATGACAGGGACCAATCATAATAGATGTTTAGTTATTTATACTCACCTTTTTCCCTTGGTTCCTTGCCCTATCGTGGTTTCTGTTTCAGTTCCCTTTAGTGCTTGTTGTATTCAGTTGTGTTCCTTCGTACTTGACCTTGGCTTTGTTTTCTGACTATGTTATTTCTTTATCCTTATCTAATAGATTGAATAGCAGTTAGTTGTCTGCAAGTGTGTGTGTCAGGCCTACAGCGTCTACTCTGCCAACTTCTGCCAGTGCACAGTGCCACTCATATCTGTTGTCACAGTAGCTTGCACGCATAGTACCACTAATCGGAAACAAAATGACAGGCAGAGGCAGGCCACCCCGCAGGGGCCGTCATGGTCGTGGTGCTGTGATTCCCTTTGGCCCTAGACTAATGCCCAGTGTTCAGAGGCCACGTACCCTGAACTGGAAAAGTTCTGAGGACATAGTTGACTGGCTAACACAGGACACCCAATCTTCTACAGCTTCCGCTCGGAACCTTGACGCACCATCCTCCTCCAGCTTAGCTTTGGGCACCTCTCAAGTTACCACTCGCCCGCCTGCCGCAACCACCAACACTAGCACCACAGCCACTTCACTTGGTATGTCAGAGGAGTTATTCACACATCAGTTGGAAGAAATGAGTGATGCGCAACCATTATTGCCAGAGGATGTAGATAACAGTGGTATGTCTCAGTCAGGCAGCATTACACACATGGATGTATGATGTGATGATGATGTTGTACCCGCTGCTGCTTCCTTTGCTGAGTTGTCAGATACAAGTGAAGCGGTTGATGATGATGATGATGCGTCCGTGGATGTCACGTGGGTGCCCGCTAGAAGAGAACAAGAACAGGGGGAAAGTTCAGATGGGGAGACAGAGAGGAGGAGGAGGAGACGGGTTGGAAGCAGGGGGAGGTCGTCGCAAGGAGCTAGTGGCACAGTCAGACAGCATGCATCGGCACCCGGGGTCAGCCAGACAGCACGCCAATCAACGCATGCTGTTGCCACCACCAGAATGCCATCATTGCAGAGCTCAGCAGTGTGGTGTTTTTTTTGTGTGTCTGCCTCTGACAACAGCGATGCCATTTGCAACTTGTGCCAAAAGAAACTGAGTCGTGGGAAGTCCAACACCCACCTAGGGACAACTGCTTTGCAAAGGCACAGGATCGCACATCACAAACGCCTATGGGATCAACACATGAGTACAAGCAGCACACAAACTCAAAGCCGCCATCCTCCTCCTGGTCCAGCATCTTCAGCCACGTCAACCACTGCTGTCCTCCTTGCCCCCTCTCAACCATCCACCACTCCGTCTCTCGCCTTGAGCAGTTCCTGCTCATCTGCCCAAAGTCAGCTGTCTGTCAAGGACATGTTTGAGCGTAAGAAGCCAATGTCACAAAGTCACCCCCTTGCCCGGCGTCTGACAGCTGGCTTGACTGAACTCTTAGCTGGTGGAGTCTGAGGCGTTCAAAATATTTGTAGATATTGGGACACCAGAGTGGAAGGTACCCGGCCGAAATTTATTTGCACAAAAGGCAATCCCCAACCTGTACTCGATTGTGCAAAAGGAAGTAATGGCATGTCTGGCACACAGTGTTGGGGCAAGGGTCCATCTGACCACTGATACCTGGTCTGAAAAGCATGGTCAGGGCAGGTATATCACCTACACTGTGCATTGGGTAAACCTGGTGACGGCTGCCAAGCATGGAATGCGTGGCTCTGCAGAGGAGTTGGTGTCACCGCCACGACTTGCAGGCAGGCCTGCTGCCACCTCCTCTACTCCTCCTACTCCACCCTCTTCCATAACCTCCTCGGCTGAGTCCTCTTCTGCTGCTGCGTCTTGTTCCACATCAACGGCAACCCCCCAGCTCCCCAGGTACTATTCCACATCCCGGATACGGCAGTGTCACGCCGTCTTGGGGTTGACTTGCCTGAAAGCAGAGAGTCACAACGGACCAGCACTCCTGTCCGCCCTGAACGCACAGGTGGCTGACTCCGCACCAACTGGAGATCGGCAAAGTGGTTTGTGACAACGGAAGAAATTTGTTGGCGGCATTTCATTTGGGCAAGTTGACACATGTGCCGTGCATGGCACATGTGTGTAATCTGATCGTACAAGGCTTTGTGCATAAGTACCCAGGCTTACAGGACATCCTGAAGCAGGCCAGGAAGGTGTGTGGCTATTTCAGGCGTTCCTACACGGCCACGGCGCACTTTTCTGATATCCAGCGGCGAAACAACATGCCAGTGAGGCGCTTGATTTGCGACAGCCCGACACGTTGGAATTCAACACTCCTAATGATCGACCGCCTGCTCCAACAAGAAAAAGCCGTTAATGAATATTTGTATGACCGGGGTGCTAGGACAGCCTCTGCGGAGCTGGGAATTTTTTTGCCACGTTACTGGACGCTCATGCGCAATGCCTGTAGGCTCATGCGTCCTTTTGAGGAGGTGACAAACCTAGTCAGTCGCACCGAAGGCACCATCAGCGACATCATACCATTTGTTTTCTTCCTGGAGCGTGCCCTGCAAAGAGTGCTGGATCAGGCCGTAGATGAGCGTGAAGAGGAAGAGTTGTGGTCACCATCACCACCAGAAACAGCCTTATCAGCATCGCTTGCTGGACCTGCGGCAACGCTGGAAGAGGATTGTGAGGAAGAGGAGTCAGAGGAGGAATGAGGCTTTGAGGAGGAGGTACCCGTGGTGTTGTACGTGGCTGGGGGGAAGAACATACCTTCAGTGAGATCACTAAGGACGAGGAACGGGACATGAGTAGCTCGGCATCCAACCTTGTGCAAATGGGGTCTTTCATGCTGTCGTGCCTGTTGAGGGACCCTCATATAAAAAGGCTGAAGGAGAACGACCTGTACTGGGTGTCCACGCTACTAGACCCCCGGTATAAGCAGAAAGTGCCTGAAATGTTACTGAATTACGGCAAGTCGGAAAGGATGCAGCAGTTCCAAAATCAATTAAAAAGTATGCTTTACACAGCGTATAAGGGTGATGTCACAGCACAACGGGAATCTAACAGGGTAAGAGGTGAAAGTAATCCTCCTCCTCCCACGACCACGCCGGCAAGGACAGGACGCTTTACAGACGTGTTGTTGATGGAGGACATGCAGAGCTTTTTAAGTCCTACGCATCGCCACAGCCCTTCGGGGTCCACCCTCAGAGAACGACTCGACCGACAGGTAGCAGACTACCTCGCCTTAACTAAAGATATCGACACTCTGAGGAGCAATGAACCCCTTGACTACTGGGTGTGCAGGCTTGACCTGTGGCCTGAGCTATCCCAATTTGCGATAGAACTTCTGGCCTGCCCCGCTTCAAGTGTCCTGTCAGAAAGGACCTTCAGTGCAGCAGGAGGTATTGTCACTAAGAAGAGAAGTTGCGTAGGTCAAAAAAGTCTAGATTACCTCACCTTTATTAAGATGAATGAGGGATGGATCCCGAAGGGACTGACAGTGGGCGATACATTCGACTAAAAAAGGCCTGATGAGGGGGAAGTAACAAGGTGTCGCGGCTGCCGGCCCCCCGCTTGATATTTAAATCCCTAGCTCACCCCAGTACCTTGCCCTGTCGTTGTTTCCTGTTCCTGGTTTCCTGAGAGTGCTTTATCATTGTGAATCTGATTTCCTGGTATCCTGATCTTGGCTTTTCCCTGGTTATTCTGAATTCTGGTTTCCCTGACTTGGCTTGTATAAACGGTATTGTGTATTTTCTGGCTTCCTTGACCTCGGCTTTCCCTTTGACCATTCTCTGTCTCTAGCGTATTAGTCCGGCCATTCTAAGGTCAGGTTTACGCTCTGTCCTTTATTTTATTTTCTTGCCTATGTATATGTTTATGGACTGTTTGCGGTTGTTTGCAGTGCGTTAAACGGGGAGTTTGGTCTGTCACTGTGAAGCGGGCGTAACCCTTACACTACCTGATCGATACAACATCATACCTGATGTTTTAAAGCACGTTATTCCAAACAATTTAGGAATGTTAGGTGATTTATGCTCTTTATGCATTAAAACCAGACTCTGCATCAACTATGTAATTTTCCATGGGAGTTTTGCCATGGATCCCCCTCCGGCATGCCACAGTCCAGGTGTTAGTCCCCTTGAAACAACTTTTCCATCACTATTGTGGCCAGAAAGAGTCCCTGTGGGTTTTAAAATTCGCCTGCCCATTGAAGTCTATGGCGGTTCGCCCGGTTCGCCCGGTTCGCCCGGTTCGCCCGTTCGCGAACATTTGCGGAAGTTCGCGTTCGCCGTTCGCGAACCGAAAATGTTATGTTCGCGACATCACTATGTTTTACTTACTGTGTCTTTTTTGACTGATTAAATGCACTGGGTTTAGATGCACAAACCCCCTATTATCACCAGAGCACACTCTATATTCACCATTAGTGTATATTTATAGTTTATTAGAAATAAAAATATATTTCTATTTCTCCTCTTCATCTGCAATGTGTGCTCTGGCTTTGCATGCTCTGAACTGGATCATGATGTAATTTGTGAAGTATTTCATCTAAATGTGAAAGGCAATGGAGCATCTCATGAAAAAGAGGTTACGCTACATACATTTTGAATAAAGCTTTTATTTTCCTCAAACTTACCTTTCTCCTATTGTTTCCTCTTTCAGAATCTGTTCTTCTATTCTTCATATCTGATATATTTCTCTTTAATACATAAGACAAATTAAGGACTACTTTGTCTGATGTATTTTTACTACATTTGAAAGTTGTGACAAGCTCCACTTCATTTGTTAAAGGAACACTATAGGGTCAGGAACACAAACATGTATTCCTGACCCTATAGTGTTAAACGCTGCTCTATCCAGTGTTAAATAATGTTCAAGCAGTTTAACACTAAATAAGTGTCCCTGGTCACCCACAGTCCTCCCCCTTCTGGAGGTGTGGTTAAGGCAGAGATTACACAATTCCTTGTTGTCATTCCCATTCATACTGTCAGTTGGGGCTCTGGAGGTCTTTAATGGATCACCATAGGATTAATTTGTTAAATCATGTTCCATGGAAGTTATGATGAATTGATATACAGTGGTACCTCGGTTTACGAATTGAATGCGTTCTCCGGGACGTTTCGCATTGCGAAAAATTCGTTAACCGAAATGTGGTTTCCCATAGGAATGCATTTTATCTGTTCAAAACTCTTTTTAAAGTGCACTTTAAAGGCATAAATACTGTACAGGGACATGGTTAATCAAGCAATAACAATTCAAACATCCAACTTCAACTTTTAAAACATCACTTATCAACTTTTATAACATGGCAGACTTTTCAAACATGGTACAGTACACTTGAACTGTAAATAAATTATACGTCAACAGGGAAAACATGGAAAACTTCAAAACAATTTCAACACTTTTTGGAAGAGGAGGGCAACTGGGCAGCACTAACACAAGGTTCTTCTTCATGTCTAGGCATGAACCTTTCAATTGTCTGTTGCCTCTGGTGCCTTTTAAGCATCCCTCGGAAAGGGGACATGATGTAGGTGTCAAAACTGTTTACAAGTCTCTGGGCTAGAGCCTTATTTGGATGGTGCTGCTGTACAAAAGTTTGTAGGTTTACCCACATTTGGCATTCCTCCTTGAGTTCCCTAGAATAGAGCTGTTCCTTACTTGTTTCCTCCTCCTCAAATGAGATCTGTTCCTCCATCGCCTCCTTCTGCAATTCCACCAGGTCCTCGGTGGTTAGCCCACGGTCGTGTCCCTCCACCAGCGCACATACATCCTCCTCATTCACCTCCAGGCCCATGGTTCTCCCCAAGGAAACAATCTCCTCCTCCAACACTGTTGACTCTGGTGCAGGTGCAGAAGCATCAGTGGCAGGTTTCACAACACAGTCTGGCAACAGGTTGCGCCAAGCAGAATTTAGGTTTGTCTGGCTGACCCCGGCCCAGGCAAAGGTGATAAACTGCAGACAGCTCATGATGTCAAAATGCTCTCTCCAAAATTCATGGAGGGTGAGGCATGATCGATCTGTCATCTCAAAGCATCACCGGAAAAGCTCCCTTGTGTAGAGTTTTTTTAAATTGGAAATGACCTGCTCGTCCATTGGCTGGAGTAGTGGGGTGGTGTTAGGCGGAAGGAACATGACCTTGATGAAGATTAAGTCCTCCAGCAATTCTTCCTCAAGGCCTGGAGGATGAGCAGGAGCATTGTCCATGAGCAGCATGGCCTTGAGTGGCAGGTTATTATCCACAAGGTACTGCTTGACAGCAGGACCAAAAACCACATTCACCCACTGCACAAACAAGAAGCATGTGACCCAAGCTTTGGGTTGGACCACCATAAAACACTCAATTGCTCCTTGTTCACCTTGTGTTTTTTGAAGGCTTGTGGGTAGACAAGCAGGGGCTTGATCTTAAGGTCCCCACTGGCGTTGGCGCAAATCAGGAGGGTACACGGCCTTTCAGTCTCGTCGCAGTTGAAGACCTGCTGAGGAAGGTAGCCCTCTGAAACCATGACCTCCAGGAACTCAGTAGCAAATTCCTCAGCTGCAGCAACATCAGAACTTGCGGCCTCTCCATGCCCGGGCACGCTGTGGATGCCAGATCTGGTCTTGAACCTTTTGAACTACCCCCTGCTGGCCTTGAAGCCTTCTGCATCGGCTGATGTTCCTGGCTGTTGGTTGAGGAGGTCAGCATGCAAGGCCTTGGCTTTTTCAAAGATGATCACCTCGGTCACTGTGTCTCCTGCACACTGCTTCTGTTCAATCCAGAGCAGGAGCAACTTTTCAACCTCCTCCAGAACAGATGGCTGTTGCTTGGAGACCCTGGTGATTCCCTTGGCTGCATCCCTCCCAGTTATCTTCTCATTCACCTTTAGGATGGTAGCGATTGTGGATGCATTCCTTCCATACTCTTTGGTGGGGTCAGTCAATCGCATTCCTCCTTCATGCTTCCTGATGATTTCTTTCTTTCTCTTCTTTTATGTATTGCTTATGTGAATAAAGTATTGATTTTTTTAGATACTTTGGATATAATATACTGCTGAGGACTCTGTAATCTCATCCCCACGTACCTTAACTTTAAGATATCTGTTACTTGTTGCATTTTCCTTTTTCACTCTCCCCTTCTTTTAATTAAAAACCAGCATTGAATCCCTCTGTCTATAGGGATCCAATTTAATTTTTTTTATTTAAATTTATTGCATTAGGTTCAAGCCCATTTGGTGGATCTGGCACCACCATATTGACCTCAGTGTCCCTATTCAATTTTTTGGAATTTGGTTTACACAGCTTTTTTTCGTTTTGTGCATTTATGATTTCTTTCTTGACCTCGAGCAGAATCATCTCCTTCTTCCTCTTCCCAGCTTCCGCTGCTTTCTTTGGTGCCATGACACCACAGTCACTAAGTGAGCAGAAACTAAAAAAAAATGCTTTACACCCACTGTCCATCAACCTCAGAGCCGGGATTTAAGGGCTCTGGTGAAGGTGAGCGCAACTATTTACACCTTTTATATTACTATAGTATGTGCTATTCTACACAGCCGTTTTTTTGTTCTCTTTCTCGTTGTATATTCCTGGAGTGATACTGCCTGGGATAAAGGGGTGTGTTTGCTGCCCAAAGAGCATAAAGGATCTATTTACGGAGCCAATACTGCATAGGCTCCTGTCCATGTGAGTGGTTTCAGTAATTTACTACCATCAATTGTCTATTTTTGGGAACCGTCTGCACTATATTTATTGTTTTTTCCTGTTTTCTTTTATATATGCATCCAAGCTTTAATATTTCAAGATTGTCATTGTACTAAAGGGGTGAGTGAATCCCTCTACTGCTTATAGCGCTCCACTTGTTTGGTATAATATTTATACCTCATTTTCTGTATATGTGTTTCTGTTAAGACTGTATGCTTTAGCATTTTAAAAAATATATTTTTTAAGTAATTTAAAGGGGTTGAATTTATTCCTACAAACCTTTTAAAACAATAACATATTGATAATAATATCCAGAATAAACTCAGTGGAATACACCTACTTCAAGTTTGCAACAGTTAGAAGACAAGTTAGCGACTTCAAGCTCCCACAAAATCAAACAGAAAAACATTGACATTTATTCCATATTTAAGTAAATGTAAGAGTGATTTTATAAGCATGTGCATTTGGGTTTCAATGGATACCCTGTGATATGTCTCAAGTCAGGTATCCTGTGAAATGAATCTCAATATAAGCAGTGTAAACTCTGAGCTAAATTAAGCTATACAAAATCTCCAAGCAAATCATCAGTCCAATAAGGGGATCAAACCATCCCTGCTAAGAAGTTAGTTTTGTACATGTGTTTTTGTGGACAATGGGTAACAATTACAATTACAATGATTTATTTAACACATTCTGAAGCGCTATCCCACAAATTATTTGACTGGACCTTGTCTGGACCCAAACTCCTCCAATGAAGATGTTTTGTACTGAAAGAAAGGGGGTTATCCAAGTATTTAGGGGGTACACCTGTGCTCTAGATGATTATGAAACGCCCATTATATTGAGCCAGTCCACAACATGTCCAGTGTCTACAAGGGCTACTGTTTTACCACTGTCCCCCGAGGATCTTAAGATTCGGGACTACAATTTTGAAAGATGCACACCATTACAAGTGACACTGTAATGTTGCTGCTGTTATATAAATAAAGCGGTATTACTTGTTATAAAGTTCATTTTGTCCACACTATTTTTATAGTGCATCTAAGAAGGCATGTCATTTTTTATTGGATTTAACCAGCCATCAGATTTCTTATGAATGAAATATTTTGTTAGGATATATTTTATTAAACATATTGAAACAGATATGTAGGGAAATGTTACTGTGGAAATGTCAGCTTTCATTTGATTTTACACAATTGCTGAAACCTTTTATCTCAATTTTAAGCTTTCCTTATGAGACATTTTCTTAAAGCAATACTTGGCATATGCACATAGAATTTTAGATGTATCTAGAATTTTAAAAGAACATCTGTTTTGTAAAATTTATGCTTGGTAGATATTAATGGTTTTTTATAGCAACATTTGAGGGTCATACAAAGTTTCATTTCTTTAAGAAATTCATTTTAATGCCAGACATAATGCTGAAACTTTGCAGTTGGAGGATAGCTAGGTCTGTGCAAATGTTACAGCTGCAGATATGATGAGTTCATTAATTGCCAACATTTTTCTGGTAAAAAAACATCTTACTTACTATCTATACTCTGTGATCTATCACAGTTGTAGCAGAACTTGTAGTTTAAACAGTGTTTTAAAACAGAGCCAAGATCTGTTTTTTGTTTTGTTATTTTTGTTATTGTTTTTTTGGGAGCCTTGCTGTCCAAAGGAACAATATAAAAATTCAGGTTGTTAAATTTTGCGCTGTGATTTGCTGACAACCATCTTGTAAAACCAAAATACCTGTGTTGGATTTTTTATTTTTTTATTTCGTAAATTAGATTATTTTTTTTTTTTATGGAAGTTTACATTTTCAGCATAGTTTTTTTTCCAAGTGATTTTTCAATTTATCCTCCTGTGTGTCGAATAGACTCCATTTGGTATTAAAGTTTTGCTTAGTTATGGGAAAAAATAAAAGCATTAATGTTTATTCCATGGCATATATTTCACTCTTGATACATCTGTTTTGACATATGTTATGATTAGGGATGGGTAAAAGAATTTTCACACTCAAAAGATGAAACAGTCTTAAACAGGCACTTGTCTCATACTGTGTGAGCTTCTAATGTTAACATTTTTAGTATTTTGCTAACAGGAATGCATATAATACTACAGTTCCTGAATTTTAGTGAGTAGCACTTCACCTGAAAAAGCAATGTAATAACCAAGAAAGAGGAGCAGAAAAAGATGGTATCTAATAGCTTAATAAGCACAACATGCAACTTTCTCACCTTACATTGAACTTTTAAATGCCAGGCCCCAGAATTCGGATAAGTCGACGATAGCCCAATATTCAGATAAATCACAATTTGTCCATACCCTAATGCATAAGTCAAATAATTTTACAGAAAATTGAAGTCTTGGACTGTGTTTCCCTGGCTGAAGATGTGTATGGTTACTACTAGTGAAGCAAGTAGTATGTATTATCCTGGTAACATACATATAGTTGCTGTTCAACACTAAAGAAGAAGGTTGCCCCCACCCCCCAACATTGTTACCAGTGCCTACATTCCTGGAACCTGGTGTTTAAAAGTTCCATATTAGGAGAGCAAGTAGCATATAGTGCTTATTCAACTTCAATAAGTTTTTAAAGGTACTACACTATTGGATATCTTTTGTTTGATGTTCCTCTGCTATTCCTCTGTTATTACCTTGTTAAAGGGCTATCTGCAAAAATCGCACAAGTGCTAAAGATTAGAGTCAATCATAAGTGGTGATGAGTGATCATTGTACCAGTTATATTTTTCTTTTCAGTGTATTTGTTGGTATCACACTATATTTTGTATTATTATTTTTTATGTATATGTGAGAGGTCATTAATATAACCCTTTTCACCTTGAGGGGTAAATTCTACAGAAGTGTTCTTCTTTTTAAAGTGGATTTTTTTTTTTAATAAATACACTATAATCGTTAATAGTTTTATCTTGATTTGTACAGTTTGCAAGAAAAAAATAACTCATACCTTCAATTGTGTTAATTTTGACAGACATTTTTCCTTGCTATATAAGGATTTTATAAATGTAATACATCTAATATTTGGAATAATAATACAATCTAGTTTAGTTTGCTTTCTGAACTAAATGGTTTCAGCATTATTTACTAAACCATGATACTGATTTAACTGAACATCAAAGGTCACAGTAGACCCTTATCATTAAAAAAAAGAAAAAACCTTCAACCGATGACGCAAGAGAGTGAATCAGACTTCGACATTGTAGTCTTGTATGTGTTATTGCTTAACTTGTAGTCAGTTGAACGAAACGGTGAACTGTGTACCAATGTAAGCCTTGATTTAATATTGTTGGATAAGCTTTTCAAATGATTTGATATTTTTGGATAAACTTCTAAAATATTTTTTTCAAAATATTTAAAAAATAAATTAAAAAAAATATACCATATCCAATAACATATATCAATATATCAACAATCTAAATATTACAAAATGGAAATATATTTCATAATATTTAATGTTTTAAAAAAATGTGTCCAAAAATATTAGATGATTTAAAAAGCTTATTAAACAATAATAAATTAAGGCCATAGTAAAAAGATACTTATTAGAGGTTTCGGAATATGGAGCTATCCTTGGAGACAACAACGTTTTACGTATTTGTTGGAACTTCTCTTTATTACCGTTCTTCAGGAAATACTGTAAATAAACATGTAGAGTGATGCTTGTATGAATATTAGGCATAGTGGAAAAGGAAAAAAGAATGAAGTGGATGAAGAAATAAAATAGGGCGTTAAATATGCAAACAATATTACCTTCTTGAAGAACAAACATAAATATAATAAGAAACAATGTTTAAGTAAATAGTGTAAATTTGTTTTAATTATGTAAATTTCTGCAGGGAATGATGCATGTTAATTACAGGACCATGTAAAGTAAAATAAACCTAAAAGCATACCATAAATATTATGTCAATAGCAACATTGTACATAGGCAATTCAAATATGTGATTGACTACCCTCTAAACAAACTATTGAATACTGGATTCCACTATACTACTGACCACTTGTACCATGTCAGAAGGAACAAAAATGATAAAATTTTCAGTCCATCTGCTTGTAGCAGAGGGACTTTTAAGGTCTCTGCTTGAGATATTATTTTTTTTTAGCTTGAGGTATCCAGTACTGGTGAGAGAAAATTATGTGGGGATTTATTGAAGAAATAATTAGATTTATTCAATAAACAACACATTGTAGTGAATTGACCCCACATTGCAAAATTAAGCTAAGATAACCCCATTGGAAATATTTTGCAACTCTGCTGTTAATAGTTAATGAAAATTTATAGATAATGAAAAGCTGAATAGGTAAATAACAAATAACTAGCTTAAGGGAGAAAATGTGAAACAATAATTTGTATTATTAACAGAAAGATTATTCATGAAATATATCATAATAATTATACAAGTTATATTGCTAATGAAGCACATTCCAAAAAAGTCTTAATAGAAGAATCATAAGCTATATGCCATAACAGAGAACTTGAAAAAACTTGCCAAATTTGTTAATAGACGCATTAGTGTCAATCCCCATGGACATTATACTCTACAGTATGAGTTTCTATTTAGTTGTACACATGCATTTAGGGTAATAATAATAATATTAAAATTAAAATTTAGTGCAAGATGATAAAATCTGTAAACTAATTCTGTAATGATCAATCCGAAATTTAAGAAGCTAGAAAAGACAAATACATAAAAACATAGTGCAGTGAATCTATACAGGCAACAGAAAAATATGAATTTATATCTTCATGCACTCACATTTATTTGAGCCAATTCTTACTCTCTCAGGTTAAAACAGCATAAAGGAGAAGCATTCAATGGACCAGGAATAGTATCTTCTATGACCTTTCAAAAGAAGAAAAGATGCAAAAAGTCACCTTAAAATAGATAGCATTTATTTTGAAACAATACAATATCTTGCATATAGGTAGATGAGCAGATACGCTTAGAAAATTCCAGTCACATACAGCAAAATAAAACAATACGAAACTGTAGCACAACGCGTTTCGACGTAACTTGTCTTCCTCAGATTCTCTTTTAGGAAGACAAATTATGTTGAAATTCTAAGTCGAGGAAGGTATATTTGCATGTCTAGTGTGCGCTTTCCCTTTTCTTTGCTTTGTGTGTATTTGTACTAGGATCGATTGATTATTCCATGAGTGATTAGAGCTGCGCCTATTTTTATTTATTGTTCATAGTGTTTATTACACTGTATTTTCTGTTGTAGTTTATTAATTCTGTAATGATGATGATTAATATTATCCCTGCTTATGTGTTACTTATTGTGCATTTTTGGAATATTCTTTGTATAGGCATTCTGATGTTTACCTTTTGCATTCAATAAGCACGGTATCAAAACGTTAGAATTTCTGTTACTGATATTGTACTATAGCCAAAGTATTATAGCTGAGTGTTTTTTTTATAATAACCTCCTTTACAAGCAACTTTGTGTATTTTAGTCAATCACTAAAACTCATACCCTAAACAACACTGAAAATAGAAAAATGATTACCATAGTTGTGAAACCAGCAAAAAATCTAAGTAATAGTGACTTCTGAAATTCACCCTCTAGGTCTTTTATAGCAGGCGTAGCAGTATTATTGAGAAGAGATGCATTATTTTCCACACTTTAATTCACATGCTGACTGCATTATTTCAGTTTGGGTCACCGCTTAGCCAACTGCAATTCTTTTCCTATTCACAGCTTATTTTTTATAGAAACAAATCTCACGTTTGTGTCTGTTCTGAGAAATAAAACTACAAACAATCTATGTTTTTATCTTAAATCTCCTATTTTTAATTGCAATATATCATATGTAGTAGTGTAAAAACAATAATAATTAGTAAATAGTAAATATTTTCCATTAGTGTATGATGTATTTTGAGCGTTCACTGCAATAAAATGAATGCTTACTGGCTGGATGTTATTTATCTTCTATCCATTTTATGTTGTTTTTAACTAAATATTTATATTATTATTATTATTTATAAAGCGCCAACAAATTCTGCAGCGCTGTACAATGGGTGGACTAACAGACACGTAATTGTAACCAGACAAGTTGAATTCATAGAAACAGATGGATTGAGGGCAATGCTCAATGGGCTTACATGATAGAGAGAGTGGGGTATAGTGACACAAAAGGTAAGGGTAATAAAAGAAATATAGGTTGCTGAAAAAGCATTCAATGAGGGCTTTGTGTTTTTTTTTGTTTAAAGTTGCAAGAGAGGAATCAGGGTGCGAGGGAGGGAAAGCTGTTCACAGTTTAATTGATACGCTTCCATGAAGAAGGTAGTTTTCAATGATTTTTGAAGGAATAGAAACTGGATGAAAGCCTAATGGAGAAGGGAAGAGTGCAGCACTAGAGAAGTCTTGGAGGCGAGCATCAGAGGTGGGAGAATGAACAGAGGATAGATGTAGGTCTTCGGCAGAGAGTAGGGGCCTAGAAGGGACATATTTGTGTATCAGGGATGATAGGTAGGTTGGAGCAGCATTATGTAGGAACCAGAATCTTAAATTGAGCTCTTATGGGAAGCCAATGTAGGGACTGACAGAGGTATGAGGGATGGGAGGTGCAGGCAGACAGGAAAATGAGCTTTGCCGCCGCATTCATTATAGACTGTAAAGCGACAGGTTGGGAACACATAAGACCACTGAGAAGCGTATTGCAGTAGTCAAGGCGAGAGAGGACAATGGCATTTTTTTTTGCACAAGTCTACCGGCCATCCAGTAGCTGGGATCCCCAAGTTCCAGCCATATCTTAAACATAACAATTTCAGTACATTTTCTCCTTTCCTATTCACCATCTGTTGATTGGTGGGATGTGAGGTTACTTACACACATGCAAGCGTTACAAGAGCAAATGTATCATTTTAAAGTTTTGCCGTTTTAATAAGCATATATTTGAGGTTCACATTAAGTCTGATGTGTACTAAAACATGTAATTAATTTAAAAAATCCAAGTGTTGGAATAAATCTGAATTGGTCTCATATATAGAGTTGACATATGAGCATTTTGTGTAAAATATGGCAGTAACTATAGATAAGATGAAATTGTAATGTTACAGGAAATGTCTCAAGAGCACGGTGTCATGAATATCATGCATTAGATTAGTCCGTCTCAAGGCACGTTGTTGTATATATCCATATATCTTGGATACTTTCAATTTCTGGAAATTTCACTTAAAATGTCACCTAAGAGCTCCAGACAGGGCTTTCAATTCCTTACAGTTGTTTTATAGCTGTAATGAATAATGAGTTTATCTCATCAGTCTTCGTCTCTTTCCATATTTCTTAAAGGTGATACTTACATATCTAATAAAAAGGACTTTAGCATTATAACTCAAATTGCCCTTATTCTGATGAATGACACACATAAAAATAGGACAATAAGATCAATAAGGTTACATTTTATAAGTACAGCCTTCCTTGTTTTTTTTTGTGAAAAATGCTTATGCAAGCAAACATATGTCGATATATTTGATAAATATGTATTGATACATAAGTATATAAATATACATTCTCATATAGTTTGATGCATTGGCCATCATGTACTCTCAGAACGGACAACGTACGGCCAACTGCTATTAATAGGTAAGTGCTAGTTAGACCACAGCAAACACACCTGAGTCATGGGTGCTTTTTGTGCATTCCTGAGAAATGGTAGATGAAAAACTGGAGATTCGGTTTTATGAGATAATTATATGGGAAGATTCAATATTTGTCTTATTTCTAGATGCAAATGTTTTTATTCACTAAAATGAGAACTACGCGCAGTGGACACCAAAATAGTACATTTTAGATGAAAATATCTGAGTTCGATAAACAGTGGAGTCAAAAGTATTTTTGATTCCAAGACTTTGCATTTCTCTTGCCATTCTTCTCAATTCCTTATTTCATGAAACAAGGCCATGGAAACTTTACTGAAGATATTATTATTATTATTATTATTATTATTATTATTATTGCCATTTATATAGCGCCAACAGATTCTGTAGCGCTTTACAATATTATGAGAGGGGGGATTTAACTATAAATAGAACAATTACAAAAAACTTACAGGAACGATAGGTTGGAGAGGACCCTGCTCAAACGTGCTTACATTCTATAGGAGGTGGGGTGTAAAACATAATAGGACAGGAATTTGCAGTCAAATGAGGTGAGCGGCTCTTTAGGAGAGAGCAAGAGACAGGTATGTGAGGTAGAGGTTAATCTAGGAGGCCATAAGCTTTCCTAAATAGATGGGTTTTAAGGCACTTCTTAAAGGATGCAAGACTAGGGGAGAGTCTGATGGTGGTAGGCAGGCTATTTCGTAGGAAGGGAGCTGCCCGCGAGAAGTCCTGCAAGCGTGAGTTGGTCGTACCGGAGTACCGGAGACAGGAGGTGGTCACGGGCAGAGCGGAGAGATCAAGAAGGGACATACCTATGGATCTGTGAAGAGATATAAGAGGGGCTAGAGTTGTTCTGTGCTTTATAGGTGTGCATTAGTACCTTGAATTGACACCTATAGCATACAGGAAGCCAATGTAAGGCCTGACAGAGGGGTGAGGTGTGAGAGAACCGACTATTGGATGTGAGGCTCAAAGGTGAGGCCAGAAACAAGTATGACACCAAGACAGCGTGCTTGCAAGGATGGACTGATGTGGGTACCACAAACTTGAAGGGAGAGCGAAAGAAGAGGATCAGTACTAGGAGGAGGAACTCCAACCGAGACAGGACGAGGGGAGGAAGTATCATTAGAAAAGGAGACACTGAATGAGCGTTGGGAAAGATAAAAGGAAAACCACGAGAGGACAGAGTCACAGAGACTGAGCTATTGAAGAGTTTGAAGAAAGAGAGCATGATCAACGGTGTCAAAGGCAGCAGAGAGGTCAAGAAGAATTAGTATGGAGTAGTGGCCTTTGGATTTAGCTGTGATTAGGTCGTTAGTAACTCTGACAAGAGCAGTCTCAGTAGAGTGGAGGGGGTGGAAGCCAGATTGAAGAGGGTCCAGGAGAGAGTTGGAATTGAGGAAGTGAGACATGCGGGTAAAGACAAGTCTTTCCAGAAGCTTTGAGGAAAAAGGGAGCAGGGATATAGGACGATAGTTAGAGGGGGGGGGGGGGGGGAGGTGGTTGGGTCAAGAGATGTTTTTTTCAGGATAGGTACTACAGTGGCATGTTTAAGGTCAGCAGGGACAATGCCAGAAAAGTGAGAGCAGTTTAAGATGTGCGCTAAGGAAGGAACGAGACAAGTGGAGAGAAATCTGATAAGGTGAGGTGGGACAGGTTTAAGTGGGCAAGTGGTGGGGCGAGAGGAAAATAGAAGAGCAGCCACCTCTTGGTCAGTAGCCGGGGAGAACGTCTGAAGGGTAGGAAAGGCATGATCTATGTGTGGTTGAGAAAGGGAATGGCAAGGAGGGGAGAATTATTTCCTTAGCTGTTCAATCTTAAAGTAACATGCAAAGCTATTGGCAGTAAGGTTAGTTTGGGGGGTGGCCACAGCAGGGCGAAGAAGAGAATTAAAGGTGTCAAAGAGACGCCTGGGATTACGGGAGCATGAACTAATGAGAGAGGAAAAGTAGGATCCCCCAACCGTGGCATATAGATAGTTGTAAGATAGTTTGCTTTTGCATTGTTTTCACAGAGACATACTAACATACTTACAGAAACACACACACATGCATAAAGACAAACAAATAAACACATACATACATACTGACATACATACATACAGACAAACACACATACAGACGTACAGACACATGCAGACACAGGTATTTAACTAACTAGTCATATTGAATCTGGCTGAACATATCGTTAATAACTTATTTTGCAAGTTATGACAATAATTTTTTAATTAGAAAATAATAGAAAGTTTTAATGTTTGTCAACTGTTCTTGTGAAATCCTTATATCCAAAGAGTATTTTACAATCTGTTTTGTAGATATGTGACTGCTCATTAAGGCTACAGATGTATGAAGCAACATTTTTTTAAAATTATTATTATTAGTAGTACATATTTGCTTTCTGGTTTTCAGTGAATTTTGTAAGCTGCCATAATTCATTGGTCTTTTGGTTTTGATACACATGGTGACTCTTTAGATTTATCAGTCAGAATCTCCCAAGTAAGGAAAAATGTAACCTCATATTTTTGTGCTCAGTAATGTTAGGATTACATGCTCAATTGTCTCAGGTTAATATATAAACCTTTCTAACCCTGGGTCTTTCCTGGTCTAATTGCTTGATTATTGAGTCCTCTCGCTTGTCTAGCATTGTGTTTGTAGCCTTGATTCCTGTGAACTCAAAGTAACCCATCCTGTTACTCTACAGTATCTCCAGACCTCGTTCTCATTCCTGACTACTCTTGCAGTTCTTCCTCATCGTCCATTGTTGACTCCTGACCCTGGCTCTCGTACATGACTACTCTCATGGACCACCACTGTATGCCTTCTTCCTTCTCTAACATCCAACTTTGTCTACCACCGCCATGGGACCTTCTATTCAGTGTTATGCCACTTAGGTCTTTTGTTTATAACATTTGCCAAACAGCATGGATTCTGTGAACTATACTCATATGCCAAATGTAACAATTATTAATGGATATATTTATTGTATAATTTTTCTGATTATATGTCTTTTATTAATGCTATACAAGTGAATGACGCATTTTGGAATATGCAGATGTTGTTTTACAGAACATTGCTAAATAGCTTTAGTTAGTTAACATCATCCTAAATAATAATATACCAATCAATTACCAGTATTCTATTCAGATAATGCTAGCAGTCAAAAATGTATATTCTTAAGATATACCTTTCTATCCAGCCTCCAATAGGCATCAATAATTAGTTCTAGAATGCATGGTGGTGGGTCTTTTTGCTATCCCACTGAAGAATACAAACAACCTCTGAAGCTATCTAAAGACCAAAAATGACCCAAAACCTTTTAACCAAGGCAATGATATTACACATATACTTTTGGTATAAAACTTTCATATTGTACTCTTATTGACTAATATTTTAAATGTTCCCTGTCTGCTAAAAGGGCGCAAACATGAAATATTCTATTGCCATTGCACATGTTAATCAAAGTCAGAATTAATGTGAAATCTTTTTTTTAACAATTCTAAATATCCAGTAGCTTTAAATGTTGCATGTTGTTTACCAGGCCACCCACCTGACGTATTAACGCCAGTGTTGGCCAACCTGATTTGATGGAAAATTGTCATAATTGTATATTACTATTTAAATAAAATAATAAATGTATTTTATTATATCTGTGTATAATTCTGTATTACATATAAATATATGTACATTCTTGTTTGATGTATCTAAAGCTTTCTCTTGCTCTGTAGGGGTGGCCATTATTAAATCCTCTTTGGTCAGCTCAGCTTATATGACCACAAATTGTGCAGGTATTTAAGAGTTAGAGCATGTTAACTAACCGTGACATCATGTACAAACACATCTTATAAGTGTACTTTGAGACGGGTTTAAGCCTTTAAATTTGGCATTGTCATAGCAGATAAGTGGTACCACCAATGAAAATGCCCCCATGAGCACGGGTGAGCTAGGAGATGCACTGAAACAAACATTAAAGGACCACTCTAGGCACCCAGACCACTTCAGCTTAATGAAGTGGTCTGGGTGCCAGGTCCTTCTAGGGTTAACCCATTTTTTCATAAACATAGCAGTTTCAGAGAAACTGCTATGTTTATGAATGGGTTAAGCCTTCCCCCTATGTCCTCTAGTGGCTGTCTCATTGACAGCCGCTAGAGGCGCTTGCGTGCTTCTCACTGTGATTTTCACAGTGAGAGCACGCCAGCGTCCATAGGAAAGCATTATGAATGCTTTCCTATGTGACCGGCTGAATGCGCGCGCAGCTCTTGCCGCGCGTGCGCATTCAGCCGACGGGGAGGAGAAGAGGCGGATCGGAGGAGGAGAGCAGGAGGAGAGCTCTCCGCCCAGCGCAGGAAAAAGGTAAGATTTAACCCCTTTCCCCTTTCCAGAGCCGGGCGGGAGGGGGTCCCTGAGGGTGGGGGCACCCTCAGTGCACTCTAGTGCCAGGAAAACGAGTATGTTTTCCTGGCACTAGAGTGGTCCTTTAACTTATATGTATCCGCTTCAAAATATTATGCAACAAGACTACCATCAGAAAAATGAAACCTTGTTATCAGGTAACTAAAACATATGTCAGCTTTCCCTTAAAGAACCACTATAGGCACCCAGACCACTTCAGCACAATGGTGCAAGGAAAATTAGTATGTTTTCCTGGCACTATAGTGGTCCTTTAATACCTCTTCAGCCTCTGTACAGAATAGCCGCCATAAATTAAGATTTTACATCTGTGAAAAAATTAAAGAACTAAACTCACACAAATGGTAGAGAAGACAGTAATTACAAATTTTGTATAAAACAGAATATCTTTATAATTTAGACTGTGCTCAGTTAAAGATGAATTTATTTGCCATATATTATAAGTCTGTATTGTTCGTTAAAATAAAATATAATTTGATAAATGAATACAATAATACACATAATAAATTATAAAAATATTCTTAAAATTAAAAGGATCAAACAGATGATATTTGAGTTGTATTTTCTTCATGCATGATATTTTTTGAACTTTTGTTTTTATAAATACATTTCTAAGTGATGTATCCAGGCATTATAATGCCTTGCTGAAATGATAAAACAATAATGGATTAAATATTTGAAAATACCCACTGGTTATTATAAATAATACATGCATGTCAAGAAAGGCATCGTTAATTTCAACAAAGTGTTAGAAAACTGTTCTGTTATTTATAGACTCTTACATCAAAGACTTTCCTGAGTCTTTCTGATCATTTGTATGGAACACTATGGTCAGTGAGCCCACACAATTGTAAAGTCATTACAAATCATAGACCCACACAGTTTAATTATGTTCCCTGCCACGGAATACAATCTTGACTTTGTTTTTTAATTTATATTTAAGAAAAGAAAAAAAAAAAGGTTATTTAATAACAATCAGTGAGCTGGCATGCTTGAAATATAATATACAATAGCTAACAGATATTAACATTTATATAATAATAATCACAGAAAGACTGGTAACATTAGTTTCAACCACATGCAAAACAAAGAAAAGAGAACTGCAGGCATTTGGTATATTTCCAAAATAATTGCTCATGGTCGGACACTCTGAACCACGTGCACAAATTTCAAGGCATTCCAAGCAGTTTGATCTCTGTAACTGAATTTGACAGAAATGGTTAAAAGGACGAGCTAGGTTTTCAACTAAAATCATGTTTTGTAGCTCACATTCAAATTCAGTTTAAAGATTTACTATATTTTGTTTATTTATTAATGGAAATTAAAGAAGAATATGTCTCATATCTTATCAGTAATTAAAGTTGTTGCATTATATTAAAATGTTAACTTGACCCCTTAAGGACCAAACTTCTGGAATAAAAGGGAATCATGACATGTCAGACATGTCATGTGTCCTTAAGGAGTTAAACTTGAAACTTAAAAAAAAAAAATATATATATATTTATTAGCACATGTATAAATTGCCTTTGAGAGTTATTGTGATACTCTATCAAGGCATAAAAGCCATTAAAACTACAACTAGGCAGCCACTGGTTTCTAAATAGAACATGCCTTGGATCTACCTACCTGGAGCTACCTATAAAAGCTTTTCCTATCTACAGTGGGCTCAGGCCTTGACACCCCCATACCTAAACTGGTCCAGGGAGAACCATGTGTCCTTATCATATTTTTTTTTTTTTTAAATCTCCTATCCGCCGACCACATTCTCACTTCACCAAAAGTAGTTTTAATTCTTCCTACTTTCAGCATCAGATTGCAGAAAAACAATTGTATAACCAATTGTATAACCAGGTAAATTATACAGTAGTTACGTGAAATAAAGATGTGTTTGTCCAAAACATTCATAGATGATAATTTTTTGGGATAAACAATTTAAGAAGGTAGGCTATATCATCTGTTAATAAATGTGAAATTATGTTATCAATATTTCTACTAGAGTCTTTCATAGCACACATGAAGAGAATAAGTTAAATATTATTACAATGCAGAAGGCGTTTTCTGAATTTAAAAAAAATACAAAAATTTTGTAAAGCATTTCCGTTGAATTACACACTCCCAGCATTTTGTATCCACAGGCTGCCACATCCTCGTAGAATTTTCATCTGCAGCTCACAGGCATGAATTTGATCACATGTCCATCGAATGAACATCAACAAGTATGAACCTTCAGGGGCTCCCAACAGTGTCTCCATTTCCTTCATTTAAAGAGTGGTCTGATGGGCTCATGGAAATGTCACTAAGGTTTTATCCATGAGGAATCACCAAAACGAGCAAATCAAAACCCTCAGGATTTGTAGTTTTTATAAAAGGAAATTAAATCAGTCCAATTTGTGTGGCTATAGGTAAAATTAGTTTACATATGATTGCTTTTCATACTGGAAAAATGTTAACATATAATTCATCTGTATGTCCAGAACAATTTTAATTCAGTTTAATTCTCAGAATACATACAATGACGGAGTGGGACTAGTTGGATGGGCACATATTGTGCCCCAGTGCTTTCTCAAGAGATGTTGAAAGAAGGTAAAAAATCCAAATCCAAATTTGGTATAGCATATAAAGCTGCAACAAGTTAAACTGTTAATTCCTCTACATTTTTGTTTATTATTACACTGGTCCCTCCAATGATCTGTCTACAATATCCCACAAATATCTTTCTAATAAATGATTATTCATTCCTATAATGATT
Organism: Pelobates fuscus; assembly: GCF_036172605.1. NCBI lineage: Eukaryota > Metazoa > Chordata > Amphibia > Anura > Pelobatidae > Pelobates > Pelobates fuscus. Next base: position 384,221,752 of record NC_086318.1, on the reverse strand, counting down.
CCTATTTGTGGACAAAATTATAAATGAGCACATTAAATATAGAACAGTGTATTAACAAACATGATCATTTATTGCAGGTTAAACCAAACAGGAGAAATAAAAAGTGTGTTACTCAATTAAACAAGGCAGCAAACATTTTTCTCTTGCAACAAAATGGGGCATTTACTCAAATTACATTTGACTTCCAATTCTGATAATTTTAATTTTTTTATATATTGTTAGATAACGTAGATCATTAACCACACATAGATTGTATGAGTTTGGATGTACATCTCCTGACCATCAGAAAGCTTCAAAGGTTTATAGACTTTTCAGAGTGCATATTTTCAAATAATACCATGCACAGAGTATCATGAAGGTGTAGTCTGACTTTAAGAAAAAAAATCAAAAAAATTTAGCCCATCCCAAAGAAAGCTGGTCTAATACATCTCAGTCAATGCATTAGTTTTAAAATGTATAGCCAAAGTTCTATTACCAATTCAAAATACCTTAAAATAACTCCAGGAAAAACCTAAAAACAACATGTCTATTTTTACAATGTATTTTTCTGGCAACAAATTGTTACTAATATTACCAATAGTATATAATATTTTATTCAAAGTTACAAAATCATTAGAAAGTAAAAAACAAAAAACAAAAACAAAAACTGTAGGTATAAAAAAAAAGGTTAATTATTATCCTTTACCATTTCTAACAGAGGCTGTAGGACCGCTTATTTGGTAACAGGCATGTCATATCATATGGCCTGCAAAGTCCCTGTTTAATATTACATATGTGAAAAGAATGAGCCGGAGAGCATTTATCTGGCAGACTACAGAGATCCAAGCAACACAATTATAGATATTTATCAACTCTCAGTGTGGCCAGAGATGAAAGGGTAAAAAATTACCTTTGTGTCACCCAGACTGATGTTGCTGTTTTGCATTAGAGAATGCCAGATGTGTTCTGTAGCACTTCTATTGAATACTCTGGTGCCAAACATATTTATCATAAAGATACATCAATACCACTCAAGATCAGCACAGACTCAGCCTACCACTTAGAATGTGTACAAGACTCACGTTGAGTAGGCCACACACACTACAACTATTTATTAAATGTGCATCACTAGATTTAAGAAAAGTTATTTTAAAATGTTATTTTAAAGAAACAATGTGAAACGTATGAACCACCCTTCAATGTTCTATTTAATATTTATAAACATTAATGCTTAAAAAAAATTTTTCGTAGGTTTATTTAAGAAACGATTCAGATTATTTAGCAAACAAAAAAAAATGTAGAGAACCGACAAGGTAATTGCAAATTCTAAAATTAGCTGGTGAGTAGTTATCTTGGGATTTTTTTCCAGTTTTCCCCTAAAACGCATTATTTCATGTCAAAACACTCTAATCCCCAAAGCATAAACATCTCAACAACTTTGTTAATGGCTTGGTACAGTGTACATCGCCATCATTAATGAACTTAGTAAAGGCCACCATACTGAATAGAGTCCTAAATCATAGGTCTCACTAATCATGGTGAGACTGGGCTGTTGCTGTACTCCTCAGAAAAGTAGAAAGAAAGCTGATTTTGAAAAATTATTTACATATTCTATAGTCACAGCTTGGGTTTTTTTAGCCTGAATTGTACAATTTGTTTTGCAATTCCTAGTGAATAAACCCTTGTGCTTTATTATTTATTTATTTTTTTTGTGAATAGGGTTTTTATTCTTTTCAAGGGTATGCATTTGGAGCTACACGTGTGGACACGCAGGTCCAGTATAGTATAATAAAGTCGCGCAGGACCAACATTGATAACTTTTCAGGGGAAACAGGTTTGAAGTAAACAATTGAAAGGTGTTAGGTATAATGTGTTTTCGTGCGGTACTCGATAATGTCATGCATGTTTCCGAGTTAATGTTGTGCTGGTCAGTTGGGTATTTTAGTCATGTGAGTCCCACTTTATTGTAGGGCAAACCCTGCAATCTCAGTCGGTGGCCCGGGACCCCCCGTGCGGCAATCTCCCCCTGCTCACTACCCATCCCCTGTCCCATGTGTAAGTAATGTCTGAAAGTCTGTGTGGTATGTCATTGTCAACCAGTGTGTCCAAGTGTCAACATAAAGTTGGAAGCGGTCTTGTGCTCTGTAAGTCAGTTTCTCTAGTCTTCTTAAATCTTCCACATTTTCTCGAACCAAGTCGTAAGGGACGGTATGCGGTCTTGTTTCCAGCATAAGAGAGTAGTAGAGAGTGAAGTCGGGGACGGTTGAGCTTTATTTTTAACTTATTTTATTTGTAGCTAATTCCAAAATTGCATAGGATTGTTATGGTACATTTTTAGTAAACCAAAATGTTTAAATGTCTATCTGTTCCTGTCCAAATTAAAAAGAATTGAATTGCGTATATACGCTGAAGTAATTCAGTCTGACACACGGAGTTCAGGTTAAAATAACTTCAAGGAAATTTATTGGCAAGTGAAGAATCAGAGGGCGCGCAGGCCCTTTTAAGAGACATTTTCGTCATCATTGATTATCAAGATATCAGTGAATAAACATCATTAATTGGATTAATTGTTAAGTGTCTGGGTTAGTATCCACCTATCAATATAATTAATTGGATCAAAACTAAGTGGTTAGCTTCGTGTCCACCCACCAAGAGGTGGTATTATTTTGGACACGAGTGGGGACAAGGGGGGTCTTGAGCGTCATTTTACACGGTCGGTGATGTCAGATCTTGTGGTCAGGTGCAAGGTCTCTTATGAATAGAACATTTCATTACTACAGTGTTCTCATGGCCTTCAATTTATACTATGTTGCGAGTTAGGGGAAATTCAGCAGTTCCTGAGTTAGTCATATCTTTATGGAGAATACAGTCTTTGTCTATTGTGTTAGATGTGCTGAGCAATTCTGTCATGTAATGTAGTTTTCATATGGAGAAGTCAGGTTATGAGGACAAAATGGAGGGTTTGTCACAGTATCAGGTTAAAATGGAGTTAGTGCAATAATTCAATACAAGTACAATAAAGATTTTTTAATAATTCTACATCAGTCCCCCCTATGAAATGTTAAATTCTAAGAGATAAAAACTTTATTTGTTAATACCAGAAGACGTGTTAACCCAAAGGCACAGAAACCCCGTGACCGCTAGCTAGGTGTTAATGCAAAGTGCAAGTCTGTCCCTAATTCTGACCCTACTAGGCTAATTCACCTGTCAGTATGGCTCTCGAACACTTCACACCCATGGGTGGCCCATGGCGGCTAACCCACCACTTCTCCACACGGGGCCTTTACCATTCACTGACAGATGCTGTCCCTAAGGTGGTCCCTTCCTAGAACTCTCGCACTTTATCCACAAAAGGGATAGATTGCAGCGGCAAACAGGGTGAGTTGAGATCTTGGAAATCTTGGTAATCAACTTCAAGATGTGTGAAAGTGGGTGCCGCTTGGTCAACAGTCTTCGTGAGGGCTTTCCTTAGACAAGGGAAGATACAGCAAAAGAGAAGAGCAAAGATAAAAAGAAAAATTAGTATTGCTATACCAATATGCATTAAAGCCTTTTGCCAACCAATCTGTCCCAGGGATCTTTTATCCCAGAATTCCTTTTCAACTCTTCTGAGAGGTCATTCAATTTTGCTATGGCTAAAGTAACTTTACCATTAGGGCCTGTGTTTTCTGGGATGTAGGTACAACATGTCATGGTGTCAGGCAAAATTTTACATACCCCTCCTTTTTCGGCTAGGATCATATCTAGGGCCATTCTATTCTGGAAGGCCATTTGGGATGTGGCCTGTAACTGTTCGGCTAATCCCTGGAGGGCATCTCTGGTGTAATTAACAAAACGCTGTTGGTTGTAATAGATGTAATTTATCCAGTTTAAATTCTTGTTTGCGGTTACTATGGTAAAAATTGATTCAAATCCTGCAGCAACTTCATCTCTTGCTTTAAACTCATTGGGTACCCCCCTAGGCACCCCAATGGCATCAATGTAAATGTGAGGATCAAAACTTCCTTTTACTGGGGCCTCACGCTTAACCTTAGTGTGGCTGGACTTATGGGTGTTGGGGTGTGTGTCAGAGATAATGTGTATAGGCATAATGGCCTTGGCCAAAGTACACTCCCCCCACCACTCCGTGTCCATTCTGGATCTTAGCTGTAAATCCCCACACAACCAGTAAATGTCTCCCAGTGACCTAGTGTGATGTTGCAACAAGTTTACAGGAACAGTTCTGTATGTAGCACAATAACCTTTAGAAAAGTTACCCACAAATTTACCAATCCCATCATACATGGCATAGCAAGTGTAATTATCTTTATATACGGTAATACCATTAGGGGGTTTGACATCTTTCGCTAGAAGAGGATACTCTGCTGTCCATGCTTGACATATGGACCTGTTAAAATTGTATCGGTAGGCAAAAAGACTTAAAACACAATCTTCTACATTTACTGGCAGGGTTAAAGGCACAGTGCCCAGATGAGGCCGGGCACCACCACACACATAGCATGCGGTTCTGTTATGCTTATTGGCATTATATTTCATCCATTCTAACCATAAGTTAACATCATTAAAACCTGTTTCAACGGCCATGGTATCTTCAAAGGTGGGGTTAGCAATGGCCATCATGTCCTTGAAGGACTGAATATGTGGTTTTAATGTGTTTGTGACCATGTGAGTAGCTCCTTGCCACTCAGAGGAATTACACATATCTCTAAGGTAGAAATGCCCTAATTTAGTATAGGAACCCTTTTTCCAATACATTCCTAATACATATCGGTCTGCATCTGTTGGACTTGGATGCTCAATGTTTAGAATTAGTTTCATTGGTGTGCCTCCTCCAGGCTTTCTCAGGGTCATTCTTTGAAGGAGGGACTTACCATGATCTTCTACTTTAGATAAGGCACTTTTTGGCTTGTAACCCCAGGAAGGCCCGGCATTCCATCCTGCCGCCCCCCAATGGCCACAATTGTGCCCCCATTGTTTGTCAACTACACAAACATATGGGTCTTTTGCATGAGGGATATCTCTATAGATATTCTGGATTTGTGCTGTAGAGAATGGGCATTCTACGATGTCACAATAATCAAAGGTATAGGTAGCCACACGGGTACATGATGAATTATACCAGAAGGTGTACCCACTAACATCTTTAGTGATGGCTACTTGCTGGGCCTTAATTAAACTAATTAAGGAGACAATGTACCAGAAGTACATGGTTGTGCGGTATCTGCTTCCTCTGGGGCAGGAGACTTCTTGCAGTGGGAAGCGTGGATCCAATGTGGCCTACCGGCCACTTTGACGGAGGTTGCGGTGATCAGGAGAACTTGGAATGGCCCGTCAAATCTTGGTTCCAGGGTACTTTTCCGCACAAACCTCTTGACCAGAACCCAATCTCCGGGAAGCAGGTTATGGGTACCTGTGTCCAAATCAGGATCTGGAATTGAAGAGAAAACTTGGGCATGTATTTTGTTCAAGACACTTGCAAGTTCAGTTACATAGTCTACTAAAACATCAGATTGAAGCTGTAACTGTTGCGGATAATAACAACCTAGTCTGGGTGCTGTCCCAAATAGAATTTCATATGGGGATAACGAGTGCTTCCCTCTAGGTGTGTGCCTAACGCTGAATAAAGCTATTGGCAGGCTTTCTGGCCAGGGCATCTTTGTTTCTTGTGACATTTTTAACATTCTGGCTTTTAGAGTGCCATTCATGCGCTCTACTTTACCACTACTTTGTGGGTGGTAAGGGGTGTGAAAGGCTAGGGTCACCCCCAGAGCAGTCCAAATTTCTTTAGTTACTGTTGCTGTAAAGGCTGGGCCCTGATCACTTTCAATGACTTCTGGAAGTCCAAATCTACATACAATGTCTGTCAGTAGACGTTTTGCGGTTAATTTTGCAGTGATATTGGCCACTGGGTAGGCTTCTGGCCAGCCTGAGAACATGTCCACTATTACTAGTGCATATTCATGAGGCCCACTCTTGGGCATTTGGATGTGATCAATTTGAATTCTCTGGAATGGGTACATGGGTTTCGCTAGGTGCTTTGCAGGCACCTTAATAGGTCTTCCTGGATTGCATTTTGCACAAATGACACAGGCCTTGCAGAAATTGCTGATCAAAGTTGTGATTCCAGGTGCTTCATAATACTTCTGAATGAGGGCGGCCATTAGGTCTTTTGACAAATGTGCAGGCCCATGTGCCCATTGGACAACTGCTGGATATAAATTCTTCGGAAGGCAAAATTTAGAGTTGTTATAATAAATTCCGTCCTTTAGGACAGCTCCTTTCTTCTTCCATTTCTGGATTTCTTCAGGGGTAATTGCAGCTTGTTGTTCTCGCAAAATTCTTAGGTCAGTGGGAAGAGTTTGCAAGGTAAAGATAGGAACTTCTTCTTCTTGACCGGACACTTCTTCATCCACTTCCTGCAAATCTCTGGCCGCTTGCTTAGCAGCCTGATCAGCTAAATGGTTGCCCTTAGCTTCATATGAATCCAATTTCCCATGTGCCTTTACTTTCAAAACGGCCACTTCTTCAGGGAGTAGGAGGGCATCCATTAGTTCCTTGATTGCAGAGCTGTGTTTGACTGGTGTACCGGCAGTGGTAAGAAATCCTCTTGTCTTCCAAATGAGGCCGAAGTCATGTGCCACACCCAGAGCATATCTTGAATCTGTATAGATGTTGGCATGCTTTCCCTCGGAAATCTTGCATGCTGAAGTCAGGGCTTGCAATTCAGCTTCTTGCGCAGACATTGCTGGCGGTAGAGGTGATGACTTGAGAACTTCCTCTGTTGTGGTTACGGCATATCCTGTGTGGTATTTTCCTTCTTCATCAGCATACCTTGAACCATCCACAAACAGAGTAAAATCCGGATCCGGTAATGGATTCTCATGCACAGTTGGTAAGTGCACTGTTTCCATTTTCATCTGTTCGAAACAGTCATGAGGAGTTTCTGGGTCATAGTCATTCACTATAACTAGGTCTTTAAATTCCTTTTCCAGGAAATGGCGTGGCCATGCTTCAAGAAGGTCAGTTGCTGGGTATTTGGCAATGCCATTTTCCTGTAGTTGTGATTCATCCATGGTGGCCCATAATTTTGCCATGGGCCCAAGGTCATTCCATGATCTTGTCTTCAACTTGGTAACAGGAATATGTGGAATAGCAGTATCCCAATGGCGGTATAGGTAATTGAGTTCTGGGGGCAGTTGGATCAGGACCATGCTGTTGCCTTCAGAGTCACAATAGAAATCTTGGGCAGCGAGCTTTACTTCAAACCAGTGGTAAAGCTCATCTTCATAGCAAGGTTCAGGAGTAATGTCTGGCTTGTACCACATGGTACAGAAGGCATAATCCGGGCCTTCACAGAGAGGTGTCTTGTCTTTGTAAAAAGTTAAGTGTGGATGCATTTTCTTGATGCATCCACAGAGAAGGTAGATGTAGGTTTCATCTGTGACAAATCCATAGTAGATACCCCCCTCAGGGAGTGGAAGAAGAGTGGATGGGTTAAGAACTTGACATCTTTGTATAGAAATGTTGTCAGGCAGAAGAAGATGACATTGCAGACGCAGGTGTCTAGCAGGAGACACGTGCTTGAGCTGGACTTGGTTGATAATGGCAGAGATGTCATGAGGGGCCAAAACAATTAAAGGGTGGCCAAGGACCAGGTCTGAGGTTCTTTCAATGAGTTCTCTTGCAGCAAAAACAGCCCTAAGGCAGGAAGGGGTCCCTCTAGCCACAATGTCTAGTTGGCATGAAAAGTATCCAATAGGCCTCTGGCGGCCTCTTAATTCATTGGTTTGGGTAAGAACTCCTGTAGCATGGCCTAGTCTTTCAGAGACAAATAATTTGAAAGGTTTGGTATAGTCTGGTAGGCCCAAGGCAGGAGCAGAAGCAATGGCCCGTTTTAGAGATTTGAAGTTGTCCAGAGCTTCGTTGGTCAGGCCGAATGGGTCTGACTTGAGTGCATCATAGAGAGGTTGCATAAGCAGAGAGGCCTCTGGGATCCATGCTCTGTAGTAGGAAATGAGGCCTAAGAAGGCATGAAGAGATTTTGAAGTCCTTGGGGGTGGAATGTCCAGAATTGCTCTGACTCTGTCCCGAGTGAGATGTCTGGTACCTTGAGATAGGCAATGTCCAAGGAAAATCACTGAAGGTTGACAGAACTGCAGTTTGAGAAGTGAAGCTTTACATCCTTGTTCTGCCAAATAGCAAAGCAGACTAATTGAACTCTTTTCAGTAGTGAGTATATCATCTCCCCAGAGCAGCAAATCATCAACATACTGGAGTAAAACAACGTCTGGGTGTTCAGCTTGCCATGGGTCAAGGATAGTACACATGGCTTTGGCAAATTGACTTGGAGAATTTTGAGCCCCTTGGGGCATGACAGTCCATGTATACTGTTGCATTTCATGGGTGAAAGCAAACAGGTATTGACAGGATGGATCCAGTGGAACACTGAAAAAGGCATTAGCCAGGTCAATTACTGTGAAATACTTTGCAGATAGAGGGACTCCAGAGAGCAGAGTATTAGGGTTTGGTACAAGAGGGGTGTCCAGGACAGTAGCTTCATTGACAGCACGGAGATCCTGAACCATCCTGTACTTCACAGGCTCGCCCTTTAGAGTCTTCTTCTTTACTGGAAATAATGGAGTGTTACATTCTGATTTGCATTTTACTAGAGCACCCTTCTCCAAGAGTGCTTTGATGTGGGTGGAAATGGCAGCAGCCTGTGCTGGTTTTAGAGGATATTGTGGTTTTCTTGGTAATTTAGCTCCTGGGATGAGCTTTACCACCACAGGTGAGACATTTAGGTGACCTATGTCCTCTGGGCCTGAGGACCATAACTTAGCAGGCACCTCTGTTTTCAACATATCTGGGAAATTGGACCTTGGTTCTGCTGCTTCCCTTCGGGAATCCTCTAATTGCAGCATCAGGGGTAGGGAGCACAAGGCTGAAGTGTCTGAAGCAGATAGAGGTGTAGACATTTCTACCTGTCCATTTGGGGTGAAGGTTATAGATGCCTGTAGGCGGGAGAGGACATCAGCACCTAACAGGTTAATTGGGCACGTGGAGGACACTACAAAACGAGCAAGTAGGCTTGTCCCAATTCGCAGAGGGGTTGTTAAAGGGCTATGTCTTGGTTGGCCATCCACTCCAACACAGGAGACATCAATATTTGACAAGAAAGATGGGTCTGGCAGGTCTTGTTCTCTGAGAACACTGCGGGCTGCACCTGTGTCAACAAGAAATGTGGTGGTTGGCCTTCAATGGGTAAAGTCACTGTGGCAAGTGGCCCCCCTCCTTTATCCCCTGTAGACACTGCCATTACAGGGGTTAATGACACAGGCTTGCCAGCTTCCTAATCATCTGGTTCCTCAACAATAGGAACCGTTTTCTCGGCCTTAGGGGCCGGGGCAGGCTTGGAAATCTTTCTGGGCTCCCCTGGTTCCCTTTTAGGTTCTGGGCAGCTACTTCTGAAGTGTCCTGGAGCTCCACAATTAAAGCAATGTCCATCCTCAGGTTTGGTGCCCTTTGGGACAGGAGCAGGGCGGGACACCATGAGAGGAGCTGAGGCGGGTGGTCTCCTGGGGGTCTGAGCAGATTCCAGACCTCTAGCAACTAGGAGTAAAGTATCCAGAGGAACAACCTTATATTCGGGGCGTGCAGCAATGATACCCTTGCGTATGGAGTCTTTAACACCTTGGACAAACGCACCTGACAGCATTTGTGAATGAATTTTGTCAGTAAGATCAAATCCCAAATCTGTAAACATTTGATACAGTCTTGCATGAAACCTTTCTACTGATTCTCCTTTGTCTTGCACAACATCAGTAAGACCAGCAGCCTGATCTGCAAGTTTATCTTTTGCCCAGTCACGTAATTGATTGCAAAATGTTACTCCGGAGGGGTAATCAACATCACTTGTAAGCAGATCTGTACTGAGGTGGCGGGCCATGCTGGGCCAATATGCATCCCCTGCTTTAATAGCACAAATGCTCAGTAAGTCACGCCAGGCGGCGGAATAAGTCTTTCGTATCTGAACTATCCCTCGGTAAAAAGGCATAGGCTGCTTCTCTGGGTCAGGGAGAGATTTCATTAAAGCACTAGCTTGTGTGGGATTAAAAGCAACATATTTAGGAGGGGCCCGCTCTCCCCGACCCTTATGGCCGAAGGGATCTTCAATAGAACGGTGGGTCGAGACTCTTGCAGCCTCTAATGAATCCTGAGACAGCCTGTCATCCCTGTCATCCTCTTCCTCATCTAACTCTATGATCTGGGCCCTTCTGCGTGAGGGGATCACTTGAGGTGACAGAGCCGGGGGATGAGAGGGAGTCCCGGAGGCGGGAGTTGCCATTGGGTCATAATCGTGGGATCGGTAATCACCGGGAAGAACCGGCATCAGGGGTGCTGAATGACTGGGGGCCGCCATATTGGAGGCGGGGAAGGAAGTTGCATTGGGGTTAAGGGAAGAAGTGGCGGCCATGTTGGATGTGGGCACATCCGGGGCAGACTGTACTGGACTGGGCATGACCGGAACCAGGGGAGTGGCTTGGGGAAAGGGGTATGGATAATTAGGATAGGGCATGGACATGGGGTATGGGTAGGGGTATGGCCAAGCCATCTGGGTGGGGGCTGGGGCGGAACCTGGAGTGGGCAGGAAGGTTGGGTAGGGGTTAGCAAAGGGGGTGGGAACCTGGGTCGTGGTTGGGGCGGGCAAGGGAGAGGATGGAGAAGAATCAGTAGAGGCGGGTGAAGAGGGAGGAGCCGGAGTGGGATCAGCAAGATTAACAGTGGCAGGGGAGGAGGGATTAGTGAACTGGGCAGATGCAGATGGGAGGGAAGGATTATCAACGGAGACAAAGTGTGGGGAAGGAATGGCAGATGAGATTTTAGCATTAGACATAGAGGGTGGTTTAGGGATGGATGAGGATGATGGGAATGGTAGGGAAGGAGAGGGGGAAAAGTAAGATCCATCAGAATTTAGGACCGGGCAAACGGGAGAGGTGACGGGATGGGGGTTGGGAGGATTGGGAGCGGGATACATAGTCAGCTGGCAATCTCCCATTGCTGACTGAACCTTGGGGATAGACATCCCCTGGGCGCCATTTTGGGGCGCTGGCTGAGGACAAGCCCCAGCGACACAATTATTATGGTACACAAACATTTTCACACCCTTGTGAATTATTTCTTCCTCAACCCAACCTTCTTGCTGAATAGCCTTCGCTACTCTGTACCATGCTTCAGCTGTTTTTAATAAATCATTATTTGCAAGCTTGCCTCTCTTCTCCATCAATAATCTACACCAACTTTCTGGTTGTAATCTGCCACATGTCGGCACAGCAATTTTACATACTTTTGCAATCTTTTCAACACCTTTAACCATCTCCTCACCCTCTCTGTCATCAACTAAATCACATGCTAACCAGCCCTTACTGGGCTTACTTAAATCCTGCCCCATAATCCCTTTCCCCCTACACCAGCGTCCTAGATATAGGGAAAGACAAGGAAAATTGAACAGGAACGTCTACAATGCTCGACTGCCACCTGAGAATTGTGGGCCCTTCTCAAGTGCGTCTTCCCAAAACGTAGACTAGTCACTGAATCCGCCTACCCGGGGTGGTAGACACGGATTGGAGCGAGGTGAGAAGTGTGTGACCAATCACTTCTCTTTTAAGAGGAATGGGAGTGGATAGTATAATAGTACAGGAAGTGTAGAAAAGGTAAAAGGTAAGGAAAAATCCTTAGAGACAGACACAGAAGTTTGAATGACTCCTAATTAAACAGACAAGACAACAATACAATTGAAATACAGTGCATGCATCACAGTTCAAATGAAATCAACAGTAATCCCTTTCTTTTACTCATGTGCTTACTCCAAAGTCACCTCCCTCAACCTCGTAGTGTCCCCGCTCGGAGAATGACTTCATAAAGTCTCACTACCAGCGGCCACAGGAAACAGCAATCATCTCCGACCCGAATCCTGTCTAGCCTCCCTCGTTACAGCAGTCCACAAAAATGTGGCCACCTCTATCCTCACTCCCGTAGTGCCCCTATAAAAACCCACTTTATAAGTCTCACTACCTCGTGATGCGGAAAACAAGCAATGCCTACTTGAATCCCCCCAGGAAACAGAGCCCCCTGCCACAAGACTAAGTCCCCTACCACAAAATAAAAAGTTTGGAATTCCACCAGCCTCAGCGCTCGAGGCTGTGGGTTACCACCTCTCTGCAAGCAGAGCTACGTGCACAAAGAAGCTAGCTAGGCTATCAAAGTGACACAAAGGAGGATCACAGGAAATTATGAGTCTACACAAAATCCACAGTTCCAACACTCCTCTTTTTCCTTACAGCCACAGCCACGAGGCTCCTAAAAGAGGTAAACAGGCAAAGAAGACCCCCAGGAAAACTTCCACAGGTCTACCCCCCTTTTTCCCTACAGCCACAAACACGTGGCTCCTAAAAGGGGTAAAACAGGCAACAGGACTCCAGGCAAATCCCCCGGGTCCACCCCCCTTTTTCCCAAAAAGGGGAAACAGACAAACACAGGACCCCCAGGCAAACTACCACGGGTCCACCCCCCCTTTTATCCCAAAAAGGGGAAACAAATAAACATTCAGCCCGGGCAACCAAACTAGATCATGCCAATACAGACACACCCAGGTAACAGATAGACTAAATGCAGGTAACAAAAGGTAATAAGACTCCGGGCAAGATATTACCTGTCTTTGATGTCCTCCCGGGAAGCAGTCACAGACACGTGGACGGGTCAATCAAAGGGGCCGGAACATACCGGTGGCTCTGCAGTAGTCTCTACCGTGTACCTGGAGGTGATCAATCTCCTTTCCTTCCCCCTGGATTCCTCCGTCCACCCTTGTCTTCCTTAGGACGGCTCACCGGCCAGACATAGCCCGGAGTCCCTGTTCGGGCGCCAAAGTTGTTATGGTACTTTTTTAGTAAACCAAAATGTTTAAATGTCTATCTGTTCCTGTCCAAATTAAAAAGAATTGAATTGCGTATATACGCTGAAGTAATTCAGTCTGACACACGGAGTTCAGGTTAAAATAACTTCGAGGAAATTTATTGGCAAGTGAAGAATCAGAGGGCGCGCAGGCCCTTTTAAGAGACATTTTCGTCATCATTGATTATCAAGATATCAGTGAATAAACATCATTAATTGGATTAATTGTTAAGTGTCTGGGTTAGTATCCACCTATCAATATAATTAATTGGATCAAAACTAAGTGGTTAGCTTCGTGTCCACCCACCAAGAGGTGGTATTATTTTGGACACGAGTGGGGACAAGGGGGGTCTTGAGCATCATTTTACACGGTCGGTGATGTCAGATCTTGTGGTCAGGTGCAAGGTCTCTTATGAATAGAACATTTCATTACTACAGTGTTCTCATGGCCTTCAATTTATACTATGTTGCGAGTTAGGGGAAATTCAGCAGTTCCTGAGTTAGTCATATCTTTACGGAGAATACAGTCTTTGTCTATTGTGTTAGATGTGCTGAGCAATTCTGTCATGTAATGTAGTTTTCATATGGAGAAGTCAGGTTATGAGGACAAAATGGAGGGTTTGACACAGTATCAGGTTAAAATGGAGTTAGTGCAATAATTCAATACAAGTACAATAAAGATTTTTTAATAATTCTACATCAGTATCTTATTAACAAGTAGCATCTAGACTAATCAGAGGTCCATTGTGAATGAATTTAGACAGTTTCCAAATAAAATTTTATATACTAATTCATTCAGAGATGTGTTTTAGACGATAATACAATTTGTGAATATCCACCTGAAATTGTACCATATTGCTCACAAATAAATTTTTATCTTTACATCTTTTGACAATCATTAATTACATTTTTTTAAAGGATCCATAACAATCGTATGCCCAGAGTAATGCTGTGCTCCAAACCTGCATCAGTATTGACACGAGGCAAAAACACCTCAGTTCTGTGTCAATAACGATGAGAGGCAAAAGGACTTACAACAAATCCCAACCCTAATGTCAGCCCTGCATCAATATCAATGTGAGGCTTAAGGTCTTTGAAGATCCCAACTTCGCGGCAGTTCTGTTTTAATAATGGAGTGAACAGCGATGCCCACATGCCTAAATAATACAATGCCTAAATACGTAGGTAAAAACCATGCAAGTTCAACGTCTTTTCAGCATCGCAAATCAATTACATTTTGGAATCACTTTGGTGCTGTCACACCCTAGGGCTTTTTATCTCACTTCACTAGGAGACCTGTGCCCTGCTATGGTCTCTGGTAGCCCAAGAGTGCGTTCTGACTGTGCTTATTCTGGATATTCATTTTGACTTGTTTTCTACTATTCTGAATTCTGTGCTTCTTGACCCTTGGGTTGTCTTAAGGTCCTGTTGTCTATCTGTATCCCTTGACCTTAGTATTTACTCCTTCCATTCTCCCTTTTGTAATAACATTAAGTGACTGACTGCTGATACATTCTATCTTTCTTAATTTCCTAGGTTTTAATCCTTTTGGAGTATTTGCATATTTCTACTTACTGAGTTTGTTGCATTTTCAGTCAAGCAACCATACGTCAATTATATTATTCCTAGTAAGATACACAATAACGTTGGTTACTATGTATGTAAACAATATAAAACTTCCCAACACAAATCTATGCTGATCAGTCTTCTTTGTCTAGCTAGTATATGAACCACCATTCTTAGTTCATTAAGTACACTAATGAGTGCCTTAGGCAATCTGCAATTTAATAATGGTATAATGTCTTTTATGAAGGCAGTCTTCTGGCTTATGTCCATATTAAATATGACTTTGCTTATCCAGGTGCTTCCCATATCTTCGCATGAACTAACTGTCAAGGAAGTAGATATATATCATGTACTCCCCTGAAATGTCCAATCAAATTACAGAATCAAATGGACACAATTACCAGCAATAAGACGTGTTATGATACTGTTATACATATTAGTGCCCTTAAAAGAGATACCATGAGCTTCTCTCATGCATTTATACTGATCAGAAAATGTACCTTAAACAAGGCATTACCTTATCCAATAAACATTAATTAGGTGACCTAACAAGGCAAAACAGGTGCTTCTTTGGTTCCAAATTACTAACGGGAGAAATCTCATGGTAAAACAAATGTTATTTTGGGTGGGAACTTGCTAAATATTGAGAGATATTTTATTGGTTCTCATGGTGATTGCTCCTGGAAACATTTTGCCCCAAAATACCATCTGTATTTATCTTGATAACTTTATAAATCTTCCCCTTAGTCTAATATGCTGATAAATAGTGGATTTGTGTTAAGGTGTTATTAAAGTCTACTAATAGTAAAAAATAAGGATAAAGCAAAGAGATGGAACCATGACATTAAAAAAAAAGTACAAAAACAAACAAACAAAAAAGGCAATTGTATATGTAGATTAAAATGATAGTCCGTTGTTTTAACATTTAAATTAAATGCAGATATGAAAGTTAACTATTATGGCCACTTAGTAAGTAAGTAAGCATGTTGTGTTTGCCCAGAAGTCTCTTCTGCCATGTTCTATAGTTTACAGAAGGCATCACATAATTTGGTGCAACCCACAGGGTCTGACTGGGAACTAAAAGCAGCCCTGGAAAAAATTCTATACCAGCCCAATAATGCGTTGCGCCAGCAAGGTGATGATACCAAGATATGTAACAGGGTTGATGTTCCAGGAGGGATACGCCAAATGGCTAATGATTTAGGTAAACTAGAAAAATGGTCAGAGTTGTGAAAACTGACATTTAATGTGGATAAGTGCAAGATAATGCATCTTGGACATAAAAACCCAAGGGCAGAGTACAGAATATTTGATAGAGTCCTAACCTCAACATCTGAGGAAAGGGATTTAGGAGTAATTATTTCTGATGACTTAAAGGTAGGCAGACAATGTAATAGAGCAGCAGTAGCAGAATGCTTGATTGTATAGGGAGAGGTATTAGCAGTAGAAGGAGGGAAGTGCTCATGCCATTGTACAGAACACTGGTGAGCCCTCACTTGGAGTATTGTACGCAGTACTGGAGACCGTATCTCCAGAAGGATATTGATACCTTAGCGAGAGTTCAGAGAAGGGCTACTAAACTGGTTCTTGGATTGCAGGATAAAACTTACCAGGAAAGGTTAAAGGATCTTAACATGTATAGCTTGGAGGAAAGACGAGACAGAGGGGATATGATAGAAACATTTACATACATAAGGGAATCAACACAGTAAAGGAGGAGACTATATTTAAAAGAAGAAAAACTAGCACAACAAGAGCACATAGTTTTAAATTAGAGGGGCAAAGGATTAAAAATAATATCAGGAAGTATTACTTTGCTGAGAGGGTAGTGGATGCATGGAATAGCCTTCCAGCTGAAGTGGTAGAGGTTAACCCAGTAAAGGAGTTTAATCATGCGTGGGATAGGCATAAGGCTATCTTAACTATAAGATAAGGCCAGAGACTAATGAAAGTATTTAGAAAATTGGGTAGACTAGATGGGCCGAATGGTTCTTATCTGCCGTCATATTCTATGTTTCTATTTCTATGTTTATTGTGCTGGAGTATGCACCTAGCAACAAGACTGGGCCAATACGTGCTCATTACACATATGTTATATATTAATGACATTTATGTGTGTATTATGCATATATAAATGTATATTAATATATGTGTAAATATTATAGGCATATTATATATATTACTAATACACACATTAATATACATGTATATATATATGCATATATGTATGTATTACTGTCAGAATTACATCAGTTATGTCTATCTATACATTGTGTTAGCAAGTTTGCTAGCAAAATTCATATATCGGAAGGAAAATCCATTTTATAAGAGCTCTTTGTCTCACCTGTCAATTAACTCTTCGGCATAAACTCCCATGCTGAAGAAATGAGTTACAGTGAGAGCAGGAGACACAGGCGAAAATGCATCCCCCCCAAAAACACACACACAAAAAATGCCTTTTTTTTGTGTTTCTTATTTCCTCCTTTGATTTTTTTTTTCCTCGTTTAGTGTATCCTGTCTCCAATATTCTCCTTTGTGTCTCTTACAACCCTCCCCCCTCCCCAGTGTCTCTCTATTACCCCTCTGTCTCTTTGTCTCCCCTCCCCCTTGTAATTCACTTATTTCCCCTTGTGTATCTTTTACTTCATCCCAGCCCCTGTGTGTCGCTTTTTACCCTTCTCCAGCCTGTGTATGTCTCTTTCCACCCAGGAACTGTGTATGTCTTAGCCCCAGCCCCTCACTCCCCTTCCAAATTTTCTCCCCCCTTTCCCTGTGTCACGCTCTCCACCCTCTGTCTCTCTCTCCCCCTGTGTCTCTTTCTCCCCCCTTCCCTGTGTCACTCTCTTCCCCCCTCTGTCTCTTTCTCTGCCCTCCCCCTGTGTGTCTCTCAATCCACTCTGTCTCTTTTGTCCACCCTCCCCCTGTGTGTCTCTATTCCCCCTCTGTTTTTTGTCCCCCCCAGTGCCTCTCTATTACCCCTCTGTCTCTTTGTCTTCCCTCCCCCTGTGTCTCTCTCTTCCCCCTCTGCCTCTTTCTCCCCCCTCCCCCTGTGTCTATGTCTACCCTTCACCACCCCCTGATGCTGGCCTTTTCACAGGTGAACTCTGTGTGGGAGAGAAGACCTGACTATCATGCTCCCTCGTGGTGTCCACAATTCCCAGCATGCACACATCATAGAGTAATCTCTACTCTATGATGTGGCTGTGCTGGGAATTGTTGCACCTGAGAGGGAGCATGATAGTCAGCTCTGCCCCCTCCCTCAGTCCTCCTGTGTTGAGAGCTTCACAATACATTTAATAAAATAAACAGTGTTTGTGATAATAGGAGTGTATCCACTCAGGCCATATGCACTGAAATCTATGTTGGCCTTTGTTTGAGGACTAACTAATGAAATATCGTTGGTGGCAGGTGAAGATGGCTCCTTCATACTGTCCATTTTGCTTTTCACAAATATCCAAGCATAGAAAGGAAACATAGTGACTTCAGCCTATGTTTTCCTCACCTCCCTTGTATTTCTTGCACCCCCTATTTCCCACAAGTCCCTGTGTGGCTCAGACCTCAGTTGTACTGTAGCCCTCCATCAGTCTCTGTTCATTTACCTATTCCTTACATGTGCTCCTCTTCGTCTTTCCCAATAGTGTTTTTCTCATCAGAATTCCACCCTTCCCATATTTGTTTCCCTCTTTTTTCCCCTTGTTCATCTACTCACCTTCCTTAATTTCCTTTGTATCTCTCTTCTCATACCCCCTTTTCTCTGCAATTTTCTGCAATTTGCATTACTTTAGCTACCTACCACATACAGAGAATATGGCTTCTCCTGTGAGCACTTGTTTAAATCCTGCTATACCACCAACTACCATGCTGTAATCTTGGACCTGGTTTTGCTCCCACCAAACCGCCCGGACATTGTGCCAGGTGATCTTCGAAATATAGAATACAGAACAAAAAACGTTGCCATATATTAGGAAGAATACAGTATTTGAAAACTGACAACTTGAGTCATCTTGAATTACGTGTACAGGCCAAGGGAAAAGGTTAGAGCCTTGTAGATTTAGAACATATCAGTCAATCATAATTATTCTTTAGCAGAGGGCGGCTTAAATGCAACGTATGAACCCCTTCACTACAATGTTCTTTTTCCTTGTTTTTTTTTTTGTTTTTTTTTTTTTAAATAGCACATTTATTTGATGCTTTTTAGAATGCATAGCTAGAACAAATAAGTGTATAATCATTAATTTTGTTTAGAAGATTTATTATTGTTTAGGGATGACTGAATTGTAAATTATAAAAATGTAAACAATATTTATATACTTTATTATTTCCTCCTTTACAGAAATATTGGTAGAACAAACATGTTTGGATTATTCTTCAAAGTGTTGTGTACTCACAGCAATTCCTCCCTGAGTCCTCCTACTTGCATTCTAGAATGCATCCACACATTTTGACATTCATGGTCTGCTATACAGTGTGGGAGAATAATCACTGAATATTCTCTGAACATATGAGTGCTGCTCTTTCCTACATTTATAAGATATGCATCCCATCTGTTAAAATAATGTTATGATGCTTTTTAGGGAAAAAGAACCTGGTTTGAAAAAGTAAACCAGTAGGGAGCCCAACATTCCCTACAGATACCACATCACATGCAGGATAATGTTGTTAATTTAGTAGAGCAATTTTTCTTCGAGCTATTCATCTTCTCAGTGACCTAGGCCACAATTATTGATCATAAAATCCCTATCAAATTCAGTAATATGGATGGCATAGTCCCCTGGTACAAGACGGACCATCTCTCTCAGTACTGGGACCATGGCACAAGTTTGCATGCCACCACAAATTCAAATTCCAGTACTATCAAATTAATTCCAAGGCTAAAGCAGGCCTGCCTAATACAAATTAAGTTACAGAGCACACATAAAAATATACTTATACATCTTATCAGACTACTTAAAAAGAAAACAAATATGGGATTCAGTACCACCATATGGCTATATTGTGTTAAGCTCACCACTACTTCACAGTACCCCAATACCAGTGGGTCCTACACTAATTTCAAATGTGGGAGACAAATTAAATAGTGCTAATGCTGAATAAGCTAAAGTGTATTAAAATAATCTATTGTAAGAACATTGTGAGTATACAAAATACAAAATTATTGTGATAAAAGCAGTTGAAAACAGTGTCAAAACAAAACAATTAAAATGTTAGTGCATGGATGGATATACTCAATATACAGTGAGGGAAAAAAGTATTTGTTCCCCTGCTGATTTTGAACGTTTGCCCACTGACAAAGAAATAACCATTTTATAATTTTAATGGTAGGTGTATTTTAACAGTGAAAGACAGAATTAAAAAAAATCCAGAAAAATGCATGTCAAAAAAAGTTATAAATTGATTTGCCTGTCAATGAGTGAAGTAAGTATTTGACCCCTTTGACTTAGTACTTGGTGGCAAAACCCTTGTTGGCAATCACAGAGGTCACACATTTCTTGTAGTTGACCACCAGGTTTTCACTCATCTTAAGAAGGATTTTGTCCCACTCCTCTTTGCAGATCCTCTCCAAGTCATTGAGGTTACGAGGCTAACGTTTGGCAATTCGAACCTTCAGCTCCCTTAACAGATTTTCAATGGGATTAAGGTCTGGAGACTGGCTAGGCCACTCCAGGACCTTAATATGCTTCTCTTGAGCCACTATTTTGTTGCCTTGGCTGTGTGTTTTGGGTCATTGTCATGCTGGAATACCCATCCACGACCCATTTTCAATGCACTGAATGAGGGAAGAAGGTTCTCACCCAAGATTTGACGGTACATGGCCCCGTCCATCATCCCTCTGATGCAGTGCATTTGTCCTATCCCCTTAGCAGAAAACCACCCCCAACGCATAATGTTTCCACCACAATGTTTGATGGTTCTTGGGGTTCTTGGTTCTTGGGGTCATAGGCAGTATTCTTCCTCCTCCAAAAACGGTTGAGTTGAGGCCAAAGAGCTCATCTGACCATAACACTTTCACCCTGGTCTCCTCTGAATCATTCAAACTTCAGATGGGCCTGTACATGTGCTTTCTTGAGCATAGGGACATTGCAACGCTGCAGATTTCAGTCTTCACAGTGTAGTGGGTTACCAATTGTTTCCTTGTTGACTATGGTTCCAGCTGCCTTGAGATCATTAACAAGATCCTCCCGTGTAGTTCTTGGCTGATTTCTCACTGTTCACGAAACAATGAAATCATTAAAACTCCACTAGGTGAGATCTTGCATGGAGCACCAGACCAAGGAAGACTGACAGTTATTTTATGTTTCTTCCATTTGCAAATAATCTCACCAACTGTTGTCACCGTCTCACCAAGCTGCTTGGCGATGGTTTTGTGGCCCATTCCAGCCTTGTGTAGGTCTACAATCTTGTACCTGACATCCTTGGACAGCTCCTTGGTCGAGAGTTTGGAATCTGATTGATTGCTTCTGTGGACAGTTAACCAGTGGCGGATCCAGAGCCTGATCTCGGGAGGGGCACTTGTAGATTATTTAAATAAATAATCCAGACACAATAACCACTACAGCTCAGTGTAGTGGTTATAGTGCCAATAATGCCAAGACCCCCTCCCAGAGTAAGTAGTCAAACTGTTTAAGAACTGTTTGACAACTTACCTGAGGTCCTCTGGCAAATGGGGCTGTAGTAGGGCAGAGGAGCAGTGGTATGTGTGAGTGGTGCAATGTGTGAGGGGTGCAGTGTGTGTGTGTGTGAGGGGGACAGTGTATTAGCAGTGTGTGTGTGTGTGAAGGTTGCAGTGTGTACGTGAGGGCGGCAGTATATGTCAGGGGTGCAGTGTGTGTGTGGGTCAGTATGTGTGTGTGACAGTTACAGTGTGTGTGTGGGGCAATGTATGTGTGTGGGGGCAGTGTGTTTATGGGGGGCAGTGTGTGTATGTGGGGCAGTGTGTGTATGTGGGGGCAATGTGTTTATGGTGGGCAGGGGCAATGTGTGTGTATGGGGGGCAGGGGCAATGTGTGTGTATATGGGGGGCAGGGGCAATGTGTGTGTGTGTATATGGGGGGCAGGGGCAATGTGTGTGTGTGTGTATGGGGGGCAGGGGCAATGTGTGTGTGTGTATGGGGGCAGGGGCAGTGTGTGTGTGTATGGGGGCAGGGGCAATGTGTGTGTGTGTATGGGGGGGCAGGGGCAATGTGTGTGTGTGTGTGTGTGTATGGGGCTAGGGGCAATGTGTGTGTGTATGGGGGGCAGGGGCAATGTGTGTGTATATGGGGGGCAGGGGCAATGTGTGTGTATATGGGGGGCAGGGGCAATGTGTGTGTATATGGGGGGCAGGGGCAATGTGTGTGTGTGTATGGGGGGCAGGGGTAATGTGTGTGTGTATGGGGGGCAGGGGCAATGTGTGTGTGTGTGTATGGGGGCAGGGGCAATGTGTGTGTGTGTATGGGGGGCAGGGGCAATGTGTGTGTATGGGGGGCAGGGGCAATGTGTGTGTATATGGGGGGCAGGGGAAATGTGTGTGTATATGGGGGGCAGGGGAAATGTGTGTGTATGTGTGTGTGTATGGGGGGCAAGGGCAATGTGTGTGTAGAAGAAGGATAGGGGGGAGGGGGGGCTTTTTTTGTTTGTTTAATGTGTGTGTTAATATATAATTAATATAGAATTTATGTCCCCCCTCCCTTCTTACCTTTACTGGGAGGAGGGGGGACATCTTTCTTTCCCTGGTGGTCCCAGTGGGGATTCCCTGGTGGTCCCAGTGGTAGGAGTGAACTCTAGCCCGCGCTCCAGGGCTAGAGTTCACTCTCGCGAGATTTGGAGCGTTGCCGTGGTAACCGCGGCAACGCTCCAAATCTCGCGAGAGGAGGACCCGGAGGAGCTGCTGGTAACAGCTCCCGGGTCCTCTCTCCCTCCCCTGCCGGTCGGCTGTCAGTAATGTGCCTGCAGACCGGGGAGGGAGATCACTGATCTCCCTCCCCGGTCTGCAGGCACAATGCAGGGCTGGCACTTGGGCAATGTCAGCCCTGCATTAGCCGGCAGGGGAGAATCTCGGGGGGGGCAATTGCCCTGTTGCCCCCCCTGTATCCGCCACTGCAGTTAATGAGCTGAGATAAGGACCTGATCCAGCACATGGTTGCACATCAGTAGAGGTGCTCACACTTTGCTGTGGTACTAGGACCATAAAGACAGCACTAAAGCAGCTGCTCTGGGTGAGGATGGTCAGGAGGTTTACATGCCCTTTCTTTAGGCAGGCAAGTTGCGTCAGTGGTATGTCCTTTCAAAGCCTACCTCCCCTGCCCCCGATTACATACCTCTTAACGTTGGTATGTATGCTACAGCACAGAGCATTTTATTTAAAGACCATTACTTTTTTTCTATTTTTAACTCCTCAGTGATGCAGATTTTTCCAAGATTTAAGACATTTATGAATACAGTTCTTTTGACACTTTTGCTAAGTGATTGTTGCACTGTAACCTCCCTCTTTCCCATTTACTGCAGCCACAAATGTTTATATTCGTTAAAGGACAGATAGGGATTTCATCTTTTGCCCTATCTAAATACATTGCACAATGTAAGCTGTGAACAAAATATAAAAAAATGGGCCTATAATAATTTGTACACAACTGTACTAATGTAGCTAAAGTCAACTAACTCAAAATACATTCATTTATTAGTCCTTATTTCCATTATAATTTCCATTTATGAACATGTCTGCTATGTCTATGATATTAATCAAGTTTTTAGGTAATTATTGCAAGAAGCTTTTTTTTTTTTTAAGGTATACATTTGCAACATTTTGTATATGGGGATTGCAAGTTTAAAGGGGCAACTTTAGTTTAAAGGAACATTATAGGGTCAGGAACACAAACATGTTCCTGACCCCGACCCTTACTTGCCCTTATAAAATATACTAAATATAGTAAATTCTTACCTTTATTCCAGTCTGCTGGTGCTGGCTCTGCCCTGCAGTGCCTCCTTGGGTTACAACTTACATAATCAGAAGTGATGATCTCAGCCAATCACAATGCTTTCCCATAGGAAAGCATTGAGTTTGCTAAGATAGTCAATTCTGATGATCTCAGCCAAGGAAGCGGGCTGGAGGTGGGGCCAAATGTCAGCCTGGCCAATCAGCATCTCCTCATAGAGATGCATTTAATCAATGAAAGTTTAGTGTTTCCATGCAGAGGGTGGAGACACTGAATGTCAGTGCTGCACACTGTGCAGCACTGTCCCAGGAAGAACCACTTGTAGCCATCTGAGAAATGGCCACTGGAGATGTCCCTAGGCTGTAATGTAAACACTGCCTTTTCTCTGACTGACTGACTGACATTAAGCTGTAGTTGTTTTGGTGACTATAGTGTCCCTTTAATGAAGTCGTTTTGGTATATACATCATGTGTAGTCTCACTGCTCAATTCTCTGCCATTTAGGAGTTACATCACATGGTTTATGCAGCCATTGCCCACCTTCCATGGTTGTGACTCACATGCCCTACCTACACACTTCCTGAAAAAAGCTTACATTTTTTAGCTTCCCTTATTGTACAGTGTGTTTAAGAACTTATCTCCTGCAATGCCAATTATTTGTTAGGGCCTGCAACATCATATTGTTTGTAATTAAAATTCAATATGAAGAAGAGATAAGAACTTCTAAAATAAATACACTGCTGTACAAATAAAACATTTTTTTTCACGTAGGCTGAGTGAGTCATAGTCAAGGCAAGGGCTGCATAAACAAAGTGAATTATCTCCTAAATGGCAACAATGCCCCATATTATTATTTTTCAATGTTTTAAATAGTGCTAACACATTCCACAGCACTTTACAATAATAAATTTGGGATATAAAACAGCAAGTACTTACATACAAAGTAATAGTGACAGAGACAAGATGTGAAGATTGTCCTGCTTAGGCAAGCTCACATGTATTCCTTGCCAGATTTTTGTATAACTTTGACATGACTCTTTGTTTGTTTTGCAGTTATGGTATTTGATGATTTCACACCATCTGTGTCACCACTGACAAGCATCACACATTTAAAGGGACACTATAGTCACCAGAACAACTACAGCTTACTGAATTTGCTCTGGTGAGTAGAATCATTACCTTCAGGCTTTTTGCTGTAAACACTGTGTTTTCTGAGAAAATCCAGTGTTTACATTACAGCCTAGTGATAACTTCAGTGGCCACTCCTCAGATAGCTGCTAGAGATCCTTCCTGGGTCATGGCTGCCTAAAATGCATCCAAACATTCAGTATCTCCTCCCTCTGCATGCTGACACTGAACTTTCCTCATATAGATTCATTGATTCAATTCATCTCTATGAAGAGATGCTGATTGGCCAGGGCTGTGATTGGATCATGCTGGCTCTGCCCCTGATCTGCCTCTTTGTCAGTCTCAGCCAATCCTATGGGGAATCACTGTGATTGGATCAGGCTTCCACTTCTGATGATGTCAGCAGACTGCTTGTTTTTTTTAGGAAAACAGCATGCAGATCTACAGCTTCAGGCTTGAACTACAGTAAGATTTTGCTATATTTATGGAGACATGAGGTGCCCAGGGGGGGCTAGATGGTGGTTTTAACACTATAGGGTCAGGAATACATGTTTGTGTTCCTGACCATAAAGTGATCGTTTAAGCTATTTCTAATCCAAGCTAACCAAAACTATTCCCAACAACCTTTAGATAACCATAACCATAGCTAATCCTAGGCTTAGATAACTCAATAACTCAAGCTTATCCTAACCCTAAGAAGATGGAGTAATACCTCTGAGACTCAACACCGTTGCCTAGGTTGGCAACTAAACCTATATGTTGGTTGTTATGAAAAGGTTATCAGATGATTAATTATACTGAAAAAACGTGATACTAGACTGGCTAGTGCCACTGGGTGTACTCTTTTGGAAAAGTATATTTTTACCGCATGTCTTTAATACTAAAAAGATATAGCAAAGGCAGATTTAGACAAGGATATAAAAATATTTCATGAACCATGGAATGGTTCTAGTCAACTGAAAAGCAATACACCTTCAATAGGTGGAGTGGCAGAGCCAGGCACAAATTGAGTTCAGAGACATAAGAAGTCCGAGTAGATGAATGAAAAAAGGCAAGAAGGTTCACATGAGCTATTATTTTCCATAAAATTGTAAATGTTTCCTATACTTGTAAAAACCACTGTAAACCAATATGAAAATAATGAAATGTATGGTTTGAGTAGATGGGCTATAATGAATAAATACTATAATTTCACATTATGTCTATCAAATAAAATCTCTGAGATTAGGAAATATTCAGTTGTTCATACAAATAAATGTTTCCATATTTTAATTTTTTTTTTAAATTTATCTCTACTGTATTGTAGAAACGATTGCTGAATTAACAGGGTCCAAAATTCCTAACGATTCTCTTTGTCTTCGATTAGAAGAGGGAGTAGCGCCTTAAAAAGTCCTCAGATATTGTTAAGTATGTAACAAGACTAAAAGAAAATATTACAGGTATATAGTGTAGTATACCAAATCTGAGTAGAAAATTGATAGGACACGAGGTACACTGATAATGTGTAGTGCAATCAGTTAGCACTACTTATGTGTGTCTGAGCAGTATGCACTATATACTTGTTGTATTTTCTTTTAATCTCGTTACATACTTAATAACATCTGAGGACTTTTTAAGGTGTAACTCCCGCTTCTAATTGTGTACAGATTACCTTCAACCAGAAAAGAGGGACTCTGGTTTGGAATGTTTGAACCACATTCTACATTCAACTAAAAACGCTAGAAACCTACCACTTCTATCATTCTCTTTAATTAATCTAATGTATATCTGCTTCTAAAAATTATATCCCGTTATTTAATTTGAAATGAAAACGTTGGTGTACTTTTTACAGTAAGATTGTTAATAGATAATCTCTATGGTCAGAGAAAATAGATGATCTTCCACCTGCTGTTTATGGGGTTATTTTTAGAGCTATCTGTCTGCTTGTTAAGTTCATCTTTCATAATTGGTTTATCTTAGCTGGGTCTGTTTTTGCTCCTACGTCTATTAGAGACAACAGACATGCACGAAGATGGCTTGTAAATTCAAGTTATGCTTTTCTGTTTGTGCACATTATACATCTTGCCTGTGAGATATTTGATGCATTTTATTAATAAATCAAAAATATGCAATGTTAAGTAGGTGTGAAAATTATGGCAAGAGGTTCCTACCAAAATCATCATTGTGGTTTTATTATTCTTTTGTATAAATTTGATAGATTGTAAGTTCACATAACTTCATACAGAATACTATGCAAAAATAATACAATAATATTTATATGTTTTGTTCCAGTATGTCTAATTATATCTCTCCGTCTGTTTCCCAAGCTGTGAATAATTGCTATATTTTGTAAAACACTCTGGATAATGTAATACATAAGAACTGTTTAATAAATAAAAAGTGTTACACTATCTGTTTTAATAATGTTTCATTTTTTGGATACCGGTGCTGGGAGACAGTTGGCGTGAAACCTGATATAGCTGAAAGCGCCCATATGAAGTGTACATATAAGCCTTAACATTTGAACAATATGGAAAT
This sequence comes from Pelobates fuscus, assembly GCF_036172605.1. Classification (NCBI taxonomy): domain Eukaryota; kingdom Metazoa; phylum Chordata; class Amphibia; order Anura; family Pelobatidae; genus Pelobates; species Pelobates fuscus. The sequence goes on along the minus strand of NC_086318.1, from coordinate 384,194,703 downwards.
GCTCCAAAAAATGTGAGTGGTATTCTTGGTGGATGTTTGTGGAAGGTATATTATTTAAAAGTGAAATCATTAGATGTGTTTTACGTGTTTCCTTTTGGTCTTTATCTTATTAACCCCTTAAGGACACATGACGTGTCTGACACGTCATGATTCCCTTTTATTCCAGAAGTTTGGTCCTTAAGGGGTTAATAAACTGCAATCTTTAAGTTTAGATTTCAATATTGTTAAATGGGTTAGGCAGTGGCTGAGTGACAGGCAACAGAGGGTTGTAGTCAATGAAGTAGATTGGAAGCAAGGTCTGGTTACCAGTGGGGTACCTCAGGGATCTGGACTTGGACCCATTCTCTTTAATATTTTTTTATTAGTGATATTGCAGAAGGTCTTGATGGTAAGGTATGTCTTTTTGCTGATGATACTAAGGTATGTAACAGGGTCAGGGGCGGGCTGGGATGTGGAGCAGGGAGGCAATTGCCCTCAGGCCCCCTGAATCAAGGGCCCACCGGCTCTGGGGGCACGAGATTCCAGTGACCGGCAGCAGGGAAGCGCTCCCTCCTACCTGGCCATGTTATGGACCCCTGGGGCGGCGAGGGCTGTGTTTAAATCCGAGGCGGCGAGGGAGCTCTGATCTCCCTGCTCTGCTCCATCACACACCATTTGTTGATGCCGCTGGAGCCGGAATATGACATCATATTGCAGCTCCCGGCATCAGTACACAGCCCACGAGGTGCGAGAGAGCAGAGCAGGGAGATCAGAGCTCCCTCACCGCCTTGGATTCAAACACAGCCACATGCCTCCCAGCAGCCCCACTGGACCCCAGGGACAGATCCACGCCAGCTCTCCAGGTAGGGAGGCTGGGTGAAAATTTTTTTATTATAAAAATATAAAAATTAGTGAGTGTGTGTGTGTGTGTGTGTGTCTGTAAGTGGATGAGTGTGTGTGTCAGATCAGTGAGTCTGTGTCTGTCAGTTAGTGTGTGTGACTGTCAGTGTGTATACACCACTGAGTGTAGAGTGGTGGAGCGGAGTGCGGTACAGGAGCTTCTGTTTCCTGTACCCGGCCGGACTGACAGGAGATGCTCACTGAGAGAGCACTTCCTGTCAGTCCGGCCTGGTACAGAAAACTGAAGCTCCTGCACGGGGATCTGCTCCACTTGGCCACACTACAAGCAAGGCAGGAGGCACATCCGGAAGGGCAGGGGACCACTAAGGGGGTGGGGGTGTACCAAGGGACAAGGAGGGGAGGGGAGAGAAACACTAAGGGAAAGGGAAAGGAAGGAGGAGGGGAGAGGAACACTAAGGGACAGTGAAGGGAGTGGACCACTAAGGGACGGGGAGGGGATGGATGTGAAAGAAACACACAGCAAGGCTTGAGAAGGGGAAAAAGAAACACACAGCAGGGCTGAGAGGGAGACAGATGGGCTGGGGTGAAGGAGACACACACAAAGGAGCTGGGAAGAGCAAAAGACACAAAGGGGCTGGGAGAGATGGAATCGCACAAAGGGGCTGGAAGGAGTAAGACACACAAAATGTGGGAAGATGTAAGAGTGAAACAAAGAGATAAAAGATACACTAAAGGGGGTAAGACATTTAAAAGAGGGGATAAGAATCACTAAAGGGAGGTTAAGAGGCACACAGGTGAATATGCTATTTTTTTGGAGGGGGGATGCATCTTCGCCTATGTACCTAAAAATACTTGCACTGGCCCTGCCTAAATCATGTTAAAAAAGGGCCGCTGTCTCTGCCTGCTTGCCCGCCACAGAGGCAGAGACAGGATCTCTTGGGTGTCGCTTGGCTGTGGAGTCAGAGGGAGGGGAGTGGAACGGCCGTTCACTGGCTGACAGTTGTAGTCCCTGCCAGGGGCTCGCTCACACTCCCGAGGGGCGGGGAGAACCCAGCTTTAGCTCAGCAGGAAACTACAACTCCCAGTCTCCCAGTCCTCACACAGACAATCTTCTTGGAGGTTGGAGGCAGAGGATAGGCACCAGGCAGCACCAGCAGAGCTAGGGAGAGACTTGGTGTGACTGGCTGCATTATAAAACCAGGAAAAGATGGGCATGGATGGGGAGCTGATTCGGTGGTGCAATGGGCCACTTGCCTGGATCTGCCCCCAGGCCTAAGGCTGGCAGCCCTCCCCTGAACAGGGTTAATGTTCAAGGAGGGATAAGCCAAATGTTAAATGATTTAGGTAAACTAGAAAAATTGTAAGAGTTGTGGCAGCTGACATTTAATGTGGATAAGTGCAAGATAATGCATCTTGGACATAAAAACCCAAGGACAGAGAACATGATATTTGATAGAGTCCTAACCTCAACATCTGAGGATAGGGATTTAGGGATAATTATTTCAGATGACTTAAAAGTAGGCAGACAATGTAATAGAGCAGCAGTAAATGCTAGCAGAATGCTTGGTTGTATAGGGTAAAGGTATTAGCAGTAGAAAGAGGGAAGTGCTCATGCCATTGTACAGAACACTGGTGAGACCTCACTTGGAGTATTGTACGCAGTACTGGAGGCCGTATCTCCAGAAGGATATTTATACTTTGGAGAGAGTTCAGAGAAGGGCTACTAAACTGGTTCATGGATTGCAGGATAAAACTTACTAGGAAAGGTTAAAGGAACTTAACATGTGTAGCTTGGAGGAAAGACGAGGCATTTGGGATATGATAGAAACATTTAAATATATAAAGGGAATCAACACAGTAAAGGAGGAGACTATATTTAAAAGGAAAAAAAAACTACCAGAACAAGAGGACATAGTCTTCAATTAGAGGGGAAAAGGTTTAAAAATTATATCAGGAAGTATTACTTTGCTGAGAGGGCAGTGGATGCATGGAATAGCCTTGCAGCTGAAGTGGTAGAAGTTAACACAGTGAAGGAATTTAAGCATGCGTGGGATAGGCATAAGGCTATCCTAACTATAAGATAAGGTCAGGGACTAATGAAAGTATTTAAAGAATTAGGCAGACTAGATGGGCCAAAGGGTTTTTATCTGCTGTCACATTCTATGTTTCTATGTTTCTATCTTTATCTAAGCTCCTGAGGAAATCAACCTTAAGTAACTTTGTGAGTAAATTCAAGAAAAATAATAATTATTGTATGCATTATTTATAGTGAATGGAAGATGAAGTTTATGTGGCTGTGCAATATTTAGATAAGTACATTGATATTTTGTTGCGGTGGTATTATGGCAGAATACCAGTGGCACCACTTGAGTAACTGGCGATGTCCCAAATGGGAGGTACCATCTGGAAAGGAGGTGGGGTGTCCATAGAAGGAGCAGTTTAAATGAACATCATCATGAACATTAATGGCCTGTCTTCGGGCAGCGCATGCACAGTGTAGTGCACTTTTGAAGCACTCTCGGCATGAACAAAGTGCATTTGTTTTGTCATGTCATTTGTTGTAGTCACGTTAAGCTTCTAAGCTGCTAAGCTGATTGGGAACAGTTCCCTGGTGTCCTTGAACTAATTTAAGATGGTGGGACAACAGCCTGAACCAGGGATAGTTGGGAGGTATGTTATAGACACATTTTATATAGTACGTTCTAATGTCCGATTATAATGTCTGCAAACTGCAGAGTGCCCCTGTTAACCACATACAAAGTGCAAATATACACAATGCACACACTACAACTACACATACTGTACACATTTTTTCATTGATCATCCAGGAGGATAATCAGAAACTAAATTTAGATAAAACTGTGGCATATAAACAAAGATAGTGTTAATGAAATACAGAGTTTAAAACGTATGCCTACAGATGTAACAAGGAAAATGAAATACAGATGGTTCTCTATCTACTTTTGGTAATCTATTTACACAGGCTTACCAGATGTCACTGATTTAATGGAACAGTACCCAATTTTACGTTAACTTCCTTGCTCAAAACGTGAAAATGTCCTATTTTCCAGTCCTGTAAAAAAATAAGGTACTGTTTGTGTGCATTGTGTGGATGCACAGTAATAATTTAGTCTATGAATAAGATTTAACCCTGGGTAAGACATTCAAATAATGTTTTAGAAAATTATTCTATGCCATCTGCTGTATACACTTTTATTCTATTCAGAAACTTAAAAAAAGATCATTTAAAGGAACACCCAGGTACCATAACCATAACCACAACAGCAAGCAGTGCCCTGACATTAAAGTAGAAACTCTCTTTTGAACTTTGTTAGTTTTATGGACTATGGGGTTAAATAATATATAGGATCAGGGGGTAACTCTCTACAAGATGCTAAGGGATGGAACTCAGAGTGGCAAAACACCAAGTACCTTTAACCCCTTAAGGACTGAGCCAAATGTACACGTTGTGAACAGAACAAAACGTAAACAAAACCTGGCATTTGCGCTATATGTCTGCCCAACCGTAATTCACCTTTGTCATATTAAATGCACCCCCCCCTTATTATTTATAATTTTACTCAGGGGAAACAGGGCTTTCATTTAATATCAAATATTTATATATGAAACATAATTTAATTTGAAAAGAATGGGAGAAAATAAGATTTTTTTGTTATTTTGTTAGTTCTACGTGACATTTTAACTGTGAATGTCATAATACTGTTTGCTTTTACTGCAATAAAATACACATATCTGTATTCAGCAAAGTCTCACGTGTAAAACAGTACCCCCTATGTACAGGTTTTATGGTGTTTTGGGAAGTTACAGGGTCAAGTATAGCACGTTACATTTGAAATTGAAATTCGCCACATTGGTTACGTTGCCTTTGAGACTGTATAGTAGCCCAGGAATTAAATTTACACCCATAATGGCATACCATTTGCAATAGTAGGCAACCCAAGGTATTGCAAATGGGGTATGTCCAGTCTTTTTTAGTAGCCATTTTGTCACAAACACTGGCCAAAGTTAGCGTAGGTATTTGTTTGTGTGTGAAAAATGCAAAAAACGCCAATTTTGGCCAGTGTTTGTGACTAAGTGGCTACTAAAAAAGACTGGACATACCCCATTTACAATACCTTGGGTTGTCTACTATTGCAAATGGTATGCCATCATGGGGTAATTTTCATTCTTGGGCTACCATAGGGTCACAAAGGCAATCTGGCGAATTTTAATGTGAAAAAAATGAAACACAAGTCTTATATTTGATGCTGTAACGTTTAAAAACACCATAAAACCTGTACATGAGGCGTACTGTTGTACTCGGAGACTTCACTGAACACAAATATTTGTGTTTCAAAACAGTAAAAAGTAACACAGCAATAATATTGTCCGTGTAAGTGCTGTTTGTGCGTGAAAAATGCAAAAAACTTCACTTTTACGGGCAATATCATCGTTGTAATACATTTTACTGTTTTCAAACACTAATATTTGTGTTCAGCGAAGTCTCCCGAGTAAAACAGTACCCCCCCATGTACAGGTTTTATGGTGTCCTGGAAAGTTATAGGGTTAAATATAGTGCTAGCAAATTTAATTCCCTATACTTTCGGCATGGGTTGTCAGGCAGGTCCCGCTAATTGTAATTAATTAGGATACCTAATTATGTAAAAATATTACATAAATATATGTGTAGAATGAATGTATGTATATATATACATATGTGTATATATATGTATATATATATATATATATATATATAATTTTTTTAACTATTTTTATTTATATAAAGGTATATATATAGTGATATATACGTATATATTTATGTATATAGATATATATATTATTTCGTTCTACGTGTATTTTGATATAAATATATATACCGTATTTATCGGTGTATAACATGCACTTTTTCTCCCTGAAAATAGGGGGCAAATGATGTGTGCATGTTATATGCCGATATACCGTATTTTTCGCTCCATAAGACGCACTTTTTTTCCCCTCAAAAGTGAGGGGAAATGTCTGTGCATCTTATGGAGCGAATGTGAAGGTTTACTTACCTGTCTTGAAGCGTGGGCCGGTGTTCAGCGCGCACCACGGTACTGGAACTTCAATTTCAGGTTCCGGTTTCCGGCGGGACTGAAAGGAAGTGCGCACTCAGTGTGTACACTTCCTTTCAGTCCCGCCGGAAACCGGAACCTGAAATTGAAGTTCCTGTACCGCAGTGCACGCTGTGAAGCCGGCCCACGCTTCAAGACAGGTAAGTAATTATGGGACAAGGGGAGGGAAAGTGCACTATGGGACAAGGGGAGCGGGGGACACTATGGGAGGGGGGAGAACACTATGGGATGAGGGGGGGAACACTATGGGAGGGGGTGGAGAATACTATGGGAGGGGGGAGAATACTATGGAAAGGGGGGGAACACTATGGGATGAGGGGGGGAACACTATGGGAGGGGGGAGAATACTATGGGAGGGGGGGAATTTCCTGAAATTTCCTTCTTAAAATGAGGTGCGTGTTATACGCCGATAAATACGGTATATTAGTATCACAATACAGTTAGAACGAAGTAACACACATCTATATATTTTTTAATTATTTATTTGTAATTATTTTTTAAATTTTATTTTTTTACGTATTTAATTAGTTATTTTTTTCATATTATATATAAATATATATATAACAATAATTATATAGTAGTAGAAAAGTAGAGGCTGCACTCACGGTCTTTAGATTTAAAATTGAAAAATAGGGTTTATTCCATGTGTCACAATCAACGTTTCGGTCCACACAGGGACCTTCCTCAGGATAGAGTGAATAAATGAAACATTGACGCCTCAGTCTCCTTCAAAGTAGGCACTTTGGGACCTCACATAGTTCTCTAAGCGTCTCATCCACTGTTAAAAACCAGACATGGGGGCGGAGCCTGACCGGGAAGCTGGGCAGACATGCTTTTTGTGAGCTCCCGAGCCTGATCCGGAATCTTGCCTAAAATAGGGGGTAAAACACCCAACCCAGAACCCTTACCTGCCTCACTGTGGACTACAGAGTCTGGGGAACCGGGGGACACCTCGCAAGCCTGAATGCCGGCAGAATTCCCGGAGCAGAGTCTTGGGGCCTACTCAGCACAGGGCAAGGGAGAGACGGCCGCTCTCCCGGCCCATCAAATCAAGCGATACCCGAAGTATCGGACCTCCCCCCCCCCTAGGACCGGTGGGGGTTATCCCGGCTCCACTCAGCCTGTATCATGACTACCCTAGCCACTGGCTTCACCAAACAACGGAACAGCGGTCAACCAAGTCCGCAAGGGCCCAAACAAGATGGCGGCCTGCACGAGACCTGCGAAGCAAAGCACCCTCATAAAGCCACCTAAACTTGTCCACGACTTCTTTCAGAGGCTCTGCACCAACCTATGGGCACAATACCGCAATAGGGGTCGGTCATTCTGACTAGCAGTGAAGGAAACGGCGGCATGGATCCGCCTGCCACCCGGCGCCGCTTGTGCAGACACTCGCATCGTGCCCCCAGAGCAGCAGCCAGACGGAGACTGTGCCGAAGAGCCGGATGGCGGGAAGGAGAGGTTAACTCCACAAACACTATCACCCACCCTCACACACAACGGAGCGGGACAAACCCGACCCGCTTACCACACAGCAGTACTAGTGTCCTCTGAACACAGCAGCCACCAAGCAACGGCAAGCTCAGAGCGGTCCCTCGCTTGCAGCCGCGCCAACCGCCAGGACAGCAAGACCTCAACCCTTACCTCAACCTGGCGCAGACCGCACGATGAGGAACGAAAAGGTCGGTGCCCACCGTGAACCAGCATGCAAGACTACCCCCAGAAGCACACCAGCGGCATTGGGTGAGGACTTACAACTACCCGTTGCCCTGCTACCTGCCTAGATACACAATGGGACTTGGGACACTCTTATTGCCATTACTAACAAGTAAACTTAATTCATACAAGCCATGCTCCTGCAGCCACAGTACTTTTTACCATGGCATATGTGTTTAGTATTGATGTGTTGCCGGTGACTTTTTGTTTTACTTTTGTTTTACTCTTTCGCACTGTCTACTAATCGGCTTATTGTAGTTCGTCTCTCTAGCAATATCAGGCTACTTAGCTTGCCTAAGCTACTCTCTAATGGACTTCCCAGCCTGCGCAACGTAGCTACTAATAAGTGAAGCTTCTATTGCTCTACACAGCATGTTTAGCCAGACACAGCTAATCACTCACATATCTATTACATAGCTACGTAAGCTTGAACAACTAACATGCACTGTTATCTATCACCTTTATAACTTGTTTTAAGCTAATCCAGTTTCGTAGTTTTATCAAAAATCAGCCTAGACATAACTCATTGTTACACGTTAAAAAATTTAAAAATGTGCAAAGTTTTCCATTGCCTAACTGATGTACACCTTTGTTTCACTATGCATACTCTAGCTGTTGTGGCACGGTGTGCTATATGTATATCTTCATGCACAAATAAAATACAGAATTTAAAAAAAAAAAACAGACATGTGCAATTTGTTTCGTTCCGAATGTAAATTCGGCCGAATTTCAGCAACTCGGACATTTGGATGCTTCCGAATGTCCGAATTGGCGAATTACCGAATTGCTGAAATGCCGAATTTCGGAAGTGATGAACTGAACAGAATTGCGAAGTGCGAATTTCTAAAATGCTGAAGTGCTTCAGATTTCTGAAAAGTGGCAAAACAAGAGAGGGAGGGAAAATGTTGTGGTACTTAGGGGTAGGTGTAAGGTTCAAGGTAGGGTTAGGGGTTGGGGTTGGGGTTAGGGTTAGTGGTAGGGTAAGGGGTAGAGGTAGGGCTAGGGGTCGGGATAGGGGTAGGATTAGGGGTAGGTTTAGGGGTAAGGTTAGGGTTAGGGGTAGGGTTTAGATTAGGGTAAGGGGTAGGGTTAGTGTTAGGGGTAGAGTTATAGGTAGAGTTAGGGGTAGGGGTAGGAGTAGGGGTAGGGTTAGGAGTAAGGGTTAGGGTATTGCCAAAGTCCCAAATTGCCAAAGTCCCGAAGTGCTGAATTGCCGAAGTCCTGAATTTTGAAAGTGCCGAACCAAACCGAAGTGGCGAAGTGCCGAATTGCCGATGTCCCGGATTTTAGAAGTGCCGAACTTAATCAAAATTGTTGCTATTAAAAACACTGCAAACTCCTTTGTTGGAATTGCCATCAGCTGCCTGATGATATTTACCTGAATCTCATCGATGGTCTGAAATCGTTTCCTGTTCAAAGCTGATTTTAGTTTTGTAAAAAGCCAGAAGTTGCAGGGCACCAAGTCTGTCAACAGATTCTCGACCATCTTTGAAGTGTTTGTGCCAAACCTTTATGTGTGCTGCACTCATTGCATTGTCCCTGAAAGCCTTCTGAATCATCCAAATAGTTTCTGTAAGGGAATGTTCAAAAGTTGATGCAGATTTGTTGCTCTACTCCCTCAGACATATCAATTACACAGTACATATGCTCACTCAACAGTGTCTAGCGCCCCCACTAACTTGTACATTGAAGTTGTCATTGTTCACTTATGCGCATTTCGGTCTATTCTCCATGGTTACCAGGTTACATCGATGTCGTGCAAAGAGTTCTTGTTATGAAAAAAATTGCTGGAGTTTTTATGGACAGACCTCATATATATGTGTTGTTTAGTAGACATATGCACCAGTGAAATTTTCATTTCATATGAATTAATTTGCACTTAATACAAATTTAATTCATTGATTACGAATTTCGTCCATAAAACATTTGACTTTCTGATGAAATTTGGTAAAAAATAATTAGTTTTCGTCCATTAGGAAAAAAATAACATTGCACATATGCAAAAAAATATCAAGGAGGGGTCAGCAGTGCTAGCAGCTCCCTCCTTAAATATTAACAATTCCCAACCCCCAACCCTCTTCATTAAAACCTATGGGGGTCACCCGGATGTGCAGAGCCCACCCTAGGTGAACATGGATAATTTTTTTCTGTCTTTTTTTTTTTTACAGCGTTTTTGCACTCTGGTTCTTTTTTTATTTTAACACTTGCAACGGTACAATTATGGATTTTTAATTGGCCTTTTTGGGGGGCTGAAGAAAGAAAACAAGAAAGAAGAAATATAATGGTAAGTATGAAATTTTATTTTACAGGGTGTTAGTTTATTGGCCCACCCATCACTATTATTAGGGTATTGGAGGGGGACTGACTAGAGGCTTAGGGACCCCTAGTCACTTTATTATTTGTGTTCCCCACCTGCCGCTTATGGTTGGGGACCTAGGGGACATTAGGTCCCCCTTTTATTTATTTATTTAATTAGGGTACCCACCCGCCGCTCATGGGTGGGGACCTGGAATTAATTAGGGTCCCCACCCACTGCTCGTGGGTGGGGGCTGGGGGGGACAATAGGTCCCCCCTTTTGTTACGTATGGCCCCCACCCGCCGCTCATTGGTGGGGGCCAGGGGGAGACAATAGGTTCCCCCATTGATACTTAGGGCCCCCACTCACTGCTCATGGGTGGGGTTCAGGGGGAGACAATAGGTCCCCCCCTTTTGTTACTTTAGGCTGCCACCCTTCGCTCATGAGTGGGGGCTTAAGGGGGGAAGACAATAGGTCCCCCACTATTGATACCTAAGGCCCCCACCCACCACTCATGGGTGCGAGCCAGGGGGAGGCAGTATGCCCCCCTCTTTTGATCAGCAGGTGGGGGCTAGGGGGACCCTTAGCCCTCCTGAACTCTGTAGTTGCTGAACAACCTGCAACTAACCAATCACATTCCAGCATCACCTAATCATGTGACTGAAACCGCTTATGCACTGTATTAACTGCTTAGTCACTGGTGACCCGCAGAAATGAGAAGATCATATAAATAAAAGGATTAGTGATATAAGTGTGGAATATGGACTGCCTACCATCATTAAATGGAAGAAATGAGATTTTGTCTAAGGCAAAGGAAAGGGTTTTTACAGTAAGAACAATAAGGATGTGATATTATTGCCTGATGAGTTTGCACGGATGTTTAAGCAGCAATTGGATAAATACTTGCAAAAGCATAGTATTCAGGGATTTAATTTTCAATTTGTAGGGTAATAGCTTCTTGATCCAAGGAGATATCTGACTGCTATTTTGGGGTTAAGAAGGAATTTTTCCTAGTTTGCCTCAGACTGTGTTTTTGCTGCCTTCTTTTGGATCAACAGCAATAATCAAATGTGAGAAAGGCTGAACTTGATGGATGCATGTCTCTTTTCAGCTACTCAACTATGTAACAATTAAGGAAAGTATTTAGTTCTCTTCAAGCCCTTGCACACCACACCCATGTACCCTCACACACCTAATTTAAAGGGTCTCTTCAACATTAAAAGTCCCCTATCCTGCAATTGTTCCCAAATTCGTCCCTACAACGTGGGTTCCCTTCCCAGTGCAGGCAGACCAGATAAACAATCAATACAGCACCAAAGTGTTTTTTTTATTTTGCCATCTCTGAATAACAGACTCTTCCTTTCATTTTATAGCATCAATAGCAGGTTCTCCCTATATTTTATTTAATCAAAATGTTTAGAAATGATTATACATTTATTTAAAAAGTACCATCATTCTCAGACCTACAGTGGACAACAAAACAATTGTTTAATTCTAAATGCTGACATACATCCATTCCTATTTTAGAAGAATATTTATATTACAAGGCAACAAGCCACATATGAGATTTGTTTAGAACTCTATTTTCCATAGTCAGATATGTGTCCATGTTAAGCAGAGTTACTATACATACATTTACAACTGAAACAGGTAGCAATGCTGGGGTGTTTACTCAGTGAAGGTCAGCTCTGAGTATTATGAAACTTCTAGCAGATGTGATAAGCAGTAAATTGCAGATCTATCACTTTTTCCAGTGAGCGTGTGTGTGAATTCAGCAGAATGCTGCCTCCGTTTGATTTATAGCCCATTTTTGACCAACTCTTATCAGGTTCCCACAAGCCTTTTTTTCTGATGCAGCTCATGTCTGAATGACAACAGACAACCAGTGCCATTATGCTCCAAAATCTCTCTGTATTCTAGACACCAGAGATTACATCTGGGCTATTGATTTATTACTGCCATTTTTCCTCTGGGACCAGGTTTTTTTTTCAGCCTGAACAAGAAAGAGTATTATTAAAGTGTGCAAACAACTCCATACATATTTGTTAAAGGAATAATAATCATCTCCCACCACCTTTTAGCCATTTGGCTCAATACAGCATTGTGCACCTGTACACAATATGCATCTGACTAAAGCCCTTTGAAACATATTGGTGCCTTACAAATGAAATAAAACATTTGCATTTTTTCATAGGTGTAAAACAGCTATCTGTATGTATGAGTCTGTCTGTCTGTCGTTTAAGAGATATTATCAATGTCTACAAAAGTCCAATATATCATTATTTCCTCTACTTTATGTTTTACTATTATATATCCTTTATTTAACATTTTATTTTAGGTTAAAATGAGTGTTAGTGTAAGTGTTAATCTAGTGAAGGGAATCCTTGTTTGAGTTGTTTAGCATTAGAGTGGGGGTTAATGTTTAGAGATAGTGTGTTGCAGTGCTGCCTTAGATTAGTGGCAGTTACAGGCAGCAGCTATTTAAGCTGTCATCATGAAAATGGTGGCTAATATTAAGTGGGAGTTTAATTCCCACTAATCTCGGACAGACCAGAACTTCTGTTGTGGCAGTTGAGGCCAATATTAGAGCCGCCTATCATTGCCTGTACATCTAATAACGGATCCTACTAAAAAATTAAATTATGTTTTTTGTGTTTGTGTGTGCATGTGTGTGTGTGTGCATGCGTGTGTGTGTGTGTGATTTTCAATTTCATTAGAAGATCATGTTTTAGAATCCCGTACAGCAGAAATCTTGATGTCATTAGTTCTATTAAATCCAATAATGAATGGGTGAAGATGAACGAATCAACTCTGATCATTACAGGAAATATTTGTTTCTTAATTCTTTATTTTAACACAATGATACCGGCTAAGCAGAACACCAAAGCTGCATTGAGTACAAAGTCATCATTTTAATGGCAGTAGCAGAAATTGCACCTGTAACTCCCAATAATGGACTTGGGAACAATTATGGATAACAAACTAGGCAACAGTGTACAATGCAGGTCTGCTATTGCAAAGGCTAATAAGGTGCTGTCATGTATGCTATCATAAATTATAAAGCACCAACAAATTCCACAGCACTGTAGGTGGACTTACAAACAAGTAGTTGCAACAAGACAAGCTGGACGTACAGGAACAGAATGTGCTGAAGACCCTGGTCAAACAAGCTGACATTCTAAGGGGAGTGGGGTAAAATAATACTAGAGGTGAGGGTAAGATGGATTTCATGTCAGAATTGCCCGTATAAAAAGAGGATTAGGTTTTCCCAATATATTCCAGACAAGGGAAGCATGTGGAATATATCAAATTATAAACACCTTAAGAAAAGAAGCAAAAGTTGAGCCATGGTCTCGTATAGAAACAGCTAGTATGCAAGTAGAAAACATCAACAAAAAACAAGTTAACTCTAAGATAAACTACCATTAGTGATTGAAGACCTTTATCCATTATGGGAACAATTAAAAAATAAATTGAATATCCAAGATAAAATTATAGACGAACTTCCAATTGAAATTTTAGAGATAAATATAAAAGACCTTTCATTAAGACAGTGGAAAGAAAGGGGCTTGAAACAAATAAAAGATCTAATTGGAAATAATGCAATAAAAGCAATTCAACACATAAGATAACAGACGAGTTTAGCCTTAAAGGAAAGTTTTTCTTATATAAGAATTAGAAATTTCTTAACAAAATATAGATTATCTCTTTATAGCGATCGAATCAAATTCTTTATTCAACTATTAAATGATAAAAATAGTAGTAAGATGGTAACAAAAGCAATGCATCTAATCTCTTTATATGGAGATCAGATTTTTATTCCAGCAATAAAATCCTGGAATAAAGAATTACAGATAAATATATATTGGCTAAAAATGTTGAAACAAACAAAAAAGGCTATCCATTGCCTTAATTTAATAGAGCTACAATACAAATTAATAAATAAATGGTATTATGATCCCCTAAAATTATCTATAATATTCTCAAATTATCAACCAACGTGCTGAAGATGTGAAGCCACAAGAGATTATTATACGCATATATGGTGGTCATGCTCTAAAATAAGACCACTGTGGATTGAAATTAAATGGATAGAAGAATGGACTCAAGTTAAATTACAATTCTCCCCACCTTCAGCTCTCCTCCATTTAGGTTGGCAAAAGATACATAAAGATAAGAAAAACATTATAATACACAAACTGCTAGCTATAAAATTGACTATAGCTAGACATTGGAAAGATGCTAATCCACCAAATGTGATAGAAATAAAAAATCTAATTATAAACCAATGTCAAATGGAACAAGGTTTAAATAGATATTTTAATATAAGAAATAAAACTGATCAAAGATGGTCAACATGGGTTAAACAGATTAAAGGAGAGATAGAATAAAAAGGACAAAGGGGTATATAATAAAGAACAAGGGTATATACAAAAATATAATATATATATATATAATGCTGCTTAATCTATCTTTTTTTGTTATTGTTGTTGTTTATTTTTGTTTCATTATTGTATTGTCTGGAATTAGACTTATATGGGCATGAACCCGTATAAATATCAAGGTGTATAAACAATGCGCAAGTAATAAAACAGAGATAAAAGAATATAAAAACTGAACGGAAGTGAGGGAAAAAGGAAAAAAAAAAAGAAAAGCTAAGGGAGAGAGAGGAGGGGAGAGGAAGTAGAGGGAAAAAAAATCAGATATAATCACTAAATACAATCAGGACCTAAGTACTCTAAGTTAGAGATACAAAGTATCTTAAGGGACCTACGGTTATACCTGATGGGGAGGTAAAAGAGATCAGTAAGACAGTGGAGGATACCATTGGAACCTCATGTAACTTTATAAATACTATCCCACATCTGATAACTGAGAAGGAAAGAGCATATATAGAATTAGATAATCTCAACACAACAATGTAGCGCTATCAATATAATGTATTTTAATTATGAAAAGAGCGAGAAAGATATTAAACTAAAATTGAAATAGTAATAAATTAAATCGAATACTACAGGCTAATGGAAATAGGTATTCTGTGCATTTCAGAAATCAAACAAAGTCAAACAAAGTGTGATTTTTATTTGTTTATTTTTTTATTTTTTCCTCTCTCTTCCCTCTCTTCTTTTTATAATATATCCCTAAAACAGGAGATTTAAAGATACACTGTGATTAATTATGCCATACTACCAGTGGATATAAGAAGTATTAGAAAGGACAATAATTATGATCATAAAATTGTAATGTATTGAGGTTATGTACTATTATATGTCTAAACCACTTGTTTAGTTTTTTTTATTTATATGAAATAATAAATTAATAAAGAAGAAAAATACTTCGCTCTGCCCTGGTGCCAGTGCTTCTGCTAGGGTGGCCTGCAGGTATTCAGGCTATGGACAAAGGAGCGGTTGTGGAGAGGAGGGATTGCCTACCCCTCCTGGCAGTGCAGCCATCCAGCATCCCTGTAGGTCTGGTGCAGGGACCACGGTCCCATCTGCACCATCGGGGACCGGAGTGCCTCCCCTCTGTAGCTGGGGAGAGGGACCGGTTGTCTCCTCTCCCTGTAAGGTAAGCTGCCGCTTTTGAGAGAGGGCGATATGCTCCTCTCCCTGTAACACATACTGCCGCTGGAGAGTGAGACCGACCGTCTCCACTCCCAATAACTTGTCCAGCCACTGGAGAGAGAGACCGACTGTCGCTTCTCCATGTAAGGTAAACTGCCGCTGGAGACGGACGACACCTTGGGCCCCCTGGGATGCACACTGCTGCTGGGGAGGGAAACCGCTTGTCTCCTCTCCCTGTAGGATACGCTGCTGCTGGGGAGAGAGGCCGGTTGCCTCCTCTCCCTGCAATTTACACTGCCGCGTGGGAGAGAGACCAGTTGTCTCCTCTCCCTGAAACTCACTCTGCCACTGGGGAGAGAGACCGACTGTCTCTTCTCCCTGTAAGGTAAACTGCAGCTGGTGGGAAGGACGACACCTTCGGCCCCCTGGGGTGCATACTGCTGCTGGGGAGGGAGACCATTTGTCTCCACTCCATGTAAGATGAACTGCCGCTGGGGGGAGGACGACACCTTCAGCCCCCTGAGATGCACACTGCTGCTGGGGAGGGAGACCGCTTGTCTCCACTCCATGTAAGATGAACTGCCGCTGAGGACGGACGGACGACACCTTGGGCCCCCTGGGATGCACACTGCTGCTGGGGTGGAAAACCGCTTGTCTCCACTCCCGGTAGGATCAGCTGCCGCTGGGGAGAGAGGCCGGTTGCCTCCTCTCCCTGAAACTCACTCTGCCGCTGGGGAGAGAGACTGACTGTCTCTTCTCCCTGTAAGGTAAACTGCCGCTGTGTGGGAAGGACGACACCTTCGGCCCCCTGGGATGCATACTGCTGCTGGGGAGGGAGACCGTTTGTCTCCACTCCATGTAAGATGAACTGCCGCTGGGGGGGAGGACGACACCTTCAGCCCCCTGAGATGCACACTGCTGCTGACCTCTTCACCCTCAATACTGAGTTCTGTCTCTTATCGTAGGGAGCTGCTATATCACTACCAGGGATTGCTATACTCGTTATACTCCCTTGGTTAATCACTAGCTCTTGTAAGAGCTGTTCCTGTTACGCTCTCCTGGAGGAGAGATCTTTCCCACATGGTCCTGGATGTCAGCGGTTGGTCCAGGGTGGGAGGAAGACGGCGAGATTCCAGTTAAGCTACGGTAGTTGTGGAGTCTGCGGTGCTGATGGTGTCTGGTGCGGTGCTTATAGTCCTTGGCATCCGCTTGGAAGCATCCATTGACGGAGGTGCCCAGTCGAGGTGCCAGGTGGTCCATTACATGTATATATACATAAAATAAGGTATTATTACATTATTTTTATTAGCATCAGTTTCTAATACTTGCTTGGTATGCTCATATATGGTTAAGTATGATTGACTTGATGTATTTTAATGTAAACTTCTGAGAATATCACTGAATATCTGGCTATATTTGATGGTGCACGTTAAAATCAAGAATCAATTTCAAGCTATGAAAAAATAAATCGAATTATTTTCATTAATGCATAACATCAGTTTACACTTAAGTCATAATTAGAGAATTTTCATTTATTTGTACGGTTCAAGCAGTTTGTTTGTTTGAACTGACACTTTGCCAAATTGTCACAACTTTTTTTGGAGCCTCTTGATCCTTATGTATTCCACGTCTGTGTGCTGTTTACATGTTTTATAAAATCCATCTGCATTGCCGTGACTTCATGCAATGTTACAGATGCGTTTGAAAGAAAGCAAATACAAACACCTGTTTCTCAATATTTTTCCCAAGACTGAATCTTGGTTTTTTTTTTTCATGGCATTGTTGCGTACAGCTTCTTAACCCAAGATATTCCATTTTGATGATTTTTGAACGCTTGCCTATGAACAGATTATTACAACACTGATACATACTATGTTGTAAACAGTTTTTTTCCCATTTGCTTTCCAAGACTAAAATGTAAATATTTTTTTAATGTTTTATAGTGACAACAGGCTTACTTAACAACTACTATTTATCCATGTAAGATGACATTGTTTAGTATCTCATGGCCTTAATGTTGTTGTTTTACTACATATTTTGCTATTGACCAAATATTAAGGCAAAACACCTAACAATATATATCTTCCTACCTCAAATTCTCATTAACTGTAAGCTTGTTTTAACAAAACAGCAACGGTTCAATCTAAAGTCTTGAAAAAAAAGTCTATAGATGGATTGAAACGTTGTTTTTGTGAAATAGAAAAGCTATTCGAAACTCCCCAAATTAAACTACTTCAGGAAAAAGCTCCTAATGTAAATAATGTAGGTATTGATAGCTATTTGCCTCTAACTTGAAGGTTCTGGCATGTTCTTACCTTGGTTGTGGGGAAATCTAATTCATTTGATTCATTATCGATACTTTAACACAGTATTCTATATATTAACCTATGACCATGGGCGTCCGCAGGAATTTTTCCAGGGGGTGCATAATTGTACTGACATCCATGCTTGGTCTCTTTTTGACAGTGTCATGAAGGGGAGGAGCATAGTCATTATCACATAAAGCCAGGGTGAATAGCATTTTCACAACTATGGTGTCAGGAATAGATGTTTGTATTCCTGACACTATAGTGTTCCTTTAAGCAAATTAAAGGAACATTCTGGTCACCATAACAACTTCATCTAAATGAAAATGCTATGATGCCAGGAAGCCCCTGGGTGCTCTCTTTCCTTTAAGGGGTTAAACCGCTCTCAAATGGTTTAACCCCAAAGGCTTCCTCCAGCTCCAGATTTCCAGGTCGCTCAGTGGTATTGGGCTTCTGAAACGGAGTGTCAGGAAGTGCAGATTGACGTCAGGCATGGGTGCTACAGATTGGCTAGAGTGGTCAGTTGATGCTCTAAGCCAATCGCTAGTTCCTGGTTCATAAAAATGTTTAACTTTTTTATGAATGGGGAGCTACTGATTGGCTTAGAGTGCCAGCTGACCGCTCTAGCCAATCAGCGACACCCCTCCCCAGCGGCCCTCTGTGCTTCCTGACACTCAGTAAATAAAAGTGAACACATTAACACAGATATTTTTTTACCTGGGGAGATGAGAAGGTCCAAAGTTTCCCTGCCAGGCCCAGGTACCAAAGCCTTATAAGGTGGAGGGTTCACTTCACTTATCCTTACTGCTCCAATCTCCTTTTTTTCTCCTTCATTTGACACAGTCTTCTTTTTCTTCTGACACTGTCTTCTCTCCTCCTTGGCTCCTTCTGCTCCTTTACCTTTCTGCTTATTGTGCTCCCCCTTCTGCTCCTGTCTCTCTCTGATCTTTCTGCTCCTTCTCCTACTTTACCTTTGTGCTCCTTGCTGTCCCTTTCTGCTTCTTGCTACGCTTTTCTGCTCCTTCTCCCAGTGGCGGACTAAAGGGGGGGGGGCGGAGGGGGCGGTCCGCCCAGGGTGCCACCTGGTAGGGGGGTGCCATGACCCTGGTCTGAGACCAGCAAGCTTAACCGGCTGCACGGGAGGAAGAAGGGGGCGGAGCTACGTCCATTGGGGGCGGAGCCTAACCGCGAGCGGGGGCGGGCTTAACACGGCCCTTACAAGCTGCTGTAACTGCTGCACATGGAGGTGCAGCAAGAAGAAATCCCTGCTCCTCCACCTAACAGGCTCCAGCCAGGGAAGGACTTCAATGAATTCACTCCTCCTCCAGCCCACACTGTCTGTAGGTAAGAGTGTGTGTCTGTGTGTGTGACTGTCTGCCTGACCCTGTAACTGTGTGTCTGTGTGTGTCTGTAACTGTCTGCCTGTAACTGTGTGTGTGTCTGTAACTGTCTGCCGGTAAATATGTGTGTGTGAATGTCTGTCTGTAACTGTGTGTGTGTGTGACTGTCTGTAACTGTGTGACTGTCTGTCTTGTGTGTGTGTCTGTAACTGTGTGTGTGTGTTTAACTGTCTGCCTGTAAATATGTGTGTGTGTGTGTGTGTAACTGTCTGCCTGTAACTGTGTGTACTTGTGTGTAACTGTCTGCCTGTAATTGTGTGTGTGTGTGTGTGTGTGTGTGTATAATGGTCTGCCTGTAACTGTGTATGTGTGCGTAACTGTCTACCTGTAACTGTGTGTGTGTGTGTAACTGTGTGTGTGGCTGTAACTGTGTATGACTGTCGGCCTGTGACTGTATATGTGACGGTCTGCCTGTAAAAGTGTGCATGACTGTGTAACTGCTTGTAACTGACTGTGTGTGTTTATAACTGTCTGCATGTGAATATGTGTGTGTATGTGTGTGTAACTATCTGCCTGTAACTGTGTGTTTGTGTGTGTAACTGTCTGCCTGTAACAGTGTGTGTGTGTGTGTAACGGTCTGCCTGTAACTGTGTGTGTGTGTGTGTGTGCGTAACTGTCTACCTGTAACTGTGTGTGTGAGTAACGGTCTGTCTGTAACTGTGTGTGTGTGTGTGTGTGTGGCTGTAACTATGTATGACTGTCTGCCTGTGACTGTATATGTGACTGTCTGCCTGTAACAGTGTGCGTGATGGTGTGTAACTGCTTGTAACTGACTGTGTGTGTGTATAACTGTCTGCCTGTAAATATGTGTGTGTATGTGTATGTAACTATCTGCCTGTAACTGTGTGTGTGTGTGTGTGTGTGTAACGGTCTGCCTATAACTGTGTGTGTGTGCGTAACTGTCTACCTGTAACTGTATGTGTGTGTGTGTGTGTGTGTGTGTTACGGTCTGTCTGTAACTGTGTGTGTGTGTGTGGCTGTAACTATGTATGACTGTCTGCCTGTGACTGTATATGTTACTGTCTGCCTGTAACAGTGTGCGTGATGGTGTGTAACTGCTTGTAACTGACTGTGTGTATGTGTAACTCTCTACCTCTCTACCTGTAACTGTGTGTATGACTGCCTGTGACTATATATGTGACTGTCTGCATGTGACTGTGTGCGTGTTACTGTCTGCCTGTAATTGTGTGTGTTTTGTAAAAGGGGGCAGGGGTTTGAAAAAGCTTACAAATTTGTTCAATACATTTTTTAAAAAATGTAAAGAAAAGAACTTAGTAGATGTTTTTTTTTGGGGGGGGGGTTGGAGATGGCCTGCCTGTCTGCCTGTGAATATGTGTGTGTATGTGTGTGTAACTATCTGCCTGTAACTGTGTGTTTGTGTGTGTAACTGTCTGCCTGTAACAGTGTGTGGGGGGGTGGGGGGGAGTGCCAAACCCAGGACCCGCCCCAGGTGCCACATGCTCTAGGTACGCCCCTGCCTTCTCCTACTACCTTTGTGCTCCTTATGATTATTTCTGCTCCTTTACATTTGTGCTCCTTCTGTCCATTTCTGCTCTTTGCAGACCCTTCCTTCTCCTTGCAGACCCTTCCTGCTCATTCCTGTTCCATCACCTACTTCACCTTTGTGCCCCTTCTGTCCCTTCCTGCTACTTGCTGCCATTTTCAGCTCCTTCCTGACCCTTTCTGCTCCTTCTACTTTACCTTTGTGCTGCTTTACCTTCCAGCTCCTTGCTGACCCTTCCTGCTCCTTGCAGATCCTTACTTCTCCTTTTTGACCCTTCCTGCTCCTTGCAGACCCTTCCTTTTCCTTGTTGACCCTTCGTGCTCCTTGCAGACCATTCCTGCTCCTTGCTGCCCCTTTCTGCTCATTTATATTCCTTCTCCTTATGCTCCTTCCTTCTCCTTTCTGCTCCTTCTCTTACTTTACCTCCCACATCCCATACTTACCTGATCTATAGGCTGTCTCCCCCCCACCCATCCCTCACTTCCCTGATCTATAGGCTATCTCTGCCCCTCCCACCCCCCATATGCCTCACTTCACTGATCTCTAGGCTATCTCTGCCCCCCCCAATATGCCTCACTTCACTGATCTCTAGGCTATCTCTACCCCCCCATATGCCTCACTTCACTGATCTCTAGGCTATCTCTACCCCCCCATATGCCTCACTTCACTGATCTCTAGGCTATCTCTGCCCCCCCCTATGCTTCACTTCACTGATATCTAGGCTATCTCTGCCCCCCGTATGCCTCACTTCACTGATCTCTAGGCTATCTCTGCCCCCCCACCCATATGCCTCACTTCACTGATCTCGAGGCTATCTCTGCCCCCCCCCCATATGCTTCACTTCACTGATCTCTAGGCTATCTCTGCCCCCCCATATGCCTCACGTCACTGATCTCTAGGCTATCTCTGCCCCCCCATATGCCTTACTTCACTGATCTCTAGGCTATATCTGCCCCCCCCCTATGCCTCACTTCACTGATCTCTAGGCTATCTCTGCCCCTCATATGCCTCACTTCACTGATCTCTAGACTATCTCTGTCCCCCATATGCCTTACTTTACTGATCTCTATGCTATCTCTGCCCCCCATATGCCTCACTTCACTGATCTCTAGGCTATCTCTGCCCACCCATATGCCTCACTTCACTGATCTCTAGGCTATCTCTTCCCCCCCATATGCCTCACTTCCCTGATCTCTAGGCTATCTCTGCCCCCATCCCCATATGCCTCACTTCACTGATCTCTACGCTATCTCTACGCTATCTCTGCTCCCCCCATCCCCATATGCCTCCCTTCACTGATCTGTAGGCTATCTCTTCTCACCCCCCTCCCCCATCCCTCACTTCCCTGATCTCTAGGCTATCTCTTCCCACCCCCCTCCCCCATCCCTCACTTCACTGATCTTTAGGCTATCTCTTCCCACCCCCTCCCCCATCCCTCACTTCCCTGATCTCTAGTCTGTCTCTGCTGGCTGCATGTGTTTCTCCCATAGATATAGAATACCTAGATGCCGCACGTCTATGGAGTTATCTACTGAGCGGCGAGAAATGCGGCACTTATAGCCCTTAATGCCCATACCCCTTAGTACCCCTACCCCTAGCCCATGTCAATATTGCCTCTACCCATTATCCTTAATACCCCTACACACACAGTGTTAATACCCCTATCCCTAATCCTTAATACCCCTACCCCTATGGTGTTAATACCCCTACCCCTACAGTGTTAATACCCCTGTGCTGGGGTAGGGGTATTAAGGACTATGTGTGCTGGGATAGGGGTATTAACACTGTGTGTAGGGGTATTAAGGATTAGGGATAGGGGCATTAATGACATGGGTTAGGGGTAGGGGCATTAAGGGCTATAAGTGCCCCAAGTCCTTCACTTACCTTTAGTGAGATGGGCTTTCCAAGTGTTCTTCAATAGCTTCATTAGAGCGGGGACCGGTCCAAGATGGCTGCCGCATTTCTCGCCGCTCAGCAGAGAATGCGGCATCTATGTATTCTATGTCTATGTTGCTCCCCTGCGGATTCAGTCAGAGAGAAGCAGGGATAAGAAGCAGCTTCCTATCCCTGTCTCTCTCCAGACACAGCGCCACTTACTGGCCGGCGCCGATATTGCACTGTATTTTCAATCTCACTCGAAAATAAGCAGAACAAGCTGAAAAATGCAGGCACGCCCATGCCTATGACTCTACCTGAATCTTGGAGAATTAAAGTCCCACAGATCAATCAATCACATTAATTTGTTTGGAAAGTTGTGGGCGAAGGATGGAAAGCGGGTAAGAAGAAATGGAATGAAGTTAGAAGGCTCAATGAGTATGCAAAGTGTGACTTTGCTTTACAGAGTGCAAATGAGCCCCACAAACACCCAGGTGAACACGAACTCTTGGAATTCTCATACAGCATGTTATTATATTGGCCTTGGATCAGAATAAGGTTAGCTCCATTGATGGCCTATGCCAGAACTATTGTTGCAGGCTTTAAGAACAGAAACTTGGGAAGTACTGCACAACAAATGGATTGTATACCAGTAAAACCACCGCTCTTACCCTGCAGGCACTTAAAGGGACACTATAGTCACTAAAACAATTTCAACTTCATTAAGCAGTTTTGGTGCATAGATCATGCCACTACAGTCTCACTGCTCAACTATCTGCCGTTTAGGAGTTAAATCACGTTTATTTGTGCTGTTTATGCAGCCCTAGCCACACCTCCCCTGATTGTGACTCACACAGCCTGCATGAAAAAAATGGTTTCACTTTCGATCAGATATTTATTTACTTTAGATATTTTAATCTCCTGCTCTGTAAATTGAATCTAAATCACACACAGTAGGCTCCTTGCAGAGTAAAGATGCAATTAACAAAGCAGGAGATAAGAAATTCTAAATTAAACAGACTGTACAATAACGGAAGTTTAAACATTTTATCTCTCTTTACAGTGATTTAACTCCTAAATGTCAATGAATTGAGCAGTGCGATTGCAGGGTTATGATATATGCACCAAAACTGCTTCATTAAGATAATGTTAATTGTTAATTGTTTTGGTGATTATAGTGTCCGTTTAGGACTTAGTAATTCTTGTTCAGTTCTCTTTCAACACATTTTTATATTTTTTTTTTTTTTTGGTGCTACTTTTTACTTATTATTTGTGTATCTCTAAAGGGAATGGAAACATGCTTTTGTGTTCCAAATCCTTGGCCCCCTCTTATAAACAAAGAGCAAATCACGCTTTACGGTTCACTCCTTAGACAGGCAAACTATTTGCTATTCAATTTACATAGATTTTTATCTTATTATATGATATAGAACATCTTCCTGCACAGAAAATGAGTCCATCTGGAAATACAAATTCAACATTGCCAGTGTGTTTGTGTGTGTGTGTGTGTGTGTGTACAAGACACACAACTGCAATAAAATGCAAAAATCTTCTATAACACAACAAAAATGCATTAAAATGTTATACAATTTGTTAATGTGATTTTACAAACATATATTAAACTAGAATCCAATGTTTGTTTCCTGATAACATTTTATTTTTAAAAGTACTACAAATAACTAAAAAAATAAATGAAAAATAAAACATTCTATAAACAAACTATAGTGAAGTAATACGTTGGAGGTGTTGCAATACTAAAAAAAGATAATGAAAAAATGTAGAATACAATTAAGTTATGCAAACAAATGCAATGATTTGATTAGAAAACAGCGAGAATAGTGTAATTATTTCCAACTATATGCATTTGTAATGTTTGCTTTTAATATTTTATGGAGCCTCGTTATACAAAATTCTGGATGCACGCATCATCGCAGTGAGTTTGACACACATCTGCTTCACATGAAAAAGTAGTGATGACATTTCAACCAGAAAAATATTTTTGCTTCATAGTTTAACCCCTTAAGACCGCAGCCAAATGTACAAGTTGTGATCCAAAAAAACGTAAACAAAACCTGGCATTTGCGCTATATGTCTGTCCAACCGTAATTCACCTCTTTCATATTAAATGCACCCCCCATTATTATATATCATTTTATCCAGGGGAAACAGGGCTTTCGTTTAACATCAAATATTTAGGTATGGAACATAATTTAATATGAAAAAAATATTTAAAAAATGGGAGAAAATAAGAATTTTTTAAATTTTTTTAGTTCTACGTGACATTCTAACTGTGAATGTCATAATACTGTTTGCTTTTACTGCAATACAATACACATATTTGTATTCAGCGATGTCTCGCGTGTAAAACAGTACCCCCTATGTACAGGTTTTATGGTGTTTTGGGAAGTTACAGGGTCAAATATAGCGTGTTACATATTTCAGTTTTTTTACATTGAAATTCGCCAGATTGGTTACGTTGCCTTTGAGACCATATGGTAGCCCAGAAATAGGAATTACCCCCATGATGGCATACCATTTGCAAAAGTAGACAACCTAAGGTATTGCAAATTGAGTATGTCCAGTCTTTTTTAGTAGCCACTTGGTCACAAACACTGGCCAAAGTTAGTGTTAATATTTGAAAATGCAAAAAACTAATTTGAACGCAAATTTTGGCCAGTGTTTGTGACTAAGTGGCTACTAAAAAAACTGAACATACCCTATTTGCAATACCCTGGGTTGTCTACTATTGCAAATGGTATGCCATCATGGGGATAATTTTCATTCCTGGGCTACCATACGGTCTCAAAGGCAACCTGGCAAATTTTAATGTGAAAAAACTGAAACGCAAACCTTATATTTGACTCTGTAACTTTTGAAAACACCATAAAACCTGTACATGAGGGGTACTGTTATACTCAGGAGACTGCGCTGAACACAAATATTAGTGTTTCAAAACAGTAAAACGTATCACAACAATTATATCGTCAGTGTAAGTGCCATTTGTGTGTGAAAAATGCAAAAAATGTCACTGTCACTGACGATATCGTCGTTGTAATATATTTTACTGTTTTGAAACACTAATATTTGTGTTCAGCGAAGTCTTCCGAGTAAAACAGTACCCCCCATGTACAGGTTTCATGGTGTCTTGGAAAGTTACAGAGTTAAATATAGTGCTAGACAATGTAATTCCCTGAACTTTTGGCCTGGGTTGGCAGGCAGGTCCTGCAAATTGTAATTAATAAAATGACCTAATTATGTAAAATTATTACATAAATATATGCGTCGAATTATTATATATATATGTGTATATATATATATATGTGTGTATATATATGTATATAATTTTTTTAAATTATTTTTATATATATATATAGGTATATACATAGTGATATATACGTATATACTTATGTATATAGATATATATATTATTTCGTTCTACATGTATTTTGATATCAATATATATATATTAATTTTAAAATACAGTTAGAACGAAATTACGCATGTTTATATATTTTTTATCTATTTTTTTTTTATTATTTTTTTATTATTTTTTTATTTATTTTTTTTACGTATTTATATATTTATTTATTTTTTATTATATATAAATATATATATAATGAAAATTATATATATATTTAATCAATATCATTGTACGTGTATTTTGATATTAATATATATATATATATATAATTATGTATATATTAATATTAAAATACACGTAGACAGTGTATGCATATTTATGTGTATGTGTGTATATGTGTGTATATATATACTTAGATCATATATATAATAAATATATATATGATCTAAGTATATTTAATTTATTTTTACACTGTTTTAAATTTTTTTTTTTTTTTCAGACAGCAGGGGGAGTACCTGTCATTACAGGCACTCCCCCTGCTGGCAATGCCTTGGACGGCTATGCCGTCCATGTGATCGCGGGGTCCTCGCAAGGACCTCGCGATCACATGGCCCTGGGCGGCTGAAGAGGACGCAGGGGGACTCCCTGGGCTCCCAGGTAAGTCCCCCATACCGCGATCGCCGGCGTGGGATCGCCGGCGACCGGGTAAGTACATAAGATCGCAGGACGTACTATGCCGTCCTGCGGCTTTTAGAGCCACCAAAATAAGGATGGCATAGTACGTCCTGCGGTCTTAAGGGGTTAATCTTTGACATTATTATTCTGCTCCTCTTTTTATCTATTTTAAAATCTAAAAAGTAAAATCTCAACAGTTTTCCTTTTTTTTTTTTTAAACTAACTAGTCACTAAATATTTGAATAAATATAAGGATCTTGAAAAATATGTTTCCACAATTCAGGATATACATTTTAAGGTAAACTGTCATAAAAATGTATGAATATTGGTATTTTTCATTTTCTGATACATCTTCGCACCTTGTAATGGGATTGAAAAGCCCCAAAAAGCAAATTAACAGCCAAAATCATGCACCTGGCTATTAAAATTTCCAATTCGCACATAAGGGGATTGACTACAGCGTGGTATGTCAGACTCCATACCCTTTCATAACCCTTCCTTCCCCATTAGTGATTTTTCCCACCTCTCCACCCATGCCCTTCCCTCCCACACCCTTCTCTCTCTCTCTTTTTTTTCTTCTCTTTTTTTTCTTTAACCCTCCCCCCACTCAACTTTTTCTTTGCCCCCCTCTCTGGCTCCTGTTCTCCTCAACTCCGGCTATCCACCGCTCAAAAACCATCCAACACTTTCCCTCCCCCCTTGTCTAATTATCCAACCAATAGACATGGTAAGTCACAACACCAATACCACTTTCATCACAGTAGGCATTGTCTCACTTTTAGCCTATACCTCAAAACACGCTGCTGGAACCTAACTTCGACTCAACACTCACAGCAAGCCCTTATTAGGGACTTTACACCCTTACACGGGACCGACTCCAGTTTGCTTAACTGTCTAACGACTCATGTGGTGCACCTGACACCACCCAGCATGTCCACCTCAATGCACATCTATTTACAAAGGCAACTAGCACGACTTTTCAAGATGCAACATGGGGGAGGCCTCATAACTTGGAGAACCAGAGGCACATTCTCATCCTACAGGGGTGCCACACTCACGTACCCGACTTTATTTGTAATGTTTTCCTTTCTACACCATTGTTTCACGCAAAATGTTTTTTTAAGTTCTGTTTACATGTTCTGAGTAATTATTTCAGTGTACATTGTTGTACAGATGACATAATATCTCTTGCTGGGCCATGGAGCAATGTAAGAAGGTTGCCTGGTCTCATGAATCATGTTTTACTTTTGATCAGGTGGATGGCTGGCTGTGTGTGCATCATTTACATGGGGAAGAGATGACAGATGGATGCACTATGGGAAGAAGGCAGGCCGGTGCAAGCATGGTTATGCTTTGGGTAATGTTCTGCTGGGAAGCCTTAAGTCCTGGCATTCATGTGGATGTTACTTTGAGTAGGACATGTCAAGAACGGGGTTCATTGACATTGTGGCAGACTTATGCAATGTATGATCATATACTGTAACTAAATCCCTTTTTGCCTAGGTGAGGTGTTTTTAAATTAAACTATTAGATTCTCTGAAACTTGAAATTGCCTTTTAGTGAATAAGCGAGTGCACTGGATCTTGTGTGTTAAAACAGACAGACAGACAGAGATGGACAGCGGCATAGAGACAAGAAAACAGACAAAGAGTAAAACATAGTAAGAAACAAATAGGAAGGAATTACAGAATTAGTGAGAGCGAGTAAAATAGTGTTGTGAATGGGATTTATAGTACATTGCTCTTTCTCCACTCTTGTCCTGTATTGGATGGACGTAGCCCTGGAATCACATGATAAAATTGCTGCTTTTAGTAAATGCCAGAGATTTTCTGAGAAAACAATATTTACATAAAATATCAGTAACACTGCTATGTGATCAAAAAGGTTGTTACTCACGGGCAGGTTCAAATTTGAGTTTGTCAGGACTGTAATGATGTTTTACAGTTTGATGATAGAAGATAATTTGTTATAGAATGTAACAAATCAAAGAGCCAACACATGCTCAATGAAATGCAAACAGTGTTCAACTGACTCTATAACAAGAACTAGAACAGTTGGACTTAACTTTCGCTGTTTGAGTAACTGAAACAGGCTGCAACTCCCTAGTAATGTAAATTACAATACACTAGTCTAGATATGGGCAACATATAGCCAAGATGTCTGGGAAACATTATACAATTTAACAAGAACATCCCACTTGACTGTTATACTGAATATAGTGTAATTATGGACCAAATTCAAATAAACATTTGGAGGTTTCTTAAAAGATCTTTTTTTTTTTTTTTTTTTAATTATCTGATATCCTTCAATGGATAGTCAATGCATTGTTAAACAAAGTTCTGCACACACCAGTCAAGCCATAAGACTTCCTTTTCGCACAGAAATGTCAAATTTGCAGTGATGTTACTACCGCAAATTAATATTGACTATCCACTGAATTCAGGTGGAAGGTGTTTCCAGTCACTTTTTCCCCCCACCATAACTTACTTGATTTGTTGTCTGCAAGTAACGCCAAGCCTCAGTAGCAAGCCAGTAACCAACCTCATGCTGACGAGTTGCATTAACAACAAAACAGCTGTCCATGAGGGGTTCACTGGCTTTGCATCTCTTCCTGTGTTGTGTTTCAAAGCTGATGTGGGAAAAGCAAGTCTCATGGCTTGACTGGTGTGTGCAGATCTGTGTATAACATTGTTTTGACTATCGACTGACTTCAGGTGGAAGGGATTTTTAAACCCTTCTTTTCACTATAACTTTCTTGATATCATACAAGATGGATTTGTCAGGGTTTAACAAAGCAGTTGACTCGGACATACAATGTTCTGGTCTAGGCCACCCCTAAACCCAAAAGATAGCGCCAACTTTTTCAAAGCAGGCTTTCTGCTTGTTTATTATTAACATAAGTGTAAAAGTTGCATATTGCTTTGATGTAAACGCTCAGCAGTAAAACTTTTTGATAACCTTGGATTAATGCAATGAAACAATGTAATGCAACGATGGAGACTATGACCAATGAAGGAAACTATATAAGTCATCCTGACAAATAGCATCGCTGTTCCAGGATTCCCAGAAGAAAAGTATATTCCAAAGAGATTTATAAACACGTACATAATAAATGGGAGTCTGATGTTTAAACTGGGAGGAAGCATTCTTTCTGTTCTTCAGAGGTCTAATGTGATTTAAAGATCTGACATTTGCTATGTGAAAACCTATTACTCAGGATGACTGCATGTGTATAGATTATATTTTAAAAATGCTTACTAAAACAATAAATATCTTATTAAATCAGAAATTTGTTTAAGCATGTAACACTTTTTCGAGATTTAAATGTTTTACCAAGCAATAAAATATAAAGAGTTTTCAAAAAAAAAAAAAAAAATAATGTATTTGTTCACAAATATTTGTGTATGAATATATTTTCTGGATATATCTCTATAATAATCTTTAAAACATAATTAAAATGTATATGTGTATACTATGAACTATCATTCTCCGAGAATGACTGAAGATATATTAAACATCGACGGTTACTATAATAAATTAAAATAAATTAAAAAAAGTAAAGTAAATATTCATCACACTTAATATATAAAATCGGGTGCGTTATCTTTTATTTTAAGGATTCTTAAAGAAGACAATTTTTTTATTAACAGCAGTACATTATTCTTTATGTATTTTATATAAACATATATTATTTATTCTTGCATTTTTTGATACTGTAAGCAGACCCAATTATTTTTTAATTCTGGGCATACACTCTAGAAATGAGGAGATATGTTTTAGATGGACACTCAAAGTACCATATAGACCATTACGGTTTATTTATTTATTACTTGTATATATTACAATTGCAGTACAATTGCAGATCATTCTTGTGGTTATGTTGCTGCGAGTCTGTGGGCATCATCACTAGATTTTCCATCAAATATTGCCTAGCCCTTCTGAAGACAAAACTCCAAGTTGAGGAAAGACTTATAACCAGACAGAAACCCAAGTGTCAATGTTACAGATGCGTGAGTAAAAAGCAATGTGCCCAAAGTCTTATGCATGCATCAAACAGTTCAAATGGGTTTATATGCTAAGGTGACAATAAGGAACAAATTATAGTCAGTCAAGACAGGCCACACCATTAAATAGAATCACAAGAAGTAAAGTAACACAAAGGAAACATATACTACAAAATGAGCATCATAGCAAAAACAAGGGTGACTTAAATAGGACCTCCTCGCCTAATATCGTTGACAGTAATAGCATAAAGATGCCAATAATGGCACAGAAAGTATGCAAAAAAAGCCAATGTTATTGATTTGCATGACATCTAAATACCTTAAAAAGTAGCTGTAAATGGGAAGCATAGAAAAAAGGTTTAGCACCCAAAAAATGCTGCATTTCAACAGATTTAATTGCAAAAATTGGTTTAAAAATTGGAGTTTAAGGGATAGACCCCTAGGGGTTAATTTGAGGTTTACAAAAAATACAATTGCTTCGCTAACCCAAGCAATAGAAAATAATATTTAAACCAAATTCTCCAAAAGTAATAATAAACCCATTATCTGCAGGAATTACCTGCTGCAGCTGCAACCCCATGTCAAGGCAAGCCCACTCCTGACCAAGATCCAAAAAACAAATTCAAGCTTCATTAAAGTAAAGTTACAACTCAGACAGCAAAAAATACAAACATGGCAAATTAAATGAATGTTACAAGTCGGGGGAAAAATGGACTGGACATGTTTTGGATCTTTGAGGTGCTTACTCAACAGATACATTTCTTCCAAGTGGACCACTGGGTTCATAAAAGTAACTCCTTAGAGGATCACTATAGGCACCCAGACCATTTCATCTCAATGAAAAGGTCTAGGTGCAGTGGTCTTTCAGTTTTAACCCTGCAATCTAAAGCATTGCAATTTTGTATAAACTGCAATGTTTCCATTATATGGTTAAACACATCTCTAGTGGCTTTCTACCTAAGAGCCAGAAGAGACCCGTTATCTGTAAGAATCAAGTCAGACTCAGCTCTTAATCAAATGATGGTCATAAAAATAATTTGATTGGTGAGCAATGCATTTTGCAGCACATGTGTACTGTCCTCCCAATACATCTAATCTTGATAATCTCAGCCAGGCAGATGAGGTGGCCATGATGAAACAAGCATGGTGTGGTAGTAAAGGTAAGTACAACTTACCTTTTAAACCCTCCCGGGGACATAAACCAAAATAAGTAGGGTAAAAATATAACATGTTAATATTCCTAATGCTATAGTCTTTTTTTATTTTTTTATTTAATACACCTGTGACTCATTATATAGCTATCATAACCCTTTGGATGGTCACTTTATCTGCTATATACATTGTGCCAAAGCCAACACCAAAATTAAATTGCACTCTAGCGCATGGCTTGCAATAAAAAAAAAACATCTCAATTCAGTCAATTACGTGCTCACCACAATTTCTCTTTAATGAACTGACCGCACTGGCTTTTTCATAAACAAACTATTAATGATGTGTAAATAGTTTGTCAAATATTTTTTCACAGGACAGAGATATTTTACAAGAAAACAATTAAAACTGGTTTAAAATATTGTGAAAATATTATTAGCAAACTGTTAACACTTTATATAATTATTTTTATTAGGTGCATGCATGTATAGATCTTACAAATTGCAGTTTAGAATGTACATCAATGTTATTAGTTAACACTGTTTAACTCTTGGGAAATCAACATGTTGGTTTTCCTGTCACATGACATGCTTAAAAGAAAGGGTTAAGATGTATTATATTTTTGTCATTCATTTTACACAAGAAATGTGTTTGATGTAGATATATTCCACTAAGACAGGATTTGAGGTAAATGTTTTTAAATCACCAATGAAATAGCTCACTTGAAAAAAAAAAGTTATCATGAGCTGTTGACCAGAGCCAAGACTGTGCTAACAAATAAACATATGTCAAGCTCAAAAAAAGGAAAGTAACAACAATTGTAGACACAAAAGTCGATACTTTGCCGGACAATGGATATATAATATTTTTGGTTGCACATTTTACGCACGTAGATCTTTTATTTTTGTGGGTGATGATATATGAAAATGGAACCACTAGGGAAGTCACTATGCAGTGACGAAATACGTAAGGCAGATGAGACCATACAAGGTGGATTGAGATCATCATTACATGAGATGTTTTATGAGATGCTTCTGAATTAATTTTATATCTTACGTGCAATAAAGCAATTGTTTCTATAGTATTAAAGCTTTCTGCACTATGTTTGATTTATTTTCATTGTAGTAAGCGATATATATGAAGATCACATTACAGTTGAAAATGTCCAAGGCATTGGTTAAGATTGTTTTAAAGTTTTTTTTTCTTCTCATATTATATTTGTAAGTGTATATATAGCATATGGTTTCCATTGGGTTCTGTAAATGTATCATGTATTATGGTACCTTTATGCTATTTTTCATATTAATGATTTGGAAGCAGGCTGAAGGGTCAGTGTTAGGACCCGCTTAGGGGGGTCTGCCTTGACGTTGGCAGGCGGGCATTCCCTCCAATGGCCATTGGAGCAACTAAATGACCTCCATTTGTCTAAATATACATAGGGATTAAGGAGAAAGCGCAAGTAACATTTTCTTTTCTTTGGTTTTTACTATATATTGGGGCTGATGTGTATTGTAGTCGTTGCTGCTGGCCCAGCAGTAATGGGACTAAGCGCAGGACTTCTCTTTTTGTATTTATATTATTGATTTGCATGACATCTAAATACCTTAAAAAGTAGCTGTAAATGGGAAGCATAGAAAAAAGGTTTAGCACCCAAAAATGCTGGTCGATAGCACAGATATCCTCCAGCAGCATCTCAGCACAAGAACCTAGATTTTAACATCCCAAATGTGCACACAATGACAAACAATGGACTCCTAAGTAAGATCAGTAACCAAGTGGGGAATCCTTATCATATTTAAATGCTGAGCACACTGACATATTTAGTATTAACTGGATATTTTTAGTCAGGTTTGGAATTTACCTGAGATGATCTAAAATTGTATATAATCTCTAAAAAAAAAAAAATCAAGGACAGTGTTTACTGCAAAAAGCCTGAAGGGGATGATACTGCTCACCAGAACAAATACAATTAGCTGTAGTTGTTGTGGTGACTATAGTATCTCTATAACGTGGAGTAGAAACCAATGGAAAGGATTAATACGTATGTTAGGGTTTAGAAAAATACCCCTCTCTGTCTCATTAGAGATTTATTTGCCTGAAGCTGAAGGAAGTCAGGTCACTTGTTAGTAAAGAACCCACCTAAGAGGTTTGCCTTGGCGTGGCAGGTGGGCTTGCAGCTAATGGCCATTGGCGTTACTAAATAGTCTCCATTTATTTAAATATGCACAGGGATTTGGGATAGGTAACTTTTTATCTTTGGTTTTTACTGTATGTATTGGGGCTGATGTGTGCTATGGCCATTGCTGCCACCCAGGAGTAGTGGAAGTTTGAGCGCAGGACTTATTTTTGTGTACACAGATAAATGCATTAGGTTATTGTTCTTAAAAAGGTTACACTTGAGTCACTATTTTAGAAAAACCAACAAAAAATTGTACCTGTGCACTATTCCAAATCCCAAGGCTGAAACCCAAGAGTAGTGGGAGTTTGAGCGCAGGGCCTAATTTTGTGCATTTGTATAGGATACTGTTTGCTTAACATATGTATTATTAATACAATACTTTTTACACGGCATTATTTATTATTGATAGTTATAAAAATAATAACTATCTATTATGAGGTTTGATTTTTGCTGTAATGCAAGAAGTTATCCCAACGCATATTTTCCCTATGTTAGATAATTTATCCCTTACAATAACATGTTTTATCTGTCTTTTGTTTGCTAAATAATACTAGCTATAACATTTTTATTTTATCTGCAATTCTTCTGGGTAAAATCATGTTGAGAAATAATAATATTTTTTTACGGAGATGATGGATGAAATATTCTAAAGCGGAATGGGTCCCAGTAACAGGAGTTATTGATAAATATCAAATCAGCTTAAAGAACTGTGTGTTTGATAAGAATATCAAGGATCAAAGGGTTAATAACATTTTATGGGACTGTAAAACATGCCTCAGAAACTCTGCGCTAGCAATATTCTTTGTGTAAGATGTATGTTATTAAAACAAGTAGCAGCATCTGAATTAAAGTGACAGTATGATGGATAACTACTGAAGTAGAACTGGAGTCGTTTTCAGCATTTTGGAGTAGGCGAGGGAATTCTGTCTCAGAGGTTAGAAGCTTGGCAGACATATTGATTTTAGTCTGACGCATGTTCAAAAATATTCCCCCAGAGAGGTGTGGCCTAGCCGAATTTACAAAATAATGTTCATGAATTATTTATCGTGTTTCTACGAATCCTGTATTTGTAAAGCTCCGTGAAAAGACAGAATAGGTTCAGGAGCTGTTGCTTGCATGTTTTATTTCATTGGAAATAGAGCATGGAATTGAGATGTTCTTTTCGGCATATCTACACGAGAAGGGTATTATCATATGTCAAAAGACGCCTGCTATCAAACAGACTGCAGCTGATAAAATTATTTATGTCTAGTGGCCTAATGTGTGCCGATACTTGTCAGTTCGCAGATCTAATGGGACACAGTATGGATGTCGGTGTCATTGAGACAAATATACATGTCAGATCCAAAGAATGCTGCAGATGCATCTGAAAATGAGAGACACCTAATCCGAAAGAGCCTGGGCATCCCCTATTCCATGGTTTTAATGTGAGTTTCATAAAGATTTACAACATTTCGACTTCCGATATCAGATTTTGTTTTTCATTTTACTTCTTTTTAAATTTAATGTCATAAAGAGAAAGAAGGGGAAATCTGATTGCCATTATGGAGCCAAGAATTAATGTTTCCTCTTTTTGTGGCATATTTGGAAATCGCTACTATTCGGGAGTTTTGCCTTCATTTCAATTAAAAGCATTAAAGAATGATTTTTAAAGGTTCAACTTGATTAACTTTAACCTATTTTCTAACCTACATCACCATGTCACTATGTAACTATATAATCATCAGTGATTCAAAATTACCCTCATAACCCTTCTAAAAAAACCCCCAAAAAACAATAATGTGTACCTCAAAATACAACCACACACCGGTTAACTCCTAAAAACCCTCATAACCAGATATTTGTGGATTTCCTACCCATTTAAGTACATTCATATAGTGTATTAAAAATGTTATTTAAAAAATAATAAATGCTTATTTCCAAATGTACTTCTATGGCATATTTCCCTGTGAGTTTAATCTTTTTTTTCTTTTTCTTTTTTTTTTTTATAAAACTCAGAAAGTATCAGATATTTCTGTGTTTTCAATGACATGAAATATTACAATAACTTCCATTTAATTCTACTCAGTGGCTGAGTTAGCAAGGATAGCACATTCATATATATTCAGTCGCAGATCAGAGCAATGCACAGACACTGGTACACACATTTCATTCCTTTAAGAAAAAGGATCAATTGCTTCTGCAAGAATGACAAGTAATTGCTGTGCATGTGCACAAGTACAAGACACCGAAAACTTTGGAAAGATTTGTGTAACTATCATAGCTAGCATGATTTCGATTAAATGTCTGTAATCCCATCATGCAATGCATATGGGTTTGCGAACCTGCGCATATGCACTATATCATGGGAGTGCCAGGTATTATGTAAAGAAAGTGCCTGAGAAGACGTAGGTGCAAGTATTCAGAACCGCTGAGGAGGTAAGTGTCTATTAAACTAAATAAATGATTCAAGAGAACATGTTGAGTTGCCTTGAAGAAGGATTGTCACCAAAGGAAAACAGTTCCTCTTTAAGGTACATGTAGTATTCGTAAGTCCTTTTATTCAGTTTTCATGTGCTAAATTTAAAGTAACAAACCAAACACTAAAACCACTTCATAGATCTTACCGTTCAATGTTAAACTTTTTTTCGAATGGCTGAATACTAAAGACGTGTGCCCATTTGCTAGAATACTGACTCTCCTACTGAGCTTCAGCTTATGTGGACCCCTCAGCTTGAGCAGCAAACAGACGGTAGAGATGGGCTTGAGACTGTCAGCCAACATGCTCACCTTACCTACTGCAAGTAATCGCACATATATTTGTATTTTTACCTGTGATACGTGGATAGTGGTAGACTAAGTGCATCAGCTGATACTCTAATCTTACCAATGATTCCACATTTGCCCAGCTGTTCAAAAATGTTTTCATATTGGAACGGGAGAAAGACAACAGACCAGCACCTTTGAACACTTCTTAAACACTTCAAAATAAAGGTAGATGGCATCCGGGGACTCCAAGAAAAAATGTGTTAATTAACATAGAGGAAAATGTAAAAGTACATTGTAGCAATCAGGGAGTTTAAACACTGGCTAAATTAATATATCTCAGGTATCCATCTACCCACCCACCCCTGTATGATTATTATACACCGAAGTGTTAGTACTTTTATGAACAATTTCATCATATTGGATGCGTTTTCAACAATTCTGCCTTTGGTCTCTTTTTTTGTGTACTTATCAATAGTTTGTCAGATGACAGTGAAAGCAATGTCTCAGTTATTGCAGTGAAAGCCCCATAAATTACAACCTGGTGTTTTTTTTCTCTCTCTGTAAAGGGATTTAGACAAAATGGAAGACTAGGGAGTTGAAAGACATATGCATTTCAAGTTGGAGAAATGTAAAATGATGCATCTGGGAAAGAGAAATAAGCTTGCTAATTATAGAATAAATGTTGTTTATTGGAGAAATGTTCTGGTGAGAAAGATCTGGGAATACAAGTTGATGATAGACTTCCAGCTTTGAGTAATTCTTTATTAATGGGGGAATTAGTGTGTAGATCAGAATGTAATATTGCCTCCTTATAAATCACAAGGCCTTTCATTCAACACACTTTACTACAGGCAGGAGTTTGTGGATTTGAAGATAAACAACAGATTAATTAAAGGAACAGACAGTTTTATCTACTGTCTATTCAAGCTACATTTGCTCACTCTAAATAAAATTAGTATAAAAAAAGTTAATTTTACAGTCAGGGTAGTTAAGAAGAGAGCCTAGTTATATCAACATATATAAAATCATGTTCCACATGAATAAATCACATAAACTCACTGACACTCACAAACAAACTTACTGCAGACAAGCTCTCTGACACATGCAGATTATCTACAGGCAAACTCACTGACACAGACAGAAGCTCACAGACAAACACAAGCTCTCTGACACACACACACACACACACACACACAAGCTTGCTATATACAAATTAATTGTGAAAACACATACAAGCTCACTACAGACAAGCTCACTGACACACACATGCAAGCTTACCACAGACAAGTCCACTGACACACACATGCTCACCCACACAAACACACACAAGCTCACTGCACTCAAACTTACAGGCACAAACACACAAACTCAGACACAAATACACACATGCTCAGTACAGACAAGCTCATTTACACACACACTCACACAAGTTCACTACAGACAAGCTCGCTGACAAGCTCGCTGACACACACACAAACTCACCACAGACAAGGTCACTGACAACCACAACCTCACAACAGACATACTCGCTGACACAAACACACACAAGCTCACTACAAGCTCACTGACACATGCTCACACAACCTCACTAGAGACAAGTCACTGACGCAAACACACAGAAACTGACTACAGACAAGCTCACTTACACACACAAGCTAACTATAGACAAGTTTACTGACACACACACAAACTCATTACAGACAAGCTCACTGACACAAACACACACAAGCTCATTACATACAAGCTCACTGACACAAAAGCTCACTACAGACAAGCTCACTGACACAGAAACACACAAGCTCACTACAGACACTCTCACTGATGCAAACACATACAAATTCAGTACAAGCTCATTGACATACACATTCACACAAGCTCACTACAGACAAGCTCACTGACAGAAACACGCACAAGCTCTCTACAGACAAGCCCACTGACATACACAAGCTCGGTACAGCCAAGCTCACAAACACACACAAGCTAACAACAGACAAGCTCACTCACAAAAGCTCACTACAGACAAGCTCACTGACACACACACACATAAACTCATTATAAACAAGCTTACTAACACAATCATAGAGGAGCTCACTACAGAGAAGCACACTGAGACACAGATACACACAAGCTACTAACACTGACACACAGATACACACAAGCTCACTACTCTGTCCTAACATTTCTAATACCCCACCTCCTATAGTCTGTAAGCTTGTTTAAACAGGGTGCTCTTCAACCTATTGTTCATGTATGTAAGCTCGATTGAGCAGGGTCCTCTTCAACCTATTGTTCCTGTAAGTTTATTTGTAATTGTCCTATTTATAGTTAAATCCGCTCTCATAATATTGTAAAGCGCTACGGAATCTGTTGGCGCTATATAAATGGCAATAATAATAATAATAATGTAAGTTTTCTTGTAATTGTCCTATTTATAGTTACATCCCACCTCTTATAATATTGTAAAGTGCTACGGAATCTGTTGACGCCATATAAATGGCAATAATAATAATAATACAGACAAGCTCACTGGTAAGCACACACACACACACACACACACACACACAATAACTATCAGTCATGGGTTCCTGGGAAAACCTATAAGTATCTGTCACTGACAGTGAGGACAAGGCAGTGAGGTTATCTCTTCCTCTTCCTGTCTGCAAGATCAGCTGGTTGAAGCTGGGGGGCAGTGCTCCAATGCAGGGTTTTCTCCTACCAGAGTCATCAGGCCATGCAGCGCTTGAAACTGCAAAGGGGCATTTGTGAGAGAGACTTACAGTTCTCTCTCACTCTCCCCTGCTGCTAGCTGGCTGCCAACGTTGCTAGTGTCCCGGCCGCTGGTAGCCTCAATGCGGCCACCTAGCTAAATGTCTGCACTTCTCCAGCCCCCCAACGCACAGTCCGAAGATGGGAAAAATGTAATAAAAGATGTTGCATGTCATGTGCTACAATGCCGGCTCCAGGTGCCGCGGGCCTCCAGGAAATATCCCTGTATCCCTATTGGCCAATCCGGGCCCTGTTTAAAAGCCTTGACTGTGCAATAGAGAAACTGTGCACAATCAGACCTATGGCCCTATGGCCAGATTGATTTAATGGAAGAACACTGGAAATTATGTAGCACTGTTAAGCATTTAATTTGTAGTCTGTACCTCTAATTGTCACTTAATTTAGAAATGTCATCATAGAAGTGTCAGTAAAAGAATACTCCAAACACCTAAAGCGCTTCACCTTGCAGAAGTGATTTAGGGGTTAACAGAGTGTTCCTTTCAATAATAATAATTATTATAATAATAACAACAAGTTTTTAATAAATGCAGTGCATGCATGCAATGTAGAACCTCGATGCTTATCTATGACAAACACTGGATTGGCTCGAGATCTCTCGGGGATAGAGCAGAGTTGTCTTATACATTAGTAAACCTAGATTAGACACAAGTAAATCTAGGTTAGACACAATTAAACCGTTATATTCTCTTAGAGAAACAGGTGGACCTCTAAAAATGTACTTCATTTCTAATACTGAAGTGTTCATTCATGTTTGGCAAGCATGTCAAACTCAAAGTCTGGATCGGGCCACATAAACAAGGTTTAAGTTTATGTGGACCGCAAAAAAAAAAATACCGTAAATTTTCATAGAAAGTTAGATCAACACCCCAGCATCCCCCTCTACTAAACCCCAGCACCCCCTCTACTAAATCCCAGCCCCCCCTCTACTAAACCACAGCACCATGTGCCAAACCTGATCCTCCTGCTGACACACACATATTAACTGACAGTCACACACACACACATACTCACAGACAGAGACATACACATACAGACACACACACTCACTGACAGACACACACACATACAGACACACTGACACACACATACTCACAGACAGTCACACACACATACTCACAGACAGAGACACACACATACAGACACACACACACTCACTGACAGACACACACACATACAGACACACTGACATACACACATACTCACTGACAAACACCCACATACTTGCTGACAGACACACACACACTCACTGACAGACAGACAGACAGACACACAGATACATACTCACTGACAGAGAAACACACATACTGACATACAGACACACACTGACAGACACACACTCACTGACAGACACACACACACACACACACACTCACTGACAGACACACACATATACTCACTGACTGAGAGACACACATATACTCACTGACAGACAGACACACACATACTCACTGACAGACACACACAGACACACACACACATATTCACTGACAGACACACACACACACACACACTGACACACACACACACACACACACACACACACATACTCACTGAAAGACACACACACACACTCACTGACAGACAGACACACACACACATACTCACTGACAGACACACACACGCACACTCACTGACAGACACACACACTAACAGACAGACAGACATACACACACACACACACACTTACACATTCTTGCACACACATACTTACATACTATTTTTTATTGCTCCTTACTTTATGGAGCCGATGTGGGGCCTCTCCCTGGGGTCCTTCCTGCTCCTCACTGCTCCCTCCCTCGCATGGTTTAGGGATGCGGGTGCCGGAATATGACGTCATATTCCGGCGACCAGCTTCACTTCAGACGGCGCGGGAGGGAGCAGTGAGGAACAGGAAGGCTGAGCTCCTTTGCTGCATTCACCATCCCTCCCTCCCCGGCCGGGTAAGTTTTAGCAGAGTAGGCACCTGCAATGTGGGGAAAGCAGGTGCCTACTCTGCTATAACACTAGCATGTACTCGCGGCTCGCCTGGCCACAAAGATGGTCCTTGTGGGCCGCATGCGCCCGCGGCCCGCGAGTATGACATGCTTGATGTATGGTAAACATATATTCAAGTTGTTCAGCTAAGGAAAAATAGCATTAACCATTTCACTACCAGGATCAAATATAAACAATTTGTTTCTTATTTTGCAGCTTCAGTCACCCTCATTTTTAATCAAGGAATGAATACCAGCCTGTAAAGCAAGCATGTCAAGCTCAAAGGCTAATGGGCCAAATAAACAAGGTTTAAGTTCATGTGGGCAGCAAAAAAAGAAAAACTTAAGTTTTCATAGAAACGTAGGTTTATTTAGAAAAGTACAGTATAAAAACGTTGCCTAACTGACACTGGACGTCCTCACGCTCGTAGGGCTTCAAAGTAAACAAAAGAGCGGATATATTTTAAGGAGATGTGCATTTGCATTTTTGGTAATGGGACTGAAATGGTGAATGTATACTGTTGCACAGCTGTAAAAAAACAAATGGCGTTATCTTGTTGATTTTAAAATCCTATGAGTGTGTTCTTCACTTTGGCTGAGCTCATCAAACTTGATGATCTCAGCCAATCCAATGCTATCCCATAGGAAAGCATTTGTAGGCAATTGTGCATGTGTAGCACAAAGCTGCGCGGCCCACCACAGATTACGCTGAATGCACTCCGGCATCAACACACTGATAAAAGATGATTAGAGTGAAAGTGTAATTGTGCATTTTCCTAACTTTTAATTCACATTAAACTGAAATCACTCAAAATTCCTCTGTGTAGTTTATGTTTGCATGATCAAATCCATAATCATAATTGTACATTGTCTGTATATTCTGCTATTTAATTTTCTTCATTGTGTTTTGAGCTTCTCTTGTATATATTGTGTTTATTGAGTTTATTTTAATTTGTGTTTACATGGTTCTTATGTGTTATATCTGTTATGCTAGCTAATATATATCCAACTAGTTTTTGTACCATTGCTAAAAAAACACTATTCTGGTCTTTTGTATATTCCACGTGATAGGAGATGGTTGCAGCTGGATGTGCGCACAGTCATGGATGAGATGCGGGCAGCAGATGAAAGGCAGCAGGAAAGAATGGAGAACCTTTCTGAGTGGCAGTTTCAGGCACTGCGTCAGAATGCCCAGGAAGCGAGGCACCAGGAGGCAGAAATCGCCTGGCAGCAGTTGGCTACCTTCGACCAGGTCTTCCTCTGTGTCCTTGGGCAGCTTGTTCAAGTGCTGGGAGGCAGTCATCATCGCATGCCACCTTTCAGCCAGCACAGGACCTGTACACTTTTTTTTTGTAATTATTATTTATTTATTTTTTAAATTGTTTATTTGTAAAAAAAAAAAAAAAATATTTTAATCTTTTCTTTTTTTTCAAGATTATTTTTTAGGGGAATAAAATCTGGAGAGACTATGGGTGGGCCTGATTAAACGTAAAACGTAAAAATAAATCATGGTATAAAATCAATTGTTAAGGTGCCGCATCAGAGCCTGACATACTTCTCTGCACTCTTCTTCGCTATCCCGTGCGATTACCCGTACTGGCTCTTCTGCAGACGTATTCCATTCCTGGTGGAAGTTTTCACCATGACTTTCACAAAGATTGTGAAGAGCACTGCAAGTAAGCACCGTGGATTTAACAAATTCAATGTCACTGTTATTCCTCTTCATAAGACACCGCCACCTACCCTTAAGTCTCCAAAATGCATTTTCAACTACGACTCGTGCCCTGGATGTTTTCTTCTTGTAGGTTTGTTGTTCTGGTGTCAGACGGCCATTGTCAGGAAATGGTTTCAGGAGCCAGTTCTGTAAAGGTAGGCAGAGTCTCCCAGCACATAATAGCCAACATTCACCCCCCCCCCCCAATGTTCTTAGGGCAAACAGGGTACAGGCCTCCCTGCCCAACCAAGTCCCAAAATGTGGACAATTGTAGAACCCAAGCGTCATGCAAACTTCCAGGCTTTCCT
Source organism: Pelobates fuscus (assembly GCF_036172605.1). Classification (NCBI taxonomy): domain Eukaryota; kingdom Metazoa; phylum Chordata; class Amphibia; order Anura; family Pelobatidae; genus Pelobates; species Pelobates fuscus. The sequence goes on along the minus strand of NC_086318.1, from coordinate 384,151,190 downwards.
ACATTCACACTCCAGAATAGTCCTTTTCCATCTACTACTCCCTGGAGGATGATGGAATGCCAGACTTTTCTGTTAAAGTAGTCAGTGTGGTATTCTTGTGGTGCTATTATTGGTATGTGTGACCCATCAATAGCACCAACACACTGTGAAAGGCCCCACCTGTTCTCAAAGTAGTCAGCCATGTCTTTAAGATTTTCCCGGTCCAGAAAATGAATAATTTCATGAACTAACAATGTGCAGATAGCCTTACAGAAGTCCTGCACACACCGGCAATACTTCTGTATTCATTGTTGGTAGCCAGCTTCCACAGTGCAATGCCAACTCGTTTCCTCACAGGCAAACTGGCTCTGAAGTTGGTGCTTTGCTTCTCCATCGCTGGACGTGGCTTTCCACAAAGGTATGAAAATGTTTCCTCCGACATTCGGAAATTGTGCACCCACTGTGTGTGAATCCCGGGACAGTCACATCCCACCAGTCATTGGCGCGGCAGAGAGCCCAAATGACTGGTCGGCGGTGCTGCTTTAACAAGAGGAGAAGCATCTAAAAAAGAACAAAACACAGATGTTATAGATAACTTAATACACCATATCACAATGAAGTCAAATATAATACAATACAACATTAATAAGGAGTATTTACGTTAGGTGTAATACTTGAAATGTGCAACATGTATGTTGTTAAATACATCATGTATATCCGTCCCATCTTATATTAGATTTTTTCATATTCTGTATTCTTTTTATTTTTTAATATTTAACCCCTTAAGACCGGAGGGCGTACTATTACGTCCTTTTAAAAGCGGCTCTAAACGCCGCCGGACGTAATAGTACGCCCTCCGGTTTTTAGTAACTTACCCGGTCGCTGGCGGTCCCACGCCGGCGATCGCGGTTGGGGGGACTCCCAGGGAGCCCCCCGCGGCACGTCCGCCCTCCAGGAGCCCTCCCGGCCATGTGAGAGTGAGGTCCTTGCGAGGACCTCACAATCACATGGCCGGTATAGCTGCCTGCTGCATTGCCAGCAGGGGGACCAACTGTAATGACAGTTGGTCCCCCTGCTGGCTGAAAATCAAATAAAATTTTTTTAAAACAGTGTAAAAATAAATAAATTATATACTTAGATCATATATATATATTATATATATATATGATCTAAGTATATATATACACATATACATACACACACATACACTGTCTAGGTGTATTTTAATATTAATATATATAATTATATATATATATTAATATCAAATTACACGTAGACTGATACTGATTAAATATATATATAATTATTGTTATATATATATTTATAAATAATATAAAAAAAATTAATATGTAAATACGTAAAAAAAATAAATAAAAAAAATAATTAAAAATAAAATATTAAAAAATATATAGATGTGTTTTATTTCGTTCTAACTGTATTCTGATATTAATATATATATATTTATATCAAAATACACTTATAACGAAATAATATATATATCTATATACATAAATATATACGTATATATCACAATATATATATACCTATATATAAATAAAAATATTAAAAAAATATATATATATATATACGTATATATACACATATGTATATATATACATATATTAATTCTACACATATATTTATGTAATAATTTTACATAATTAGGTATCCTAATTAATTACAATTAGCGGGACCTGCCTGACCACCCATGCCGAAAGTATAGGGAATTTAATTTGCTAGCACTATATTTAACCCTATAACTTTCCAAGACACCATAAAACCTGTACATGGGGGGTACTGTTTTACTCGGGAGACTTCGCTGAACACAAATATTAGTGTTTCAAAACAGTAAAATGTATTACAACCATGATATCGCCAGTAAAAGTGAAATTTTTTGCATTTTTCACGCACAAACAGCACTTACAGGGACGATATTATTGCTGCAATACTTTTTACTGTTTTGAAACACAAATATTTGTGTTCAGCGAAGTCTCCTGAGTACAACAGTACCCCTCATGTACAGGTTTTATGGTGTTTTCAAAAATTACAGCGTCAAATATAAGGCTTGTGTTTAATTTTTTTCACATTAAAATTCGCCAGATTGCTTACGTTGCCTTTATGACCCTATGGTAGCCCAAGAATGAAAATTACCCCAATGATGGCATACCATTTGCAATAGTAGACAACCAACGGTATTGCAAATGGGGTATGTCCAGTCTTTTTTAGTAGCCACTTAGTCACAAACACTGGCCAAAATTGGCGTTTTTTGAATTTTTCACACACAAACAAATACAAACGCTAACTTTGGCCAGTGTTTGTGACCAAATGGCTACTAAAAAAGACTGGACATCGCTTATTTGCAATACCTTGGGTCGTCTACTATTGCAAATGGTATGCCATTATGGGTGTAAATTTATTTCCTGGGCTATTATACAGTCTCAAAGGCAACGTAACCAATCTGGCGAATTTCAATTTCAAATGTAACACGCTATATTTGACCCTGTAACTTCCCAAAACACCATAAAACCTGTACATAGGGGGTACTGTTTTACACGTGAGACTTTGCTGAATACAAATATGTGTATTTTATTGCAGTAAAAGCAAACAGTATTATGACATTGACAGTTAAAATGTCATGAAGAACGAAAAAAATCAAAAAATATCTTCTTTTCTCCCATTTTTTTCATATTAAATTGTGTTTCATAGCTAAATATTTGATATTAAATGAAAGCCCTGTTTCCCCTGAATAAAATGATATATAATAAGGGGGGGTGCATTTAATATGAAAGAGGTGAATTACGGTTGGACAGACATATAGCGCAAATGCCAGGTTTTGTTTACGTTTTGTTTCGTTCACAACTTGTACATTTGTCTGCGGTGTTAAGGGGTTAAGTTAGTTAACATATGAGTAGAACTACATGATAAGTATAATAACGCATGACATAAAGTTGCTTATCCCATAGCGCTGCCGTCTTTGTCTTTTCTACACAAAGGTGTACTTCTCTTCCTGGCTCAAGACCCAAGCCAGAAGTTTTCTTCTCATTTCGGCTGTGTTTCTCTTAGCCGCTCGCAATCTTCTCTCATACAGTGAGGCATGTATTGTAACTACAAAGAACCAAAAGCCAAGCAGAGCAAAGACGAGCTGTTGGATGACCTCCATTGTTGTTCTTTGTAGCATCACGTTTGTTGTAGCACTAGTGTGACGCATTTGGTCTAAACCATCAATGTAGCATAATGGAGAAAAAATTAATTGAAAGGAATTAGTGAATTGATACTAAGTGTGAGTGAGGAATATTGAAGTATTAGTTTGCGATTCGGCTGCATCTCACCTCCGGAATCAGGCATTTGGACGATTAACCAAACTGAAGTTCAGAATTAAACAAATCTTTAAGTCTAGTTGCTACAGGTTCACCTACTGTCCAGTATGACATTTCACATTCACTACATAATATAACTGATGTTGCAACTCCAGCACCTCATCTCAACATGATCATTACATGCTGATCATTACATGCAGTAATCCAGGCCACATCTGTCACGGCTCCCGGTGATTCTGCCGGCATAGTTGCACATAAAGTAAGCAACCACGCAGACAGAAACAATTCTTACTTACCTTGCTCGTAGCAGATCACTGCCCGACCTCCCTCTGGTCTGGTCCCCAGCGGTTGCAAAGCTCTTAGGAGTGCTGCGGTTCGGATTTTTGTAATAAACTTACCTTCGCCCACACTAAAGATGGTGCCAACGTTCATGCGACGTCATGTAATAGACGCACACGCACGTTTTGGGGTCAGAGGTCGGAGGCAGCCAATTACAGCCAAAGGAGGGTTATTTAAACCCAAATTACCCTTCTGTTGGTGCCCTGTCGTGGTTTCCCTTTGCTGGTTATCCGAGAATGTGTTCCTGATCATATTATTCTGTTTTTTGACTTTGGTTTCATTTTGACTTGATTTCTGGTATCCTTGACTTTTGGCTTTCCCTTATCGTTTTGTCTCATTCTGTATCCTTGACCTGGGCAAGTATTTTGACTATTCTTGGGTACGTTAAGTCCGGCCATTCTAAGATCCAGTTAGAAGTTATCCTTAGTCCTAGGTGTGATACTATTTCTGTGTGCTGGATCAACTAGTAATCCTGACAACTTCCCCTCACTGAAGTGGTCTGGGTGCAGTGTTCCTGCCCTTTTAACCCTGCTATTTTTTAGAAGCCTCAATGTTTACACTGCAGGGTTAAATCCAACTCCAGTGACTGTCTTCCTGACTGCTAACCCACAATAACCATTGATCACCTAATGCCCAATAAACACACAAGACATGAATTAAATTGGGTAAGGGCCACAGCTTTATTTAATAACAACATAACCATGCCAGCAAACTACCTCTGTCAGCTGTTGGGGTGTGTCTCCAACAGACAGCTCTAATCTGTTATCCAAGAGTCCAGGGCATCCTGCCTACCGCCATCAGCTCTTGGCAGGCTGCGGATCCCCAAGCCTCCTTAGCGTTTACATCCCTTGTATCTGCGCTGGCTAGAAACACAAGCTGTGACAAAACAAGAACACAAGAGACACACAACCACCAGACACAATACCACATCTATCAGCTTACGGGAGGGAGGACGGGAAAGCCAGGATCCCTCAACTTGTCTTCGCTGCCTTGTAAGTCCCCTCCTCCCTTATCCCTTTTTATGTAGTCCCCATATTGCAACTGTGTATCTTTCTAGGGCCTACCGTGATCCCTCAGTGCTGGGGGAAAGGTAAGTAAAAATCGTAATTATATTTGTTTTAATCGCGCACGTGGGGGTGCCTATAATACTAGGGACAGGGATACAGGTTTGCCTTCCTAGCACTTTAGGGTTTCTTTAATCATTGAAACCTTTACACAAATTTGAAATGGTGCTCGCTCAGTACTAAGTACTACTACTTAGCAAGTATTTACAATTGGGAGGAAAAGTGGTTGTAGAGAGTTTTGTGCCTTCTTAGTATTTTTGGTGCAATTTATTTTAATTTTTGAACATGGGCCCTTTTTTTTATGACATAATGAATTTATGAATCAGCCAGAAAAGTGTTTTGCTTAACTTATTTTTCCTGTCATTCTAAGTTTGTCTATCGTTTCTGAAATCTGTATTTCTGAGAAAAGTGGCCCAATTTAGGCAGGTACAAGCAGAATAGAGACCAATAATAAAAGACACTTTTCAGAACACTTTTATTAATCTACATGTATTTATGGCAGGGTAACTATTTTGATTTGCTAGACAGCAATGCACTAAGTATAGTACAATGCAGATGCTCAGAGGGGCAGTGGTAGGCCCACACAAATACATAACCAGCTGTCACATAAATTGAAGCAAAAAAAAACCAAAATGTCATCACAAAAGCTCTGTGAAGTGAGCATACACAAGCCAGACAATTTAGAAGAACATTATTCATGAGCCTCAATCATTTTGCTGCAATTGCATTAATAAACTTCATTCCAGTATATAAAAGGCTGGAAGGACATAAAGAAAAAAGCAATGGCCAAAAATGCAATGCTTCCTAGAGCATTTAATCCCTAAAGGCACTTCTCATAGACAACATTTATACGTGGGATAACATTTATATAGTGTCAAGAACAACCCATTAGATAATTGCTTTTTTTAAAGTGATACCATCATAGCTCAGGATTACACATTGAAAGCATTGTAGGTAATAACCATTGTAAATTATGGTCCTGTTGTGATAGCTCCCATGACAAGAGATTCAGAGTTTATTCAAAGAATGCACGTATAAAAAAAAGGGGGGGAAATGACCAGATGGCTTTTATGCACTTTACTCCTAGATGTAATGTCATACATAATTTTGAACGAATTGATTATTATTAATGTCACATATTTAGAGCATTTTACTTTTAATTAATTGTATATATGTGTGTGAGTATATATATATATATATATATATATATATATATATATATATATATATATAGTTAATACAATGTTAAAGAAAAATCTGCACACCAGTCAAGCCATAAGATTTGCTTTTCCCACAGAAATCACAAATCTGCAGTGATGTTACTACCGCAAAGGATTCTGGGTGGGCATATGAAACACAAATTAGGAAAAGATGCAAAGCCAGTGTACCACTCATGGACAGCTGTTTCATTGTTATTGTAAATCATCAGCATGAGGCTGGTTGCTGGTTTGCTTATTGAGGCTCGGTAGTGCTTGGGAAGCAAAAACCAAAAAGGTTATGGTGGGGAGGAAAGTGTGATTGAAAACCCCTTCCACCTGAAGTCTGCACACTAGTCAAGCCATAAGACATTTCTGTGGGAAAAGCAAGTCTTATGGCTCAATAGATGCAGCTCGGGTGTCAGTAAACAACAAAACATACATGAATAAGCAATAGAAGTAAATAACAATGAAAGTTTGAGCTTGCAATATTAATTACATGTCCTGCTCGATATGGATTCACTGGGTTTTACTATAGCTATGGTTATGGCTATATCGAGGCCCCCACATCTAAGATTCACATCCAATTGGGTATCATAAGTTTCAGGTATTAGGATCGGCCTTATGTGGTTAGGATGAGGACTGGTCCTGTTCGTGGGTTTGTATATGGTGGTCTTGGGATTTTCCGCTGCGGGTTGAGATTGAATGTGGTTGGGGAAGTGTTGTGCTGTTGGTGGGGGCAAATGTCTTAATGCTTATCGGAATCCATATCGGCAGGGGGGGGGTTCAGGAGAGAGAGGGTGCGTGTCGAGAGAGAAGTTACATTTTTAAAGACACCTTAACATATGCTGTACATGATAGATTACCAGAAAGTATTTAATAAATTATTCATCCAACTAGCTAATCTGCCTTTTCAGTACTAGACCATTCATTCTCTCACAAGACAGCAATTTAACATAAATTGTCTATCCACATTCCTGCAATGCACTTTCAATGATACCTGCTTGGTGGTGCTTCTTCCATTTCCTAATCTTTGACGTGTTCTATCTGTTGTACTTGTGTTTATAAACTCAAGCCCCTTTTGTAAATGATAAGATGATTCCTAAAATTATGGAAAGTAGTGGCTCTTGTGCAATTTATGCTGATGCAAACTATTTACAGAAAAAGTGTATTCTTTGCTCAGAATTTTGCGTGTTGGGATATATAAACACATACATTATTAAGATTTACTTTGCTAGAAAATGCATCTATCCTCAAATTATTACTGAGGGAATGTATAGAGATCTGAGAATCTTTCTATAAGTTTTGAGTCAAAACACTGTGCATATGTTATGATGCAAATTAAATCTGGTACTTGCTAACCTTGAGAGAATTTTCGAAAATGACAAATGTTTTATAAGAAAACCCACAAATTTTACTCTAATTACTATATTTCGGGAATTTATCCATCAGCTCTTAACAGATTCCCACCACAAATCTTGGATATTTTACAGCTATTCAATTTGACTCCATTAAGGTTTTATTTTAATAGTATAACCTTTAAGCTGCCAAATGCCTTATTTGTAATAATGTCATACTTGCTTATGAGCCAAAGATTGGGATTAGACAGTGAAATTTCATTACTATGGTTGATAAACTTGGTCACTTGATTTAGTGACACCATTTATTTATACAGTTGCATTTATATGCAGTGGTTTTATGTTTATTTTAAATAGTAAATAAAATACTTCTTAAAGGGACACTATAGTCACCATAAAAACTACAGCATAATGTAGTTGTTCTGGTGTGTATAGTATGTCCCTGCAGTCTTTTTAATGCAGGCTTCTTAACGCTGAACATACCCCTTAGAGATGTATTGATTCAACGTATCTCTATGAGGAGATGCAGATTGGCGCCGCACTGTGTTTTGCTACATATGCACAATAGCCTACCAAATTGTCGAAGATCGTCAAGTTTGATGATCTCAATAAAAGATGCAGGGCAGGGGGTGGGCTCAGCCTTGATAAGACCGGTGCAGCCCTAATAATAAGGTGAGTTTAACACCTTTATAAATGCAGGCAAGGTGGGCCAGCAGCCGAAACTTTGTTTTTAAAACTATAGTGTCAGTAATACACGTTTGTATTCCTAACACTACAGTGTTCCTTTAAGTAAGATATGTAATTTTGTATTGTATTTCTATGCGTATGGTATTGTCCCAATACAGTTTGTTATAAGCATATTGAAAAGTAACACAGATTATGCCAGTATATAAATTATGGCTGTATATATAATAGACAAAGCAGCTAAAGGTGATTTATGCTTCTATATAGTTAAATACCATATATAACTATTACTTATCAGTTAGCCCCTTAAAGGGACACTGTAGGCACCCAGACCTCTTCAGCTAATTGAAGTAGTTGGGGTGCTGTGACCCTGTTGCACTTAGTCCTGCAATGTTAAACATTGCCGTTCCAGAGAACTGCAATGTTTACATTGCAGCTCTAAGTCTGCCCCAAGTGGCTGTCTACCAGACAGCCACCGGGGGCGCTTCCGGAATCTTCCGGAATCTTCAAGGTCAGATTGAGGAACGTGGGCGGAGCCTGTCCCAGCGACGAGGGACATCGGCACTGGATTCAGGTAAGTGGCTGAACAGAGGGGGGACCTATTAACCCTATATTGCCAGGAAAACGGCTTTGTTATCCTGGCACTATTGGATCCCTTTAATGGCTGTCCCAGCATGTTATTTATTAATAATTAAGACATGTAAATATGTATGGAGTAATCACTGGATAAAAGTCAATACTGAATGCCCAAAAAACATAACTTTCCTGGCATTTCCCAGCATGCAATTATTTTTTTGTCAATCTCTTTTTTATTGAGACAATAGAAAGGTACATAGCAATTAGTTAGGAGTTGCTTCTCCAGGAATCCCGCCAAGACTAGCCTCTGGAACTGGGCCTCTGGACAGTCTTGTTTCACGCAGTTCTCCCTGCTGCGCTGGAACTTTCCAACTGCGCCATTTGCACTTGCAAGTAGGGTCCCCTCTGGAGTGTCAATTAAGGATGCGACGGCAGGGCTTGAAAGAAGACAAACAACAAGGTAGTTTGGTTTAGACCTGCTTTTTTACTGTCTTACCATTTATGCTATGCAGGAGAAATATCAGCTGAAACTCTGCTGAATTCCGGCTGCCAATAGCTTTAGTCAAGACTGCCATGCCTTGTTTCTCAGGTAGAGTAGTTGCTGCTTGGGTATTGACTGTTTCCCTGTATTTGGTGCATAGGCTGTCAAACTCCACTTGGATAGGCTCCAGAAGGTATTATGCCTACTGAAAACCAAAGCCCTCTAAAAAACATGATTTCAGAAGGCGTCGGGCACTCTGCGATTGTCGGCCATCTTAGTGAGCAGGCCTCTGGCTTTCATTTTGCTTTTGTCTGGAAAATTCCATGTAAGTGGATAACTTTCACTTGTCCAAATGGGGGGGGGGAAGAGGGCCCAAATGAGGCTGGAACCAAGTTTCGGTATAGGATTGGCCTCCTTCTCCATGCTCGGTTTTCATGTAGGCTTCAAGACGGTCCGGCACAGTCCGCAACCACCAGGACCAGGAAACCTCAAACCAGCTACTCATAAGAGTATTCCTTTAGTGGGTAGAGAATTGCCAGATGAAATATAGATTGAGGAGTAGTTTCAGCCATGTGCCACCTGCTCGGTTGGCTTTCAGGTCCCGCCGTCTCCCAACATGCAATTGCGTTCAGAGTGCATTCCATGCTGGGAAATTCTGACAGAAAGACAGCACTATTAAAGGAACACTATAGGGTCAGGAACACAAACATGTATTCCTGACCCTATAGTGTTAAACCCACAATTTAGGTGGCTTTCCCCCCTCAGTCCCCTTAAAAGGAATTAAACTCATCTTATTTCCAGCACTGTGTGGGTCTGCCGGCGCTGGACCCACCCCCGATCAGCATCCTTGATGACATCATCAGAACTGCCGATGTTTAGCCAATCCAATGCTTTTCCTATGGGAAAACATTGGATGGGCTAAAATCTGCAAGGAGGTGGGAATGGGGCAATGCTGTTATGGCCAATCAGCACTTCTTCATAGAGATGTATTGAATCAATGCATCTCTATGAGGAAAATTCAGCATCTCCATGCAGAGCGTGGAGACGCTGAATGGCAGAGCTTACTAATGTGCAGCACTGTCCCAGGAAGCATCTCCAGTGGCCATCTGAGGAGTGGCCACTTGGAGGTGTCCCTAGGGGCAATGTAAACACTAACTTTCTCTGAAAAGGCAGTGTTTGCACGAAAATGCCTGAAGGCAATGATTATACTCACCAGAACAATTACATTAAGCTGTAGTTGTTCTGGTGACTATAGTGTCCCTTTAACATTTGCACTCCAGGCCTCCCTTCTCATTCACTGTGATAGTAAATGAGAAAGGAGGCTTGGAATGTAGTACATAGTATGTCCCACATAAAAATGACAGTGATCATGTAACCTCCAAGCTTCTTCCTTACTTTAAGCCTCCAACCCATTCTGAATAAAAAAAATACAATACCTTTATCTCTGTATTATGCAATGATAAAGGAGTTCCACGTCTGTGAATCTTAGAGAGTCTTCGGGGTGACGCGGCTCCCATCCTCCATAAGTGCTCCAAGTCATCTCTTTAAAACAATTGAACCTCTTTGTCATTCAGTTACACCATATCTCCCCTCACTTAAAGGACCACTATAATTGTTTTCCTGGCTCTATAGGCCACCCGCATAGGCCACCCTCATGGCCCCCCTCCTGCCAGGCTCTAGGCGGAGGAAGGGTTTAAACGCTTATCTTTCTCCAGCGCCGGGCTCCCTCGGCGCTGGGGAATCTCCTCCTCCTTCTGGCGTTACCGGCTGAATGCGCATGCGTGGCACGAGCCTCTCGCGCATTCAGTCAGTCCATAAGAAAGCATTCTCAATGCTTTCCTATGGACGTCAGCGTCTTCTCACTGTGAAAATCACAGTGAGAAGCGCTGAAGCGCCTCTAGCAGCTGTCAATGAGACAGCCACTAGAGGCTGGATTAACCCTAATGTAAACATAGCAGTTTCACTGAAACTGCTATGTTTACAGCAAAAAGGGTTAAACCTAGGTGGACCTGGCACCCAGACCACTTCATTAAGCTGAAGTGGTCTGGGTGCCTATAGCTGTCCTTTAACCCCTTAAGGACACATGACATGTGTGACATGTCATGATTCCTTTTTATTCCAGAAGTTTGGTCCTTAAGGGGTTAATGGTGTTGTGAGTAAAAGGGAGTCTTGCAAGTGAATCTAGTAACTGTTCTTAAAAACCCTAAAGTCCATCCACCCAATTTAAATAAATACATATTAAACATCATTAGTATAGCATACAGCGTCATATTTAACTCCATTAGTATAGCATACAGCGAACCCAAGACTTTCTATCACTCACAACACGGGAGTGATGAACAGGCTTAGAGTATAACCACTGCACTCACATCTCCCAACCACCTCAATCATTATCCAAAGCACTGAAGTAGATACGTCTCACTTTATTGTATACTTCAATAGAGTCAAAAAGTGTTCATTATAATGTATCTAGGTCTCTGTGATGTGTTTTAATGAATCTTACATGTATGAATATTTTAACCATGCCCATGCACAAGATAGTTACTACTTTAACAGACCTCTACATAGTTGAAGAATTGGATCTCTGCGTATTTCATATTGCAAGAGACCTTGTCCTTCATTTTATAAATAGCTTTTGTCTACCACCTGCTAGCTATGGTTAATATCTAGGAGTCTTATTTTTTTTTATATGCTAAATTAATGTTGAAATGCAATGAGGCCCATGGTTTGAAAGTTTTAGTCTTGTTCAGGTTTGCACATCTCTCTTTTCCACAGTATTTCTGATTATTTCATAAAACTATATACATATATATATTTTTTTCATTCCCGCAATCTTGGTTCTGTGAGATGCACTGTACAAGTTCATATGCTCTCATTCACTTGTTTTGGAAGCATACAGAATGCTTAATTAGGCACTCCACTGCCCAAATACAAAACAAATAAATAAATAAATAAATGTCAATTTTTAGTAGATATGCCCCCAATGACAAAATGCATACAGTTAAATTTCATTATTTTTTTTGTTATTGGCGTATATCTAAAACTAGCTTGCGAAAACTGCAGTTCTCTTGCGTGCAGCCTTTACAATCCCTCTTTCTGTGCCTGCCCAATCACAGACTTTCCATTGCAGCTCAATGAGAAGTCTCTGCAAGTCAGGTGCTCTGGGCAATTGCTTATCTTTTGAGTTTAGCTCCACTGAGCTAGTCAAACCAGGAAGTAACAGGACCTGGTGTTTGCTTGACAACCAGGGGGTGTAACCAGATTAATTTGTGAAAGTACCAATTTCTATTGAAACTGTACTTTCTGTTTATGAAAGAAAGTGGACACACTCTTTACAAATTAAGCATTTCAACAGGCTAAAGTACGTTAGGGGTCTCCCTTTAATGGTTTTAAAGTTTGTCCCTTTAAAGGCTTCCCAGATTTAATCTCTCTGTTGTATGCTTTGAACATCTGAAGAATTGTTGTAGATAACCTATAATGTTGCATCAAAAAAGCCACGAGGAACAATGAAAAATAAGAAAAATAGAAAATAAGAAATAAATCAGACATGACTCAATATTACATTTAATTAAAAATAAAAAAAATGGGGGATTGACTGTCCCTTTACTGCATAAACACGTAATTCAAATTGATGTATAATAAAGTAATATATGCAATGTGAAAATTCTAATATTTCCAATTGGTAAAATGAATATATTTTCTCAGCTAGCCATTACGTGAAAAGGTGATAGAGAGCTGAAATTAGGCCCCTTATATCTACACCTCAAAATCGAAGGACGCACAAATCTCCATTCCTGTCTGCAATAAATCAAGTCATTTATGAGGCTGTGATATTTGCAATGCAGTTAAAAAATCATAAAACTTGTCCCTTTCAGTTTGTGAAAAGAAATCTTGAACTGCTACTGAAATGCAGTGTTAATTAGTAACTCTTAATAATCAGTTTTTTTTGTCACAAAGGTTATATACTTACCCAGTCACACAGAAAAAAAAAAGATAAAAAAAGATAAGAAAAGTGTTAAAAAAAATAAAAATTTTGAGTTCATTGCCTACTTTATTTTAAAACGGAATTAACACAAACATTTTTTTTAGCTGGTGTTTTCAGAACAGCATGGGGAGAACTGTGTGTGAATTAAAGTGAAAGAGATGTCAAATATAGTAGAGGTGGCTGAATCTAAGATAAATAAGCGAGGACTCAGACGTCATATCAAATTATATGTTATGAAGATTCATCTTCTGCTTAGCATCTGCTGGAAGAGACAAATATGAGCATAGACATAGACACACACACCTAGTCTCTGTATGTTATGCCTGTTCAATTATTGTCATGCCTAGGGATCTAGTCATACTACATTCTTATGAATCTGAAATAATTCAATGGAAAATATATAAATATTAACTCTTTCACTGACAAACTCTGCAATTGTCATCTTTTACACTTGGCTTTTTTTATACCACTTTATGACGACTACCTTTTTACCGTGAGGTCTATCTATTAAATAGTTATCCTGCTGTAGTGGTTATGAATCCTGGCACCATTCCCCGGCAATGAGGCAAACCACTTTTTACCTGGTCCCATCAGGCATCAAGGGTCACATGATAGGGGCTGAGCTGCCGAAGCCAGATGCCAATCCTGCTATACATTCATTGGCTAAATTCAAATGTCAACACTGTACACAAACACGCCAATGCATGCAAATACTAACACTACAAAAACACCCCTGTTTTCAAACACTAACACTACTTACAAATATAGTCTTGGAATTAAACACCAATACTACATGCAAACACACCCCTGTATTCACACACTAACACTACAAACACAACTGTGCATTTGAACATTACTACTACTAATACTGAGATCCAAACCTGTCCTGCTACATCATAAGTTTCTTCTCTGCTCACACCAGAGACCTCCACCACGATTCTTCAGGGTAAAGTATTGCCCACAACCCACTTGGCAGGCAAATACCTCCTCTCACTGCTCCTTTTTGCCTGAAGGAATATTACACACATCATCTTTACAAAGACACTTTTGGCAAACAGGTCCAAAGAGTCTGGCACCCTTCCACCCCATATAACAACACCAAACCATCCCATTACAACTTCTTACTAAGGAAACTGAAGGATGAGAAAAGAAAAATTTTGTGTCAAGAGGATATTTACTATTATTGACTAAATTAAATATTTATGAACTGCCAGTGAATACAAAGTGTTAAATTGGATATAGCAAAGGTTTCTCCATGTGTTCCTTGAGACTCTGAGGATGGGATGACAGGACTCTCTGTAAATTTTCCTCTCTTATTGGGGTATGTTGGGTTATGTCTGAAGGTTTTTTGTGTTATTTCAACTGTTATGCGTGCATAATTTCTTTGGTTCTTATACAGCACCATTGATATGTTTGGCATGTTTCTATAAATGTAATGTTGTCTTTACTCAAGATTCACCAGATAGTGATCAACTCTTAGAAGGCCTCTGTATCTTTTTTTTTTTTTACAATCTTTATTTTGTTTTTTTAGTTTTTTATTGTATGAGCAAAAAACACGAGAAGGTAAAGTGAACAAAATTCAACAGCCACTATTATTACAATAATGTTGATAGTCAAGATTAAGTTGTACATTGTAACACAGTATATGATGAGACTTTACAGGTATAAACGCAAAGATGACCTTGTGTGTCACAAGGGGTCTTTTTAGGGTACTTGGTCAGTAATGCAAGCTTTCTAGCAGTGGTCCTGTTAGTTGTGTCTTACTTTCAGGAGCATTATACTATGTGTGTATCTATTGATGCTAAGTTGATGCTAAGTTGCAGGGGGTAGAAGAGTAGAGGAAGATACAGAGAAATAGTGAGGCGAGAGAGGAAGGTAAAAAGAAAAGGGGGGGTTGGGAAGGGTGGGGAGGGGAAGTGGTTCAAAATGAAGAGCATCACCTCACTCCGACCTTTCCACTGGTCACATCAGGGGTTGCACCAGGTCTGTGGTCAGCTAGACTCCTGAGTCAGAGGATTTGGAGATATATTCCCCCCAGGGCACTCATGTCTGAGCACAACATTCAGTACATCCATGCAGCGAGGCTGTAAGTGTCTCCATGTCACACAGTTCTTCCACTTTCAACATCCATTGTTGGGGTCAAGGACTTGGCGGCATTGAGGAGATATTTCATTAGGTATTTCTTGTACGAAAAAAGGGGCATTTTGGTGTGATGAAGCAGCATTGGTAAGGGCTGTAGGGGTAGGTTAGAATCAAGGACTACGTGGATTTACTGATGTATGCGTTGCCAGTATTGGGAAATATTTAGGCAGGTCCCCCATATGTGGATAACCAAACCTTTGTCCTGTCCACATCTCCAACACAGCTTGGAGGTTCCTTTGCAGATCTGGTGTAACTTTTCCGAGGTTCGGTACCAGTGCGTTAGTAGTTTATAGTTAAGCTCTTGAAGTTTAGAGCTGGAGGCCTCTGTATTAATCTTCTAATCAACTTCCTAATATTTAGAAATTGTGTTTTATCCCTATTGAGTCCCTACTTATTATGGCCTTTGCTATTTCACTCCAAATACTTGGAGTTTATAACTCTAGAAAGCTAGCTCTCTTATTTACCATTGTCTTGTGCCATCTCAAAAGCTGTCTTGTGCCATCATTTTCTTGTGCCATCTCAAAAGCTACAGTCTCACTGTAATACCTAACAAAATAGGGTCTGTCTTTACTATGTCATGCATATCATATCTGATAACTTATCAATTTGTTCTCAATGTTCTGCAGAAGCTGAATTTTTCTTACCCGCAGATGAAAAGAGATGAAAAACAGTAAATCCGGCCCAGATCGCTGTTTAGTGAGTGGACTCTTTAAATGCAAGCAAAAGTTTTCTGCAAAAGTTTATAAAAGCAAAGTATTCTTGTTTTAATGAAATTCCTTTCTATTTCTCCAGGTATGACTCCCCCCGGGCACACTGGGTATATTTTCTCCTTCTGTAAGGACAGCTTATGACAAATAATGATAAGGAATCAATAGACAGAAGGGAAATATTGGGTGAGAAGCTAAATGAATCTTTGAGATAAATTACTGACCACAGGCATTGGCCTTCTTTCTATTCTCCTATATGTTTGTATTCCATCTCACTAACAACCTGAAAGAAAATCAAATATTTTGTTTGGGGGCTTCACTAATATCAGCAACTTTTACTATCTTAATGGCATTTTTATTGATTCCTGCCTTAATGGGAGCTGTATATATTTGATGTTGGTCATTTAAAGTAGGTGTGAGTAATAGACTTTCCCGCTGAGGATCATAAAGAAGCTTTGGTCTGGCAAGCACAGAAAGCAAATAGAAGACTACATTTAATCTACTATTCTAGAGCAGTTATCAGAGACTGGTAAAAAAAAAAAAATTAAAATGTAAAAGGTTAGCTTTTTTCACGCTGGCGTGTTGGGCTCGGTGGTCATCAGCAAACTAACAACAAAAGGCCATTAGCAATATGACCTTGGTTAAGGCATCACGTGCTGGAAAAAAGAAATGAACCCATTAGACTAAGGCAGTAGAACAGGTTATAAATCAAGCTATTTCCAATAAGCTGCCATAATGGTTATCCATCACACACAGCTACAGCACACAGCAGACCGTGGAGACATCGGTGCAGCTAATGCTGAGACATAAACAATAATAAACCGGGCTCGATGTTTCAGCCCTTCAGGAAATTTAAGAACATTTGCTTTTCTTTTGTTTGTCAGAGGTAATATTTAATGAAAAAGCTGTAATATATATATATATATATATATATATATATCATATGACGTGTGATATTGGCTCACAAAAATCGCACATTTCTAGTGATTAAAACCAAATATTTATGTAGAAAACATCTAGTCTACGTACATGTATTTATATATATTTATACATTTTCATTTTGTTTAAATAGCTGACATTCTGTTGTTTTTTTGTTTTTGTTTTTTGTGAAATGGGCCGGATTGCCTGGTGCTTGTAGGCACAACATTTTAAGGTGCCCCCTGCTCCCCTCTACCCAAATAAAATGCAGATACAGTGAGGTAAATTTATTTATTAACGGGTCATTACAAGCATAAAAAAAAAATACATCTGAACAACATGTATTTAAATGTTACCGCTGCATATGCCTAAATGTATCAGCATATTTCTACTTATAATGTATGGGTGTTTTAATCTGTGAGTATAGCAAGTGTATGCGGCTATGTGAATGCAATGCAGGGTTAAAAATAGTGTTAGCAGTGTTTGGGGTAGATGGGGATTAATATTATTTAGGGGTTAATGTCACAGTTAGTTTGCATAGAATGTTTAGCGCTGAAAAGATTAAGAGCTTGAGAGGGGTTATTGTTGTTGTATAAGGGGTATGTCGAATTATTGGGTTTAGGGTTAGAGTAGTATTAAATTTAGCATTGGGTACATGATGTATTTTATTTTTAAGAGGAGTTAAACCTATGATGATAAAGATAAAGGTTTATTTTTACAGGTGTATACTTTGAGCTCCTAAATATGGGACTAAAGAAAGAGTTTGTTTAGGTTTTGGAAGGATTTAAATTTAGGGTTGAGAAAAAAGATGTGTTGTTTGCTAAGTATTCACTTTCCTATGACTAATAGTATAACTGCAAGAGCTGTTATACAGTGTGCATTACTCATTGCTGCTCCTGTTCTTCCAGCAATGCATTTCCTGTATGAGAGGCTGTTAGTGGGTAGATGGGAAGTGATCCCTTCCACTTCCTGCCCAGCCTCACACACAGACCCTGGAGGAGCTGGGAGTTTTACACCCTCTATAATTGTCCCTGTAGCCCTGCTATCAAGCATATGAGGCTGACTAGATTACATGTAACACTAGCCAAGGTTCTCAGTAATGGAAAAAGCACATTTTAAATGCTGAACACAGACTCAACATAGAGGAGAAGTGTCTGTAGGCAGGTGCCTACTCTGCCTAATGGGAAGTTTGGCCCTGGTGATCAATTGTTGAGTCTAAGCAAAAGGATGTTAATGAAAAGTTGTTGTCGGTTTTTTTTTTTAACTTTTATTATTTCATTTAATTACAGTTATTGTAATAACAAAAAAAATCACTGTATGGTTACACTGTATGGTTAGCCCAGATTAGATATGCATAAACTGGATATTTAAATAACCTGAACACAGATATGAAGGTGTTTTATATAAGAATATTTGAAATATATCTAAAATAAGACATAAATAAAAATGTGGTGATGTGAAATATAGCAATACATCCTTAAATTGTCCATGTGCCATAAGACAATTAATAAAAAGTTACCCAGCACACAATTACTCTGAAAGAAAGTGTTATCTCCGTACTCCTAGAGCAGTGATGGCGAACCTATGGCACGCGTGCCACAGGTGGCACACCGGGCCCTTTCTGTGGGCACGCGGCCATAGGTTCGGCATCGCTGCAGAGTAGGCACCTGCCTGCCCGGAATGGCAGGCGCCTACTCTGCTTCCGGTTCGGGAGGCAGGGGGAGGCAGGGGAGGGATCTTTGAAGCAGCTCCCCTGTCCTCTCGCGAGCAAGCTGTGTGGAGCGTTGCCGCGCGTTACCATGGCAACGCCCCACACAGCATCGCGCGGGAGGACAGGGGAGCTGCTTCAAAGATCCCTCCCCTGCCTCCCCCTGCCTCCCGAACCGGAAACCATACTTGCCACCACCGGACCACCAGGGATGACTGTGTCCCCCCCTCCTTCATTAAAGGTAAGAAGGGGGGGGACAAGATAATAATTTAACATATATATTTTTTTTAAATGGTTACACCCCCCCACACCCCATCCCCACACACACAGTACCCGTAAGCCCCAGCAGTACCCCTCCCCCACACACACAGTACCCCTAGCCCCACACACACAGTACCCCTACCCCCCCCACACAGTACCCCTAGCCCCCCCACACACAGTACCCCTAGCCCCCCCACACACAGTACCCCTAGCCCCCCACACACAGTACCCCTAGCCCCCCACACACAGTACCCTTACCCCCCCACACACTGTACCCCTACCCCCCACACAGCACCCCTTCTCTCCCCAGCACCCCTTCTCTACCCAGCACCCCTCCCCTCCCCCACACCCAGCACCCCTCCCCTACACCCAGAATCCCTCCCCTCCTCCCTACCCCCCACACACAGCACCCCCACACACACAGCACCCTTACCCCCGCCCAGCACCCCTACCTCCCCACACAGCACAGCACCCCTCTCACACACACACACACAGCACCCCTCACACACACACACACACACACACACACAGCACACTCTCACACACACAGCACCCCTCACACACACAGCACCCCTCACACACACACACAGCACCCCTCACACACACACAGCACCCCTCACACACACACAGCACACACACACCCCCCCACACACACACACAACACCCCTCACACACAGCAACCCCCCCCCACACACACACACACAGCACCCCTCACACAAACACATACACTACACCCCTCAATGCAGTATGTGTGTGTATTCAGCAGGTTGTGTGTGTGTGTGTGTGTATTCAGCACTCTGTGTGTGTGTGTGTATTCAGCAGTCTGTGTGTGTGCGTGTATTCGGCAGTCTGTGTGTGTGCGTGTATTCAGCAGTCTGTGTGTGTGCGTGTATTCAGCAGTCTGTGTGTGTGTATTCAGCAGTCTGTGTGTGTGTATTCAGCAGTCTGTGTGTGTGTGTATTCAGCAATCTGTGTGTGTGTGTATTCAGCAGTGTGTGTATGTATTCAACAGTCTCTGTGTGTGTACTCAGCAGTGTGTGTATGTATTCAACAGTCTCTGTGTGTGTACTCAGCAGACTGTCTGTGTGTGTACTCAGCAGACTGTCTGTGTGTGTACTCAGCAGACTGTCTGTATGTGTATTCAGCAGACTGTCTGTATGTGTATTCATCAGTCTCTATATTCAGCAGTCTTGTGTGTGTGTGTGTGTGTGTATGTATTCAGCAGTCTGTGTGTGTGTGTATTGCATTTGTTGGAGATACTAATAAAAATAAGCTTAATTTTATCTATTTATATCATTATTTAAAATTTGTATCATTGAACTCTGTTGTTGTGTTCTTTTAAAACAAAAGTTGTTAATTAGTTCGGACAACAGTACGAGTTGTTTTTTCTAAACTTAAACCTCAATATTCAGGTTTAATTGCCGTGTTGGCACTTTAAGGAAAAAAAATTGGCATGTATTGCGGTTTGGGCACTCGGGCTCAAAAAGGTTCGCCATCACTGTCCTAGAGTGTCACGCAAAGTTTGTAAATGAGCAGCAACCACAGTCTTACCTAATTGCTTATAGAGTCCTTGATCCAAATGAGAATCTAGAACTTAGAACATTGATTTAGACTTAACCATATCAGATTGTAAAGTGGACATGCGTATAGGAAAAAAACATTTTGAACCACTTTCTCCAAAAACAATATTTAGTTTGGGTCATCTGAATATCTACTTGTCTGAATATCGTCCATGCAAAAATATTTAGGAAATAATGCAGAGAAGCCAAAAAGGTTCAATGTAGAAACGACTAAAATTTTGTCATTAGGCATTAGGCATATTCAAAAATGCCAGTTCTGAGTTGTCAAAATTGGATTAATATAGCTGTAATAAAAAACAATAGCAAGAGAGAATTTATTTTATAATGATTGCTAATCCTTTTTGGAATCTTGTATTATTAAAAAATGGGGAGCAGCAGCAGTCATGTTAAGTTCAAAAAGAGGTAAAAAAATAATAAAAATAATAGGAAAATATCAGTGGGCAATTGATTATCAAGTTACATTATCCCTCCTGAGAAGAACAAAACTTTCCCACATGTCCAGTCTATAGAGTGAGTGACTGTCATTCAGTTCTTTAAAAAGAAAAAAGTGCCCTATCAGCTTCTACACATTGCAGTTGTGGTAGTAAGCATAGTCACACCACAAGGCTCAACCAGGCAGGGTTCAACCACAATGAAAAAAATAAAGAAATATTTTATTATTAAATGGAAAAATAAAAACATATTTCTAACAAACTTACTAACTCTGTTCTGGACTACCTAATGGTAATTCTGTGCAAATGTAGTTGTTTTTTTCCACATCTTGATTGGACAGGAAATAAATCCTTATTTGCCATACATCTTGTCTATCATGGCAAACTGAGCTGCTTATTTGCCTATCCTAAAAAAATCAGCTTCTACTCCATTCTACACTGCTTTTTTTGCACCAGGAATGGAAATCTGCATTACGAATTGAATAAAAGTGCATGTTCATTACATAAGTTGTTTGTTCAGTTATACATACATGTGGTGCTCCAGGGTTACAATTGCCTAAATTCACATGAGTTGCAGCTAAAAAACAAATGTACATGTCTATGAATATGTCTTAGTTTACCCAGCTCAATGTCTTTTTACAGGACAGATAAATGCTGACTTAATCTTTCGGGAAACTCAGGGGTATGCACAAATACTTTTACAATTTTTTCTGTAGTATTCCAAAACAAAAATTAACTGCATTGGAGTTCTTTACTGAATGGAAACTCTAACCACCGTAACCACTTGAACTCAATGAAGTGCTTATGGTGACTCAAGTCCCAAGATGCCATTCCAGAACCATTTTCAACAAGTGTAACAGTGAATGATGGACCCTGATCATTTGCAGCTTGACTGCTGCTTGTGTTAATTTTCCCACATTAGCCCGCGCAGTGATGGGTGGTAACCATCCTTGGGTGGTGCCATCCTTCACTAGTATGAGTAACCACTAGAGGTGTTTGACTTGGTCATATGAGGTTGGAGGATGTAGAACGTCATCAAATGCAGCTCATAGGGAAGCATTAGATCATCTATCAGAAGCTTTGGATGGAATGATCATCAACACCTCCAAAATGACGTAGCAAGAGGGCGAGTGGACGGCAGCACCGAGTGAGCCTTGGGCACCGAATTTTTTATTTTTTTACTTTGAATTTAAAATCCACTTTTAATTTACTTTCAATTCTCACTTAAGTGAATCATCTTGTATTTATCATCCTGTGTGACTGTATCTCCCTGAAGGTTTCACAAATATGATGGCAGCATGGTGGCAATATGACAACATTCGAGGGGCCATATAACAGGATATAGAGGCGAATATGGTGGTGAGGAAAATGTTGCAATTTGAGGCAATACGAAAACACTTGCAGGCAATATGAAGATATACTATGGGTATGTGGTGCATTAAGTGAACACATGGGGTAATGTAAGGATTGCATGAAAAATACATTGACACATTACTTAACAGAATACAAAACAAAAAACAAGTTATGGTGGTATTTATTTTCTAATCCCTCAGTAATGAAAGAGTTAGAAATTAGCATTCTGTAAAAAAAAAAAAAAAAAAAACACGTGATTTTAGAATGATAAGTTACACACAAATATGTTTAAATTGCTAATGATGTATAACCATTACATTATTTTTGGCAATAATGACTTCTTCCATATGAATGTTACCATCAGAAATCCCACTCTAGCATTTAATTGCGCTGATACAGCAAGAACATGGACATGACAAAGCTGGAACATATGTTTCTCTACTGACATACACTATGACCAATGAAAGAACAATGTAAATACATCTGAGAACCTTGTGTGTCTGTTCAAGTTGCATTAATTATATTTTCAAAGCAGGACGTGATCACATAATGCTATTTAGCAGCCCATATTTAAATAGATAAATAAATTCACTATGATAGACACGGACAGGTTGGGAGATTACAGTCGCTCACGTCGGATCACTTAGATGTTACATTGTAGCGTGTGGCAGCATTGTACCGGACCTCAGAAGATAATGGCTACCTCTTGAAGGCTCTTCTAAATGATATAATGCTTAAGCTATATTGAATCTTAGATTTGATCATTATATTTTGTATGTTTTATTATGTTAAACTAATAGTCTGTGTATTCTTTTTTTGCGAAGCCCTCTTAGTGTAATGACATTTTTTCAGATACTACACACAATAAACTAACTATATTAGGATGCAGTTATAGAATATTCATTGTATGAACTCTCCTCAACCCCTTTATAATGAAATTGACCCATTTGTTTCAATGGATAAAGTGTTCAATCAATCTGACAAAAGTACCAAATTTATACCAATATAATGAAAAAGCACTTAAAATGTACTTGTTCAAAACACTTTTCTCTGTTTAGAATTGGTAGCAACAATGGTAGCACTCCATAATACAAACATTTTCTATTCTGGACAAATAATGACATTGAGGGGTTCTGAAGATATCCTTCTACAAAGTGTATTATGGATGTCCCCAGAACCCAACGATGGCATTATTATTTTGCCCAACATATGCTTTAACATTATTTAACTCTGTTATGTTATA
This sequence comes from Pelobates fuscus, assembly GCF_036172605.1. Classification (NCBI taxonomy): domain Eukaryota; kingdom Metazoa; phylum Chordata; class Amphibia; order Anura; family Pelobatidae; genus Pelobates; species Pelobates fuscus. The sequence continues at coordinate 384,127,868 of NC_086318.1, read as the reverse complement.
ATTTAATTATCCCCCCCCCACCCCCCAGTGTCTGAAATGTCATACATTTTCCTTACTTTTTAAGCTGCCCTGGAATGCAACAATGAGAATGCATATTAACTGACACATGCAAACGAATGCACACACACACACAATGTCCTGAACACACACAATGAAGCAAAGGGTCTTCAAGTTGTCAAGAGCATATACATGCATCAGCCTTAATTATTCTTTCCCAAAGATGTTTCCCTGTCATTTCAGCTGCTCAGGAGTGCAACAGAGAGATACAATAACATACACATGCACACAGGCACAAACATAATGCACAAACACACACAAACATATGTACACACATATGAGCATAGACAACCCATGCAAGCATATATACACAACATATAAAAACCCTACACCTCCACTCAAAATTATGGAGTATATAATAATCTGTATATTTAAGTACCAGCAGGGATTTTGACTATACAGGAATATTTTTACAGGTTTTTAGACTATACAGGCAAAAATATGTAGCTCTCTGCCGTGGTTAGGATGCCAGGTGTGCTCTGGTGCTCCCTATTCTAAATAGTCAAACTATTATAAATGTTTTGACTACTGTTGCGAACCATTACTAAGGCTGGAGAGCCAGAGGCTCCTAAGCAGGAGATTCCATTGGCTCTCCTGAGCTAAGCACTACAGGGCTTAGCTCAATAGAGCTAACATTGTTCTTGCTTAGTAACCTCTGGCTCTCCAGAATTTGTAGTGGAGGTGGGGTGCGGTGCCTTGTGGACCCTTGATATTAAGTAAAATTGTTCAAAAACAGTTACAGTACTTACAAGTGGGGGGAGGGAGGGTGGCATCATAAGAACTATTGTGAGTTGAAATTGTTATGTTCCTCTAATATTGATATATGTCTTGGGCACCCGCCAGTCCTATATTTAAACTACTCTCAATTATTACATATGTATGCTAAAGAAAGGCATAGAGATGTTCGCCAGGCCCATACCGCTTAGACTTGTCACTTATCTCTAAAATATATTGCAGGTCACTTCCATGTTAATTTCTTGACTGGAAGCACATTTTTTAGTGGAAAAGTAGATGTGATGCAGTTTATTATCTTATAATGTTATCACAAAACATTGTTAATTGCCTTTTCTTGGGATTCTAAATTTACAATTTATTACTTGGCATTTGAAGCTCTTCTAATCTTGCCTTCTCCTGTATTAATCAAATAATGAATCTGCCAGTCCTTACATTGGCTTCCTGTATCCTTTAGGAGTCAAATCAAGGTACTTATTCACACCTATAAAGCACTGAACAATTCTAGCCCCTCTTATATCTCCTCACAGATCCATAGGTATGTCCCTTCTCGGTCTCTCTACTCTGCCCGTGACTTTCTCCTGTCCGTTGTTCGCACCCATACGGCCATCTCAAAATATCCCCTTCAAAACACAATTGTGAGCTTTCAAACTATTGAGGCTGTATATTGCTGCACTCAGGAATATATAGAACTTTTATTTGTACATTTGGTGTGTACTAGAGATCGTCCTATGGGATCTTTAAAAAGACGCAATAACTGGTAAAACCCACTACTGTCGTCCATTAAAGTATATCAGGTTTAGGTTGTGGCTGAGGCATGACTACAGATGAGCCTTATATGCATAGCCCTATTACACACTGCCTAGCCCTTCCATGTACCCCCCTTGCAAAACCATAACCAAATTGGCAATATGTTAAGTAAAAGTTAAAGAAACATTCCAAGCACCATAATAACTACAGCTTAACATTCATGAGTATCTAAGAGCTCCAAAGCAATAATCTTAGTATTTATTTTATGTTGTCTTTGTATATACTTTATGGAGACACTAATAGGATCTGGTCATTTCATGTCCAAATCCCAGGTTTTCACAAGTTAGTCTTTTCATTTCACATTTATTTTATTGTTTAATTTTTTTTTTGCAAAGTGTTCACAGATGCAAAATAAAGATGAATTGCAGTTTCTTTTAACACCTTTTTTTATTTGACAAATAGAAATCTGAAAATCCTCACATAATGTAATGGTGGTATAGACAATATTTAAATACATAATATTTAAAAATAAATAAATTAATAATTTCACACATAATATATCTGATTTTTATAATCAATCAATAAATAAAAATGGCATATTTGTTTCTGAAATAATGGCCATGTGTTAGCTTATTTGCCTACATCATGATTTATTGTTTTTGTGCTGCTTTGTTTTCTAAAACTGAGTACTGATCAGTGATGTAGTATTCACAACAGTTTGCTCTTTATACCTTTGATTTTTGTTCAATATGGGACATCCAATGAATTTTGAAGGTTTTCTGTGGTCTGATCAAATCATATCCTTTAATTCACAGTTATGCACATACAGTATCTCTGTCTGCGATAAATATTGAAAAAAAAATTAAGTAAGTATTATTTATATTTGCTATTTCACAGATTTGATTTATTTCAAGAATAAAAAAAACTTTTTGAAAAACGATTTAAAAATGTTTAAATTGCTGGACATAACTTGATTTACGATTTCCCAGCTTACAATAAGCAATAAAAAAGCAGATATTTCAAAGACAAAAAAAAAAAAATATTTGATTTAATAGTATATCTTTTATCTTGTGGTGTTTAGTTCTGGTCTGAAGAAACAGATGGTAAGATTTTCGTGGGAGCTTAAAACAGAAGCCAAGCTAATCAGCTCCTCAGTTATCAGATGGGTTAAATCCTTTCTGTCACGTTACTTCCAAAACTCAAACCATCACAAGTTGGTATTTTCTTTACATATTTGTTTTAAATATTTATTTATTTTCTACAGAAGAAAGACATATTTTGTCACACCAAATATTTAGCATTTTGTAAAATGAATTTTTGAAAGACACACATTTCTTTAGATTCAATAATGAAAATGAATTACAGTAATGGTATAACCATCTTCACTAATTAACAATCATAGTAACCCAGGCCAGGGTTTAATTTGTTTTTAATCTGTAGCCGGCACTGGGAGTTTCATGCAAAATCTCATACTGCTAATTGTACAGAAATGCAGTTTATTAATCATTAATTGTAGTATCGTTTTAGCTTCAATATGTATTATATTTGATGCAATAAAGTATAAAAATATTATTAATATTGTTTTGGGGCACATAGGCAGACATGCAATCATCTTATGTGCTAACAAAAGCATTGTGCATTGAGAAGCACAGTTTAAAGCGGATCAGTCATTTAGCAGGTTCTGTTTTTAACCCCTTAAGGACACATGACATGTGTGACATGTCATGATTCCTTTTTATTCCAGAAGTTTGGTCCTTAAGGGGTTAAATGGATCCTTTTTTGTCTGTCAATTTCTCCTTGTTTTAATTTTTTAAATAACTTTATTTAATTTTAGTTCTAGATAATAAATTGTAGGGACTCCATTTTCTCATGGGGAGTGCGATCTCTGGCAAATTTTAGCAATCAGCGGAATTTAAGCAAAGCTCTATTTCCATTGCTAAGGTAATTTACCCACAATCCATTAGTCAATAGAATCCCACAGAAAGTCTCCTCATAGAATGAGGAGAACAAAATGGAGGTGCCCAAGTATTAAGATCCTGCACAAGGAAGAAAAGATAATAAATATAAGTAAAGGCACGTGGCAAAGAGGGAAGTATAATCATGAGGAGAGGGGAGTATAATCATAAGAAAAGTAAAACTGAAAAAAAACCATGACAGGTGCATTGTCTCCATATGGGCAGGAGGAGATGTCTCTTACCAAAATCACACCCCACCCGTTACCCCACCCGTTAGCCAATTAAACGCAAACAATCTAAGGTATGGGTCAATACGTCCACAGCTTTATTAAACAACATGAAATATATAGATTAAACATTTAAAGTCATTGCCCGCCCCCACCCAACCATACGTCAACAATACATATCACATACATCATAATTAAGGCAATGACCCATATTGTAAACATTCTTATAACAATATTGTGGCGAAACTGACCTTGTCATGTGTCCTTGGAGGGGGCTGCTTGCCTGCCTCTTGCCTTCTGACTATGGCCCAGGAAGGTTTGGCCCTTGAAATAACTGATTTGGGCATGTTGTATTGTATTATGCTGCTCCTGGCCCTTTAAGAACCATCTGGGGACATACTGTGGAGTTACTGGGTAGCCACCATTTCATGTATCAGAGGCACATGGTGAGAACAATGGAAGAAGCACATGGTGAGAACAATGGATGACGGCCATTTTAACTCACGGACACTGTTGTGACTTTTCTACACGGTGCCATCTCGCCGGTATTTGGTGCACAAAGACATTGTGCAGTAGTTTTAAACTATACAACAGGGGACACATTATACAGTAATTATTTTTTATATAATCTGTATATGTTCTGCGGAATCTGCATTAAACTGTATTTTCCAAACTACTGAACGGATCTGGGTGAATTTTGGATATGTGGTTCACCCAGATCCCCCGGTTCTGAGGATTTATATGGGGTTATTGCATGTTTTGGGGTCCCTGTGATATGTTTTATAAAACTGTATTCCTCTGCCTGTGATAATGAGATTACCCATTGTGTTCAGTAATCATATCACAGGCAGAGGGGAGGATTTTGTGTGGGAGTGTCTGTGTGTATTGTACAGATTGATTGGTTGTTCTGTTAAACCCTGTGGGCTGTACTATGTTTGTGGATTGGGAAAAAAAGAGGCTGTATGTGCCAGTACAGTCAGATTCTGCTTAACCCTCAAAACGAAGTGTCGTCTCGTTATTGGGGGAATTGGATTGTATGCTGACTGCCAGGAGTGTAACCCTTTCGTATGGTTTTCCTGTTCGGCTGTTTCCAGGATTCGTAGAGTTTGCAGTTCGGGAGATTGGTGCTTACAGTTGCTCAACCAAAAAGAGGTAAAAGCGCACACACACACCAGACAGGAGTGATTACCTTAAATCGGGCAAATAGGTATCTCCTCCTTTATACACAATAATTAGATTCACTATTGGAAAATCCCTATACAAAAAATATAAACACAGAGAAGAACATAGTGCAACCTGTATATTATATATAAAACAAAGGGAAATTCTGAGATGAAATCACTCACACTTTTGTGAGCCGTTTAAAAGTAGGCTCAGGACTTATGCAGCTTTCATGTCACTTAAATGGGACATGCACATTTCCTTGAATCCTCAGGCCGGTTCCCCTTAGGTCTCAATGATCATCAAGTTTGGAGTCAGGAGTCAGGAGCCAGGAGCCAGGAGCCAGGAGTATCAGGATAAGTAATTTATTTTAACAAATAGTTAAAAGATAAATGATAAAAAGCAATATTGCAACACACAACGCGTTTCAACCAACTGTTTGTGGTCTTCCTCAGGTGCTCTTCTAAATTACAATGGATGTATCACAATTTATATAGGGGGTAGTATTACATACTTAATTGCTAAATTAACAACACTTGTATAAGTAATTAGCCATATATGATCCGGACCGGATGTGGTCTGCCACCTCCAATATGGCTCCACATCCGGTTCGGAAGGACACACAAATAAATGCAATAATACATAAATAGCAACAAAGCACAGTATTAATGGTATATATCCATCTCCCATCATAGTCAGCATCCATGATATAATAAGATCGTGTGTGACTACGAAAAAAGGGGAGTGTTTTGAGTCCTATCGGTGTTCCGTTGCATCACTTCCGGTCACGTGTCCAAAAATGGAGTCCGTCCGTTGCGTCACTTCCGGTGACGTGTATAGCAGCAGAATCGTCCGTATTACTTCCGGTTTCGTAATTGGATGGCGAAAGGAACTCTCTTGCCTCTTCTAGGGGTGTAGTAATGTCCGTTCTCAAATTGAGGGCAAGGTGGCCATCTTAAGAGTGGGCAAACAGTCCTCATGTAAATATATTCATTTCAAAGGGCAAATATTGCATACAGAGAAAAACAGAATAAAAGACACATATTAGTTACATAATCCAGCATAGATTAAAATGAATGTATCTCTAATGTAGCTCACTCATATAAGTAATAGGGGAACTACAATATTAAAAGGAGCATACACTAAAAATTGTTTATGGACCCAATACAGAGTCACTATGTAAGGGTAACTCAAATCCCATATGTATAAAAACAGCTGTCCAGCTATTTCTTGATCCCCAACCAGACCAAAACAAAAAATCAAACTTTCTCCAATAAATAGATAAAATCTATAAAACCTGGTAAAAAAGGCTAAAAAGGGCCATAATAATAAAAACAGAAAAATATAAAAAGAATAATATTCTCATATATAAACTATCTCAGATGACGTCAATTATAGCAGCTTATTGATCTCAAAATCAATATTTAAACCTTTTGGGGCCAGGGAACGCAATTCAAAAATCCACTTAGATTCTTTTAAACTAAGGGCTTTGGATATGTCCCCGCCTCTCCAATGCCCTACTACTTTTTCGATAGCGAAAAAACTTAGAGACTTGGGATCCGAGCCATGGTGTTGTAAAAAGTGTCTGGATACACTATGGTTCGGAAACCCTTTCTGAATATTTCTAAGATGTTCACTAATCCTTATCTTAAGTTGGCGGGACGTTTTCCCCACATACTGGTATCCACAACTACATTGTAAGAGATAAATTACATAGGTAGAATGGCAAGTAATTAGAGTTTTAATATGATACTCTTTTTTAGTGACTGTAGAATGGAATTTTTCTACTTTCTTATTATTCAGTCTTTGGGTGTTGCAGCAGGCTCTGCAAGATCCGCAGTAGAAAAAACCTTTTTGTTCTTGAGTCCAGTCGCTCAGAAAGTTTCTCGGTACTTCTGTTTTAATAAAACTGGATGTAACCATTTGTTTAAGGTTTCTCGCACCCCTGAATATAAATTTCGGCTTATTCCCTATATATTGTTTAATGTCCTCCTCATGATGTAGGATGTGCCAGTTCTTATTGATAATTTTCTTAATTGCACCTATATTACTAGAAAAATTAAAAATAAAGGGGATCTGTTTGTTCTGTTCTCCTAAGTCATTTTTCCTTTTATATTGTAACAGGAGAGACCTATCCATGTCCCCAACCTGATCTATTTTTTCTTGTAGATCATCACTTTCATACCCTTTTTGCATTAATTGGGTTTTAAGGGACATAGCCTGACTAGTATAGTCCTCTTTTTTGGTACAGTTCCTACGTATCCGAAGGAACTGTCCTTTGGGTATATTGTCCAACCAGGGACGATGGTGGCAGCTATCCAGTTCAATAAAACTATTGACGTCTACCTTTTTAAAAAAAGTTTTGGTCATTAAGACTTGGTCCTGAATAAAAACGTTAAGATCTAAAAAATCCACACTATTTTTACTCACATTCTGCGTGAGGGAGATTCCCCACTCATTATCATTAAGATAAGTGAAGAACTCTGAAAAAAGTGTTTTCAGGCCCCTTCCAAATAATAAAAATATCGTCAATATATCTCTTGTAGAGGACCAAGTTTGCGCCAAAATTATGTCCCCCAAAGACGAAAGTGCGTTCCCAAAAGGATATAAATAGATTCGCGTAACTTGGCGCAAACTTGGTCCCCATTGCCGTGCCTTTAATTTGCATAAAAAACTCCTCCTCAAACCAAAAATAGTTATTGTGCAAAATCATACGTATTCCCTCTAGAATAAAAGTTTTTTGAGGTTCTCCATATATCTCAGCAGCCTCAAGATAAAATTCAACGGCTTTACATCCTATGTCGTGTTGGATGATTGTATAAAGGCTAGCTACGTCGCACGTTGCAAGTAGATAGTCATCTTGCCAGCTAAAGTCTTTTAAGATGTTTAGTAGACTCATAGAGTCTTGTAAAAAGGCTGGAGTTTTCTTAACTAGAGGTTGTAGGTGGTAATCAATATATTGAGATAATGCTGATAAAACTGAGTCTATCCCAGAGACAATAGGGCGTCCTGGGGGGTTGGACACATCCTTGTGAATTTTGGGCAATATATATATAACCGGAACTCTCGGATGTTCAAGGAGTAGGAAGGAAAATTCTTTTTTGTCTAAAATACTATCCTCCAAACCCTTCTCCAAGAATATTCTCAAATTATTTTTAATTCCTTCTAAAGGGTCTTTCTTGAGTTTCACGTATGTAGTTATATCATTTAGTTGTCTATATATTTCCCGTATATACCAACTTTTTTCAAGGATGACTACTCCTCCCCCCTTGTCTGCCGGTTTAACAACTATAGATTTGTCTTGTCTTACAGTTGCTGCCTGTGCATCTGGAAAGGGGAATATCGCCTAAACGGTTTTTAACCTCTAGTGAGCAAAACGGTCCGTTACAAATATAATGACATGTAAATTATATACATAACTCAAAATATACACAAATAAAGTGCAACATAAATTAATCGCCTCCTGGTAAGGGTATACCCGAATACCCCTACCCCACCAAGGTTCTGAGCCACCGACGGGCTCGAAACCGACCATCATAACACCAACATTGTAATCAACCAACTTGTAACCACTCGACCAACATCCTTAACCCTTCTGTAACTCCACCAGGGACCCTTTTCTATCTAACCTTCCCCTCACTAACCTTCCTGCAACCCTAGATTGTAAAGATCCCACCCCATGTCTGATAGGTGAACTCCATCCTGTCTGTAATACCCTGTAACCTATCCTCAAGCTCCCTATGTCGAACCACCACTCCCCCAATTTATTCACAAAACTGGCCATGAGTCCGTTGACCTTTCCACTGTAGTTTAGTTCCCATGAACTAGGGGAACAATCGCTGCTATGAGCCAGCGGGTACCATACGTGCATTTGTTCGTTTTTGAGACTTTTCGAAATAGACCAACCGACCACCTAATCTCATGGAACTGTTTCTGGGCAGGAGCCTCGTGTGCGGTCTGTCAAAATTAGACTTCCATGCAATTCCAAAACCCCTGAACTGATCTGGGTGATTTTTGGATATGTTGGTCACCCAGATCAGGGCCATCAGGGGTTATAACATTTATGGGAACTTTATGTGTTTTGGGGTACTATTCAAGTTTTATGAAAAATTTGTTTTTTTCTGCCTGGAGATAATTGAGTTATTACAGTATCTGACTCAATTAGCTCACAGGCAGAGAGGAGGGAATTATCTGTTTGTATTGGGAGTGTCACACTTTGTCACTGTATTATTATTGGTTGTAACCTTTGTGTTGGAGTCCCCCACAAGGTCCACGTGGGAGTGCTCTTGCATGGGGACTTGTATAAAAGCCAGTGTGGCACCACTAAACTTCATTCCTGTTGTACCCTTCATCTAGTCTAGGCTGATGTTTGGGTAACTGTCTACTTGCTGGGGAGAACACTACTTGGATGCTGCATTCATCAGAAACCATTTGAATCTACAACCGAACGGCATGCTATAATCAATCAGGCTTAGCAGTTCGTGAGGAAATAGACAAACAGGGTATCCATAATACCAGCGTTCATAACAAGAGACGTAAGCATTTTGCCACGCCGTGTCCAGAATGTTACCCATCAGCTCCGCCTCCTTTACACATCACCACCACCCCGTCGCCTGCTGCCCAACTGTCAGAAGCGCCCACGTGAACAGAGCCCGACTTCGGAACATCCCCGCCTGGCACACAGACCCAACTCACGTCTTCTCTAGACCCTTTCCCCAAGTGTCAATGAGGTGTTGCAGAAAGTCAATCAATCCCTGTGTAGGTGCAATAGTTCCAGACTCACCGGCCAAGCCCTCCGCCGCCGAAGGCGTGTGGGCTGCCCCCCGAGGTCCACTTGATCCTGCATAAAAACATGAAACATAGAATGTGATGGCCGATAAGAACCATTTGGCCCATCTAGTCTACCCAAAGGCATCCACCGCCATAGTTCTCTGCTCGTCAACCGGTGTAACAGGTGTGCGCTGACCGCCTAGAAGCCGACTTGCTGCGGGACCTGGAACAAAAAGAAGAACTCCTAGGCAGCTTGTCATGTTCCTTGTCATGTACCACCATTACCTCCCTGGGATCGCCATTAGGCCCCCCTAGCATCCCGCTCCTGAACTTGGTTCCCATGGCTGCCTCGGCAACTCGCTGCCCCGCTGCAACCCCACCTTGGGCCACGACTCCTGCTGTGAACACAGGAAAGCCGGCCATGCACAGCCGGTCTGGAACTCCCCGAGTTACCCCCCGAGGAATCACTGGAAACCAACTGCCAGCGGGAACGGGACCCCTGGGGGACACTGCCATTCGAACCAGACTCCCTGCGCTGCTCCCTCCTGTGCGGACCCTCCGCCTGGCACCTAGCGTCCTTTTGGGAATGCCTACTCCTCGACCTGGCATGCCTGTCCCTGGAACTCTGCTGCCTGCTCCTGTCTGGTGACCCACTGGACCTCCGTGATCTCCCCGAAGCGCAACCCCTGCAGTCCGCCTGCTTGGACCGTCGTTCCTCTGCTACTGCGCCAAAGGGGCGGTCTGGATGACCCACCTGCCTCCCAGAATCCCTGTCACCACACTGCCTAGCACTCCGCCGCCGCCCAGAAGGGGCTTGTGAACTAGCGCTGCGATGGCCGCCCGTCCCCACCCTGGGCGCACCATCCTGTACATCCAAAGCCCCCAAGGCCGCACCCACGCTCCCAGATGGGCCAGTCGTACTATGAAGTTCCTCCTGCACTCCAGCTTGGTCACCAGCCCCCTAATAGCATGCCTGCGTGGGTCTACTGCTAGCATACCCCGCTGGGCCCCTGCTAGGGCCCGTGACTCTGCCCTGGGGGGACCCCAGCCCAACAGCTCTCGCACAGGCCTCAGACTCACGCTACTGACTGCAGTGGTCTGCCCTTCAAGTGCCGCACCTGGTCTGGGTGCCACACTACTGCCTGTCTTCGGGCCTCCAAGCCGCCGCTGACTTCTCCCTTTCCATCCTGCCACCTCCAGAACCGTCGCAGCCGGACCCGTAAACTCCCACCAGCCACCCCACAGCCAGGGCCAGGGGTCAGTCTCACCGGGGACCCTCTCCTCCTAGCCGGCCAGGAGTTCCGCATCCATGCCGACCCCCTGTTCACCGCTGCTGCCCGGATACCTGCAATCAAGGCCTCCACCGACTGCGCCATCTGGAAAACAAAAGAAAAAGCTCACCAGGCCGAATCAGAGTACACAAGAGGCTACCAACTTGAACTGGTAAGTTGATTAATAGTGACAAGATTTAAAATGGCCAACCTATTTATACTAGGCCGGCCCCTGATCATCTCACCAATCACCACCCACTTATTCTCCCCCTAAGCCCTGTCAAGGCCCTATTCCACTTATGCTGCTCATGTTCCACTTTAAATGTGTGTCCACCAAATGCTTTTTCTATATTCTAGTACACAAGAGGACATGCATTGGCCACTGAAATGTGCTTTAGACTTCAGGGTGAGGATACAATGTAAGTTTAAAACATTTATCAAAAAAAACTATATGAATTATTTAGGGAATATTATTATTTGCCTACAAGTTAAAATGTGTTTTTAAATAAGTGGATTTTAAAATATATAATATTAGTAGCATCCAATTAAGAAAATAGAGTTAAAAGGGTAAATATATTTTTCACTCACTTTCCTCCATGGGGAGCTACTGATAGTTCCATTGTACAGTGCAACGGAATTCCAATTGTACAGTGCTACAGAATGTGCTGGCGCTATATAAATAAAATAATAATAACAATAGTCTGAGAATTTCAGCTTATCAGTGGCTCACAGTCCAAGGTTTCCTGTTTGAAGCCTTGGGCATTAAATAAACGTGAAGGGGCAGAGTTCTCATGCACCAGCTTGCAGACTTTGTTCATTAACAGTTTAACCCCTTCAGGTAAGACATTGCCTGGGACTTCCGATAACCATAAAAACTTTATTGCAATGAAAAACGTATGGGTCCGGAGTCGTCCTTTAAGTAAAAATAGCACCGCTGTTACAATTGCTAAGTTGGCGAATTTGCTCTTTCTTATCTAAAATTTACTATTTGGCTTTTATTTATAAAACTTGATTCCATAAATAAGTTAAAAAATATGGCCTAGAAACGTTCCAGATATTTTATATACACCCACTATTACTCTTGATGAGATGAGAATATTTAATTTGCTAAGATGAGATTTATACCATGTTTATCTCTACTGGATCAAAAATTCAAAGCTTTCACGACGGTTTAAGTGCCGTAACTAAACAACATCACTTATTTATATGCTGTTGTGTTAGCTATATATGTAACATCTACAGCAGTAACATCTTCTCTAATCCAACAAATTAGTTTTATACTCCTTGCTTTCAAAGAGGCTCATATCTTAATTTCAGATGTAACATGATTTGCAGACTAAAATAAATATAAGCATACATTTTTTTTTAATAATTATTGCAGCCACTTTTTTACTTAAACATGTTTTATATCAGAATTTTTTTTTTTATTGTGCTACAGGATTTTGTTTTTCAGGGAGTTAATTGTATCGCTAATAAATGTGCTCATGGGAAAGTGTAAACATGCTTCGTAAAATGGAAAAAGATCCCCATATCTTAATGGTTTTGCAAATTTTCCAGATGTTTGAAAATCCTTGTGCTCTTCTCCACCCCTAACGTTATTTCAATGAGAAATGCTATGTAAGAACAAAAATCACAGTATCCATCTAGTTTAACAAATATTTATTCAGAGACAAACACACAGTAACATACAGGTACATGGCACATACATTATTCAAAGAGGAAGGGTATATTTGGTTTTTAGTAGTTTCCAAATGGGAGTTTGATTTTATTACTACTGTTACCCAACAGAATAGTAATCATTGTATTGACCTTGGAAGAATAAAAGGATAAATTAACCTTGCCTTTAATCGTCCCTGTTACTCTGAGATACTCCGGGAGACATTCTACCAACTCAGTGTTCTCACTGGATTAAACTAAATGGGAAGCTAGCGACTCATAAAAGACTATGGTACCCACAGATGATACACAATTAATCTGATCTTGCCTCCCAAGACTTTCTGATCACACTTGACACGTATACAACTGTTTGTTATCTTATTGGTTATCTGTTTGTTTGTTTTTAAAACGTTCTCCTAGTATACACGTTGACTATGTATATATCTGTCTTTTGTTGGTTTGTTTCACTGTTGTTGTCCTTTTTTCCTATTTTTTTTTTTTTTTGTTTCGGTTATACTTTCTGGCTCTATTTATATTTCTTATTACTCTTTTTCATAGCCAATACTGTTTCAAATTCTGTAACATTATTATTATCGTTATTGTTTTAATACATTGTTTTAAATTTTGCTGTGTGTTTGTTTAGCCACAACTTGTTAGGTAACCTTAGGCTGTTCAGACAAAAATAAAATAAAAGAGGCGGTAGACTTCAATTATATCTGGGATGAATATCGCTGTTTGCGAAAGTAGGGCTGGGAAGACACTGATATATTAAGAAGTAAATGAAGGGGGCAGTGGTTCTGTAATTTTAATTCTTCAATGTAAGGTATTGCTGTTTTGTAGAAACAGCAATATTTACATTGCAGGGATAAATACAATTCTAATGACTGTCTTCCTGACAGCCATTAGAGGCACCTCCAGAACAAAGTCAAATTTAGTCCTGCAGTCAATTCTGCTCGCAGCAGCATTTGATTTTAAGAGCGCATATCCGTGCATGCGTATTTAATCTGCCCGTGCATGCGTATTTAATCTGCCCATGCATATGTATTTCATACACCAATGCTACTCCATGAGAAGCATTGGATTGGATGGAATCACGGAATACATCAACGGGCATACTGACACCTTCAAGGCGGAGCGGGCAGCTGCAGAGGAGGAGTCTCAAAGTTAGAAATGAGATAAGTCATCTTTACTTTATTTTCATTTTACTACCATTTTTACTACCAAAGAGTAGTATAAATATAGTCCGCGAAAAACTATTGTTTTCAGTCTAAAGATTCCCTTTAACCCCTTAAGGACCAAACTTCTGGAATAAAAGGGAATCATGACATGTCACACATGTCACACATGTCATGTGTACTTAAGGGGTTAATACTAATAAATAAGATGTATTTGAAATAGGCAAACCCATGGTTTTCCCTAATAACATATGCACGCACTGACATGTTTCTTTGTCTTCCAACATGTTCTACATTTTCTATTATTTTTAGAGATATATAACACTTTGGCAAAACGGGTTCTATTACATGAAGTCCTTAAATAAATAAAGTAAATATCCCTCAATGATTCATTAACTAAACTAGCCACATATTCATTTATATATCTTCACTTGGGTTTTATAAAATGACACGGATTTTTTGTATTTATTTCCTCTGCATTTGTTCTTCGAATGTATATGCTGATTGGTTTGTGTAACTAGTGACCTTTTTCTACATATTCAATTTCTCATCTTTTTTTTATATTTTTTTGCTCAGAAAATGTCTGATCCTAGTCGGTATGTTGCAGTGATACCCTTATGTAATATCTGAAATGATGCCATTGATCAGCAATGGAATGTTTATATGATCCAGACTGATTCCATATTGCCTCAGCTTTCAGTGTGCATCTCTAAAGCTTCAACTGCAGACACGCCAATTTTTCTTACACTCTTCAAGAATGCAGTGGAAGATTCCACAAAGCTCGTATCGGATATAATATGTTGGTTTGTATCTGACTCTGTTCAGCTGCTCAACAGATTTATTTTTTCACTTATTAATTTCCATCAATTTTTTTCTAGATTTACATGACTGGTTTCTTGTTGATTGTTCAGTGGCATGTGGCACTACATGTAAACTTGTCACATTAAAATAAATGTGAAATAATTTTCCCACTCAAGGAATCCAACATAGACAAGACAGTATAATGCACTTGAGATTAATTTATATCCTTTTTACCGAGGAATAGTTATGGCCACTGGGTAGCAATGTGCCCAAAATCTGGGTTAGAAGGTTCTTCATATACTTCAGTGGACACTTAATGGCAAGTTATTTTAGAGCTGCTTTGCTTTTTTTCTTCTCTTGATCTTCTTTTGATGGACTCTGTGACAGTCAACTAGGCCCAGCTAAATAAAGGATCAGTGACCTACAGATCAATGTGCAGTGACAGAATTTAAAGGGGCAGTATAGGCACCAAAACTACTTTAGTTTTGCAAAGCAGTTTTGTCAGTATATATCATGCCCCTGCAGTCCAACTGCTCGATTCTCTGCATTTAATAATAAATAACGTTGTTTATGCAGCCATTATCACACCTCCCATCATATGACTTGCACAGCCTTGCTACACACTTCCTGCTAAGAGAGATCTAATGTTTAAACTTCCTTTATTACACAGTCTGTTTAATTTACAATGTATTTTCTCCTAATCTGTCAATAGACTTCTAGGCCCAGCAGGAGTCTCCTGTGTATGATTAAGGTTAAATTTACAGAGCAAGTTAACATCTGATTGAAAGCAAGTTAATATCTGATTGAAAATGAAACCATGTTTTTCATGCAGACTGTGAGTCAAAGCCAGGAGAGGTGTTAAACAGAAACAAAAGTGATTTGAAAACCCTAAATGGCAGAGACTTGAGCAGTGAGATTGAATGGGCATGATCTAAACACCAATACAACTTTATTAAAAGACCACTATAGTTCCAGGAAAACATACTCGTTTTCCTGGCACTACAGTGCCCTGAGGGTCCCCCCACCCTCAGGGACCCCCTCCCGCCAGGCTCTGGAGAGAGGAAAGGGGTTAAAACTTACCTTTCTCCAGTGCTGGGCGGGAAGCTCTTCTCCTCCGATCCTCCTCCTCTCCTCCCATGCGGCTGAATGCGCACACGCGGCAAGAGCTGCACGCGCATTCAGCTGGTCTCATAGGAAAGCATTATCAATGCTTTCCTATGGACGCTTGCGTGCTCTCACTGTGATTTTCACAGTGAGAATCACGCAAGCTCCTCTAGCGGCTGTCAGTGAGACAGCCACTAGAGGATTTGAGGGCTGGATTAACCCATTTATAAACATAGCAGTTTCTCTGAAACTGCTATGTTTATAAAAAAAAATGGGTTAACCCTGGCTGGACCTGGCACCCAGACCACTTCATTAAGCTGAAGTGGTCTGGGTGCCTAGAGTGGTCCTTTAAGCTAAGGTTGTTTTGATGCCTATAGTATTCATTTAAAAATGGCTGTGGGTAAACAGGCACTAATCCCTGAGTTATGACCTTAATTACAAACCAGTCTATTAATGCTGCTGTAAGTTTCTCAAAATCAGGAATGTTGAAATACCATATTCAGTTTATAACAGCATTGAGGTCAGAGGTGCAGTCACTTTTAGGAATAAAAGCTTGAGACAAAGAACACATGCAGGGTAGACATTGAAGTAACTAATACATAGAAGCGCCAAGAGGACAAAGGGCAATGCACTGGTCATGGAAATGGGTAAAAAGAGCAAGGGCTTTAGTGGGGTCAGAGACTGGATGATGGAAAGACTGCAAGACCTCTTGCTGTACTGTGGGCAAGTTAGTTTTAGTTGCCCCATCTATGTACAAGCATTACTTGTTTAACCATTTTTAACCAGTGCTTTCTGTCTTGACTCACAGACTTGATTTAGCACTTGAGCTACGTGTTGTTTGTCTAGACAAGAGTTCTCCAAACTCTGGCCCTCCAAATATAGCTGAACTCCAACTCCCATGATTCTTTGAATAAAATAGATAGCGAGAGAATCATGGCAATGATTGTAGTTCAGCAGCATCTGGAGGGCCTGATGTGTCTTAGCTTGTAGCTATCCTCTGCTTTCCCTAGGGTTCCTGGCTGTTCTGCTCAAAACTGGAGACCAGAAGAATAACTTTTAAAGTAAAGGTAAATGTAACCTTTCGTATATGGAATCCTTTCCCATTTAAAATGCATGTGATGTTCATTGTTACCAATTGATTCGCTTCTTCACTTTTATCCCGTACAAAAGTAAGTGAAATGTTAGTTTTAACTGTTGAATAGTTTTAATTGGATTTATTTTTTTAAGTAATTTACACTTCTCGATGTATTCTAGCTGGATTACTACAACTACATACAATTGGTGGAACACTTTGGGCGGATCTGTAGGAGAAATATATCACATAGAGTAATATTGTAAAAGAAAAGAAAACGGTTAAAAATCAAGAGTAAATACTCACAAACATGGAGCCAAATATAATCATAAGGCTCTCATGAATAGCGCAGGAGGACTCTTTTAGGACGTCCTCAATCCTGCTTCTTGATGTATTTGGTACAGGTGATGGATGAAAAACGACGTCTTTGCAAAAGAACAATTCTTTATTGTAAAAACAAGCACCTATATATATGTGGGGTATCTTTGTATGGGTACTGTCTGAAATCAGGTCAGACCCAATCATAAAAGTCCCAAAAAGAAAACAAATTTAAAGTCCAATGTGTCGTATAAAAGTCCAAATGGTACCTTTGGTAACTTCTGTACCAGTGCCGATACGCGTTTCGCCCCTATGGGGGCTTCCTCAGTCGGTGTAATGTTCTGATGGGTCCTCTTCACTTTATATATCTTCTTACTGGCGTTTATTTCCGGGTTTCTTCTTTTGGCTCGTTGCTTCCGGGTTCCGGCGTTGTGCGCACGTGGAACGCAACGTGCGTTCCAACCTGGATTACTACAACTGTTTGCAGGACAGAGGAGATTTTACAAATAATGGCAACATTTTGGAATTATAGATGTGAAATATTAAAACAGAAAAATGACAAAAACATATTTCAGGCATTTTTTGTAGGACTTTTTCCAATTTATTTAGCCTCTTTCCGAAAAACACATTCATTTATATAGTGCATTATTAAATGGAAACAAAAATAAACAGATAATGAAGTTGAACATAAGAAAACAAGGTTGTTAGTAAAACTTCTCAATTTGTAACTTTTCTCCACACAATAATAATAATTATCCCATATCCCATTTTCAGTTGTGCATATGTATTGTATGTGTGGTGCAGTGCAGGGCTACTGATCTCCCCACAAGCCTGTGCAGCTGAAGGTGACTCTGCAGAGCCAATGCTAGAATGGCAACATTGGGCCACTGTTAAAACATATCCACACACAAATTGATCAAAGTACTTGATGTAAAACAGTGCTGTATGTCACAGGGTATTTTGCATTTTGGAACATCTATTCTGCCCTAACATTCACATTGTTTCACTAAATCATTCTATTGTCTCTGCAAGTCTGAATTCAGAAAAGGATAAACGTTTAATTTGAGCTTATAACATCCCCAAAATTGGCAAAGGTATCTACGTTGAGTACTACAGTAGTCAGGGTCTTTGCTCTGTAATACATTAGATTAGGTTGTGAAATAAACTCTGAATATACAGTATTATGTATGAACAAAATATAAAAAAGATACCTTGGTAGAGACTGGTGATAAAATGGTTACATTATTATTATTTTTATTATTATTATTATATTATTTATATATTGCCATCAGATTTCGTAGCGCTGTACAAGGGGTGGACTAACAGACATGTAATTGTAATCAGACAACTGGACGTACAGGAACAGAGAGGTGTGGGGTATAGTGACACAAAGGGTAAAAGTAGGGGTACGAAGTAGGTTGTTAGAAAAGTATTCATTGAGGGCTTAGTAGGTAATTTTTGACAGTTGCGGGAGAGGGGTCATGGGGGGTGAGGGATAAAAACCTGCTAACAGTTTAACATTCTACATATACATATATATTTTAATATAGCACGTATGGCTGTGGCATTTATAGTTCTGAATACCAAATTGTTTCAAAGTATTAACTTTCCAAATATTCAAATCCTTGTCATATAAGATATTTCCTGAATCAGGACAAAATAAATTGACCCATTCTGAGATATTTTAATTCAGCTGCATTAGTTGTGCACCATTATTTTAAGCAAAAATCAATATATTATATTAGTTGATGCACTTAATGAGAAAATATAAAGTTACAGATGAACAAATACAAAATAAGAATTATTTAATTTGTTAATGTGAAGACACTGAGGTGGGGGGAATCAGTCATCTGGGGGTTAAAACAATGAAATTAAACATGTTTCATTACACTTTGTTTATAGCTATAATAATGAACTTCTTTTAATTCAAATATTATAAACATATCGAGCTTTCTATATATCAGGTACATTTTATAAAGAAATTATGTTACACAACTTGATAAGAAAGGGGCCTTAATCATCCTTTGTGAGGATGGAATGTCACACATACCCACAATCCTCAGGGTTTCACATGGTTTTTGATTGCAAATATAAACTGTATTCCATGCCACTATAGGAAGCTTAAAGTCCAAATTGTGATGACACGTGTAGAAAGGATCATTGGTCCTCAGGGGATTTTTAAAAGTGTTAATTACTGATTAAAAGGTAGCTCGCTTCATAACAGCTAGGATTTCTGCTGGGATGCACATTTATGATGACTTTGATAACTCATAATCTGAGTAAGAAATAAACAGACATGCTTGATTTAAGACCCAGAAATTCATGCACGATCACATTAATACCAGACTTTGGTAGATAAGCACGCAGAACAAATAGCTCATTTGTTTTTCAGATGCTTGTTTTCCCACACCTTAATCAACTCACTCGTTGGGTTTTCTATCTATTAAGAAATAATAATAATATTCAAACTAGGTCACAATGATGAGAACTGATAAGCAATATTTTCCAGTAGCCCGGAACATTAATTATTTTTAAATATCGTAACATATTTAACTTTTTTTTTTTTTTTTTTTTTTACAATTCAATTATGCAGGATTGAAATGAGCTTGTCCATCTGCAGAGTCTGCACCGGAGTTGGGTTTGTTTATTGAAACATGGAAATATAGATTTTAAATGAAGATAGCAACCACTTTGACCAAAATACCTTCCGATTTTTTCTTTTGTACCATCATTTATAGGTATGCCGCCTTTGAAAATATTCAATATACTAATATAATATATGGTAGAATGAAGATGTTCGTTGTTGTTTCTGCATTCAGGAAAATCATACTTTCAAAACATTTTAATTTGTAAATTTTATTGGAGGAAGACAAAACCCCCTTAAGTTCTGAAAAGCATTAGCATAACATGCTTGTAACTCAAGCTGTGTCTAATGAGAGGTGCTGTTTCACTGCCGTGGGGGTTAGAACCCAATGAGTGATAGCCATGAACGAGGTCACATACATATTCATCAAATTCGACATGCACATGTAAAGTGCTTTTAATAGGCCATGACAGCAGAAGTTGTGTCAGGCAAATGCCTGCACATGTGCTCATTCCCTCAACTGGCGAATTTAGCCATTGCCACGTTAGTATCCATGGATGAAATATTAGCTTGTTAAGTTAAGACTATCAGTAGCTGCTGAATCCCATTGGCAACAAAAATAATACAGCCTTGTAGCATCTTTATTATACGCATGTCATGAATAGAATTATCAACATTCCCTCTGCAGTTTAAATCCATAAAATACTTTGTTGTTGCATGAAAATGCCAAAACTCTATTTTTTAATATAGACTTTAATTCAAAACACTGTTTGTGTTTCTTAGTCCACAGTAGCATTATATAGCAATACTATCCAAACGTTTGCATTATTTTTTTTTAAACCAATCCCTCCAGTAATCCCAATAAAATCATCCATCTCTGTTGTCTTCAGATTTGTTCTCAATGCATCTTTATTAGAAGTATCTGAATGGATGATGCTCAAGCCAAGGAAGTAAGTGCTTAGCAAATATTTTTGCAGATTTCAGTAAATGTATTTCTTTACTCACAAGCTGCAAATAAAGGTGAATGCTCTGTGTACATATCCAGTGAATAGGGATTTTGCACATATAACATAGTCATCCTACTAATTAACAATGAGATCTCACTAGACATGTGCAATTTGTTTTGTTCTGAATGAAAATTCGGACAAAATTCGGAAATTTGGACATTCGGATGCTTCCGAATGTCCAAAGTGCCAAAGTGCCAAATTTCGGAATGCCGAAGTGCTTCGGATTTCTGAAAAGTGGCAAAACAGGAGAGGGTTGGGGTTAGGGGTTTGGGTAGGGTCAAGGGTAGGGTTAGGGTTAGAGGTTGGGGTAAGGTTATCCCTAACCCTACGCCTAACCCTACCCTTAACCCTACCCTAACCCTATCCCTAACCCTAAATCAACCCTAACCCTACCCTAACTCTACCCCTAACCTAACCCTACCCCTAAACCAACCCTAACTCTACCCCTAACCTAACTCTACCCCTAACCCTACCCTAACTCTATCCCTAACCTAACTCTACCCCTAACCCTACCCTAACTCTACCCCTAACCTAACCCTACCCCTAACCCTACCCTAACCCTACCCTAACCCTACACTTACCCGAAGTGCCGAAGTCCTGAATTTCGCAATGCTGAACCGAACCGAATATTTTTCCCATGCACATCCCTAGATCTCACCTTTTATGCCCTTTCCCTTAATGTTGTATAACCTTAATGACTCCATTTCAATACATGTCAATACAGAGAAAATGAAGCATTGCATTATTTGACTCAATAAACCTGCTTTTAATCATTCACATATGCCCAGTTCTTTTCTCTGTGTTGCCTGTATGGTGAGAGTGGTCACTTTTGGGTTGAAGGCACTATAGAGGTCCCACACAGGAGTGTGTGCCAATTCACAAACACTACTACATGAATGTCATACTCATATAACAAAGTGTGAATTGATGGGAATTCAAAGGGAATTTCTAATTTTTAGACAAAACAACTGAAACTAAAAACATAGATGATGTTCAGAATTTGCCAACTTATCTACTGTTGCTGAAATTCACTTTCATTTACTTAAATTCCTTTCATTTTACATTTCAGAAGATGACCATGAGGATGTTTCTCGTAGATATGTTGAATGTTCCTAGGTTTGTCTACTGTTTCAATATTTTTATTTTTTATTTTTTATTTTTATTTTTAGGGTAATGTTTTTGTTAGTGGTTAAAAGCATTATATCTTAAGAATAGAGATATTTTTCAATAAAATGTACATTTATTCATTCTGAATATTTAGCAACTGTTGAATTTTCCACTTCAAGTTCCAAACTACATACAAAATACATAGAACTTTGGACATATGGTATAGTAAAGCGCAATACTTCCCATTTTTGGTTTTGTATAACATCTTACTCGTACTAAACATAACCAGTTTTGCATTACTGATTACAATCTGCTACCCAACCCTATTCTGAGCCAAATAAATGTTACATTTTGGTGCTCTGCAAAATTTCTGATAAATAATAGATACACCATTAAAGGCTGTGTTCCAAAATCAATTCACAGAGGTAGAAAACTGGATAGCGGATAACAAACTCTTCCTAAACACTGACAAAACCGTTACAATGATCTTTGGAACTGTACCTAAATTTCATGAACTACAAAATCAACAATTGTGTATCAGAACAAATTCCAATAGCACACGGGCAGCAGTCTGCTCTTTTAAATATCTAGGTATGTTGCTAGACCCCAATCTATCCTTTGGCCTTCACATAAGAAAATCTCTTCAAAACTTTACCCAAAACTAGGTGCCCTGTACAGAAACAAATACTGCCTAAGACCTACACAAAACAAGTGCTAATGTCATTGATTTTGGAGATGTAGTGTATGCACCCGCATTGCAAACCCACCTTAATAAACTTAATACATTATATAATTCATTCTGCCACTTTGTACTAGAATGTAATTACTTTACCCACCACTGTGACATGTTAAAAGAACTAACCTGGCTGTCGCTGGAATCCCAACGCACTCTTCATCTTTCCAGCCTTGTGCATAAGAGCAATTCTGGGAAGCTCCCACCCTACCTGAGTAGAATGCTCTCCCCCGGCTGTTTCCACCTCCTATAACCTCCGATTGAGTACTAGCACGATATTTAGATGCCACAATACAAAAATAAAGTGGCTCGATCCACATTTTCCTACAGAGCACCACAATTATGGAATAACCTCAGGGACACAGTCAAATCTTCATTCAATCTAAAATCTTTTACGAGATCCATGGCAAAATACCTCAGCACAGAATGCACCTGTCATGGTTGAATATATTTATCATCTGTTATGTATTAAATTTATATATGTGTGTATATATATATATATATATTGTTTGTATTAAATTTTTTGTAATATTGTATCCTATTGTAACAATGCAATGTTTTGTGGACCCAGGACATACTTGAAAATGAGAGAAATCTCAATTTATCCATTCTGGTAAAATATTTTATAAATAAATAAATAAATATATTGCTGCTTTCCTTCATAAAATAAGAGAATTAGTGGACAAACTTGCTATTACTTCTAATTACAACAGGGGGCATTCTGGTAAAAAAAAAAAAAAAAAAGTTAGATGCAAAATAAACATTCTAAATATGTTTCCATGTGACAGTTGGATGTCCAACCAATTTGTCACCAGCATCTTTTCTGTGATTAGATGAATTGAGAATGAAAGTTTTATTATTGAGCAACTCCACCTTTAGCGAATATTCACATAATCAGATTAGCACGTTTGTGAAATAATAACATAACTTCTTTGAGGCCCTTTATTTCATTTTCATTTAGACCGTTAATTAAATGAAATTCAGAAAACCTCCCCATGAATTATATGCGTCTTATGTCTTCAAAGGATCTGGATGAATTCACGTAAAGATAAAATTGAATAGAAAATATGTGGCTTATATATTGATAACTCTGCAGTAATATATAGCTATCTCCATTAATTAAATATGCATCAGTTACGTTTTATAATACTATAATCTCCATACCACTAATAATTGTAACTGTCTTTACTTGTTTGGTTTAAAGGGACACTCCAGATCGCTAAAGAGTGTGTCCTTTTTTTCATTTTACAAAAAGTGCAGATTTCAATAGAAATTGGCACTTCTATAAATTAATCTTGTTACACCCCCCTGGCTTTCAATCAGACAACAGGTCTGTTACTTCCTGGTTATTTAGATCAATAGAGCTAAAGTTAAGAGGCAGCAATTGCTCAGAGTACCTGCTTTGCAAAGGCTTCTCGTTGAGCTACATTGGAAAGTCTTTGATTGGACACCCACAGGAAGTCTGGGCTATGTAAGAAGGGGGGTTTGCAAAGGCTGCAGACAAGAGATATACTCCTAATGAAAAAATGCATAATTAAATTAATGCATGTTTTAATTGGGGGTATATCTAGTAAATGGTGAGTTTGTATTTTTCTTTTTTTTTTTTTTGGTTTGAGGCCTTTAACCCCTTAAGGACACATGACGTGTGTGACACGTCATGATTCCCTTTTATTCCAGAAGTTTGGTCCTTAAGGGGTTAAGGAGAAGTCCAATTTTGTAATGTTTGCCATGTTATCCGAAAATTACTCCTAATTTGGAGAGAACCTGGGGAAGGCAGAAACTGGAGTCTTCTGGGCCCCTTCTTCACTATACTAGACAGCAGTGGCCCAGGAGAGCCACATGTGTACATATGTATATTGAGATGCTCGCTATATAAATATAGGGCCCATGCCTGCCTGCCCTCCCGGGCGGCCTAGGTCCCTTACAGTCATTTTGTCTGATGGCGTCCCTACCCGTAACATAAAGGGGTAAATACATTCAGTGGTAAAATTCTGTTTTAAATATAGAATAATCTTTATCTTTCATAAAGGAAACAGGTTTTAGCATTATTCAAATTACTTTTGTTATATCTTCACCCCTATAACTTTATTGCTGTTTATCCCTTACAAATTGACATCATTTGTTTTCTCTATAATGTCTTAGAAAATCTGATTTTATATTTGCAATCTTGCCAAAACATTCAAAATTAAATACAATACGTAATATTGTTTTGATCAAGACTCTTCTATCTACTGGCTATATAATAAGCTCTAGTGATGTCATTCGACTAATTAATGCTGGCAAGTTTAGACAGAAAAAATTGAACTGATCATTTGCTGGTTTAATTGTAGTAACGTAATCTAGTTTATATTGGGGGTGTACACCCTTAGGCTTGCATACATCTGCTATAATTATCGTTATAGTAAATTGAAGCTACAGATTGACCCCAGCAAAGATTACTAATTTCAGTATAATTTTTCTTCCAAAACAACTGACAACATTATTTTGTTGGAAAGGTGAATCAAAGTTTAGCAAGTCCCGGGGAAGGTTTACTATCTCCTGCTGTGGTCAGCCCTGTGAACACAGCCTTTCTAAATACTAACATAGGCCACATACAGTGAAAATCCTTTTAAATCAACATTAGCAACACTTCATTAAGATCATATTTGACTTTTGAAGACCAAAGCCCTGCATACAATGTTGCATTGAATGGAATTTATACATTAACAAAGAAAAGATTACGGCATGACAGTCTGAGGTTTTGTGCTTTTAAGACGTGTGTTAATGTTTTTGTGTGATTTTGAACTTTCAAACCTAACTATATCAATCTACGTCTGCGTAAGATCAAACAAACTTGATCTGGGTTCACTTGCTAGTTCTTCAGTTTACATTTCGTTATTTCTTTATTAAGAGATATTTCCTATTTGTATTGTTTTGGTTACTAGTTGTTTTTTTATGGTAAAGGAATAAACATGTAAATTGAAATACATACATTCATGGTGTTTTTAATTATTACTTCAAGCTCAGACGACTCTCTGGAACAAGCAACGCAAGAAGTATTCTGATTTAAAGGACCACAAAAGTCCAATGAAGTGATCTGGATGCAGCGATCCTTTAGTTTAACCCCTTAAGGACCAAACGTCTGGAATAAAATGGAACCGTGACATGTCACACATGTCATGTGTCCTTAAGGGGTTAAACCATGGAATATTTTTTTTAGAAACTGCAATGTTTACATAAAGGGTAAAATCCATCTCTAGTGACTGTCTTTCTCTGCTCTGATTAAGTAAAACTCGGACGTGGATGCTAATAGGAAAGCATTGAATTGAATACTTTCCTACGTGAAGCATTTGGGTGCATGCACAGCATTCACTGCACACTGTCCATCAGTTTCCAATGCACCTCTATGTGTAGCATTGGATTGGCCATCAGCTAGAGAGCCGGATTATATCGTAGGAAGTGGACCAGCTGGGGAGGAGGGGAGTGCGCTGAGGGAGTCTCTGTGTAAAGATACGTAAAGGTAAATAAAAACGTTTTAAACAATGTTCATGGCAAACGGGGAGGGATCTAAAATAAACCTGCAAATAGGACACTAATGTTATTGTTTTGCTTTAATAATCTCGATGGAGATTTTTAAACAAAAATAGCTTATCTCATTATTTGCCATTTCTCAGTACTTGCACACATGCTAATTCAATAAAAAAAAAATTCTGAAAAAAAAAAAAAATAATAAAAAAAATAATTCTGAAAAAATAAATGTAAAAATAAATGAGAGCACACAAAGTAGATTTAAATGGGTGATTGTAGTGTCTTCTGCAAAAGGGAAATTTAAGCCTGTCGAGGCAAACATACCGGTAATAATATCAAGACAGAAAGTTCCAAATTCAATGCATGGGTAACTCTTAAAAAAGAGCCAAAATGTTCTATTGTAACTTACATACTTGAAACAAACATTTATTTACTTTAACACATGATAGCACCAACTAACTTTGTAGCTCTCTGTAGCATAATCACCGAAAGTTCTTCTAAGACTTGCTTTGACATACAGACAAAATATATACTGATAGTGCCTGAACCTGGAGCTTGGAATATATATATACATCGCTACGGAATTTGCTGGCGCTATATAAATAATAAAATAATAATGAATTTAATATATATAGCAGGGGTGGATGGGGGGTGCATCAGGGCAAGTGACATCATATCGCTGCCCCTTCCACACAGCAGCCGGTTCCCAAGTGAAGCATCTTGAGAGAACACTACTCCATATTAATTCTTCTTGACCTCTCTGCTGCCTTTGACACCGTTGATCATAGTCTCCTTCTTCAGACTCTTCAATCGCTCGGTCTCTGTGACTCTGTCCTCTCATTTTCCTCTTATCTCTCTCAATGCTCATTCAGTGTCTCCTTTTCCAAGGATACCTCCTTCCCTCCTCCTGTCTCAGCTGGAGTTCCCCAAGACTTTGTCCTTGGTCCCTTTCTATTTTCTCTTTATACTGCCTCTCTTGGCAAATGTATTGCCTCTTTTGGATTCCACTACCATGTGCACGCTGATGACACCCAAATATATCTCTCCTCCCCAGACCTCTCCCCTGCCGTCCTGCAACGTGTCACTGCTTGCATTTCTTCCATCACTGACTGGATGTCCTTGCGCTTTCTGAAACTCAATCTATCTAAAACTGAACTCCTTGTCTTTTTTTCTCTAATACTGATCCTCCTTTCTCGCTCTCCCTTCAAATCAGTGGTATCCACATAAGTCCATCCTTGCAAGCACACTGTCTTGGTGTCATACTTGACTCTGGCCTCACCTTTGAGCCTCACATCTTGTTTGTTGCCAAATCCTGTAGATTCCAACTCAAAAACATAGTCCGCATCCGCCCCTTTCTTACACAAGATGCTACCAAGGAGCTTGTCCATGCTCTAGTAATTTGTCGCATGGATTATTGTAACCCTCTCCTAATTGGTCTTCCCAACAACCGTATTGCCCCGCTACAGTCTGTAATGAATGCCGCCGCTAGACTGATTTTCCTCTGTAGTCGGTCCTCTCGTACCCCACCCCTCTGTCAGTCCTTACATTGGCTTCCTGTATCCTATAGGAGTCAATTCAAAGTGCTAACCCATACATATAAAGCACTGAACAATTCTAGCCCCTCTTATATCTCTTCACTGATTCATAGGTATGCCCCTCCTCGTTCCCTCCGCTCTGCCGTGACCACCTCCTGTCCGCTACTAGCACCCGTACGGCCAACTCGCGCTTGTCGGACCTCTCGCAGGCAGCTCCCTTCCTATGGAATAGCTTGCCTACTGCCATTAGACTCTCCCCTAGTCTTCAATCATTTAAGAAGTGCCTTAAAACCCATCTCTTTAGGAAAGCTTATGGCCTCCCAGAGTAACCTCTACCTCACATACCTGTCTCTTGCTCTCTCCTATAGGGCAGCTCTTTACTCCCTCCTCCAGCTCTGCTTCACTCCCACCTTATTTGATTGATATTTCCTGTCCTAATGTGTTTTATACCCCACCTCCTATAGACTGTAAGCTCGTTTGAGCAGGGTCCTCTTCAACCTATTGTTCCTGTAGGTTTCCTTGTAATTGTCCTATTTACAGTGACATCCCCCCTCTCATAATATTATAAAGCGCTATGGAATCTGTTGGCGCTATATAAATGGCAATAGTAATAATAATAATAATAATAATAACATAATTGCTCTCGGTACTATATTTTCAGTTTCGCTTCACATTTTACATTTCATTAGAAAAAAAAAGAATAACGGGTCTATTTTTCTTTGTGTTTTGCTTCTGGTCTTATGTTTCAACTGCTAAGCTATAAATCTTTTAAATAGACACCAACAAATATATCACCTAAAGAATAAAAAAGCAAGCAAACAAAACAAAACAAACAAAACTATTCAAATAAAAGTTTAAATTAACTTATTTTTTTCATGATGAGAAATTGTGCTCAGGACGGCATATGAAAACGGCTGTTGTCTGCCTTATATTGTTGAGGGTTATATCATGCACTGGTGATATCAGAAGAGGATGGCAAAAGGTTACATATAATTAGGCTATGGTCCACGTAACAGAAGAGGCTTTCATGTTAGTTCCCTTAGCCTGGGTAAACCACAGTATCTATAAGCCCTTCAGTGCTCAAATGCACATACATTTGAGTTATTTAAGTCACATACAGAGCGGCTCTTTGGATTCCATAAACGTGTTGTACTTACACTTATTCAAAGCATTTGTTTGTAGCAGTGGTTTGTTATACTGCCTACATTAGAAGTGCTCATGTCAAATTAACCACGTTGGACATCTAAAAAAAATAAAAGAGTTTTATGAAATCACAGTATGTAAATTGTAAAGACTCGTTTAGAAATTTATTTTTCTAGATGAACTTAGACAGTCAAATTGTAAACATGCATTTTATGAAATAATAGTATTTCTTCTTCAATAAAATGGGCATGTTGTGCAAATGATTTATAAAGGATTTTGCTTAAAATCAGAAAATCCTAGGATTAAATAGCTCAACTTTGATTCTTCCCCAGTTATTGAATATGAAAAATATGAACCACTATTAGGTATCTCAAGTTAGTTTATGATCTTCAAAATAACTTTGACATACCCATTTTTGAGCACATAAATATGAGCACATATTAAAACGTGTGAGTTAGCCTTTTTGGGTTATAAATTGTTTTAATACTTACCTGATATACTGTACTATTTTTAAATTCTTTATTTTTCATTGTGCATGAAATAACAGTAAACCTGCTCTGCCCCAACGGCAGTCGCAAGTTGTATAGTAACAGACAAAACAGGCATAACAGGCATGGCATTGCATAAGAATAAACGGCACATTTTTTTAAGTTAGTTAAGAGGACGTTATAACTGTGGGTTTGACATAACATAGGAAACATGAGCGTTATTCTAGAGTTTAGTAGCAGATTGTATGAGATTAGCAGCACTAAAACCTGCATGCAGTAATGGTTAAAATCAACAAAAGTATGCATGCTTCATGTTATGAGAAACCAAATGAAAAAGAACATCAGCTCCTAGCTGTTGAGCATGTAGGCTTGTCGGCAGTATGTGTGTAGTGCCGGGGATGTGAAGGGTTAACTCAGCCTATACCCTGCTGGGGCAGCAAGCCTAGTCTCGATTGTCCCGATATCAGGCTTTGTAGACCGCCTGTTGGGAAGGAGTAGGTGAGTCTCTGTGAGGGAGCCGTCTTCTTCACCTGATCCCTGGTAGGCAGCAGGGTCTTGGTGGCAGCTGTGGGAGGTGGTAGGCTGAGGGCAATGTGAGGCCCATCTCTAGCTCCAACAGGGGTCG
This sequence comes from Pelobates fuscus, assembly GCF_036172605.1. Classification (NCBI taxonomy): domain Eukaryota; kingdom Metazoa; phylum Chordata; class Amphibia; order Anura; family Pelobatidae; genus Pelobates; species Pelobates fuscus. Next base: position 384,098,090 of record NC_086318.1, on the reverse strand, counting down.
GCCTCCTCAGAACTTGGGCTTTGCTTCGAGGGTCCCTCCCAGAGCGGAAGCCTCTGAAGGCCTGGGAGTTCCGCCGCCGGCATGTGATCTTCCAGCGAGGTGGTTGGTCCTGTGGGGGTAGGCACCTGGTAGACTTCGGTTTAGGCAGGCGTGTAATAGAGGTAGTTGGCGCTGGGGTGAGGGCTGCACTCAGGGGTTGTCTGTACCTCTCCACTCTCCGATGCCCCCGTACCTCCATTTGTGGCTGATGTGGCGTCGGGACCATTCGCTTCTCTAATTCTGCCCAGAATCGTTGAAAGATCGTCCGCCTCTCCTGGGTAACAGGCCTCTAGTCGTGCTAGGCCGCAAGACCTCTCGGGTAGAACTCCCCCCTAGGACGGTGTAATCTGCCCATGGGGTGTAGCAGGCTATGTTGGGGTTGTTCTGCTGCCGTTTGTAGTCGGTTGCTGAGGATTCCTTGGGGTATTTTGCATTCTATTTGCTCCATAACTCCAGAGCTGCAGAGATATGCGTCCATCCATCTTAGGTGTACGGCCCCGCCCCCGATATACTGTACTATTACCTTTTCCTATCTTTTTTTGTTTTTGAGGTCACCAAAAAAAAACATACATCAGTGGACCTCATACAGTGTATGTATTTGCATGAATTTGCCTTATACACTTTTCCTTTTTGCCGGCGCGATTTCCCTACCTTTCTCTCTCACATATTAAACTTAGGCAGCATACATTGTATATATGTTTTTACTGAATAGAATTCCTCAAATGAAATCTGTAGAAAAATTGATATTCAATAAGAACAGTAACCTCTTACATGCTAAGCGAATCAAGCCCAGTATTTTTATGATGGAATTATATCAATCAAACTGTTAATAGCTTTCCTCCTCACTCCTCGGTAACCCACCCTGCTTCATCTCCTGCAACAACGTCATCCGAAAAACTAACCCTTCACTATGAACTATTCTATTAACCTACTTTTACCCCATACATGGAATACATCCTATACTAACTTTTTGTGTTACCCTAGACGTAACACTACATCTAGAATGGAATGGAGTTTTTGTCTCCATTTTGATACCATGGGTGCCAAGACATGCTATAACTTATTGATAATAGTCTTGCAAATGAATTTGTTATGTATTGTATAACAGTTGAAGGATACTGCACAGAGTTTATTTAAAATTGAAGAATGGGTCACTACGATTATGTCATGAATTTAATATGGGTCCCGTTAAAACAAAGTTAAGAACCATAGGTTAAAGAGGCATTCAGATGGGATTAAACACATTTTTGTTAATGTTCAACAAAAAGAGCATTTTCTGATGACACAGATTCTAAATTTGTTCGTTTTCTGCAAAATTTTAAGCTATACGGTATTTGTAAAGTGCTGGCCAATCAAGAAAGTGACTGATTTATTTTTTCTTAACTTTTTACAGCACTGATAAGAAGCTGTTTATGGTTACAGCAAGGATTTCTGGGAATTGCAGTTACATTGTCAGGGTTATGCTGTAGAAAGCTAGTAGTTGAACTACAACTCCAGGAAAGTCATGATACCAGCAGTACTTTTGAAGAATTGAAACATGGACAGGATGTGTCGGGAAGGATGGGCTTATGGAACAAATGGACAGGACGTGCCTATTTGTAAGGTAAGGGTGAATTGGATTATTAGTTATTAGTATTTAAAAAAAAAAACACTCATCCAGCATAACTAAATGTAAAATAATGCATTACAGTTTATACTCAATCACTGAAAAAAAGTGTGTGCACTCAACCAATTCTCTTGCCTGCATAGATTCGCTCACTGAGCCAGTAACTCCATTAGAGGCTTGAAGATATCTACATGAAAATGCTGCATGACCCAAAAATATTGTGCTGTATATTTTTGGTTCACTGATTCTTGAAAAGTCGGCTTGGAGATCTACTGCCTCTTTAAATCAGAATGGAATTCTTATTTTACTGTTATTTGTAAGTATGAACAAGGCATGGATTCTGACAATAGTGTCCTCCTTATGTGTTTAATGCAAGTAACGATACTCACTGAATGTATATCTGAATTATATATGACTATCAAAATGCATTTAATTACTTATACCTAATCAAACACTAGTAGGCGTTAAATGTGCTTTTGTATTACATTTTTTTATTATTATTTATTAAGTTTTAGTTTTTTAAAATGCATTTAATTTAAAATGACAATATATTTGTTTGTCCAGTTCTGGGAATGTTTTCTTTACCAACACATGCATCATTTACCTACCTAGAGAGCTTTTTTTCGAACCAATGGTATCACATGAAAACAAAACACTTGGAATGAAAGAATGCAACAAACATACAAAATGAAGCCCTGTGCTCAAACTCCCATTACTCCTGGGCGGCAGCAATGACTATAGTACACATAAACCCCAATACATAGAATAAAAACTAAAGAAAAAAGTCACTTGCACAGTATTCCAAATCACGATGAACATTTAAATAACTGGAAGCTTTTAGTATCACTCCAATGACCATTTAAGTGTAAGGTCAACCACCACGTCAAGGCAAAACCTCTGAGGAGAGTTCTACATTAACAATTCACCTCGCTGCTCTCAGCTTAACGGTAAAATCTCTAATGAGACAGAGAGGGGTATTTTTCTAAACTCCTACACACATATTAACCCTTAATATGGAACACATGGGATGGGTGGCAGAGCTGTAACATGGCTGTGTAATACAAAAAACAAATACAAACGTACAAAATTAAGCCCTGCGCTCAAACTCCCACTACTCCTGGGCAGCAGCAATGACTATAGTACACATCAGCCCAAATAGTATCACTCCCATGTCTATTCAAGTGTGGTAGGTGAGTTTACACTTGAATGACCATTGGAGTGATACTATTTTCTTTGACTTGAAAGAATACAACACACCAATATATCTGATAGATATGCCTAATGTTTTATCAGACAGACAGACAAAAAATCTTAGCTATGGTTCTTTTCAAACATTACAGAAATTGCCCCTTTGTAGTACTTGGTTTTTCATTAACATGGTTAATGATTTCCTCCTTGAGTGTTCTGTTTGTAGAACTGCCTTTTTTCTATTGCTATTTACTATATTTTAGAATAGTATAATGTGTTGTTTTATAGTGATATCAGCATTATAATATAACTTTGTAGCATTTATTTTATTATATTTAATGCATCCCTTAATATGCAATACCTCTATGCGTTAATGTTATATATATATTGAAAACAAATGAGCAATGGATATGCAAAATAACATTTGCTATGTTTCTTTTATAAGCTACATAGACAATGCAGCATCTCAATAAACCTTCATGAGTTCCAGTGAGCATCCCTATGAATAAATAAAATATTGAATAGGTTTGTGACAGGACAATAAGTATCAGGTTGGTACCTGATGATCTTCAACACGGCTAAATGTATTTATTAAGGTTAGTAAGATAAGGTTGGGTTACCCCAAGAGATAGGATGACTTGGTTGGCCAGGAAGCTTTCTTAAATAAATCATCTCTTATCCATGATTGCAGAACAACTACTAATTAACCATTGAAATAACTGGCATATTCTGTGTTTTAGCAGAATCATTTTGAAATAAAAAATGTATGCAAATATTTTACCCATAAATAAATATATGTGGTTTGTTTCTATGTTAAGAGTTAGGATTAATTTCACCCGAAATTACATTGTATATAGTAGAAATTTAGTCAATTGCTCAAAACATGAAACTTAACATTTTTTGAAATTGTTAATTTGGTAATAAGATTCATCTTAAGTCCATGAAGCCTCAGTTAAGTCCATAAAGTCTCAGTCACTCTCATTACACTCCAAGAACAAAGCCGAAACGATCATCTGGAGTTGCTGTATCTCTCGTGGAGAGAGAGAAGGCTTGCATTTTGGATCTCGGCCACCCTTTTGGGTGGGATCAGTCTGATATGCGAATGACTGGTTATTTTTGTAATGACAACAGATGAGCTAAAACCAGCATGAGATCTGAGTGTGGAGCCACCAAAGGCCAAAATACTCGAGCTGTTTACCATTCTCAGTACTCTCTTAAACTCGGTTTGTTTTTTTTGTTCCTTTACTCTAGGAATGATTACCAGCCTAATAAGGGACACATTTCTCTGCCAGTAGCTACTAGTCACTCATGCCAGCAAATGTGCTGAAAATGATAGCTCACCCTTCCTTCCAAACACTAGAGGAAGTTGTAATGGGTTCTATCATTCCTACAGTCAGGGAAGGGGAGGAATGAATAAGCTCTACCATTTTACTGTTGGCAGTCAATTTCAGAGATTAGTAAAGCTCACTACATAACTTTTGTTAAATACCTGTATTTAAGAAATATATGATTTATCTTCTAGATTGTAAACTAGTTTGAGCAAGGTCCTCATCAACCTATTATAATATTGTAAAGCACTGCAGAATAAGTTGGCGCTATTTTAATACTAATAATAATAATTGCATTTACTGTATGTGGGCATTGAGCTGGAATGCGATGTATTTATTTAAGCAGGCTACCTGGCCATTTTTATTTAATTATTTTGGTCACATGTACAGTATGTGAAAAAAAGAATGTTTGCTTTTATACTATGATTTCAGACCATGTACAAAATATTGTAAGTGAAAGAACAATGTATACTGCCTAAAGCTTTTCATTCCCCAGACATTACTATAATGGACAAACAAATATATTGAAAATAAACAATTGCGTAAATCTTCATAATTTACATTTTTTTTTAAGATTGTCTTGAAAGCAATCTAAACACAATATTGCCGTTATTGTATGTTTGCATGCTAGCTATGCATCACTTGTTTCAAATAAATGTGATGATAATATTTTATCACAGTCAGCACTGAAAGGGTTAATATGCCTTCTTTAAGCGGAATATCTATGTGAATGTAAATAGCAATACCATGTTCAACTAAAAAAATATTGTGCAATGGTAGGAAAACAAGTTTGTGTTCTATAAGTACTGTTACTACTATTACTAATAATAACTACAACTGCTTCTACTGCTACTTCTATTACTAGTAATAATAGTATTTCGTTAAAAAGAACACACAGTTGTGCATTGTTTTTACTCCCAGAACATTTCTTTTTCTCAACCTCAGATTTGCATAAATGTATTTATTAATAAAAATGATGTGCATGTTTTCGAAACCTGTTTTTTTTTTATTATGAGGCTTGACTAATAAGTTAGCTTAGCAATTATCTTTCCAAAGGAAAAATGTTGACAAGTTAGTATCAGCTGGGAATTCTTTATTCATATTAAAGACAGACCAATACTAATCATGTTGCACTAAAGTAAGAAAATATACTTTTAATGGCACTGATAATACATCATTGAAATTAAAAATATCCAAACATTAATTCTCTGGAGTATGTCCAAGTGGTTCATCGGGAAATAGAATTAGATTCTCATTTTAACTCTCGTCATGATTAGTTTAACTATCACAAAGATATTAGATTAAATAGTAAATATAAGTCACATTTTTTGTTAGATATTTTGAAAATTCACCAGTGAAATTTGATAGACAGAGACAGAGACGTAGACATACACCAACACACTGGAAATACAAAATAATAGTATCCTATATATGCAGGGGAGAGATAGAAGGATTAAGGTGGGTGTTAGATGTAGGCTTCATTTGTGGTGAGACGTGAGAACATTTTCTAGCCCTGATAATTTTCCGATGTAATATCTTTTTTCATAACTTATTTAGACTTTGTGAAAAAAAGCTAATCGCCCACCATGTAGGCTTAACTCAATGGACTCATTTGGTTCTATTTTCGTTTTTAAATCACCTGGTCCTTCTTCTCTGTTTTCTGTTTTGACAATTGTTGACCGGAATCTTGCTTTAAACACATTTGTGTAACTTTAGTGTGGTCACTAAAATCCAAGGGCTCAACCCAGAGAGGATTGTTCTGCTCGGGAGAGATTAAGTGCTACCTCCAGTAGAAATAAAAGTAAGTCAGAAAAAGTATATTGAGATATTTGTCATTAAGTGTTGATTAAAAACACACCTAAACAGAGGTTCTTAAAAGGACGGCATAAGGCTACAAATACATGTATGTATTTATAAAATTCATGGCTAGTTTTGGATGATTGGAACCCTTCCGATAAAAGTTAGAAATAAAATGTTTAAAAAGAAAAACCCACTAAAGGTTTAAGTGATATGCTTTCCTGAAGAAGTGTATTTTTAAAGACTTTTTGAAGGAGTGCAGACTGGGTGAAAGTCTAATGGAGAAGGGAAGGGAATTACACAGAAAAGGTGCAGCCTTGGAGAAGTCTTGGAGGTGAGCATCAGATGTGGGAGTATGAACAGAGGATAGACGTGGGTCTTTGGCAGAACACAGGGGCCTCGACGGGACATACTTGTGTATTAGGGAGAATAGGTAGGTTGGAGAAGCATTATGTAGGGACTTGTAAGCAAGCACCAGAATCTTAAAGTGAGCCCTATATCTAACTGAAAGCCAATGTAGGGACTGACAGGGGGAGGCGTGGGAAGTGCGGGCGGACAGGAAAATGAGCCTGGCCGCTGCATTCATTATAGATTGCAGCGGTGCAATCTGGGAACAAGTAAGGCCACTGAGAATGTGATTGTAGTAGTCAAGGCAAGAAAGAACAATGGCATGGACTAGCACCTTAGCTGTGCCTGGTGTTAAATAGGGGCAGATGCAAGCCATGTTTTTGAGATGCAAGCGGCAGGATTTGGTGATCGACTAGACATAAGGGGTGAAGGAGAGGTCGGAGTCAAAGAGTACACTTAGGCAGCGAGCCTGCAAGGTAAAGGTGATGGTGGCACCATTGACTTGGAGGGAGGGAGACATGGGAGTAGCAACACTTGAGGCAGGAAAGACCAGAAGTTCTGTTTTGGACAGGTTGAGTTAAAAGGAAGTGAGCAGCCATCCAGTTGGAAATCGCGGAGAGGCAGTAAGAAACACGAGTCAAGACGGGCGGAGAAAGATCAGGAGAGGACAGGTAGATTTGTGTGTCTTCTGCATGTAAATGATAATGATAATGAAAGCCAAAGGAGCTGATGAGTTTACCAAGGCAGGCATTATAGATGGAGAACAGTAGGGGACCAAGGACAAAACCTTGGGGAATGCCAACAGAGAGGGGTTGGGGAGAAAAGGCAGAGCCAGAGAAAGAAACACTGAAAAAGCACTTGAGAAATGTAGGAGGAGCACCAGGAAAGAGCTATATCTCATAGACCGAGATTATGGAGAAGGAGAAGAAGCTGTTGATGCCATTGTCAGAGGCAGCAGAATAATCAAGGAGAATTAGGATAGAGTAATGGCCACGAGATTTAGCAGCGATTAAATCGTTGGATACTTTGGTCACAGCTGTTTCAACAGAGTGATGAGTGTGGAATCCAGACTTAAGCGGGTTAAGCAGAGAGTTGGATTCGAAGAAGTCTGTCAATCTCGCATACACAACTTTCTCAATGATTTTGGTGGCAAATGGCAGTAGCGATACAGAGCAGTAGTTGGATGGGGAGTTGGGGTCAAGGTTGGGCTTTTTCAGAATCGGCGTTATGGTTGCATGCTTGAAGGGTGAAGGAAAAGTGCTGAAGGAAAGGGAGAGATTGAATATTTAAGTGAGATGAAGAGCAAGAGAGGGAGACAGAGTGCCGATGAGATATGAGGGAATCGAATCGATGGAACAGGTGGTGGGGCGGGAGGACTGGAGCAGAGCAGAGACCTCTTCCGTTGTAGTAGGTGTGAATGTGCATAGAACAGTGGAGTGAGTGGAGTTGGGTTATGTATTGGAAGATGTATTGGAAGGGGAGGGAGAGCGGTAAGAGATATTTTCCCTGATTGTTGAAACCTTCTCAGTGAAGTGAGTTGCAAAGTTTGAGGCGGACAGGGTGGTAGGAGGAGGGGGAGCAACAGGGCGAAGGAGAGAATTAAAAGTGTGAAATAGGCATTTGGGTTGGCGGGACAGTCTACTTATGATGGTGTTGAAGTAATTTACTTTTGCAGAGGAAAGAGCCAGAGTGTGGTAGCGCTGCATAAAAAAGGAGTAATTGATTAAAGAGGGTAATATGTGGCTGAAATCGTGGTGTTGGAAGGAGGGTTTTGGCTTTTTTTCTATTACACTTAAATAGGAAAGGGTCTGGTGTGCTGGGTGATAGGATGTCTAGAAAGTTGGAGGATATTTTCAACTAGTGATATGGACACAGAAGTCTATAAAATTAAGATAGAAAAGAAAGGAGATGGGAATTAGCTCAGGACAAGTGTGGTGGAGATGAGGAAAGGGTAAGATCAGGCCAGATGTAGTATGTAATAAAAAAAAATGCATGCACTGCAAGGGGCTTTTGGCAACACTAAATGTATGCTTGCTAATGCAAGGAGCCTAGATAACAAAATACTTCAACAATATGACATGGTGAGATGAAACACATGACTGGGCGGTTAACTTTAATGATTACAAATTATTTAGGAAGGATAAAAAATAATAATGGTGGAGGGTTATTATTTGTGTGTCAACCATGAGTTAAAACCAAATATTAAAGGGAAGTAGTTATTCTGGTGTTTGCAGCCTGTACCTGCAGGCTTATTAATGTAAACACTTCCTTTTGAGTGAAAAGGCAGCATTTAACCCCTCAAGGACTGAGCCAAATGTACAAGTTGTGAACAGAACAAAACGTAAACAAAACCTGGCATTTGCGCTATATGTCTGTCCAACGGTAATTCACCTCTTTAATATTAAATGCACCCACACTTATTATATATCATTTTATTCAGGGGAAACAGGGCTTTCATTTAATATCAAATGTTTAGCTATGAAACATAATTTAATATGAAAAAAAATGGGAGAAAATAAGAAATGTTGTTATTTTTTTAGTTCTACATGACATTTTAGCTGTCAATGTCATAATACTGTTTGCTTTTACTGCAATAAAATACACATATTTGTATTCAGCAAAGTCTCACATGTAAAAAAAAGTACCCCCTATGTACAGGTTTTATGGTGTTTTGGGAAGTTACAGGGGCAAATATAGCACGTTACATTTGAAATTGAAATTCGCCAGATTGGTTACGTTGCCTTTGAGACTGTATAGTAGCCCAGGAATTAAATTTACACCCATAATGGCATACCATTTGCAATAGTAGACAACCCAAGGTATTGCAAATGGGGTATGTCCAGTCTTTTTTAGTAGCCATTTGGTCACAAACACTGGCCAGAGTTAGCGTTAGTATTTGTTTTTGTGTGAAAAATGCAAAAAACGCCAATTTTGGCCAGTGTTTGTGACTAAGTGGCTACTAAAAAAGACTGGACATACCACATTTGCAATACCTTGGGTTGTCTACTATTGCAAATGGTATGCCATTATAGGGGTAATTTTCATTCTTGGGCTACCATAGGGTCACAAAGGCAACGTAAGCAATCTGGCGAATTTTAATGTGAAAAAAATGTGAAAAATGTGAAAAAAACACAAGCCTTATATTTGACGCTGTAACTTTTGAAAACACCATAAAACCTGTACATGAGGTGTACTGTTGTACTCGGGAGACTTCGCTGAACACAAATATTTGTGTTTCAAAACAGTAAAAAGTATTGCAGCAATAATATCGTCCGTGTAAATGCAGTTTGTGCGTGAAAAATGCAAAAAACATCACTTTTACTGGCGATATCATCGTTGTAATACATTTTACTGTTTTGAAACACTAATATTTGTGTTCAGCGAAGTCTCCCGAGTAAAACAGTACCCCCCATGTACAGGTTTTATGGTGTCTTGGAAAGTTATAGGGTTAAATATAGTGCTAGCAAATTAAATTCCTTATACTTTCGGCATGGGTTGTCAGGCAGGTCCCGCTAATTGTAATTAATTAGGATACCTAATTATGTAAAAATATTACATAAATATATGTGTAGAATTAATATATGTATATATATACATATGTGTATATATACGTATATATATAAAAAAATATATATTTTTATTTATATATAGGTATATATATATAGTGATATATACGTATATATTTATGTATATATATATATATATATATATATATATATTATTTCGTTCTACGTGTATTTTGATATCAATATATATATATATATATTAATATCACAATACAGTTAGAAAAAAATAAAACACATCTATATATTTTTTAATTATTTTTTTTTAATTATTTTTTTAATTTAATTTTTTTACGTATTTACATTTTTTTATATTATATATAAATATATATATAACAATAATTATATATATATTTAATCAGTATCAGTCTACGTGTAATTTGAAATAAATATATATATATATATATCATATACAGTGTATGTGTGTGTGTATGTATATATATATATATATGATCTAAGTATATATATATATTTTTTTTACACTTATTTAATTACATTTTATTTAATTTTCTGCCAGCAGGGGGACTAACTGTCATTACAGTTAGTCCCCCTGCTGGCAATGCCTGAGCCAGCTAACCCGGCCATGTGATTGTGAGGTCCTTGCAAGGACCTCACTCTCACATGGCTGGGGGGGCTGCTGGAGGGCAGACGTGCCGAGGAGGGCTTACTGGGAGTCCCCCCAACCGCGATCGCCGGCGACCGGGTAAGTAAAAAAAAAAAGGGAGGGCGTCCAATTACGCCCGGCAGCGTTTAGAGCCGCTTAAAAAAGTACGTAATTGTACGCCCTCCGGTCTTAAGGGGTTAAATTATAGCCTAGGAACAGCTGAGATGGCTGATAGAGGTGCTACCTGGGTCAGTGCTGCACTGACGTTCAGCTTTTCCACGCTCTGCAAACATTTGCAAATTATGCAAAGATGCTTTGCTGACAATGTCAGAAAGTTTCTTACAAATAGTCACAAGAAGGATATTTTATAATTTTTGCCACACTTGTATATGAGAAAAAAAAAATACAATTTCTATTTTAGACCCTTGCAAGGTAAGGGGTCTGCATAATCCTAATAGCTTTGAACTTCACAATAGTTTTATAAATTTGAAAATTAATGCATTTTAAATTAAAATTATATAAATGCATTTTTTTTTTTTTCATGAACACCACTATAAATATAAAATCACTGCTTTATGTGATACCTACCTACAGGGGGTTCTGTGGCTTTAAGCAGAAATGGTTGCCATATTCTTGAACACAAATCTCTTTCACGTGCTGATGGACAGTACATGAAAAGTCCTTATTGGCAAGATAGATGTTTAATATGCTGCTAGAGGGAAATCAATACCTTAATCAAGGAGGAATCCCAAAGGAACTTTCTTGATTAATTAATGGTTTACCTTCTGCTGCAATTTAAATGTCTTATCTTAAAATATAGCCTGTTTGTTCAGCATAAAGAGTATCCGTATAGAAAAATATGGTGGACCTGATAGGGGATAATGGAAAATATATACCAATTGCAAGGTTTAATTTTTACATATACAGATGGCGCACACAAATATCAAAACTTTTTATTTTTCATTACATTATCACACTCCATTTATCACGCTACTTATATTTTCTCTAATTTTATTACCCAAGGAAAAATTAAAATCATCTATATAATTTCTGCTATATTAGGTGTAATATGTCTACAAGGTAGCTTTTCAGAGCATCACAGTTTTTTTTTATTATTTTTGTTTAACAAAAGCACTGGCCCAATAAATTCCTTTTATAAAACTAATAAAAGATTTAGGATTTTTTTTTTTTTTTTGTTACATTACCAATTAATTATAAGACTGATTAATTGAGTTTGGGAAAGACAAGAGCCTTGTGAGTAAAATCATCAAGCATCTGCATGAGAACGGGACAACCCACTGTAGTTAGATGCAAACTAATTATCATTACTAATTAACTGGTGTTTTTGTGGACCTTGGGAGGGAGAGAGATGGGGATTAGCAAGCCATAACTTGTCAAGCCGTGTTAATATCTAACAATCGGTTCATTTGGGGATGGCAAAGCTTTGTGGTAATGAGAGTCACATGTTTGTGGCTTTGCTTGTGTTTTGCAAAACCAGATATTTTTCTACCTTTCAATTAAAATATCATAAAAACAACAGCTTCGAGGCAGACGGTAATCGTTTAATGTGTGTGCTTAGTTTTAGCATTGCAGGGTTTGTTTCCAGATCCTAAATAATTTCTTATTATGTTATAAACATTATAAACATTAAATAAAAAAGTAGAGAAACCCTTAACCCCTTAAGAACCAAACTTCTGGAATAAAAGGGAATCATGACATGTCACACATGTCATGTGTCCTTAAGGGGTTAAATTGACACTCCAGGTACCCAGACCACTTCAGCTCATTGAAGTGGTCTGGGTGCTGTGCCCCTATTGCACTTAGTGCTGCAATGTAAAACATTGCAGTTCCAGAGAACTGCAATGTTTACATTGCAGCTCTAAGTCTGCTCTATGTGGCTGCCTATCAGACAGCCACTAGAGGGCTTCCGGAATCCAAACCGACCTTTGGTCGGTTATCTGACACTGGACGTCCTCACAGACCTCCAGCGTCAAATGGGAAAAAAAATAAAAATAATATTTTTTTTCCCATAGGAAAAAATAATTCTTTCCTATGGGGAGGTCTAATGCACGAGAGCGTGGGCGGAGTCTGACCCAGCGCCAAGGGACATCAGCGCTGGATTCAGGTAAGTAGCTGAAGGGGTTGCAGTGTCAGGAAAATGGGTTTGTTTTCCTGGCACTGGAGAGTCCCTTTAAGACTACACATAAACTGTGTTCTCCTGAAATGCAGCCACTTCTCACTCTCTCACCTATGTTCCTTCTAAGATTCAAAAACCAAAAAAGAGGCTTGCAAGATATGATAGTATTATGACAGAGTTATTATGTATGTCTGAATCTAATTGAGCCCAGAGAGCAAAAATAATCCAGAACATTTAGAAATCAATTTAAGGAAAAAATCCAGATACTCCTCCTTTACATAAAATGAATCAACACAGTAAAGGAGGAGACTATATTTAAAAGAAGAAAAACTACCACAACAAGTCTTAAATTAGAGGGACAAAGGTTTACAAATAATATCAGGAAGTATTACTTTACTGAGAGGGTAGTGGATACATAGAAAAGCCTTCCAGCTGAAGTGGTAGAGGTTAACACAGTAAAGGAGTTTAAGCATGCGTGGGATAGGCATAAGGCTATCCTAACTACAAGATAAGGCCAGGGACTAGTGAAAGTATTTAGAAAACTGGGCAGACTAGATGGGCCGAATGGTTCTTATCTGCCGTCACATTCTATGTTTCTATGTTTCTATGTTTCTATCATTCACAACTAAACTTGGAGATTCATTTTGGTCCAAACTACAATTCATCCAAAATTTGACCTGATAAGATGATTGGTTGCATTCCTGAACTCTAGATCAAAATATAGCCAAATCACTGAAATGTTCAATGGACAAGCTTGTTCATTTTGGTTTGTGATTCTGAACCAACAAGATAATTGATGATTAAGGGACAGTCACTGAATGTTGAGTTTATGCACAGATCAAGTGTGAAGTGACCAAAAGAGGGGGAAAAATGAGAAGCAGTACAAATAAATCTATTTTTATATATTATATATTTACTTTTTCCCTTTATTGACTTCTTTTTATCACTTGACCTGTGAATCAAATGTTGGGAAAATGCTTCTATCAGGGCACTGCAAAACATACTATTTATATTCTGCATATATTTTGCAGTGCACTGTTTGGCCCATTTCCACACACTCTTGGTTCCTCTGATTAATTTCCTAAATACCGTATATACTCGAGTATAAGCCGACCCGAATATAAGCCGAGGCCCCTAATTTTACCCCAAAAAACTGGGAAAACGTATTGACTCGAGTATAAGACTAGGGTGGGAAATGCAGCTACTGGTAAATTTCTAAATAAAATTAGATCCTAAAAAAATTATATTAATTTAATATTTATTTACAGTGTGTGCATATAACGAATGCAGTGTGTGTGTATAATGAATGCAGTGTGTGTGTATAATGAGTGCAGTGTGTGTGTATGAATGCAGTGTGTGTGAATGAATGCAGTGTGTGTGTATGAGTGCAGTGTGTGTGTATGAGCACAGTGTGTGTGTGTATGAGTGCAGTGTGTGTGTGCATGAGTGCAGTGTGTGTGTGTATGAGTGCAGTGTGTGTATGAGTGCAGAGTGTGCATGAATGCAGTGTGTGTGTATGAGTGCAGTGTGTGTATGAGTGCATTGTGTGTATGAGTGCAGTGTGTGTGTATAAGTGCAGTGTGTGTATGAATGCAGTGTGTGTTTGTATGAGTGCAGTGTGTGTATGAGTGCAGTGTGTGTGTGTGTGTATGAGTGCAGTGTGTGTGTATGAGTGCAGTGTGTGTATGAGTGCAGTGTGTGTATGAATGCAGTGTGTGTGTATGAGTGCAGTGTATGTATGAGTGCAGTGTGTGTGTATGAGTGCAGTGTGTATATGAATGCAGTGTGTGTATGAATGCAGTGTGTGTATGAGTGCAGTGTGTATATGAATGCAGTGTGTGTATGAATGCAGTGGGTGTATGAGTGCAGTGTGTGTGTATGAGTGCAGTGTGTGAGTGCAGTGTGTGTATGAGCGCAGTGTGTGTATATGAGTGCAGTGTGTGTGTATGTATGAGTGCAGTGTGTGTATGAGTGCAGTGTGTGTGTATGAGTGCAGTGTGTGTGTATGAATGCAGTGTGTGTGTATGAGTGCAGTGTGTGTGTATGAGTGCAGTGTGTGTGTATGAGCACAGTGTGTGTGTATGAGTGCAGTGTGTGTGTGCATGAGTGCAGTGTGTGTGTGTATGAGTGCAGTGTGTGTATGAGTGCAGAGTGTGTATGAATGCAGTGTGTGTGTATGAGTGCAGTGTGTGTGTATGAGTGCATTGTGTGTATGAGTGCAGTGTGTGTATAAGTGCAGTGTGTGTATGAATGCAGTGTGTGTTTGTATGAGTGCAGTGTGTGTGTGTATGAGTGCAGTGTGTGTGTGTATGAGTGCAGTGTGTGTGTATGAGTGCAGTGTGTGTATGAGTGCAGTGTGTGTATGAATGCAGTGTGTGTGTGTATGAGTGCAGTGTATGTATGAGTGCAGTGTGTGTGTATGAGTGCAGTGTGTATATGAATGCAGTGTGTGTATGAATGCAGTGTGTGTATGAGTGCAGTGTGTATATGAATGCAGTGTGTGTATGAATGCAGTGGGTTTATGAGTGCAGTGTGTGTGTATGAGTGCAGTGTGTGAGTGCAGTGTGTGTATGAGTGAAGTGTGTGTGTATGTATGAGTGCAGTGTGTGTATGAGTGCAGTGTGTGTGTATGAGTGCAGTGTGTGTGTATGAATGCAGTGTGTGTGTATGAGTGCAGTGTGTGTGTATGAGTGCAGTGTGTGTGTATGAATGCAGTGTGTGTATGAGTGCAGTGTGTGTGTATGAATGCAGTGTGTGTGTATATGAATGCAGTTGCAGTGTAAGTGTGTATGAATGCAGTGTGAGTGTGTGTGATGCAGTGTGTGTGTGTGTGTGTGTGTGTGTGTGGGCATTTTTATTATTTTTTTTAAATTATTTTACTAATTTTTTTTCTTCTTCTTATTATTATTATTATTAATAAAATATTTTATTTTAATTTTATTTATATTTAAATGTTTATTTATTTTTTTCGTCCCCCCTCCCTGCTTGATACATGGCAGGGAGGGGGGCTCTCACTTCCTGGTGGTCCGGTGGCATTGGCAGTTCAGTGGGGGGAGGGGGGCTGGCAGGAAGCACTTACCTCTCCTGTAGATCCTGTCAGCTCCCTTCTCCTCCGCGCTGGTCCGTGCAGCTCCCTCTGTCAGCTCACAGTGTAAGTCTCGCGAGAGCCGCCCTATGAACCCGCGGCTCTCGCAAGACTTACATTGGGAGCTGACAGAGGTGCTGAATGGACCGGCGCGGAGGAGAAGGGAGCTGACAGGAGCTGCAGGAGAGGTAAGCGCTCGCTGCCAGCCCTCAGTCTGTATTATGGCAATGTAAATTGCCATAATACAGACATTGACTCGAGTATAAGCCGAGTTGGGGTTTTTCAGCACAAAAAATGTGCTGAAAAACTCGGCTTATACTCGAGTGTATACGGTAAGTTTGTTAGTACTGAAATCCTGCTGTGCCAAACCAACAAATTTGACTGCCCTGAAAATCTTTTATTTTTTAAAAAAATGGATCAGCCGAACTTTCTTGCCATGCACATCTATTTACAAGCATCTTTGATCTCCAAATGTAAAAAAAAAATACATTTGTGCCCTGCTTTGATGGAGGGTAACTCGTCGAAGACCCCAGCATCTAATCTGCTGACCTCCCCTGCACCACTTCCACTTTACTAAAGCCTACACCTGGGATGTATGGCTAGGATGGTACTGTGTCCATGCTCATTCTCTATCCTAGTGACTGGAAAGCAAAGATCGTGGGGGGCCACATTCCTTAGAAGAACCCTGGGATCTTAGAGGGCCTGAATATGGAACCCATGGGAATCAGCTAACCGCCTAAAATGGTCTGGAACAGTTCCACGCTGTCCTAGACGTCAAGAGTATTTGAAACATGTCATGTTGGCCACCAGCCGAAACTTTTCTTTTTTTCTTACTTTACTTGCAGATTCACTTTGAGGTATGTGTATAAACAGCCTGTGGAGTTCACATGCATACATGATAAGCTAACAAGTGCCGCTCATATTAGCCATTGCTCATTGCTTTAGCTAATCTTCTTTTATTCACTGGGAAAGGGCATATTTCTATA
The DNA here is from genome assembly GCF_036172605.1 of Pelobates fuscus. Taxonomy (NCBI): domain Eukaryota; kingdom Metazoa; phylum Chordata; class Amphibia; order Anura; family Pelobatidae; genus Pelobates; species Pelobates fuscus. The sequence continues at coordinate 384,081,409 of NC_086318.1, read as the reverse complement.
CAGTTATAAGACACATTTACACTGTATTATGCTTGATTATGACTATTACAAAACTAGTCTCTCCATTATTATAAGTATTACAATTATAGAATGAGGTATGACTATTCTGTACACATACTTGTTACTCGCTAATCTTTATTTCCAAGTTTTATATTGTCTCAAATGTTATCATGCAAATACCTCAATAAAATATTTTTGTGAATACTTGCCTCTCTGGGTACTACTGACCACTTAAAATATAGAATTAAATGATGGAAAAACACAAGTGACTGATTTCAATCTAGTCTGAATTTTCTGGTGGTCAGTTGCAAATTAAATCTAATTAGGTGTAAAAGAAGCTATCATAAATAAAAAAACAGGAGCACCTGCCAACAAATAAATATAAAGTATGTTTTAGCCAATACATACAAAATATGTAATGTGCACCTTTTTTAAATCTAGACTTTGGAAATAAATCATTAGCTACATGAAGGCATCCAACACACCCCAATAATTAAAATAAATTAAAAAACAAATGGATGCCAACAATCGTGAGAAAGTTAATAAAATTGTTGCTGCACAATTAGTAGCCCTCACACCAACGCACATCCCTCCTGCTTAATAGGGGTCTCCCCAGTTTATTTTACTTTATTAAAGCAGCTCTGTCACCTTCTTTGCATACACCCTAGACGGTGACAGTTGTGCTTGCATGTCAGCAGCTGTGGGGTGCAGCGGAAGATAGTTTTTACTTAGGTGAACCTGTCCCTCACAGCTGCTGCCATCTTCTTCCACATGGTCCTCGTGGAAGGAGCCATCAGCTTTGAACTCTCACACATGTGCAAGAGTACGACACTGATGTCTATGGAGAATCCCTCAAGACCACATTCTAGTATTAACGTTAGTATGTCGGTAAGATTAGCAAGCAATTGTCTTAAATCTATTTTTAATTCTAAATGATTTTTTTTTTTAAGTTTTTAGCCAAACTGTACTTTAAATGGACACTATAAGCACCAAAACAACTTTAGCTCAATGGTGTGGTTTGGTGTGTTGCTCATGTCCCTGCAGTCTAACGGCTTAATTCTCTGTTATATAGGACTCCAACAAACAACCTCCAGCTATTGAAATCTGCATAGAGATTTGGGATAAAGCGCAGGTAATTCTTTTTAGTTTCTATTCTGTGTATTTAGACTGATGAATAATAAAGCCATTATTGCTGTCCAAAAGTAGTGGGAGTTTATTCACAGGACTTAGTTTTGTGTGTTTGGGCCTACACAGTCTGTCTACACATTTACTGTAAAAAGAGCTAATGTTTAAACTTTCTATCTTTCACTTTTTTTTTTTACACACACATAGTCAGAGACATAGTTACAGAGATACATACACTCACAGATATATACACTTAATCACAGACACACACACATAATCACAGACATGCACACAATTACACACATAATCACAGACTTAATCACAGACACACAAAATTACAGACATGTACATAATCACATACACACACACATAATCAACGATATACACACACAATCACAGACCTACACACAAATTACAGACATACACAAATACATAATCACAGATATACACACGCAATCATAGACACATTCATATACACACACACCCACACCTCCCTACCTTTCTCTTGGAAGTCTTGAATGGATATTCTCCCTAGTGGCCAGTGTTTGCCGATAGGATCAGTGTGCTCTCTCTGTTCAGATGCAATGTACATCCTATATAGATGCCGATGACGAGATGACGTCATATCCCGGCTGTCAGCACACTACAGTGTGCACAAGAGAGGTGTGCAGAGAGAGCACTGTATGTACATAGCTCCCTCTCTGCCTGTATTACCCCTCACGCCAAATTGACACTGTTATATATGGGAAGAACTAAGCACCTGCTATGTGGGTAGGCAGGTGCCTACTATGCCAATCACACAAAGCCTGCACAGTTAATCATGCCTACCCCCAGCACTGGTGCTTTAGATGGGGGAGGCACATGAGAAGTAAATGAATACTCAAGGAGGAAAATTGCCCCTCTTATCCCCTATAGCAATGGCATTGCTAACCTTAACACTAAATTCTTTAATTTGGGGACATCTAAAATGAGCACACATACACAGCACTATTAAATGTTCCATTGCCAAAGACTGCAAGGGTTTGGTTGCCCATAAACTGAATCCAGTTAATAAATATTGCATGCTATTAGGTGTATCCTACATATGAGGTGTGAATGGTTACCAGTGTTTAAATGGCTCAATTAATAAATATATCTTAACTACCTCTTATTTATTTGAAAGCCATACCTTATACACAGTGATTCAGGGTATTTTCATGAATGTTTCTCCATTTTTAATATGAGATTTGAAAGGTGCACTGCATTGCTTTACTTTGTGTAATATGTTAATACACCTTTTAATATGTCCCAAGAGATGTTAAAAATGAAGGCATTAAGGCCATCCTGCATTCATTGCTTTGTTTACATTTTGATCTGCTTTACAGATTTAATATCATCTTTTATGGAAATTGAATGTGTTAAAATTGCATCCCTGAGGCTGCTGAAGCTAATATGTACCCAATGGGACCTAAGAGAGTTGAAAACCTTGTTCATCTCTAATTTAATAAGGTGTGATCCTTGTTCCAGGTTTTTTTAAGTAGTGTTTTTTAAGTAGTTCATTATCTCTAGTACCAATTTTTCAGCAGGTACATTAAAGATTTTCTTTTTTTGTCTTTTTTCATGAAATACTCGTATTGACCGCATTTCATTACTTTGTGGAATATGAATTTTTGTTACTGTAATATTTGTAATAAATATATGGTTTTTGGACTACCTGCTGGTGTCTGGTTCCTCTATGACCCTTCTGGATCATTTTGATACTGTTTCTATAGAGCCTGTCCACGTCTCTGGGCCACATGATGGGTTCTTATTATTACTACATTTGCCACACTGTGAATTATGTGCTACACTATGAGATTTCTATGTTTGTTTATTTTTTAGTTTTACTTACCTTCATCATCATTGAGGAGAGTATAGTTTTTTGTACCTATGTTATTTGTTATCCTGTGGGGTATACTCATTTAAAATGTGCAGACTTTACACATTTTGAATTTTTGGTTGTGAGACGCATTATATACTTTAGCTCAGCATGTACACTTTATTGTTAAAGTGTCAGATGCGTTCGCCGATTCCCCTCCCCCCCCCCAAGAAAGTTACTTTCTATGTGTTACAACCTCCTTAACAGAGGTGATAAGAAAGTGCTGGATAAATTTAGCCTAGCATTTCAGGCAGACTTTGACTAATCCTCTGACATACCACAATTGTCGGAAGCACTTACTGCAAATATTTTACAGATGGTATATAGTGCCGGCTAGACTGGCCAAAATCTTTCCAGGTACAAGGGACACATGCTGTCGGCCTTAATGCAACATATCTCTACCAACCTAGACTATGAGCATATGGCCAGATGACAACATGGCACAAACACACTCTTTGGGAGAGCCACGGAGGCATGGGATACCTAGATACACACAATAGAACAATTAACAGACCCACTATGCCCCTGAACGGTCTCACCATACGGCCAAGTGACCGACCGACTCCTACCAGGGCAAACCATTCTACCAACTTATTCAAACCCGCCCCATCAGATGTCACTGGTAAACAAAGGGTAGGTGATTTATTGGGGATGATCTAGGGAATCATGCACCTTCACACAACTACGTAAAATAGTAGACAAATGCCGATTAACAGTGTACAAATTCTGAGGATCCCTGTGCATACTAAAATTCTCTTTCTATAAATGACCGGTAGGGCACACCTGCTCTTTATGCATCCTTCACCCTGTCACCGCCACCCCCAATTTATCCCCCCTAACTGACAATTGGATTGTATACAGTTGGTGACAAGGTACGATTGAGTTCTCTAGACTGTACGGCTCCAAGCCCATGCACATGAGTAATTCACCTAGGATCCATTAACAAGGTTTTCATCCTAGCTCTTTTCTACTATAGGCAATTCATAAAAGAACATAGAAGATAGGCTAGTTCACCAAGAAGAGTTGTAAACCCCGTGGATCACTATGCTGTATACATAACGCAAGTCTCATTACCGATTGGAAAAGATGTAAAGCTGTAAATGTGTTCTTAAACTATATGTTCGGCTAACCTATACTGTATTGGGGTATAGAAAGATAATTCACACGGTTAAAGGTTAATGCCTGCGAGAGAACTAATCTCAGAACAAATGTGTAATGTATTGTCACACTTGGTGGGCCTTTAAGCCCTAGTATTGTTATGTTTCCCTTTTTCTTTTCTGTATATAAAACGAAAAAACGCAATACAAATTGTCAAAGTGAAAAAAAAAATTGTCAGATGTGCCTGAGCCCTTATTTCGCTTTTTGCCATTAAAAAATATATATTATAAAATAGAGTACCAACTATTTTGTCTGATGGTCAAGTCTGAACTTCACAAAACGTGCTAAAAGTTAGAGCTTACACAGTATAATGACTGTGGAACTTTGACTATGACACTAATAAAAATATCATAGATGAAAATTATACCTGGACATACTGAAATTTAAAGACCTTGACGTAACTAAGTAAGTATGGAACAGAGGGCATCCACTAAATATGCTGTACGGATGCTGTCAGTTTTTTACCCAAATTCTAACATACCTGACTAAACTTAAAAGTATTTTTGCTAAATAAATGTGTAGCTTTGGAGTCGCTGTAGAAGTTATATATAATATTGCATAACTTAGACGTTTAAAAGCAATCCCAAAAGAGAACTAAAATTAGTCATTTAATCACTTTTACATCGAGCAACAGCATTGAAAACAAGCACAATTTTGATAGCTCATTTGACATAAAAAAAATGATGTCATAATTAATGATCACACTAAAATGACTGAGATTATACCATTACACAAATGTTTTCTTAATTGATGATGTTAAACCTAATATGAAAAAAGTGTCAAGTGTCATCCTTGCAATATAAACTGGCAGTTATGATAATAGAAGATCCATTATCCGTAGCAGGACAGCCTTATATCAGTTAGATTCACATCGCTGTGGTTTTAAAGGGTTCATTTTTTTTTTTGCAAACTGTGAACCTATTACTAATTAACAAGACAAAATCTCTTCAGGTGCAATTTAAAGAATAATATTCTAGCCCTGGAATGCAATATTCATCTGCCCTTTCAAGTACAATTACTTAAAACACTCAGCTACACTGCAACTGTTTTTGTCGAGATAAAATCTGGGTATGTTCACACCTATCCAAACGCATTACCTCATTTGCATGGTTATTGCAGTCATTTTTTTTCTACCACTTTCCTGGGAGATGATATATCTGGCAGCTTTTACACGATGAGATAAGAAGGTAAACTTAGGTAAGTGAATAATTAGGAAGTCTTATTATGCCAGGCGACACCACTAGTTATGTGCTAGGAATCCAGTTTGTACAGGTTCACTAAGAATGAATGTAAATATAGCTTAACACAAAAAGTATATTTTTGTTTTAGATTCATGAAGAGTCATACATATTTTTTTTTAAGTGGTTGTTAAGATGTGATTGTAGGTCTACAATCATCAGTGTTGTTGTTTTAGGGTTCATTATACCAATCAGTATCCTAACAAAGAGTGTAACACAGAAACATAAAGATATCAATCTCAAGAAGGGCTACAAAGAAGGCTAAGTGAGGAGACAGCATGACTTGCTGCTCCCACCACGAGGTCTTCCTGAAAGTATCATTTTAGTTCTTTATTTACAGACCAATGACCAGTGGCTGGTGATATGGTATCGGTCAACTAGTATTGCCTATAATTGATCATTTTAAAAAAAATCAAACACTGAGACCAGGTAAAAAAAAATATATATAGAAATATATTTATTTATTTTTTTATTTTTTATCTAGTCCCCGTTCACGACTCAAAACCTGAGTCTTAGAGAGAGTGTTAGGTGGTACCATATCAGAATAATCACATTCACAAAGGCAGTGCAGATCTGAAAGGCCAGCAAACTCACTCTGCATTAGAGATACCGTAACCCCAGATGAATGTTTTGGCCCCCTTTAGGCTCCAGTGAGTTGCCCTTTTCGCACTATATATAAGGCATCTCTGCTTATCTAGATTATTAAACTCTTTTCTTCTGCATTGTGACTAAGAAGAATGGGAGCAGGTCCTCACCTAAGGTACATGGATCTCTGGACCCCCATAGGTTTATACATTTAACTATAATCCCACAGATCAGCCTAGGACTCTTAACCCCTACATTATTATTAACTTCACTCAATTGAATAAAGTGTGAGGCAGTAGGATGAACCATAGGAGTGCTCCTCATGATTGATACAGGATCTCATGGCTCACATTAGTTTTATTTTAGGTAATTTTAACTTTTTGCTTTCCAACAGAAAACTTATCTCAACTCATACAGTAAAATATAATTTTAATTGTATTCCTTATATTTAGTTCTCAGTTTGTACTTTAATTTAAAGTCTGTCCCTCCACAGCAAATGAGCATTAAACCTAAGTATAACATGCACGTTAAGCATCAATAGAACTACCTGTAATGTTGTAAATGCTTCACGATTGTATGTAATGTTTAGTCCTGTCTATCAGAAATATATAGAGCAATCAGATGTGCCCAAAATAACATACTCCTATATTTTATCTCAGGTATTAAAGAGACACTATAGTCACCTGAACAACTTTAGCTTAATGAAGCAGTTTTGGTGTATAGAAAATTCCCCTGCAGCCTCACTGCTCAATCCTCTGCCATTTAGGAGTTAAATCCATTTGTTTATGAACCCTAGTCACACCTCCCTGCATGTGACTTGCACAGCCTTCCATAAACACTTCCTGTAAAGAGAGCCCTATTTAGGCTTTCTTTATTGCAAGTTCTGTTTAATTAAGATTTTCTTATCCCCTGCTATGTTAATAGCTTGCTAGACTCTGCAAGAGCCTCCTGTATGTGATTAAAGTTCAATTTAGAGATTGAGATACAATTATTTAAGGTAAATTACATCTGTTTGAAAGTGAAACCAATTTTTTTTTCATGCAGGCTCTGTCAATCATAGCCAGGGGAGGTGTGGCTAGGGCTGCATAAACAGAAACAAAGTGATTTAACTCCTAAATGACAGTGAATTGAGCAGTGAAATTGCAGGGGAATGATCTATACACTAAAACTGCTTTATTTAGCTAAAGTAATTTAGGTGACTATAGTGTTCCTTTAATTGTGTTGGTCAGCATGCTTTAGGTTTAAAATGGGAGTAATTCAGTGTCTGTTGCCCAAAATTATATTTTTAAAGTTACTGCAGTAATCTGTTATTGCTCATCTGTATCACTGGATTTGAACGCTAACACCAAACTTCTAACTTATTGTAGTTAGCTGTTACAAAAATACTACTACTAATAATAATAATAATTTAAAATATATATATATAGTTTTCAATGAGCCCAATGAGTTTGATATATTAATTATTATTGCATTCATTTTACTTTAAAATACAATTCTTTAATTTAAGAATCCATCTTTCAATATGTCCTGATCAGTCCAGTTTTCAGTGTCTAATCCGTCAAGAATATGCTTTTTGGCCTCATTTTGAACATCAGAAATGTCTGCTTTGCTCTTGTGTTTTATAAGGTATATATCATATGAGGTATATATCAAAAAGCAAAATCTAATAGCTTCCTTTTTTATTGTTCAAGTCCCCTTCAATCATTTTTGGAGACAATTTCAGTGCAAGAAATAAAAGCTCTCATTTGTCTGCATGTTTTATGAGTTTTAATTACTATGGATGCATGTTCATCGAGAGCCACAAAATATTGAAAAGAAGTCAAGGACAGCCTGTTGTCAAATGCTGGACCAAGTTTTAGAAGCCTTGGTTTATGACTGCTTTATTTTGGACAGGACATTAGGCCTTTGCAATTTATTGCTGTTTGATTAAATCTTGAGGAACTTTATAAAGAGCTGAATAATTACATCAATACCCCTCAGAGCAATACTTTTCCTGTTAGCGCTATACATCTTTTGATCGCGATTCTCAACTAATTACATTTACATAAATGATATTCTGTTCAATTAACATTCGACAGTTTTGGAGGAACTAATACACACTGTAGGTAAATTAAAGACATTAGTTTTTAAAGGTTTGAATTTGAGTTTTCCAAACTTTACAGCAATTAAATGGAAAACGTATCTTCAAAGAGTAATTAAAAGCAGATTGTACCTATATCGATCATTTTTATTATGCTGTCAATGCTCTATTATCTTGTAGTGTCAGCGGGTAGAATATATCAAAGGAACAAACTCTCGGAAAGGTTGAAAGAATTTAAATTCTAACTTAAGGAAAACTTGTTTCCAGCATGCTTGAAATAATGAGGATTGGTAGTGTCTAATGATTTCTGCAATTCAAAATACAACAATGGAAAAAAAAAAAGTTATCTAGGAAAAATAATGAAAAACCAAAAAATGATTAAGTATGTGCATGTTCTAACATCATAAATACATGTTTTATTGTTTATATATATATATATATATATATATATATATATATATATATCCATACACACTTAAAGGGAAACTATAGTTATCAAAACAACTTTAGCTTAATGAAGCAGTTTTGGTGTATAAATCATGTCCCTGTGGTCTCACTGCTCAATTCTCTGCCATTTAGGAGTTAAATCACTTTGTGCAGCCCTAGTCACACCTCTAGCTAGCCCTTATGCAGCCCTAGTCACACCTCCATGCATGTGACTTACACAGCTTTCTAAACACTTCCCGTAAAGAATCATCTAATGTTTGCATTTCCTTTATTGCAAATACATTGGGACAGACTATGGTAGTCAATGGTAGGTAGGTTTGTTTTACCGTGACATGGGAAACATTGAATATCTGTGTTTGATACTAGAACTAATTATATTGCATTTTATATATGTCTCTTTTCACCTGCATTGCTCTTAGCAGAATTAACAACCATATTTATAATAACCTTATTGAATAGTTGGATTGGCAGCTTAACAGTAGAGGAACTTGGTAATAGGTTACTATCAAGAAACCCAGCAAGTCAGCTATAACCAACCAGGAAGCTGAAAAGTGACATGTCGGTACACAGTTTAAAACCTTATATCTTAATTATTTTTATTTTATTTACTTTGTATATATGTATACATATTATATATTAACACAACAACATGTATACATTTATGATGTTAACATATTACAAAAATAGTATGCAAAGATGTATATTTGTAGACATCAGACACCTTGGGATATTTACATCAGGCCATACATCAGTATGTCTGACACACACACTCACAGACATACTGACACACTGACAGACATACTGACACACACAGATATGCTGACAAACATACTGACACACACACAGACATATAAACAATAATAAATACAAAATGACAAAATGAAATTAAAAAGTAAATAAAAATATTAATATGGAAAAGGATGAAAAAGAAATATGAAAAAAGGATATAAAATTTCTTTGGGAAATTTTATGTAATATTTTTTTTCCCTTTCCTATGTATTATTGTGTTGTTGCTATATGGACTCTTATCTGTATGAAAGTTGAATGAACTCTCTTCGGCAAAATTTTGAGCAAGCCATTCAAATGTTGCTTTTTGAGACATGCTAATAAGGTTTGATAAGGAGGCCTATTGAAAAGGGCAAACATATATGGACAGACTTTAAATACCCTTATCCAAAATGGCCACGGCACCTTTACGTCCTGAGGAAGCCGGTGGAACCGGCGAAACGCGTTGACGTCACTAAGGGGGCGGAGACTGCAGCAGCTCGGAGAACCACGCTGATTTTCAGCCTTTGAAGCAGAATGTTCGCTTCTACACCACTCCATGAAGCCAGAGTCTCCAGCTACCTCATTTGAATAAGCTGGGCAGTGAATAGCGGAGTATGCCGTGCCTAACTCACCACTCTTTCCTGTAAGAGTCAGTTTTTCTAGTGTACAGTGTTTTTTTTTAACCCTGTAAATACCTTTGTTATTGTTATTAAATCTTATGTACCTCATAGTTTTTTTAGCTCAACTATTCAATCTATATATTTCCTTAACCCTTTATTTGGGTAAAAACTGTAGGAATATTATTAGAAAGTTCTTTCAATCTACACTATTATGTGTTTTTTATGTATCTTTTTTATGTGTGCTGAATACAACACCTGGAAGTCATCTACTGAAGTATTATCTTTCACAAAATTTATATTAAGGGCTTATCACCTAAATAGCCACTTCTTACAATATACTGCTCCACTCTTACTCACCATTTTCTCCAGTATGTGTCTTTGTGTGTTTAAGGGTATTACATTTAGAGTGTTGTTAGCAGTGAGATAAAAACCATACCAAGTAAGTAAAACCATTACTAAGTAGTAATTTAATTAAAATCTATTTTTTTCCCAAAGAGCGCTCCAAAATTACTATATTTTTTACAGACACATACTAACAGAAATACTGAAACACACACAGACACTTACACATACACAGACATTCTGACACATACAGACATACACTGGCAGACATACTGACACACATACACACACTGACATACATAGACAGACATCCTGACACACCCACACACAGACATACTGACACATACACACAGACATACTGACACACACACCCACACACACAGACATACTGACACACACACAGACATACTGACACACACACACACACACACACACACACACAGACATACTGACACATACACACAGACATACTGACACACACACACACACAGACACACCAACACAGACACACACACACTGACATGCTGACACACACACAGGCATACTGACATACACACACACACACACACACACATACTGACACACATGCTTCATTTAGCCACCCTCCAGGTTCTTACCTTTTTATGGAGGGTGGTTTCCCTTGGGTGCAGTGGCAGGCTGTGGCAGTTGGGAGTTTTATTCTGGAACTCCCCTCCTTCCTGCCTTCCTCCCAGGCGGCTCTGATCTACGTTGGGAGGAAGTGACGTGCAGCACTCACTTCCTCCCAGGCGGCTGGCAAACAGGAAGGGGCCCGCTCGCACTGTTTAATTACGCCACAGCGCCTGACCAAGTCCCTGCTGACACATGCCCACCGCGTGGCCGTTAGTGCATGGGCCAGCGCTTCCTTAGTGTGCGGGCCGGTGCGACTCTGTGCAGCCGCACCGCCTGGTCCATGGGGGCTGTGCAAATCGCAGGGCTCACAGGGCAGCTGCTCTGGCCCCCCCCCCCAGGAGCAATTGGACCTGAGGCAGCTGCCCCGTTTGCCCTGTGTTAAAGATGGCCCTGCTTCTAATGAACTTTTGTTGTTATCAATTAATTGTATACCTACATAATCGAACCTGCAAGGATCTTAAAAATGGCTTTGGTATACTTGTGACCATCCAGAATTAATATGGCAGTAGAGAATAATCAGATGTTTTATCTGTATTTGTAATATCAATCCATTCTTGAGAGCATACATGAGCAGAAACGTCAATGTCCTACACATTCAATAATATACTAGTTACACATAAAGATAATTCTTCACATACTCCACACGTGCATTGCTTGTAAAATGCATAATTACAGAGACACTGAACCACAAGATCAGTATATCTGCAGAACTTTGGAAACATTTCCTGGAATTGTGGATTTTGGCACCAGTTTGTTCAATCACTCATCGGAACATATTGGGGGTAACTCATACATATAGAGATATATGTCAGCAATGAATTTCATTTCATGGATGTTACTTTAATTGACTGATTTGCTACATATGTCATCCAGCAGATTATCAATTTAAAAATAAAAAATTGTTCAGCAGAAATCCGATTTAGGAACTTTCTCTGTCTTGTATTTTTACTTATTTGTTTCTTTTCATGTATGTCTGTGCTATGTTTTATTTGTACGTGTTATATGCTTAAGTAGGTTTTGTTATAATTCTTCTTCTTGTTGCAGTTTCCGTACAAACAAGCCATCGAACAAAACATGTTTTGTTGGTCTTTCTCATTTTTTCTCTCCAGAGCCATGTTTGCATTCAGATTTCTTCAACGCAGACCTTCAGCTCAAGCACTTAGATTGTTTCTCTGAAAAATGTACACTAAATGACATAAAGAAAAAAAATACAAAAATGTAAGAAAGGAAAGAAACATGAGAAGAAAAACATGCAATAAAAATGAAAATAAATGTTTTATTATAGTCTTATTTTTATATGTGGGAACTTTCATATTTCAGTCCTCGGGAGATCTTATAAGGAAAAAAAAAAGACATATGTAATCACATATGAAAAATAGGGTGGGAGCAACCTTTTATGTCAAGTTTAATAAAGGCCGAACCCTGAATACTCTCACATGTCTTTTATATTTTGCACACAACCTCCTCTCTTCAACACTGGAGCTTTTATATTTAGAGTCACTCTTAGTTTTTGCCCCTAGAATATATACCTGAAATTATAAATCTGCCACCGTTTCAAACAGCTACTAACCCTCCATAATCTAGAGTCATCCCTTCTCTCTAGAACCAATTACTACCAGCACATATTATTCTCACTACTTTGGAAGGATCCTCCACTGTCACACTACGTAATAAAGAACACACCCCACTGCTATTTCTTAACTGGCTCCTCTTTTCTCTAAAAGAACAATCCTCTCTGAAATGTGACATATCCTATCAATCTCTCTTCTAAACGGTCACACATACCACCTTGGCTTTCAGGAAAATTATATCCAATGTCCACTTTTGTCTTCCTAAACAGAATTGACATATGTTGGCACAACTTTTATGTAAACCAGAGTGAAACTCTTATCAACCTCATTTAGAGGACCAGTGGCTCAGGTCAATGATTGCTAGTAGAAAGATGATTCTTTTTGTTCCAAAAAACATTCTTTTCCAATGCCATTCTTTCATTCACTATACCTAAGCCGTCCTAGTGGAGAAGTCACCAAGCTCAATATTCTCTATCATTGAAATTTTAAGCTACAGGAAAATATAATGCTTTTTCTTTTTTAATTGAAATATCTTCTGAACTGATTAATATTACACTGTTAGCATGTCTAGCTCCTGTTTTTCTTGTATTTGTGTTCCAATTTCCCCCAAAACACCCATTAATTCTTTCCAGTGATACAATTGTAAAAATGTTGAATGGATATCAACAATTATGCTTCTCTTCTTTGTTTCCCTCTGGGAAGATTAGGAAGCATTTGAGAACTTGCACCAAGATGCCTAGCTATTGACTAATAATTCTGAATCACAGTTTGTAACAGAATATGTACAGTAGTGTTCACTGAGACAAGTACTCACTTTCCTCTGTCTATTATGGTAAATGACTGCTGCCATACAAATGTATACGTTATCTTGTTTGTGCCGTGAGATCCATCACTGCTAAGAGGGCCATACATGACTGAGGGGGAAAATTGAACAAGATGAACTTTAAAAAAAATAATAATAATTCTTTAAAGCAAATTATGTACACAAATCATAATACATAATTTACAAAATTCTTATCAGTACTATTCAATTACAATAAACTGTACCAATTTATCCACACATGCAAATAACCGCATAGCGGGTCAAATAAACCATTGTGTACACAATATTATTAAATTAAATTTAACTTTAAAAAAAAAAAAAAAAAAAACAAAGAAAGAAAATTAAATAAGAGAAAGTAAAAAGAGGGTTAAGGATTGGAGCTAGATTCTATAATAGTTACACCAAGCTTCCATAAAACTTTAGAATCAAAAGATTTGCAATTATACGATAATGAATTCTCATAGGGACCTTCTCAGTATTCTCCTTATTTGAATTTCCAACCTTAGTTTTATTGTACATTATTGTTTGTCTTGGGTTATGGATGCAGCTCTCGGATCATTCTAATCATTAATTACTTATATACCAATCTTATTGGTTTTGCATACTATTTTCTATATAGCTGTCCCATTTAGAGCAAGCTTCCTTCCAAAACATTTGGGGTAATTTGATTTGTCTAGCTATTTTTTTTGTAAAGTTTAGTTGTTTCTATCATTTGTATACTGTTTGTTATATTGGGCGGGTTTTCCTTTTTCCACTTTCTACCTATAATTGTATATGGTGTATTAAACACTTAGAATACAAAGTAATATTCTTAGGATAAGATTGTAGCAAGAATATTTCAGGAGTTCTAGGTAGATTTATTCATGTACGTTTGTTTATCATTATGCTTATGTCAGCCCATAATTGTGTTAAACTTGAGCGTGTCCACCAAATGTGCAGCATAGTACCTACATCCCTTAAACATCTCCAGCAGTTGGCAGATACATTAGCGTTACCATGTTTTATTCTAGTGGGTACCATGTACCAATGTAATTATATTTTCCCTGTGAGTGCTATATGGTTTGTGCACATAGTCAGGGCCTTATGTCAGCAGAAAATCCGTATCCACGTGGGTTTGCTTAGAGTATGCCCCATTTATTTTCCCATGATTTAATGAATGATGTTTTATCAGTGCTAACAAAAATGTTGTCCTCTGCATATAACATAGAAATCAATTTGTTTGGTTTCTTTTGTTTCAAACAGATTTTTTCAATGTCCGTCAGCTGCTGCCCATTTACTTTCATCCAAGTTTTTACATAATATTTTGTAAGCCAAGAACGCATTTGTAAATATGAAAATTTAGTTACTTCTGAAATATTATAATTAGTTTTAAGTGTTTTGAAATAAAGCATTTGATTTTCATTAACAAAATGATATATATGTGTAAGACCTGAATGCTGCAATATCTTAAAATCGAAATTAGGAATAAGTAAAGCTATAGCAGATATAGGGAGTGCAGGTGAAATATATTTCAATATTTTCTTTTTGAGGCAATTTTCATCCCATATTCTAAATGTAAGGGTTGTAATAGGTAGTATATTGCTATATTTTGGTCTTAAATGTTTTGGGATCCATGCTAATGTTATCAATTCTTGTCCATTCATATGTTGTGATTCTTGATGAGCCCAATGTTTTGGAACATTATATTGGGAAGAGTAACTTAAAGCGCTCATAATTACAATTTATATTAGGTAACCCCATGCCCCCTTGCTGAAAAGGTTTATACAATGTTGACGCCGCCACATGCGGTCTTGTATTTGCCCATATAAAATTATTAATATTATTTTGTACCTCTTTAAAAAATAAAGGTGTAATATATACAGAGAGCATTCTAAATAAATATTGTAATCTCGGAAGAACCATCATCTTAACTGCGGGCATTCTACAAGTTTTTTTTATATATTATAAATATTATTGAGTTTAGTTTTTGTTCTGCCTGAAATGATTATCCAAAACTAGATTTTTCCCTAGTGATGGTACTTTCTCTATGTCATCGGGCTAAAATCAACAAACCATAATCTCTCCAGCCAGGGACAGTACAGGATAAAAGCATCCTTTCACAAGTTTTAGAGTTGTACTATATTTTTGTGAGCTATTTTAAAGGTTAGAATTATCCATAGGGGTAGGGGATCTGCGGTTAGCAAAAAAGTAACCTTTCACTTAATTACCAATTTTATTCCTGAAAGAATATCAAAATGCTATAATCCCAGAAATAATTTAATAAATGCAATACATATATTTTCTTGTCAAACACCAGTTTTCAGAATATGCTACATATGAGATGTGCTATATGCTTTTTTTATTTTCTATGTTTTAAAGTTTTATTTACAATAAATAATAAAATGAGATACTGAAAGGGAACCTAGAATTAGAATGATGTACTAAGCCAGATAGAGTACACTGTTCCACTGTGTGATGTTCAGCACAAAACATGTGGGTAGATTGAGTAATAAGTTCTACTGCAAAAGTATCTTATATGGAATAACAGTAACAAGTCTAGGGCGGGCTGTAGTTCTAGAATATGATATGTGTGGATGCTCTGCTCTTTTCATTATGTTTACCAGATCCATTCACAGCACAGCAGGAAGTATTCACACTGCAATATTCACTCTAACACAGATAATTAGATTTTCAACGTAGTTATCATACACCCAGACACAGCAACACATGAAAATGTGTGCTTTAGCGGTGTATATTAAACAAGGTTGCACACTTTAAGTCAGATTTTATTAAAACTGAGTGTTGAAGTTCGTAATCACTTGAGTTCTGGAAAACCCCCATAGTCCCCATCTGTCATATGTTACAGAATCCATTTGTCAAGGTTAAGTAAACTATCTAAAATGTACTTTATGCATCTGTTGGATACTTTATTATACAAAAAAAAACTTGTATTTTCCGAATTGTAGCTTTCTTAATGTTTAAAATGATATTGTCATCTTATTAAATTGCATGTTGGTTAATTGTAAAATAGTAGGTGATTTTCTATTTTTTTTTTTTTTTTTTTTTAGATGGAAACAAATACTATTTAAATGCAGTGGCCCTTTCACAATTAAATTACAGAACTAGGTACAGAACTAGGTACACAGGAAATATTTTTACCACTGTTATAAGATTTCATAAGCACAGCTCTTAACAGCTGCTTGAAAAGATGCTCAAATGTCTGCTATTCCACATCCTATGGCTTCAAAGTATTTATAATGCTTTCAAGTTCATCTGTCTTCGACAGTGTGGGAATGAAAGGATCTTGCATAGATAAGCAAATGTATAGTTTAAACTATATGCTTATATAAACTAAGGCAAGAGGGGAGCTAGAATATCAACACTGGTAACTAAATGGGGGGAACCCCTAAAACTGACGAAAACCAACAAAGTATAGAAATTAACCAGAAATCGAGCTAAACCTTAATTTTATAACATGACAGGAGGCTTCGTATTTGCTTAAGTCTCTCTTTACTAGAACTCCACAGCAGCACAGAAAAACAACCAATCAGAAAAAAGTTAGGTACTATAAAACTCCCCTCCCCATGCATCATTTCCTCTTTCTTTGCTGCTCTGCAGACAGTACAGGTCAGAGTACCACTGCCTCCTGCTTATAGTTGGTGGCTTTGGGATTTATTATGATTTATATTTATGTTGTTCAGTTACCATGTTATGTATTTATTATTTGTATATTATATATGTATATCTGTATTTAGTTATTTCTTATATTTTATTATTTTTGCTTTTATATATTTAATGTTTATTATATTTATATATGTATATACTGTATTTTATATATGTTTATTTTTTATTTATTATACAGATTGTTTTCATAGTGGCTTTGGGCTTACTGCCCGCTTTTTTCTCATTGCTTCCCCTGTTTGGGGATGTTTCCTTTCACGTGGTGGTTTTATGGGGGTTTCCTGGAGATTCCTTTAAGTTTTGCTTCCCCTTCCCCATCCCCCACCACCACCACCCTAGCACCCTTCTATTGACCCCCGCGGGCTACGGGCGCTCCGCTCGGGGAGGCAGGAGGCTAGCTGTTTGGCTGCCTCCTCTGTCTCCCCGAGCTCCAGTGTCAGCATGCCGGCGCCCGGGGTTTCTCGCGGTCGGACGCGAGTACCCGGCGGCAGCTTCAGCCCATACACGTGGCCACCTCGCCGCGGCCGGCTTCTTCAGGGAGCCACATGCAGCCGACCGGCGAGAGGGGGGCGCACATGCTCACAGCCCTCCTCCAGCCGCGGTGGTCGGACCGCAAGTGTTTTATCCTCGCTGGCATTCTGGCTCTGTAACATTATGCATGCAGAGCCAGTCTGCCAGTGAGCTCAGTGATAAGCAGGTTTTATTTTATTTATTACTCCTGATGACGGCGTGTTAGTACGCTGAAACGCGCGTCGAGTTCTCATTTATTTAACTTTTTTGTCTGTCTGTGTGTTCACTTAGGTAGCACTTATGGATTTAAATTTTAGTTTAATTTAATTTAATTCGTTTTTAAGCTATCTTAGACAGGAAGGTAGTAGGGTAATAAGGTAGGCACTTGTGGTTTTTCGCAGTGCCGAGGTAATAGCACTAGTACCCTCTGTTTCTCAAGGGATTGGGGGTTACTTTGTTGTTAAATTGATTTTGGGGATTTTCTTTTTCTCCACCAGAAGAAGGTTACGTTCTCATTTTTCTTTTGGGCTTTGGGGGATCTTTTGTTTCTCCCCTCCAAGGAGTTGTAGTAGCCTTCTCCTCCTCAATTTTCCTCCTACCCATTTTTTACAACCCTTCAGTTTAGAGGTGTTTAACCTTACCATATTAGGTTTGGAATCTCTCTGTCTAGTGGTTGTTTGGTATTATATGTGTTTTTACACAGCTAATCCCCTTACCCTTATCTTCCCTCCTGTCTTTTTATTCACCTATACCCTTAGGATTATTAAAGGTAGGGATTCCCTTCACATTTATAACTCTTCCATTTAGGAACCTTAGGTTCCATCTTTTTTTCTGTCCTTTTCTAATTATCGTGGGTTATTCCCCAGTAGGGAAGAGTTATTAGGGCTTCACTAATTCTTCATTGGTTTTAGGTTTCTGCTACCAGTTAGTTTTCTTTTGCCATAAACCTGGTAGCTGATATATATTGTATTGCACTATTATAAATGCTTATACTTCAGTGGATATGTTCCTGATCCATCTCTGGAATCGAAGAGGTGATTCCTCTAGCATGATATTCTCTGTACATGGCAACTCTACAAAGATAAGCAGACCTGGCTATGGCTCAAACTGGTATGGGAGACCAGTCTATGTTGACACTGATTCAATTCCATCAGAGTCTGTGATTTGTAGATTTGGAAGGTGGTCCCTTCTAAGCTCAATAAGAGGGTTGTCTATTATTTTTGCCCCTATTCCTGAAGTTATACCATGGGTACGATAACCTTCTGGCAGCATGCTGATGATGCATACTATGGATGACAAAATCTCAGACTGGTCTGCGTGCCCATGTGCATATCCTATTCTCAGTTAATATGTATTGCTCACTATGTCACGTTTTACTGGACGCAGTTATCACTGGAACATTTTCAGTTTATACCTATTGCAACTGGGATACCACTATTGCCTGCTGGGCATTTAGGGACCACTAGTCCCAGTTATATGTTATTAACACAGTATTATGCTGTCTAAAAGGGTTGGAATCTGGGGGCCCTATGCCACAGGATGCTCTGAGGATCTACAATTTTTGGGACTCTACCCAACTCAAGGGTCCCCATTACTCATTCAATACCCATTGTAAAGCGATGCGGAATTGGATTGCGCTATATAAATAACATATTAATAATAATGTAATAATAATAATACACAACCCAGGATTGGCCTGCTATGTCTGTGCCCCATTGATTGGCCTGCTATGTCTGTGCCCCATTGATTGGCCTGCTATGTCTGTGCCCCATTGATTGGCCTGCTATGTCTGTGCCCCATTGATTGGCCTGCTATGTCTGTGCCCATTAGAACGGCCTGCTATGTCTGTGGCCATTAGAACGGCCTGCTATGTCTGTGCCCTTAAGAACGGCCTGCTATGTCTGTGCCCTTAAGAACGGCCTGCTATGTCTGTGCCCTTAAGAACGGCCTGCTATGTCTGTGCCCATAAGAACGGCCTGCTATGTCTGTGCCCATAAGAACGGCCTGCTATGTCTGTGCCCATAAGAATGGCCTGCTATGTCTGTGCCCATTTAAAGGCCTGCTATGGCTGTGCCCATTTAAAGGCCTGCTGTGTCTGTGCCCATTTAAACGGCCTGCTATGTCGGTGCCCATTTGTTTGGCCTGCTATGTCGATGCCTATCTGTATGGCCTGCTATGTCGATGCCTATCTGTATGGCCTGCTATGTCCGTGCCAATTTGCTTGGCCAACTATCCCGTGTCCATTCGTTTGGCCTGCCGGGCCTGTGCCCTTCTGACGGGCCTACTCTATTGGTGCCGAACCCCTTTTAGGCCGCAGACCTGGGGGAATGTCACTGAGGAAATGCCAGTGCCCACCAGTGACAAGGATATAGGCAGGTGTCCAGACAAGCACCATTGCCATACTACCCAAGAGGACACCTGTGTACGGCCATCTGAATATGGTGGGTAGGGTGAAGGCCCTAAACCTCATGGCTGAAGGACAGGGTTTCTTATCAGGACCCCGGTCATACATCTCCAAGGAGAACTTCGCACAGGCAAGGATCGGTGCTCAGACACCTACAGGAGAACGCAGTGTTTTCCTTGTCTTTTACATCTACCTCCGTATCTGCTTCCCGGTATCCTTAGAGGTATCGGTAGTTTTTTCCTGCGTTAGGTTAGCTCCTGGCTCTGTTCAGTGGGGCTTACCTGTCTTACCTTCCGGCCTGCTATTTGCCTTCTATCTGAGATAGAATTTACGTATTTTTCTCTTATCTACGTTATTTTTTCGTTTTCGTGACTTCTTTTTCCTTTCGCTCGGGTCGTCGAGAGGCCTGACTTGACCTCTTCCGACCTCCCGGGCGCTTGTGGATTGCGGAGAACGTCTCCAGCTTTCCTCAGGCTACCAACGGTCATCCTGGACCCCGCGCGCGCGCACGGGATCCGGGCGGTCAGTTGGTAGTTTTCTTTTTCATTGTTGTTTTTCCCTAGATTGCCATCAGCCTTATGCTGATATTAGTTTTTTGGTGTACCCTGCAATTGGTCACCCTGAGTCTCTTGGGACTCTAGTTTGGACCACAGGAGGGTGCGGCCCTCCGTCATCTCGATCCAGGGATACTTTATTTTCAGGGACAGAGAGCGAACCACTCTCAGATACAGGACCGGACACTGATTTGTTATTAGAGGGCGCAGCCCTCCCTCAACCTCGGCCAGATATTGTGCTGGATACAGAGGACATGTTTGGAGGACACATTCTCATAGTGAGAACCGGTCACGGAGGTAGACTGGAGTGTTTGGTTATTAATGGGCGCGGCCCGCTCAGGCTATCAGCCGGACGCTATCACGTTAATCGATCACATTAGTAGAGAGCGCGGCTCTCTCATACACTCGACACTCTACAGTGCCGACCATTTGCTCATCACACAAGACATCGATGACTACATAGAGGGGCGTCCCTCCTGCATTCAATTAGATCTGACGTAGGTGCTACTGATTTCGTTATGGAGGACGGCCTGGTCATGCAAGATATACATATTTAGACTGGATCCCTCTATTTTATCTCCGGTAATGGATCGACTAGATCCGGACCTCTGTACCACACGCGAGAAATACCCACAGAGGTATACAGGGGGAGACTCCCACTTATTTACACACACTCCTGGAGATGGTATGGCTAATGGATGAGCCTCAGGTAGTACGAGAGTACAGGGTTTGGTACATTCTGTACCACATAAGACGGAGAAGTGCTTTCAGTTTTGGATACCCAGACCATTGCGAACAAACTGCGCAGACAGTTTCTCTCATATCAAGATGACAGATACGGACACCTTCATGGAGCAGACGGGCACTGCCTTGCTCGGGTAACAAGACTAGAGAAGGCCTACTACCCGGTCTGAAGGTAAACCATATGCATGGTTCGCATGGCATGACCGGAAACCCCGGTTGTCTTGAGTTCCCCGGTCATTACGATCTTGGGATAAGATGGCAGTACTGCCCCATCTCCTCGGAGCACATACCTGGTGAACAGGGTTCGCAGATGGTGGGCCTTCCATCTATACTCTATATATCCCTCACGGGAGCCGTTTTGTTTTGGATTCGCACTAACCCACTTTTTCAACTACCGTCAAGGAGACCTACGAGTCTCTATGGAGGTACCTGGTGTGTCCCAACTCCTACACAGACACCAAAGTCGGGTCACGTCCTACCGCTGGAGTACGGCTCAGGATGGTAGCAGACTCAGACAGAGCTGCCGACATTCTCTAACAGGACGACACATGTTGCGGACGGCTGAAGCTGGACCCTTCTTTTTTCACTATATCTGCTCTCTGGAGTCGCCTGTCATGAGCGAAGGGACTTTATGCCTTGCCTGCACAGTGGAGAACGCTATGTGTTCGCGGGAATCCAAGCAAAGAAGGGAGGTACCCCTCTATAGGGAGACTTTGACTTCAATTATCAAACTCACATTCCTGGGTCCCTTGTCCTAGTGTCTACTCTGGGAGTTACGTGCCTGGACAGTCAGGGGTACAGGGACCTAAGGGTCTCGCTATATTATACCCCATCTTGTAGGTGGCGTGTATACCGGGAACCCCTACACGAATTTTGACAGGTCGGGCATGGAACAGGATCGTACTACGGGTAATTGGATTATTTCACTCTCTCACTACAGCATGTGAGGACTCTTCGTGGTTTCCAGGTCCCAATCACCATTGGATCCGTACATCTCTCTCTCTTAGACGATGACATATCTGTATGGAAATCTCCACTCCGGTTTTACGCTTCCCATCCCTTTGAATATTTCTGGGATTTTCTATTCCCAGAATAGTCGACCACCGTTCATCCACACAAGTTCAGTTCGGAACCCTGAATGGACATCCTTTGGGAGTCTTTTCTCTACCGCAGCTGAGGATTACACAGTCCATTTGGAATATTGGAATCACTTAGGATACGGCTGGTTTGACCACACCCTTGCCTGCATACTAATTTATTCTCGGATGAAACATCTCACCGGGTAGGTCAGGAGGGAACGAAAGATCGTACTCGGTTCTATTGTGATATTGGTGGTGGACTTAGGCGCATTCCTTGAGATTGGACATCTACCAGCAAGGCCACATTGCCGGATGACCCTGGCACGATCGGAGGAGCCACCTTACAGATCAAGAGTTGAGACATGGTGGCAGTTTTTCTTCTTGCGACCCTAAGTCCGCAAATGACCTTCGACTTTTTACAACTACAGGAAAATGGCTGATAGGTCAGATTGCCAGCCCTTGGACCGACTGCTAGGAAACAGGTCGCAACACCACGTACAATGGATCTATCGGCGTAGGGTGTTTTTTCCGCGTTTGAGATACTTCGTCGGCTGGCATCTTCATTGATCCGTCTTCTGTCGTTTATCGCAGTTGTTAAGTCCAATTGGGATTGCTCTGATATCTCCTGGAATAGGTACCAGCGACACAAACAGCGTTGGATTGGTGAATTGAGCGTTGAAACAGCAAATACGAAGCCTCCTGTCATGTTATAAAATTGTAGATTATGCTAGCTTTAGTGTACCTATAATCTTAATTTTATTAATGACAGGAGGCGAGTATTTCCCACCCATTCTTATCCCTCCCTTGTTCAATGTTAATAGTTTAGATTAATCAGGTACGTATGCAACTCTGCTTGTTGTCTCTGCTACCTGTCACTTGTTTCTTATGTCTGTTTTTCATATGTAGGGTTGGGATATCTCATATTAAGGTAAATTTGGTTGTTACACTGGGTGCCTACATGTTTTGAGTACATTTCATTGGCTAACCAACCCTTTCGATTCTGTTTTTCTCTCGTTTCAGTTTACAGTCCATCAACACTATCTGGTTTGACAGCTCTTCTCGGATGGCGGACATTGTCATATGCATTGTATCTAGGACTTTGTTTCTTCCCCATTATTTTTTCTGCTTTTTGTTCTGTTTTATCGCAGCTTGAAAGAGGAAATGATGCATGGGGAGGGGAGTTTTATAGTACCTAACTTTTTTCTGATTGGTTGTTTTCTGTGCTGCTGTGGAGTTCTAGTAAAGAGAGACTTAAGCAAATACTCGTCTCCTGTCATTAATAAAATTAAGATTATAGGTACACTAAAGCTAGCATAATCTACAATTTTTAATACCATATCATTAAAAAGTTAAAATGTGTTGATGATAAAGTGTGTTTCTGTGCTTAACTACCGCAACAAGTACATACTTCTCACTTAGTGGGGTAATAATATTAATAGAAAACTTGCAACTTTATATAACTATGCAACCTTAAATCCATACATTGTTGCACTTTCTCCAATTGCTTGTTCAATCCTTTAGATATGAGATACAAATGTTTTAGATTCTCTGTCAGCAGAATAGTATAATAAAATAAAGAAACTGCCCCCTCATAACAATTTTTAATATAATAATTATTTCGTAAAATTTTTAATGGAAATAGTTTTTTTAAATTAAGTATATGTAAAAAAAAAAATATGTATAAATGATATATTTACACATATACATGTGCACAGAATCAGGGAAGGCCATAAAGACTAACTGACAGTTTTCAAACACTGTCTGACCCATAGTTTATGTTTATGGCTGACGGATTCTGTCATATACTAAATGTCGGGATGGTTTTTCTATTTCATTTTTCTTCATATACTTCATTTAAAAAAGAAAAACTTTTACCTTTCAAACCTATAAAGTATTATTATATTAAACATAGTTTTGAGGTGACAGTGTCCTGTAAGGACTGAGACAGAAAAACCAGACCAATAGAGATGAACCCCTATTGGTATAAAACCATTACTGTCTATGCCTTCAAAGGTACCTATCATGCCATACTAGGTAATATAAAGATCTCATGTTTTTGTTAGAGAATGTATCATGGACTGTTTGTGCACACATGGTACCATTATAGAAGCAAATCTGCTTCTCCTAGAATCTGAGCATTTGCCCACAATGACGAACTGCAGTCAGGTTGAGACCCCGATGAAGATGAAGATCATGCAGATGAGCTTCCCTGAGATGGTTTCTGACAGTTTGTGCAGAAATTCTTTGGTTATGCAAACTGATTGTTGCAGCAGCTGTCCAGGTGGCTGGTCTCAGATGATCTTGGAGGTGGAAATTCTGGATGTGGAGGTCCTGGGCTGGTGTCACGTGGTCTGCGGTTGTGAGGCCAGTTGGATGTGCTGCCAAATTATCTGAAATGCCTTTGGAGACGGCTTATGGTAGAGAAATGAACATTCAATTCACGGGCAACAGCGCTGGTGGACATTCCTGCAGTCAGCATGCCAATTGCACACGCTCTTAAAACTTGCGACATCTGTGGCATTGTGCTGTGTGATAACACTGCACATTTTAGAGTGTCCTTTTATTGTGGCCAGCCTAAGGCACACCTGTGCAATAATCATGCTGTTTAATCAGCATCTTGATATGCCACACCTGTGAGGTGGATGGATTATCTCGGCAAAGGAGAATTGCTCACTAACACAGATTTAGACAGATTTGTGAACAATATTGGAGAGAAATAGGCCTTTTGTGTACATAGTAAAAGTCTTAAATCTTTGAGTTCAGTTAATGAAAAATGGGGGCAAAAACAAAAGTGTTGCGTCTATAATTTTGTTCAGTGTAGTTACAGTTTTAAAAAAAATGTTTGTCTAAAAAGATAAAATCTTTCAAAGCACACATCTAATTTTAATGAGGAAGGCACACCCTTGAAATCAATGAATAAAATAAGATAAAACTATATAAAGAATTAAATTAATTAAAGAACCTAATAAATAAAAATAAATACCTTTTCCCATATAAGTTTTGCAAATAAAGCAAACAATTCTACATTGTAAGAAAAAAAAAACATATAAGTATACATTTAGAGGTACCAAAAAAATCAATAAATCAGTATATTTAACAAGAAATTTCAGAATAAGAGGAGGCAGAGAAACAGTAGAGTAGGGTGTTAAGAATGAGACCTCCTATTAATAGTATTGTGCTCGGCCATGTCATTTCATATAAACATAAATTGCTATTACATGCTTCTTTCCCATTAATGTTCACTAGCTTCACATTTCTTTTCTTCACATAACAAGAAATAATGAGTGACATCGAACTCACAATCTAGAACTTCGGGGCATCTATCTCCCATCATGAAGGTCTTTTCCGTAGTTTTAATGAAACATCCCCACATCGAGGATTAATTTTCGATTGCTCTGCCACTTGATTTGGAAGAAACGATAAATGTCTATTATTACATTGCCTGCTTTTTATTTTGGATGCTTGTTAATAATATTTTTTAGTCATCTGGCCACTGCATACGATACATCGTAGTGCTTGTGTGACAGATTATATTTTTGTTGCAAGTTATCTTATTATATTGATGCCAATAAAAAACTCTGGGCATACAGCTACGTATGTTGAAGGTTTAAATTAGAGCCTTCCAAACTGTGTGGCGCGACACGTTAGTGTGTCAGCTGCACAGTCTACATGTGTTGGGCGAATGAGGTGTCCAATGGAAGGGGAGCGCATTGAACATCGCTCCCCTCCGCCGGTCACCGCATGTAGAGTGGCCAAGCAGGTGGACTGTGGTAGAGGGGCTTCTGTTCTCTACCCTGTCTTACAGGAAGTGCTCACTGCTTCATGTCAGGGGAAGGGACAAAAGAAGGGCACAGGAGTGGAGGGGGAACAGATGAATGGTACATGAGAGGGGGATAGATGAAGGACACAGAAGGGGAGGGGGAACAGATGAATGGTACATGAGAGGGGGATAGATAAAGGACACAGAAGGGGAGGGGGAACAGAAGAAGGGCACAGGGCTGGGGGACACACAGAGACACACAGAGGGGCAGAGGGTGCACAAAGTGACACACAAAGGGGCTGAAGGGGCACAAAGACACACAAAGGAACTGGGGAGAACCAGGTACACAAAGGGGCTGGGGGAAGAAATAGGCCTGCCAGCCAGCCACACCAGCCGCCAGCTGCAGTTAGCCTGCCTGCCAGCCAGCCAGCCAGAAACCGCAATTAAGTTGAGAAAAGACAACTTGGGCTGGGTATGTTACATTACTAGATTGTGAATAGGGGCCAGAGTGTTAGAAAGACAGTCGAGAGGTCATACATGCGTAGCATGAGTAATCGGGTCGAAGCTGCTGATACCACATCACTTCTGGTGATGCGGCCGCAACTGAAGTGACATGTTCATGAACTAGAACACTGTGATGCATGTCAAATAAAGTGTGTCACCAACAAGAAAAGTGTGGAAAGCTTTGGTTTAAATTGTAGATACAGATAATAAAAATGACATAAAGAGGAAAATACAAATACATAAAATCATACTTGTGAAGGTTCTTGGTGTGAATGAAGCTTTCTTATTAGAAGCCACCTTGGTCAGACTGGGCAGACCGACAACACTTCACAGAACATGGCAAAGCTAGACTAGGCATGACTGGAGCCTGTAATGATGTAACTGGGAGTGCGATGACAAGGTGTTGACAGAATGGTGAGGAGGCCGGAAGCAGTAAATATAAACTGAGGTATAATTGTCAGAGTAACAATGCTGAACTTTACTGGAATACTGACAGATTTATCCATTTGTTGTTTCTGGCAAAAATTATCACTTAGATTCAGAACCCCTGTGGTTCCAGTGATAAAACATGAGATTCGTGTCTTTTACTGTCATTTAAGGTTACATATAATACACTTGTTTATGGTTTTATATATAAGAGCTTCCTGCACAAGTTTTTTTACATGTTTTATCAGAGGTTTGTTATATAAACACTATAAAATTAAGAAACTGGCAAGCATCTGATGATACAGATAGGAGATGTGATTGAGTCCCACAAGCCACATAGGCCAGGGTAATTTCATAGTCACAATATTCTTCTGTCACATAATAGACTAATGGTCAAATTACCGAGGAAGAAGTGCAACTCCAGGGAAAAGTATAAAAAGTGGAAAAATTATTATGCTTGTAAATAAACATTCAGTCTAGTTTAACTTAAAGTAAAAACTCAAGACACCATAGCAATCTCATCTCAATGTAGCTGTTATGCTGCCCTTAAGACCAGGGGCACGCTTACCTTTAAGTGTTAAACCATTCGAGAATATTAGCCTATCGCTGGATGCCTGTCACAAGCAAATCTATGTTGTCCATTTTAATCCTTTACTTGTTATAGTGATAGGCCGATAGCATCAGGTGACATTCTCATCCAATCACTGCAGCCTTCTCACTGCTCGTACTAATAATCCTGATCATAAGAGGAGAGGGAAACACTGACACCTTGGGGCACATCTTTAACACTTAAAGGTAAGACTATGGCGACCTCCAGGCACCATAACGACTGTATTGAGCTTCCTTTAAAATATATATGGTCCTATGTCTCTAAAGCTCAGGAATGATGACTCTATCCCTTGTATCCGATTTGGTTTAGGAGGCTCTCAAATTCAAGATCTGTGATAATAAAATGTGCGAGTTCTACACAAGATTTTTCGCCAATTCCACATGGGAGAACCACATTTGGTGAAACAGGAAGATGACTGCTGGCTCTTAGCATTATGTCCAGCTGTTCCCTTGCAATTCCTCTTCAGTTTACTGTTACTCTGACTTATACTTGTCTCTAGCCTGTATACATAATATTCACATGGATAAGATGGTCTCCAGCTGTTAACGCGAGACTACAACAAAATGTTTCTGGCTGATGGAGTATTTATCATGCATGTCTTTATTCCTTACAAACAGTGCTTCATTTAAAAGACCCTTGCAATCAACATATGGCTTTACAGACTCCAGAATTCTTTACTGCAATATAATTTGTAACTACAAACAGTATATAAATAATACCAAGTCAATCAGATATATGCAAAGCAGCAGTTTTATGTGCACTTACCCATTCGATAAAAAATGCATAGCTCACACTTGTTCCATTTTTTGCAAATTCAGATTTTAAACAAGTTTGGACTTGCCTTTGTGTCTTGTTAATAGGAATTGGGTAAAAGCACTGTATCAACAAACACATATTACACTAATAAACCACCTGTTAACTACCTAACCCTCAAGGAATTCTTGTGAAAACATGCTTGTAAACACTATGCACTAAGCGTGCATTCACTCTGGTACAAGATGGCAACAACCAATTATTGGACAATAATAATTGCTCACATGACAATAGCGAGGATCAAGTTGAGAATAAGCAAAATTATATTCCGAAATAACAGTATATGAAATAGTGCAGTTAAAAATAAATAAATATAGAATTCAAATATAGATATCAAATATAGACATCAATATATATATATATATATATATATATATATATATATATATATATATATATATATATATATATTAAATGTACGTTGTTTACCTGTCTTGCCATTTTCTACTACAATACAGGCAGAACAGGAAACATTATAGAGCAAAGAATTACTACAGGAAAAAAACAATATTTTAAGATGGCTGTCATCTAATCAGAATACACCTGGAAATCAAATCACGGTCAGTGACTACAAAATCCACAAATTTGACGCTAACAATGGCAGCCTTGCGACTGATCTATATTTCAGATTTCCTGGTGCAATGATAATACAGGCAAATTCTATAAAAGTTACACGTTCACACTTTTATAAATGTGCTCCATTAAATAACTTAATTCATAGCAGTTAATTCTCTGTAACACACAGTTCACTGAAACATTTATACACACAG
This sequence comes from Pelobates fuscus, assembly GCF_036172605.1. Taxonomy (NCBI): domain Eukaryota; kingdom Metazoa; phylum Chordata; class Amphibia; order Anura; family Pelobatidae; genus Pelobates; species Pelobates fuscus. Next base: position 384,052,270 of record NC_086318.1, on the reverse strand, counting down.
GCTAGTTAGTTATTAAAGGTGAGTAGTTCGTAAACACTTTCACAGGGGAAAATGAAAAAACGAAAATACCTACTTTATTTTATTCAAAAGAGACATAGTTTCCCTGGAATGTGGTAAATACAGATCACGCATGCACAGTGCAAGTGGAAGCCCAGTTACATTGTGACATGCACATTCACTATGACATTTAATCAAGTAGACCTAAGAGCACATGCACAGCTACACTACATTATGTATTGATATAAAGTATTCTGAGAAAGTACCAAACTGCTCTTCTCTCTATGGTGGAAAAAATTGAAAACGAGACCACTGACACAATAAAAAAAGGCAGAATAGAGAAAATAACACCAGAGAAGGAAAATTGGCAAACATGTAGACATTTGGACAGGTGAACAGACAGACAGGCTGACACAGATATCAGCTGGGGCTGTGGGATCCTATTAGAAATGACAGTTTTTCTGATACAGAATTCTGTTTATTGCCAGGGCTGGAAAAAATATGTCTTAGCCGCAGACGCTCTGTGTCAGAGTACTAGTTGCCTACAATCTTATCTTACAGTCCGTATTTATCTCAGTAACTTGTGTCTTAGCTTAACAGAGTGAAACGAACTATGCAATCAGAAGGCTATTTCTTGCATTTAACTCTAAGCAAAAATATAACATAGTTCTGCATATTCTGTATATTTATTTTTTTTACTGTTAGAAAACAGACACAGACGCTGTTCTATCTCCAGCAATACGAACAGTATATTATACTGTTCTTATATCTTTCTGATTGCTGTGGAGTCATGAGATTAATGATTTAAATCTATGAATTAAGGCTGCCTGACAAACCTAATGGACTTATTCTATATGTGTAAGTTACAAGTCTTTAAGGGAGATCAAGACACTAGACATTGAGTGTTAGTGATGATAAAAAGGCACTTTGATACAACGGAAATGGTAAAGTGGTCAGAAAGCATATCTATCGTTCAGATTACCAACTTGTTCTTCCTTACATGATTCTGAATAATAAAAGAGACATACTCTGCTTCTAGCTTAGGAAGTAACTCATTTTTATTTTTTTTATTTTTCTTTGTGTGATTTTCCCAAATTATTACAAATGTACAACTTTTTATTAACACATAAAGTACTAACAGCTGTCTCTATATCTGTTCAGAAACCACTAATTTGCATGTGCTGGTTATAGACATGGGAAAGAAGATAAGGGAAAATAGAATGTCTCAAAGCAATTAAAATGCACAGAAATATTCAATTTTCACGTTTTACACATTATACATAAACATAGTCATTTTATTATGAATTGTACTTTTATCCTAGATTGTAAGCCTCTTTGCCTTGCCCTCCTCACCTCTTGCATCTGTAAGGTGAGCGCAAAATATTAGATTAGTATTCATTTTTAATATGGGATGCATAGGCAATACATAAATGTTATTTAAAGGGACACTATAGTCACCTGAACAACTTCAGCTTAATGAGGTTATTTAGGTGAGTGCTACAGCTACCCGGAGCCTTTTTCTTGTAAGCACTGTATTTTCTGAGAAAATGCAGTGTTTACATTAGAAGCTTGGAACACCTCTTGTTGCAGTCAATCAGACGGCCACCAGAGGGACTTCCGAGTTCAGAGGCCCTAAAAAGGCCTCTCGTCCGATGCATTCTGGGTGAATGCATCAGACGGGCTATCAGCACACAAAGTACTGTGAACGCGCTTTGTGTGCTGACAGCCTGTCAGCACTGCTGTGGGCGTGGCTTCAGCTGACAGCTGAAGCCCGAACCCACAGGGATGCTGTCCGGCCACAATAGTGGTTGAAGGGGGGGGGGGGGACCTACTCTCCTCCCCCCCCGGCCCCCACCCCTGAGCGGTGGGTGGGGGCCCTAAAAATAAGGGGGGCACATACTGCCCCCCCGGCCCCCACCCCTGTGCGGCGGGTGGGGGCCCTAAAATTATCAATAAGGGGGGACCTATTGTCCCCCCCCCCGGCCCCCACCCCTGTGCGGCGGGTGGGGGCCCTAAAATTCACAATAGGGAGGGGACCTACTGTCCCCCCCCCGGCCCCCACCCCTGTGCGGCGGGTGGGGGCCCTAAAATTCACAATAAGGGGGGGGGACCTACTGCCCCCCCCCGGCCCCCACCCCTGAGCGGTGGGTGGGGGCCCTAAAATTATCAATAGGGGGGGACCTATTGTCCCCCCCCGGCCCCCACCCCTGAGCGGTGGGTGGGGGCCCTAAATACAAAGGGGGTGGGGACCCTAGTTAACCCTCTCCCCCCCACCCCCCTCCCCCCAAAAAAACTTATCTCCCTACCTACCCCCCTCACCCTAAAAATAATGAGGGGGGACCCTTTAACTAAAAACCTGTAAAGAAAAAAAAAATAAGATAAAAACAACTTACCATTCGATGTTTTCTTTCTTCTAAAATCTTCTTTCTTCAGCCCCAAAAAAGGCCAAATAAAAATCCATAATAACCGACGGAATAAAAAAAAAAAAAAAAAAACCCGAGCGCAAAAAAAAATAATCCATCTTCACCCATGGAGGGCTCCGCGCAGACTGAGCTCCGCAGGGCGGGGGAAGGCTTATAAAGCCTTGCCCCGCCCTGCAATTAGGCTAAGAACACTCTGATTGGTGGGTTTAAGCCAATCAGAGTGCTCTTTGTCATTTTACAAGCGTGGGAAAGTTCTTTGGAATTTTCCCACGCTTGTAAAATGACACAGAGCACTGTGATTGGATGGATTTCAAGCCATCCAATCACAGTGCTCTGTGTCATTTTACAAGCTCAGCTCGCGAACGCGCATTCCGCGCACATGCGCGGTAAAGCGCTCAGGTTCTTCATAGGGCGGCATTCAATGCCGCTCTATGAAGAACGCGATTGGTGCAGCGCGAAGCCGTCCCATTGGGCCCCGCGATTTCGTCATTTTGACGAAAAAGGGGGCGCGGCCTAGCGGGGAGCTCGGCGCTGGAACGGAGGTAAGTTTTTAATATAAAAACACCTCGAAATTTATTTTTAATAAATGAAAGTACATATAAAAGCAAGAAGGAAGGCTGGGGGACCTGTCTTTCTTGCTTTTATATGGTGACTATAGAGTCCCTTTAAAATTGGAATAGTATATATATATTGCTGCTTAGAGATACATGAAAATAAACTTATATAGCATTATATATTTTAAAGTTTTACTTATTAATTTATCAATTACAGAAGTATCGGGGGGTGGTGAGGGGATAAAAAAAAATGTTTAGATACTTTATATTGTATTGTTTATTTTTCCTTTAAAGCAAAAAATATATTTTTGGTGTTACAAAAATAGATAAATAAAAGTTGTAAAATGTTTATGGTTATTAGTAAGGCCCCCATCCACTCCCAACCCTCCACTGTCAAAGTGGATAACCAAACCCTGCAACTTCCCTTAGATGTAGCAAATGCCTTTAACAATTATTTTGTCAGATGCTCCACCACCCTGATTGCCAAGCTAATAAATTACACGCATCCTGAAACTACAAATGTGGATCAGGCCCCACTAAATTTGCAAAGGCCCAATATAGACAAGTTCACTTTTAGACCTGTACCTATTAGTGTCATAAAAAAACACCTTAATAATCTAAAAACGAAAAACCAGTCTGGACCTGATCAAATCCCAGCAATGCTGTTGAAGCTCAGTGCGCCGGCAATTGCTAAACGCGTCGCAACCCTAATTAACGAATCCTTGGTGTCTGGATACATACCCAAACTTTGGAAGACTGCGAGAGTAGTGTCTATCCATAAAAGTGGTGACACTACTTTGGTTTCTAACTATGGCCCAATATCATTGCTCCCAGTATTGTCAAAAATCGTAGAAAAATGTGTCCATACGCAACTATGTGAGTATTACCAACAGTCAAACTATCTGACCCCTGATCAATCGGGCTTTCGACAGAATCACTCCACTACAACTGCCCTCTTAAAAGTTTGCAATGACATCCAAACTGGCATGGAACAAGGATACCTAACTGGAGCTATTTTCCTTGACTTTGCAAAGGCATTTGACACAGTAGACCACGACATTCTACTGCACAGACTCAAAAACTCAGGTATTGGTGATTTTTTGCTAACCTGGTTTTGATCGTATGTATCGGATTGCTCGCAGTATGTGTCCATTTCTGACAGCGACTCCCTCCCTCTCCCAGTCACGTGGGGTGTTCCTCAAGGTTCCATTCTCGGCCCCCTACTATTTACATTATTTATAAATGATCTGCCTAATGTCTGCAAATCCTCAAATGTACACATGTATGCAGACGGCACAGTAATCTATGTGAGCAAACCCGATCTACCGCAGCTTGAAGCTGTGCTCCAAGACCAGTTTACAGAGGTAGAAAAGTGGATCGCAAAAAAAAAAAACTCTTCCTAAACACTGACAAAACTGTCACAATGATCTTTGGAACAGTACGTAAATTACACAAATTACACAATTCCCACCTATCCATCAAAACAAATTCAAATAGCACACTGACCGCAGTCCACTCTTTCAAATACTTGGGTATGATGTTAGACCTCAATCTATCTTTGGCCTCCACATAGAAAAACTTGCGTCTAAACTTTATCCAAAACTAGGTGCCCTGTACAGAAACAAATCCTGCCTAAGCCCTACAGTAAAGGAAAAGATTGTACAGCAAATGGTGATGCCAATCATTGATTATGGGGATGTAGTATTTGCATCTGTACCGCAATCCCACATTAATAAACTCAATACATTGTATAACTCGTTCTGCCGATTTGTTCTACAATGTTATTACAGGACCCACCATTGTGACATGCTAAAAGAACTAAACTGGCTGTTGCTGGAATCCAGACGCACCCTTCATCTTTCCAGCCTTGTGTTTAAGAGCTTTTCTGGAAAACTCCCACCCTACCTGAGCAGAATGCTCTCCCTGGCTGTTCCCACCTCCTTTAACCTCCGATCCAGTATCAGCACTTTATTTAGTCTACCTCAATACAAAAAGAAAGCAGCCCGATCCTCCTTTTCCTACAGATCACATCAATTATGGAACGACCTCCTGCACACTTTAAAATCTTTCCCAAGCCTAAAGTCCTTTAAGAGATCCCTCTCTACATACCTCAAAACAGAATACATGTGTCATGGTTTATTATATATTTCCTACCTGTTCTATGTTAAATTTTGTATATATTGTGTATTAATATTGTTTTTGTGTTTTATTGTACCCTATTGTATCGATGCAATGTTTTGTGGACCCAGGACATACTTGAAAATGAAAGAAATCTCAATGTATCTTTAGAGATGTCCCGAACAGTTCGCCGGGAACTTTTCGCTGGCGAACATAGCTTGTTCGCGGTCGCGGACATATGCGATGTTCGGTCCGTCCCCTATTCGTCATGGAGGTGGGAGGGTCTGGGAGGGAGGGTCTGCTGCTGATTGGCTGGAATGTGTCTGCTGACTGTGAGGTACAGGGTCAAAGTTTACTCAATGATGACGAATAGGGGGCGGACCGAACATCGCATATGTTTGCGACCGCGAACAAGCTATGTTCGCCAGCGAACAGTTCCCGGCGAAATGTTCGGGACATCTCTATGTATCTTTCCTGGTAAAATATTTTATAAATAAATAAATAAGGCACCTGATGAAATTTTTAGCACTGTGACTTCATTAAAAAGGCCATCACACGGGGGGCGGGGCCTGACCATCATGGCGGAGAGACGTGTTCTCCACGAGCTCCCGCACAAACTCAGCGAAGCTAAAAGATTATGGCCCATACTGGCGACACAAGCGGCAAACGCAGACACCCTCCTGGCACCCACAACAAAGAGCACACGATGGGACGACAAGCGACCCGATTGGGGCCGGTTGGAACCGCGACAGACATCGCAGCCTGGTACGCAGCGGACGAGGGAGACGGCCGATCCCCCGGACCGGAGGTGTACTAGGGCCACACGCAACACAAGACAGCCCCGCTACTCCCCCCCCGGACCGGTGGGGGTGATCCCGGTCCACCCAGGGGTGGCTACCCTGGACAAACGGAGAAGCAGCGACGTGCCGAGGCGGGACAGAGGAGACCTACCCAAAATGGCGGACGCGGCAAAAGCCGACAATGCGAGAGATGACATCCTCATACGACTCCGCTGCCACTTCGAGGCATTCTGGAGAAAGCTTGAGGGTAAGCTGTACCCACATACCCCGACACAGCCACCCACCTGTGCAAAGCACCCTCCGCCACCTAAAGCACCACAACAAGTGAACCGGCGCCCGCATAGCCGCCCAACTTTCGCGCTCACCCGGGCACGGCGCCAACGAAGACCCGCTCATAAACCCCGCCGAAGCTCCACCACACGCCGACCTGGCACAGACCGGCCACACGCTCCCAAATCATTCTGGCAGAGGGGGCGCACGCTAAAATTCCAACTACAGGCAGGAACCGGTCCTAGGAGTCAAGGCCCGAGACAAGAGCCTCCATTCCCGATGTTACAGCGAAGCACAGGACGTTGGGCTTGTCAGCACAAAGGCATTATAAAGGTTGGACACTCCACAGACCCGGACTATGTACAGCCACAGATGGGCATCGGTTAGCCGCAAGCGCAGACCCCGACATGGCCTCAGGCCCCCCCACACACTGGGGCGTTACTGGCAGTAATCCCATGAGCTAATGTCACATAGCACTATCTTTACTCCACTGGGCCTTAAGGTCATCCTCAGCTCATACACGTGAGGGGGCCATGCCGTAGCTTGGCGTTGGAGCACTACCAAGAACTGATGTTATATGTAAATACCTTGCTCCTCTTTACTTTCTTTCCTCGCAGTCCGGTCTGGCCCTAGCCTCCTGTAACCTTAAGCATTGACCAAAAATGTTTTCTTTTTATCTATTTTTTTTTTAAATCAAAGTTTTCAATGTTTAGACCACTGTCTAGCCAAAGCATGCCAATATATGTCGCAGTTGAGTGTAACATACAGTTTAAATATCGTCACATGTTCAGCTGCCTATTACCTAAAAATGTGAAGCTAACTAATGCATTTACTCAGCATGTTTTCTTCCACGCATGCCCTAATTATGCAGACAATTAAGCTTGATTTAAAACTAAAATATGTGTCACACACACTCTAAAGCGAGAGACAACCTGTCACACACACACTAAAGCAAGAGACAACCTGTCACACACACACTAAAGCAAGAGACAACCTGTCACACACACACTAAAGCGAGAGACAACCTGTCACACACACACTAAAGCGAGAGACAACCTGTCACACACACACTAAAGCGAGAGACAACCTGTCACACACACACTAAAGCGAGAGACAACCTGTCACACACACACTAAAGCGAGAGACAACCTGTCACACACACACTAAAGCGAGAGACAACCTGTCACACACACACTAAAGCGAGAGACAACCTGTCACACACACACTAAAGCGAGAGATAACCTGTCACACACACTAAAGCGAGAGAGAACCTGTCACACACACTAAAGCGAGAGAGAACCTGTCACACACACTAAAGCGAGAGAGAACCTGTCACACACACACTAAAGCGAGAGAGAACCTGTCACACACACACTAAAGCGAGAGAGAACCTGTCACACACACACTAAAGCGAGAGAGAACCTGTCACACACACACTAAAGCGAGAGATAAAGACCAACACCTAACATGTTCACCACAGACAAGAAAGCTAAAATTTTCTTTTATATGTTACGTCTATACCTTCTTTCAACATAATCAAAAATTGTGCTGTCTATTCATATGCCACGTTTTGACTGTTATGCCTGTTATTGCTTACGACTGCTGTCGTGGCTGAGTAAGCTTATTGTTAAAACTTGCACAACAAAAAATAAAGAATTAAAAAAAAAAAAAAAAGGCCATCACACATGCTGTGTGCATACAGTGGGTACATTTTGCAGGGCTTTGCAAGATGCAATAGCACTTTACAGATAATCAACATACCTGAGCATTCGGTTTGGGCAACAACCAATTATCGGGCAAGTGTAATCAGCACACATGATACTAGCAAGGAACTAGTTTAGAGTGATCACCATTGTGTTGTTAAATAACAGAATGCTTAACCAAGTATATGAGCTGTAAAGCAGTAATATGAAGAGGTTGGAAGATCTAGAATAAAATGTATTTTGGGGAAATGTTTTCAGCAGAAATGAAAAATCCAACCATGTACAAATCTAATAGTCAATTTTTTGTTGTTGTTGTTGTTTTTTAATGCAGGAGGAAAGATAGAGCTACAATTTTTAAGCAGTTTCTCTATTACCTGAAATACAATTCTGCTGAAAAGTTACATGAGAGTTTCTGGGCAAAATTTTCATTTGTGCTGCTTTGTGATAAACTAAACATGCATATGCATGGTTTTATATATTATATTTTATATCCATGAGTGGCGGGTGGGGGCCCTAAATAACTAAATAACTATTGTCTCCCCCACCTGCCCCCACCAATAAGCGGCGGTGGGGGCTAAACATAAAAAATACCCCCCCTCCCCCGCACAAGTGACTAGGGGTTCCCAAACCCCTAGTCACCCCCTTCCCCAATAAAATTAAATCCTACCTACCCCTTCACCCTAAAAATAGTGAGGGGGGAAAAAACAACTAAATACCTGTAAATAAAAAAATTTTATACTTACCATTAGATGTGATTTTCTTAAATCTTCTTCTTTCAGCCCCAAAAAAGGGCAAATAAAAATCCATTATTCCTGACGAACTTTGAAAAAGAAAAAATAACAACAACGGAGCGCAAAAAAAGACGAAAAAAGAAAAACGTGATGCCCAAAAAATTAATCCATCTTCACCCAGCAAGGGCACCTCACAGACTGAGCTCGCAGGATGGGGAAAGGTATATAAAGCCTTCCCATGCCCTGCAATTTGACTTAGAGTACTCTGATTGGTTGATTCCAAGCCAACCATTCAGAGTGCTCTAACAGGTAAATGAAGAGACTGACAGGTAAGTCTATACATTTACCGGTCACAGCACTCTGATTGGTTGGCTTGGAATCCAACCAATCAGAGTGCTCTGAGTCATTTTACACAGCGTGGGAAAGTTCTTTGGAATTCATGTTTCATTTTAATCAATACAACAAATTTGTTGATATTAAAATAACTAATAACTACGTTGTTTTTTTTTCTTTTTTTTCATTTTTCATTTTTTTCATTTTTTCCATTTGTTATATATATTTTTTCATATTTTTTCATTATTTTCTTTTTTCTTTTTTACTCCCTATTACAAATAAAATATATGAGCATTTGCAAACAGGCATGAAGTCAAGTTTTAAAAATATCTGTATGTATATATGGATGTTGTAATTAATTATTTACATTTAGTAATGTAATACAACTGGTTATGTGCACTATGTGGAAGTGAATCAAAGATTGTGCTCAAACACCTAATAAGTGGTAAGCCCTACACCACTCCAAAACACATAGTATACATACAAAAAAAATTTTTGTATGTATACTATGTCATTTAGTAATGTGTTGTTTTAAATTAGATTTGTACAAAATGAGTATCCTTAGTAAAAAAGAAACTTAATATACATGAGTATTTGTTAATATATTAACAATGTACATGAGTGCATGATAGTTCCGTATGGATTTTGAAACTAACAATGGGAACGCTCATATACGTAACAAACCTCGAGTGGAACGCATACGTCTTAGACGCAGGTGGAGTGCATGTATACGCATGCGCGATGGATGACATCACGAACCCGGGAACATCAACGCGAAAAAAATGAAAATAGAAAATAACGAACAGCTGATCGAGAATTATACAATTCTTTCAATTTTTTAAGCGTTTCATACAATATTTTTGTTCAACCCTTTGCATTAAAGTGGGAAGCATACAGAACTAAAATTATGAAAATTTTATCAGTGCCCAAATAACTGAAGGTCGGGCAATTTACCGTGGCAGTAAGTTCTTTGCGTCAAATAATGAACCTGCCTTTTTGAAAAAAAAATCCACTATTTTCACTTGTTCTTACGTGAAATTACCCATGACGATTTTCCCAAGACTCAGTTATAATATGTACCTACAACTACAAAAAAATCTAAATTACAACTTCAAAATGATTCAACCCCCATTGATAATCAGGTTTGTTGTCAATATTTATAGACTTTAAGCTGTTTGCAATGAACAAATCTAACAAAAGCAATTTAAATAGCCCAACACAACAAATGCTTCAAGTGGTTTCCCCAAATATAATTGAAAATGCAACTTGTATTGACTTCTCCAGTCTCAAAACAATTCAACCCCTCATGGCAAGCATCTTTAGTACTTAGTGGAGCAACTTTTATGACCTTCTGCAAATGAGATGCATAGTCATATACCAGCTTCTGGCAGCTTTCCTGATGAATCTTGGCCCATTGCTCATAGACAATGACCTCCAGTTTAGTAATATTCTTGGGTTTGCGTGCTGATTCAAATTCCACCAGAGTTCTTCTATGGTGTTCAAGTCAGGTGACTGTGATGGAAAATTTAGAATTTCTAGTACTGCTTCTGCAACCAAGCCTTGGTGGAGTTTGAGGTGTGCTTGGGATCATTGTCTTGTTGGAAGGTCCAATCATACTCAAGCTTCAGCTTCCTCACAGAAGTTTTCTCCTCGGATTTCCTGATACTTCAATGAATCTATCTATCTATCCTTCCACATGCAGGTTTCCAGTGCCAGAAGATGCAAAGCAGCCTGTAGGCAGTGTGTTCTTTACAGTGTATGCTTAATTTTTCTTCTTCCAGACATACCGCTAATTCATGGGGTCAAAAATTTCCAGTTTTGTTTCATTACTCTGCAGAGCAGAATCCCAAAACTTGGCTTATTTATATGATTTTGATCATTTTGGAGCCGACTATTCTTGTGGTCAGTAGTGGTGCACGTCTTGGATTTCTTGGAAGCCTTCTACGTTTCATATGTACCTTACTGTGTTCACTGCCTGTTGCTCAGTGCCTGTTGCCACCAAGTCTTGCTGCAGGTGTTTTGCAATCACTCATAGGTTTTTTACAACCTGTCTTTTCAGAAATCTGATTGCAGTCATTGATAGCTTGCTTTTTCTGCCCCGGCCAGATAATGGAACCTATTCCTTCAACATTGAACTTGCAAACTATGCTTTCTAGGAACATTCAGTGCCTTCGCTATCTTTTTGTATCCTGTTCCTTGTTTGTCAAGGGCAATACATTTTTTCTCCTAACTTTATGGACAATTCTTTTGCCATATTTCTAACATGCAGTCAGAAGTAACACTCAATAAACCATTAGCCAGTTCAGGTATTTCAAGTGTTCCAGCCCAAGCACAATTGGTGCAATTAATAAAGCCCCTTGATTAGTTGCATCATGTGTGCTTGAGACAACACATGTTTTGCATATTTGTGCTGTTGTTTTATTAAGGGGGTTGAATAATCTTGAGACTGGAGAATTCATTATAAGTTGCATTTTCAGTTGAGTTTGTGGAAACCACTTGAAGCATTTGTTGTGTTGAGCTATTTAAATTGCTTTTGTTTAATTTGTTAATTGCAAACAGCTAGAAGGCTGTAAATAGTGATAATAAGTCTGATTTTAAATGGAGGTTGAATAACTTTGATTACAACTGTATCTATCTATCTATCTATCTATCTATCTATCTATCTATCTATCTAACGATAGATGTACACACACACGAGAGGTTTGTCCAATAAACTTAACACTTATTTGGAAATTACACACAGCATAGTAAATCAACTACATGCACATTAGATGCAAGCATCCCCCCCTTATTATTGAGAAAAGCTTAAACTAAATAACTGTAATGTTAGTTATTTGGCTGCAGTACCTCATATAGCAAGCCTCGCTTATGTGCCCATTCTGATACCTTGCATCCTTCTTGCATGAATGTTGATGATCTTCTCCTCACATCGATACTGGTTCCGCCCATCATTCCACCATTTCTGATGGTGCATGTTCCATACCCACGTCATTTTATACTGGTCCTGTCATGCGTCGTAATATTGACTTGGAGCATCCTGCATAATTTCTGCTGCAACATGCGTGCACATTTTAGGCAAGCTTAAATGACACAAAGGGTCAATAGAAATGTATATACCACAGTCTAGCTGTAGCTCATTACCTTGTTGTGGTTCCTGTTTGATCTATAATAGCGTGTTTGCTTTTTATCTTGATTACTCTGGTTTTTAACATGACTTCTCCTGAATATTCTATCTTCTGACATCCTTGATCCAACTTGGCCTTTACGTTTACCTGGTCTCTGACTCTTTTTGACATTGACTTGTCTTTGACTTTCCTTTTATCTCTCTTATTTATTTATATTAGTCCAAGTGACTCTAAAGACGGGTATATGTGTTTGCTAATCTCTGTCTAGCTCTGGTGGGTTCATACAGTGCATGTTGGGTTTATCACTGTGACAATAACAACCAACCACCTTAACTATAGGGTATTCATACCTATAATAACTTAATAGAGCAAGGTGCCTTCTATTGTATATTTCTCCACACACTGCCATTGGGAGAAATTAAAGTGAACTAAAGTCAACTAAAGAGAGCTGCAGAGTCTATAACCAAATAGGCTTCTGTTTATATAGGAAAGGCATAACTTGAAGATGGTTTTTCATATGCAAACTGAGGATGGTAGGCTAACAGTCTGACACAGTAATGTCACCACAATGTGAAATCACAAACCATAGATTGTTTTTTTTCCATAAAATACTCTATTACATTTTAGTCTTTCCAAGAGCAAATATTGCAAATTAACAGTTTCGTAATATATTCAGTATTTTGAAATGGAGAGCCAAAATCTAGACTATACCATATCAATAACCTTATGACCATTGGTTTATCACGTAGATTACAGCCATTCTATATAACTCAATGGCACATGTAGTATCCAGTTGGATAACTCTTTAGTTTGTTTTGTTTTGTATTTTGTCTTTCTTTACAACAGTATAGAAATGCATACTCGCTAAGTGTTAACTAAGTAATTTTGATTCACCACCATCCACTGCTTAGTAAATTATCCCCACAGTAAATTCTGTTTCACATTTTGTCATTATGGGAAACAAAACCTTCTTTTTTTCCCCTATGGTAAAGCAAATGTACAACAGAATAGCACACTATGTATTTTTAACGTCATGTAATTCATGGAACCCATTATGACCAGTCTTTTTCTAATATTGACAGGATCTGCCAACACAACTTAATTTGGTAACTAATTGCACATCTAACGTTAAATATAAACTCTTCATTCAGTGCACAATTCTTGTATTCTTATTTTCATAAAAAAATCATCCCTTAGACTGTGAGTTTTAGCGAGCAGGGTCCTGATTACATTTTAATTTGTACCATGATTCACTGTATGTTGTACAGGCCTGCAGAACATGTTTTGCTTGTTAAATAAAAATTTTAAATTCATTTTAAAATGTATTTGTAGTGCAAAAAAATTATCATACTTCCCTACGCCCTAAAGGATTTCTGGAAATTGAGTTTTTTGAGGCAATATACAAACGTATTAGTTATGGATTTAATATGCACATCTCGTTTTTTATTTTACAGGCCCCTCAGGACCAATGACATTTCAGGGCTGTCTCGATAAGGGATATACTTAACCCCAAAGGGGTTAAAAATAGAACAATATTCTTTAATTTAGGCCAAAATAGCATTGCTTAAATAACTGATAATATGCTGTTTTTTTTTTTTTTATAAACGCACATTAGATGTTTATAACATTACATGGTGAATTTCACGTAAGCTGAAAATATTTAAAATGCTACAGTAGTTTTCGAAATTATTCACCATACATGGAAGACACAACATTCTAATATGTGTCTGGTTTGAAAAATGTTGAGGCACAAAAGAATGACTACATTTTACAAGCAACGGGAATTTAAATCCTTATATTGCTAACAGTGATATTGTTTAACTTATGCAATTGCAAACCATCCATTAATAACTTGGACTTTTACTGGCGTATAAATCTCTGGCTTCTGCTTACATATCTCAGTCTTGTATGAAGAACTGGCTAGTTTTGAAAATCATTGTTGGATGACTACTAGGAAACAAATGAACTTCGCAATGCATGGTATCTTAAAGGAAACTATAAATGGGATAGGTCAAGGAGTAGGCATGAAAGCAGCAGGAAAAATCTTTCTTTTAGTTTATATAACTTTAGCTTTCATGTCTGTACAGATTCCAAATAAGGAGTAGTAGTTTTAAAGGCACTAGGCTCGCACATATTTCCTGACCTTATAATTCTCACAGTTCTAGACATTCCAAGGTAGAGGGTCATTTAGACAGAGTTGTAATTTTTTTTGTGTGTGTATATTTATTTCCAAAGTATCTTTGGCATACTTTCCCAGTGAAGTCATTGACTTAGGCCTGGAACACAAAATAGATTATTTCTTTTTTTCTAGTTTTGCACAAAAGAATATTATCAAACAGACCGCTTATGAATTATTAGCCAAATTATATCGTTAGAATTATGCTTTAGTTCGAAGTGATGGATAGAAAAAACATTACAAAAAAAATTCTGTGCATTAAATGTTGGTCCAATCAGGCAAAAAAGTGTTTACTCAGTAAACAGACCAAACTAAAATATTTTTAAACTATTCTTCAGTTCTGCTATATTTTCAACTTGGCTATATTGGCGTAAATTTTGCGTAACGTGATTTTAACTTTTTAATCAAAATTTACATTTCCTAAATAAACAACCCGAGATTTTGTCAAATTGCATTGTTTGTTACCTATGCTAAGATTAACAAAATAATGGGAATAAAAGAGATTGAGAATCCTACATAGTTTAAGACGTGTAATAATCTTTTATTTTATACATTGGCAAAATATGCAGATATCATGTGACGTGCAAGAATGTAACTAATCTAAACATAACCAACTACATATACAATAAATGTACATGCTTCAAATATTATGGTAAATACTAAACTACATCCAAGTGTGATTGCATGCAGTATATTATCTCCGGGCAGCATGGGATTCTAGTGAGTAATCTAACATAAATATACATGTTCTAGCTGAGAGAAAAAAAAATATGTATTCCCATTGCTATGATGCCTTAAAGTGCAAAACCACAGAACCATTAGACACTTATGGAAATGTAACATTTTCAGCTTAATATCTTGAGAACCTATTGTATACTGCTTGTTATTAGTTTATTACAAAGCTTCATTCTTTGTTATTACTGATTGGTCATAATCAATTAGGGATGTATTTTAGACTGCGGCGGCCTTGTATAAATATACTGGCAAAGTTCAGCTTCTATGATTTCTGACAATTAAATTGTTCTGTCACTCTGGGACTCTCATTAATCTCAACTTGTCATCCTTGTTTATTCATGTTATAATGGACTGTGTGTGAGTGAAATAAGATGCTAAAAGCCCTGGCTCCTTAACTCCTTACTGAAAGTAAAACTAAAGTATTTTCTTGATAGGGTGATTTTGATTCTTAAGAGTTGTAGCCTGCATGTCGTCATTCTTTTCTCATAATTAATATATATATCTTTTTTTTTTTTTTTTTTTTAAGGGTCCTTCTTATAAAAGAATGGGAACATTTAGTATTGACATTTTCACAGAACGACATAAAAACAAAAGCAAATTCAAAGAGGTATAGAAATGTGAAGCACTGTTCTCATAAGTATTTGCAATTAAAATCTTTTTCAGTGCATGTTAAGACTTAAATTGCAATAAATAAATTCTAAGAATTCTAAAAATGCATATGTTGCTTGGGATGCATATACAAAGTCTTATGATCTTTGGTTTTGTATTTTATTGCCTTCTTAGATTATTAATTGAATACACAATGATCAGATCTGTATTCAAATAAATGCAATAGAATATTCCTTGTCTGTTTGATGCAGAACAATACAGAATTGCATCTCTTAAAGAAACAAACAAAAAAAAACATTATTCTATTACTATTTTGAATGAAGATGCGCCAACATAATATTGTATTATTCCAGTGTGAAAAACACACAACTTTTTATCACTTTTGACTTTCCATTTTATTTATTTATATAAAAAGTACTGAAATGTACATAAAATAATAATATGAAAACACACCAATTCTTCTGTTTGTAAATAAAATATTGACTTCCTGCCATTCCACAAGTTAAAATAATCATTACCATCCCTACCGCCAAGACCACTCTACCAAATCAACAGAGTGCCCTATGGGCATACAACGGACCTCTAATAAACAACGACTTCTCTTCAAAACCACAGCTCATAAATCAACACTTCTAAGGTATTCCCCCATTCTCCACGGTACACATCATTCTGTTGCTAGCGTCGCTAACTATAAATGAGTTGAAAAGAAACATAAAATTAACACTATCGAAAAACCTTGTGGCAATAAATTTGTGTTCGGTTTGTCACCTACTTTACCTATCTCCTTACTTAAACAGTTTTAGTCTTGTGCCTAGAAAGAATTAAACTTTAACCACCCAAGTACTAATTAGCAACTGATAGCACCAGTAAATAAGTAAATTACATTGTAGCTGGAAAACCCTTTGGGCTTCAGTGGTTTCCTTTTGAAGCACCTACCTCAGGAGGAGAATTACGTTGTATAACCTAGTAAATACATGGTCACAAAAGCATCAATCAAAAGGACAAATTAACTGTCCATTTTGTTTTAAAGTGGCATTAAAACCTATTAAGAGATGTATATTTACAGCAAATGCAGCTTTGTTCCCATAAATCTCAGGCCAAACATCTACCATTCCGTGACGCACACATATCAACAGATGATTTTGGTTTAAACAGAATGAGTTCTATGTGTATTATGAATGAAGTGATTAAAAGAGTGTAAATGTTGTATGCCCTCATTAATTGTAAGTCAAAACCTTAACATATCTGACAAGTATTTTGACGTAAAGCATTATTGGTCTTACCAGTAAGACAAAAGTTTGACATTATCATATGAATAAAAGTGCAATACACAAAACTGATGTGAATATATACTAACAAATAAACAAAGTAAAAAAGGGAAAATTAAAATTTGTCATGATTATTTACATGGCCAACTTCCTACTTATGGCTTATTAATTGTTTGGCTAGATAGGAGCCCATTGTTAGAATGCAGAGTGAACTTCTTCTCATCTGCCTGTTGTTCAAACAGAAAAAGATAAATATAAAATATTACCATCCCAAATATAAAAGTATAACAACCCAAAGATGCAAAGCAAAACTATAAAATTAAAAAATTAAAGTACAAAATATTTTTTCTACTATTTTACTTTTGGGTATCCCAACTCAAAACCCCTTAGTAGTGAAATCAGTAGGTTATTTATTAGACATGCAACAATATATATAAGCCATACATCTTAATTTTATTTTGAATAACAGAAATCCAGATCTGTTGCATCATGATCAAACATAATTAAAATATCATTAATAAGTAATGGATAGTTTATCCCTTTATACCAAAATTGACCAGAAAAAAAAACTCATGAAGAATAGGTAAAATCACCACAACTCTAATAAAATGAATGGGAATGTAATGATGTTGTAAACATTAATCAGTAATAACAATTATAGAAAATATAGAGCCATTTTCTAGTCTTGATCACATCATGGCAGATCTTACCAATAAGAGTAATAACAAAGCTATGCATCTACAGATAAGTCAAATAGTTCAGATATCAGCTAAAAGGTATAAAACTATTACAGAGCTATAAGAATTTAATGAGTTCTAAAAGGTAGTAATGAAGATCATCAATTCAAAATGCAAGAATATTTAATAGACATAAGAACAAAACCAATTGTTTACCCATTTGTGCTGTTAGGGTGCATCATTCCATTCCAAATAGCATGAGTTTTAACTTTAGGATGTAATGACATGTCCTAATGTCGTTGCTAGTGAAGCACTCTCGAATCCTCCCAAAACGTACTTACCTTGTTGTGTTTGATCGAGGGGACTGCCTGAAAACAGAGGCCAATCCCACCAATCCAAAATTACTTAACGACTTACCTGTTTACTGACTGCTAGGAAATATGACCAGCTCTCTAGCATGGGGAATCTCCGAATCTGAGTCTCGGGAATTCCCCCGAACACAGATTAGAGGAATTCCCTGGGCTAGAGAGCTGGTCTATGTTCAGTTACATGCTGAGACCGGCAGGAGGGGAGCGCTGTGCAGTGTGCTCTCCTCCTGCCAGTCTCCCGAATCCTGCACCCCTCGAGCCGGTGCATCTTGGGGTGGCCACCTGAGCAGCCTTATGGTAGCACCGACCCTGCTTGTGAGACATCGCTGAACGCAAAAATGAGTGAAATGTATATGACCAGTGAAATGTATGATGACGATGATATCATCAGTGAAAGTGCACTTTTTGTGTGAAAAATGAAAAAAACAAATAGGAACACTAACTTTGGGCAGGGTTTGTGACTCACTTCTAACCGTGCACCTAACCGTGTGACCGGACCAATGGGGTCCCCAGGTAACGGCCGCCGCCACGATGGGGTACAATTCGAATAAAGCTGAGGTCTCTGTGAATTTTGTGAGTGATTTGACCTCAGTTGGCCATGGCCCCCCGAGCCATTGGTCTCCCCAGATGGCTGCAAATCCTGTGTTTGCTGCTGCGTCTGTCCATAGTGTAGGTGAAGTGTCAGAGTGAGGTGGTATAAACATGGCTCGCCCGTTCCAAGAAGTGAGAAAATTCTCCACATGCACAAATCGGATGTTGCATGGTTGTCTAATGAAATACTAGATGTGTCTTAGGTAAATTGTGGAAATAGGGATAGTAAGTGTGAAATAAACGATCTGCCCGGGGGAATGATTCTCATCGCAAAGTTAAGCGATCCCAGCAATGATTGTAGGTCTTTTTTTGTGCAACAACCTTGCCGTAGGTAATGGTCAATGCTTGCCAGGATACGCTCAATTTTCTCATGAGGGAGGCTTGCCTGCATGTGTACGGTGTCCAGTTGTATCCCCAAAAATTGCATCTGAGTGTCGGGCCCCAATGTCTTGTGTGGGGAGACTGGGATAGTAAGTGACTCAAATAATGCCAACATGTGTTTTAAACTTGTGGGTGGAAGTGTGTTGTTCTCAATCGTGAGGAAATCGTCTAAATAGTGAATAACTGAGGGGCATTTGCACACATTTAGTAACAACCAACATAAAGCCTCTGCAAATGTGTCAAAAATATGCGGGCTGCTTTTAGAGCCAAAAGTGAGACGGGTGAAGAAATAATATAACCCTTCCCATTTAATGCCGTGAAGGTGCCAAAATGTAGGGTGCATGGGAAGTAATTTGAAGGCATTCACTACATCCGTTTTACTTAACCATGCCCCCGTGCCTGCTTTAATGATAGCCCCAATGGCATGGTCGATAGTGGCATAATGTAGTGAAAACTCTTCAGATGGAATGAGGGAATTTAGGCTAGGGACCGTGGAGGAATGTGGTGCAGATAAATTAATGATCAGCCTAGGTTTAAGTGAGTTTTTCCCCGCGACTATCCCAATGGGATTGGTTCTCCAAGAAGTGAAGGGTGGTGAAAGGAAAGGACCCAGCAAGAACCCTTGGTTCACCTCGGTTGTGATGAGTTTATGTACCAGCTGTGGGTCATGTAGTGTGGAAAGTAGGTTGTCACATTCCAGTGTGCCTCTAGGTAAATGTATCAACCCTGTGTGAAACCCCTTCCGACAGTCCTGTTATGAGATAGTCACTGAAATGTCGTGATGGGTGTAGATGTAGCAAATCATTGAATAAGCTGAGGTTCACGCATGTGCGATAGGGTTTTGGAAAACTTTATTTGGGCACATTGTCTTGGAATGGGCCCTAAAACAGTGTGAACATACATGCATCAATCTACAAGAGCTAAAACCACAATTGCCTGCATTAAAATTGTTACACACTTGGGATTTGCCTAAGAAGACAATATCTCTTCCCAGTTTGTCTTTCAAACCTTTAGTAGGTCTTGGGAGGTTAGTTGCTGCTTGGTTTTGCTCAACCTCGGCTGTATTAGGGCAGATATTTGTGCTGTGGGTTGCTGATGAGCATACTGCACAAGTTGGGGGTCTGAGGCCTGCAAAGTGCCTGCAGAATAGCTCAGTGTCCAACTTATTCCAATTAATGCTTAAATTGAACTGAGCCAGAGCTGTAGCCACCTTTGCAGAGAAGGAACGGTGGTAATCATAAAACGCTGTACCACCGTATTTGTGCCCCAGATCCACCATCTTGTGCATGTACGCATCCAGCTCGGCTCTTTTCCCTGGGTAAACAGTGCAATATACATCCCTATAGATACCAAACCCTAATGCAAATTCTGGGATGTTCAATTTTTTTGTTCAGGAGGGGCTCTAGAGCCTATAGGACTACCGAAATGTCCCCACAAGCAAAGGTCCTGTTCTCTAGGACATCCTGGGAGGCAATGAGCAATGAAGCTAGGTTAACGTCCTTGCCCTCCAGAATGTCCTTTTTTTGGTTGAGCTTGGACCATATGTGAGGGATCAATAGATTCTATAATTGCCGTAGCTGTCAGGGTATTACCGGGTAAGGTATTAGCAAGAGGCTGAGTGGTGACCATTGTGTTTGTAGTGGACTGACTAGCACTACCGGCCTCCAATTTGTCCAGCCTGTCGCTGATTGTACCAATGGATGCCATAAGGGACGTCATCATAGCATGAAATGCTGGTACTTGGGTCCCGCTAGGGCCTTCCCCTGCCTCGGAGTTGTCAGTGGTAGCGTTCAGTAGCCTATACAACTCCGCCTTTCTAGCTCTAGCTGGGAAAGGGATGCAGCATCTTCTGAGTTCTGCTGTAAGACGTGGTATGGTCCATTATCTAAGGGATGCAGGGTTATTCACATCTGTACCAGGACCAGGGGTGGCAGGCCTAGCGGGTGTGCTAGGTTGTGATAGTTCTTCAGGGATATCAGGTGTTAGTGACATAACTGAAATTATAAAATATATGTAGTAAGTCGTATGTAATGGTTTTGTGGGTGGGTACTGGCAGGCTAGCTAAATACCAAGCGGTGAAACAATTAAGCTTTTTTGAGCTTGACAGATGAGTCCCTGCTAGTTGCCAAGCGGCTTGAGAGGCACTATCTATGCGTAGGCCCGAGGGGAAGTTTTGAGGCCACCGAACGTTGTGGCAAGGTGTTGGCCTCTCGGTGTCAATTAAAGCATAAGAAAGATTGGGAGTGACAGGTGAGGCCCTCTCTTTGCACTGTTGCGAGGCAGCTAGCTATGATTTGGCCTGAGGGGCGTATTACCTCCGAGTATGAGGTTAGGGATGTTGGCCTCGCGGGACCACTAGCCTATGGATTAAGACCAGAAAATGTTTTATCTAATTGGGCCACCTAACCTAGGACCAGTACCCCTTAAAGCTTAGGAAGTAATGGGTTCTGGCGTAGTACCTGAAAAGTGAGTCAGGCTGAGCTCTCAATGAAGAGTAACTGTGATATTGTCGGGTAGTTGACCTGTGGGTATAAGATGATATATAAATATCTGAATATGCGGTAGTGGTTAGGCCAGTTTGTGGACCTTAGAACCAGAACCTACCCGATAATCTGCAGAGGGGATATAACCGAAAGAAAGTGAATGGCTTTCTTGCTTGTAAAAGCTACCATCCAATGACTGAGAACCTAGAAGAGTAAATTATACACTTAACTAATATCATATGTATTATTGGCCATTACATGAATTATATGACAATTCCTACCCACCTATAAAGAAAATACAAATGATACAGATGTCAGAATCCCCAAATCTTAGTACGACTCCCTGGTAAGGAAAAACCTGTGGGAAGATGTCAGGGAAAATCAGGACACCAATCAAGTGTAGCATATTTATATCTATTATAGAAATTATGAGTGTAATATAGTTTTTGACCGGTAGGGGCGAAATTCCCCTTAAGAATTGGATGAAAATCATGTATATTTCGTGAGTAAATGCGCGAATTTAGATGGACTATGGTTACATACGAATAGATACGTTTAATTGAGTTGAGAAAAATTGCTATGTGTATAGCCGAATGCAGCGTTCGTTAGTTTCAGTGATATTGACATGCGAGTGGTTAAATCACCGAGCGGCGTGCTTTATACAAATGAAAAGTACCGAGCGCGGTTGATGCGAACGGGGCTCCGCCGTGTAAGCCGTGAATTTTGCAGCGGTTTGCTTTACGGCGGGCCTAACTTAAGTTTTTTTCGGCGGCAAGTACCGGACGAACTGTGCGGACGCGGGCGGCGGGAAGAAGAGCCTGGAGAGCACCGGACAACCCAGGAGAGCACTGGACCAGGAGACCACAAGGAACAGGTAAGAAGAATCCAAGATGGCGGTCTGAACTGGAAGTAAACGTTTCAGACTCGCCAGACCATTAACGGTAAGGTGAGAGTGGATTGGAAGCCCTTTTATAGGGAAACCAAGCCCCTCCCACAACTACAGGCCAAGCCTTCAAATATATGACATATAACATCATACTAAGTGTGTGTTTTTTTATATATTTGTATTTCTTTATTTCAAAAGATATTTAAGTGGTTACAAATACAAAACATTAAATATGTTATATTTATAATTATACAGTATAGACAATAAAATAAAAACATCATTACACCCTGTTCCAAATTATTATGCAAATTCTATTTAAGTGTCACAAAGATTAAATATTTTGTTTTTTCAGTTTAACTCATGGATGGCATTGTGTCTCAGGGCTCTTTTGATCACTGATAACAATCTCGGACACCTGTGATAATTGAGCCCAATTTAAGGAAAAACTACTAAAGGAGGGTGTTCCACATTATTAAGCAGAGCACCATTTTCATGCAATATGGGGAAGAAAAAGGATCTCTCTGCTGTCGAAAAGAGTGAAATAGTTGAATGCTTTGGACGAGGTATGAAAACATTAGATATTTCACGAAAACGTAAGCATGATCATCGCACTATTAAGAGATTTGTGGCTGATTCAGAGCACAGACGGGTTCGTGCAGATAAAGGCACATTGAGGAAGATTTCTGCCAGATCCATGCATCGGATCAAGAGAGCAGCTCCTAAAATACCATTACAGAGCAGCAAACAGATATTTGAAGCTGCTGGTGCCTCTGGAGTCCCACGGACATCAAGGTGTAGAGTCCTCCAGAGTCTTGCAACTGTGCATAAACCTTCTATTTGGCCACCACTAACCAATGCTCACAAGCAGGAACGGCTGCATTGGGCAGAAAAATACATGAAGACTAATATTCAAACAGTCCTGTTCACTGATGAGTGCCGTGCAACCCTGGATGGTGCAGATGGATGGAGTAGTGGATGGTTGGTGGACGGCCACCCTGTTCCAACAAGGCTGCGATGTCAGCAAGGCGGTGGTGGAGTCATGTTTTGGGCCGGAATCATGGGAAGAGAGCTGGTCTGCCCCTTTAGGGTCCCCGAAGGTGTAAAGATGACATCTGCAAAGTATGTAGAGTTTCTGACTGACCACTTTCTTCCCTGGTACAGAAGGAAGAACTATGCTTTCCGTAATAAAATCATCTTCATGCATGACAATGCGCCATCTCATGCTGCAAAGAATACCTCTGCATCAATGGCTGCTATGGGGATAAAAGGAGAGAAAGTCATGGTGTGGCCTCCATCCTCCCCTGACCTCAATCCTATTGAGAACCTTTGGAGCATCCTCAAGCAAAAGATCTATGAGGGTGGGAGGCAGTTTACATCCAAACAGCAGCTCTGGGAGGCTATTCTGACATCTTGCAAACAAATTCAAGCAGAAACTGTCCAAAAACTCACAAGTACAATGGATGCAAGACTTGTGAAGCTGCTATCAAATAAGGGGTCCTATGTTAAAAAATGTAACGTGACCTGTTAAAATGTTTAAAAAGTTAAAATGTTGTTATACGTTTGATTGAAATCACTTTTGATTTCAGTAAATATGCTGCAAACACAACAAATTAAAATTTTCAGTTCTTAACAACCTATAAAGTGTGTTGAAACTTACTGTGCATAATAATTTGGAACAGTGCATTGTAAGTTTTTTATGTTTAAAAAAAATACTGTTATCATTAGGAGGTTTGTTCAATAAAATTTGAATTGTACTCTTAATAGTTGATAACATGAGAATTATGCTGACTGTTATTTACATCAATTATTTAGGTAAATGAGAAAAATATAATTTGCATAATAAGTTGGAAGTTAGTAAATCTATTGGATGATTTTACCTGGATGCAGGCCATCCCTTTCAGAGAGAGAGGCAGAAGAAGAGAAAAAAAAACCGAAAAAAGAAACACGTTCCCTTCAGGTTCACGAGGATCATGTCGCGGGGTAGTCTAAGAGGACAGAGTCCTAAGATAATTCAATTTATATTTTCAGATTCCTTATACTGTGTCCAGGGATGCCAGGTTTGTCTTTACATATATTAATATAAAAATACACTTAGAGTAAAATTACACCTGTATATATATAATATATATAATAACTATATATATTGTATATATAAATTATTATAAAAATAAATAATAATTAAGTAAAAATTATTTTTTTTTTTTTAAAAAAACAATAATTTATTTTAATACATATATATATATATATATATGCATATATATATATATATATATATATATATATATATACATATATATATATATATATATATATATATATATATATATATATATATATATATATATATATATATATATATATATATATGTATACAAAAAGACAGTCCAGTACTTGCACTCAGATTAACCCTGCAAAACTCTGCAACACTTTCAGTGCCGGCCGGGTGCTAAAAATAGCCACAGCCAAAATATACAAAAATTATATGAAACACGGGCTAGCACTCACTGTCTTGTAGTAAAAAAGTAGAAATCTTTATTCAGGTTATTCCATAAAATAGACGTTTCAGTCCATGTCCGGGGGTTTCCTCAGGATTGTTTGTTGATCCTGAGGAAAGCCCCGGATGTGGGCTGAAACGTCGATTTTATGGAATAACCTGAATAAAGATTTCTACTTTTTTACTACAAGACCGTGAGTGCTAGCCTATGTTTGATATAATTTTTATATATATGTATATATATATATATATATATATATGCAGTTTTATTCTAACTGTATTTTGATAGTAATATATATACGTGCATATTTATGTAATATTTTTAGTAATTTATTGATTGCAATTTGGGGGACCTGCCTGACAACATAGGCTGAAAGTCCAGATAATTTATTTGCTAGCACTATTTTTAACCCTGTAACTTTCCAAGACACCCTAAAACATGTACATGGGGGGTACTGTTTTACTCGGTAGACTTCGCTGAACACAAATATTAGTGTTTCAAAACAGTAACACATATCACAGTGATGATATTGTCAGTGAAAGGGACTTTTTTTGAAATCTTCACATACAAACGGCAGTTTCACTGATGATATCATTGTTGTGATACATTTTACTGTTTTGAAACACTAATATTTGTGTTCAGCAAAGTCTCCAGAGTATAACAGTATCCCCCATGTACATGTTTTATAGTGTTTTTAAAAGTTACAGGGTAAAATGTAAGGCTTGATTTTTCATTTTTTTCACATTAAAATTTGCCAGATTGGTTATGTTGCCTTTGAGAGTGTATGGTAGCCCAGGAATAAGAATTACCCCCATGATGGCATACCATTTGCAATAGAAGACAACCCAAGGTATTGGAAATGGGGTATGTTCAGTATTTTTTAGTAGCCACTTAGTCACAAACACTGGCCAAAGTTAGCATTCATAATAGTTTTTGTGCATTTTTAACACACAAACAAATATAAATGCTACATTTGGCCAGTGTTTGTGACTAAGTGGCTACTAAAAAAGACTGGACATACCCCATATTGAATACCCTGGTTTGTCTACTTTAAAAAATATATGTACATGTGAGGTGTGATTCAGAGATTTATGACAGATAACAGTGTTACAATGTCACTATTGATACATTTTACAAATATGTATTTTGAAACAGCAATGTCCTACT
The DNA here is from genome assembly GCF_036172605.1 of Pelobates fuscus. Taxonomy (NCBI): domain Eukaryota; kingdom Metazoa; phylum Chordata; class Amphibia; order Anura; family Pelobatidae; genus Pelobates; species Pelobates fuscus. Next base: position 384,026,380 of record NC_086318.1, on the reverse strand, counting down.
TGTACCTGTAGCCCTATAACTTGCAAAAAATTTATCTACAAACATGTTAACATTGGGTATTTCTAAACTCAGGACAACATTTAGAAACTATTTAGCATGGGTGTTTTTTGGTGGTTGTAGATGTGTAACAGATTTTGGGGGTCAAAGTTAGAAAAGGTGTGTTTTTTTAAAAACATTTTCATCATATGTAATAATTTTTTTAAAGTAAATTATATGATACGATGAAAATAATGGTGTCTTTAGAAAGACCATTTAATGGCGAGAAAAACTGTATATAATATGTGTTGGTATAGTAAATAAGTAAGAGGAAAATTACAGCTAAACACAAACACCGCAGAAATGTAAAAACCCTGGTCCCAAACAGTAAGAAAATTGAAAAGTGGTCTGGTCACTAAGGGGTTAGTTTGCTCATATTTTAATTTAGCATGGTGTGACCCTGGGATAGGAACTTTATGCATTTCCTATAATTGCACTATTTTTCAGTGACCTTGCAATCTTCACATGACGTGCTTTATGTTCATGCTTTATGTTTATGTTATGTATATGTATAATGTGGAATGTTTATGAACCAATGTAAATTGACAACTTGCAATTAAAAAATTAATATATTGCAAAATTCAGCTGCAAAGTAGTGATTCAGACAAATTAATCAGATTTGTCATTTGTGAATAGCTGAATGGATTAAAAAAGCCAAATTGTGCCAAACAAGCAGCATTCGGTTGCTGTTTGGTTGACATTCGGCATTTATTGAACAGACCCCTGTGTGTTTAATAGTTGTAGATCTTTGTATAGTTTTTTTCTTTTCATTATACAATGCAGTGGAATTATAGCTTTCATGTTAAACAGTAATAATTCATGACAACAATTCATTTTTTCTAAAGACAAATATGATAGATGGTATTTAATTGATATACAGTGAAGATATATGATAAAAGAAAAAAATATGAGGAGTAGACTATGATCCCGCTTTTCAAATTTTCAACTACTAACGAGTTTTTAAAGGACAATCAGAATGTTTTTGACTTTAATTAACATTTTAGTATCAGATATATAATTTATAGGCCATATCAATTGAATTCCAGGGCTGGGGGTAAGGATCCATACAATGATATCTATAGGTAATCAGATAGATAGATACACAAGCACATTATAAATGTATGGAATTTGCGACAACTAATATGATATGGAAGATAATAATAAATTATTTTGCTGTGTAAATGATTCAAAACATTATTTCTCGTATCTTATTGCTTCTTTTGCATTGTAGCACGCAAATAAATGTAGTTAAGTACTTCAGTAATTTTGTCAAACAACCTCTGCTTATTCATATTGGGGGGGATCTTAATAATAAATATATACAAATTACAATATACAGTAAAGCAAATAAAGACTTTGCTGTTTTTCCCCAAGTATGTTTTCCCATCAAGATAGAGGCAAATTTGTGCAAACAATACTTCACTTGATTAATGTTAAATGAAATATTAGAATTGTATTCATGCGTTGATGCAAAACTATTTCTGTGAAAAAGCTGATTGCTATCTTAATTTAATAGAAAAACGATTCTGGAAACTGCCATCAAGTCGAGTTTATAATTAACTCCGCGCTTATCAGTGTTCACTCCCTTCCAGTCTTCCAATTCCATCTAATGTGAGTGCACTTAGACCGGCATTTACTGGTCTCTCGGCCAACAATCAAACACTGACTCCTGACATTTCCCTAATTATCTTTTTTCATCATCAGTCATCTCCTGAAGACATTGGTTCATTCAGATGCCAGGTATTTCCTAAATTAATCATGTCATTGAAAGCGGCATCCTTTCATGTATATGGACTTTATTATATGGATCAAAACCCCCCCCTTAGAGCTGCAAAACTCAATTTGTATAGATATTGCCTCGAATGTGACAGCCAGCTCTGCTAGGAATGATTCATAAGACTGGCCTCTCAGCCAGAGATCTGCATCCATCACATTGTTTGTGTGTATGTGTGCAAGTGTATGTGTGTGTCCTGTTGACACCCTTGAGCTGAATGAATACTAATTTGCCCCCATTGTTTCTGGGTGAGTGCTTTTCATGCATTTAGGAACAAAACCTTTTTTTAACATAAGCCTGTGTGTACAATATACTTAATGTTCACATTATGCTATCATGCTATCTTGATTCCTGATATTCTTGGGGATAGAAATGTCCTTTGTTTCTTCAATAAACTGGGGGATTACAGGCAGGATTTAACATGTTTGTAAGACACTACTCTTTCACAAAGTTAAACGCTTAGGATGGAGAAGAGGATAAAGCAGATTGCTTCATTCAGCTCAACAAGAATTGTAATAATCTCCCTTCACGTGACTCTACAACATTTCCTTACATGGTGTCAAATCAATAGAGTGGTTCAGACAATCTTGTTTCGTATTTTCCATTTTCGTGTTATATTGGTGATCTTTACACTTAATGGCTTTTGTTATCTTTAAGAAAACGAAAGTGAAAATATTCAAAAGTGAACCTTCAAAATATAGCCATATAAATGCATTTTAATCAATCTGACTTTAAAATCACTCAAAACAAATGTCGCATTAACAATGTTGTGCTAAAGAGCCACTGTTCATTAGAGCATTGCTATAATGTCACCGTGTTGAAATGAATGTTGCGTCAGTATTGCACAATTTTGCGTTATAACGCAGCACACAATGCAGAGAAAACTTCTTAATTTTACTCACCTTGCTCAAAATTGGAAATATTAAGTAACTAAAGGTCCCAAATGAAGACCGATTGATGCTATAGTGAAATTGGAAATATTAAGAAATTAAAGGTCCCAAATGAAGACCGATTGATGCTATAGTGAAATTGGAAATATTAAGAAATTAAAGGTCCCAAATGACGCTCGACAGGTGCTATAGAGAAATGTTGCACATCTTAGGGTGCACATATTAAATAACTTAAATAATTTCTAAAAAAGACAATTAATTAAAAATAAAGAGGCTTCTTCAATACTGGAATAATACTGGCATAACAAAATTGTAAACACATAATATAAATACAAATTTATATAATTTATATTTTTCATAGTACAGTAGTTGTGTACTCCTATCATGTGCAGCAATAAACCACAATCTGTAAATATGGAATACACACATATGTCCCATTAAAAGTATTACTTTAGATAAGGGTTTATTCACTGAATAGTTTTAGTATAATGATAGCTCATATCATTAGTTTAGACCATAATAAAGGAGTTTGAAAAAAATATTTTATGAACCTAAAATTGGCATCTCAAAACACATAGGGTCACATAAAACATAGATAAGCACTGAGCACACCCATTACACATTGGAAGATTTCCGAGAACCCAACAGCTTTTTAACCTATGGTTTACAGGTGATACTCGAAAAAAAATTAGAAAAGTGTGCAAATGTTCATTTATTTCAGTAATGCAACGTAAAACGGGGAACTAATATATGAGATAGACGCATTACATGCAAAGCTAGATAGTTCAAGCTGTGATTTGTCATAAGTGCGATGATTATGGCTTACAGCTCATGAAAACCCCAAATCCACAATCTCTGTAAATTAGAATATTACATGCAATCAATAAAACAAGGAGTGTTCATAGAGTGTTCATAGAACAATATTGGACCTCTAAAAAGTTTAAGCTGCAACCACCACTTGGTTTGCAATAGCAGATATGTGACGTTCCTATTTGTCTCTGGCAGCCCTGAGTGCCATGCATAGGCAACTTGAGTGCCATGCATGGCACATGTGCCGTTGGTTGCTGACCCATGACCTAGAATATCCCCCACTCCCACCTAGGGCAAAGCAAGGATAAAACATACAATACCATTCAATACCTGAATAGCTGGAGTATAGACTCCTCCTTTTTCTCCCTTTATTGGGAGACCTCTTGTCAATCAGAAAAGCGTAGCTGCTCATTTGCCCCCACCAAAAAAATAAATTAAAAACAACCTCTTCGACATTCCATTCCCCATTTTTCTAGTACAAGGAACTGTACTCTAAATCACGAATCGAAAGAAGAATGTTTGTGCTTGCACGAGTCAGTTTCCTCGAGATTCTGGCAACGGACGGGTCAGAAATCAGAATTTCATCTAATCACCGATTGGTCTAAATCCAACTGAATTGCAGTATAGCCTAAAACAAATCTTCAAATCTATATTATGTGTATATTATGTACATTCTGAATTATTTTGTGAATTAAAAAGACTAAATTCTGAATTTATCTATTTTTTTTTTATAAACCATTATACGCCTGAATTGTATTAGGATAACTAAGGATATCCTAACTAGCTTCAATATACATTTTGCCAGTTTCCTTCTATAGTCACATATTAACATAAAATGGAAAATATATAATTTTTTTAAATGGACAAAAAATACAACCAAGGGAATTCAGGGACAGCTTCTCCTTTCCCTAGATATATATACAGGTGATACTCGAAAAATTAGAATATCGTGCAAATGTTCATTTATTTCAGTAATGCAATGTAAAAGGGAAACTAATATATGAGATAGACGCATTACATGCAAAGCAAGATAGTTCAAGCCGTGATTTGTCATAAGTGCGATGATTATGGCTTACAGCTCATGAAAACCCCAAATCCACATTCTCTGTAAATTAGAATATTACATGCAATCAATAAAACAAGGAGTGTTCATAGAACAATATCGGACCTCTAAAAAGTTTAAGCATGAATATGGACTCAGTACTTGGTTTGGGCCTCTTTTGCAGCAATTACTGCCTCAATGCGGCGTGGCATGGAAGCTATCAGCCTGTGGCACTGCTGAGGTGTTATGGAAGACCAGGATGCTTCAATAGCGGCCTTCAGCTCTTCTGCATTGTTTGGTCTCATGTCTCTCCTCTTTCTCTTGGCAATGTGAGTTTGCTGGCCAATCAATCACAGTAATCCCACGGTCATTGAACCAGGCTTTGGTGCTTTTAGCAGTGTGGGCAGGTGCCAAGTGCTGCTGGAAAATGAAGTCAGCATCCCCATAAAGCACGTCTGTGGAAGGAAGCATGAAGTGCTCCAAAATCTCCTGGTAGACGGCTGCATTAACCCTGGACTTAATGAAGCACAGTGGACCAACACCAGCCGATGACATGGCTCCCCAAATCAACACAGACTGTGGAAACTTCACACTGGACTTCAAGCATCTTGCAGTGTGTGCCTCTCCATTCTTCTGCCAGACTCTGGGTCCTTGGTTTCCAAATGAGATGCAAAAGTTGCTCTCATCAGAAAAGAGGACTTTGGACCACTGAGCAACAGACCAGATCTGTTTTTCTTTAGCCGAGGTAAGACGCTTCTGACGTTGTTTGTTGTTCAGGAGCGGCTTGACAAGAGAAATAAGACATCTGAAGCCCATGTCCAGGATCCGTCTGTGTGTGGTGGCTTTTGATGCACTGACTCCAGCCTCAGTCCACTCCTTGTGAAAGCCCCAAACACATTTGAATGGTCTTTTCCTCTCCAGGTTGCGGTCATCCCTCCTGCTTGTGCACCTTTTTCTTCAACACTTTTCCCTTCCACATAACTTTCTATTAATGTGCTTTGATACAGCATTTTGGGAACATCCAACTTCCTTCGCAATTACCTTTTGAGGCTTTTCTTCCTAATGGAGGGTGTCAATTATGGTTTTCTGCACAACTGTCAGGTCAGCAGTCTTCCCCATGATTGTGATTCCTACTGAACCAGACTGAGAGACCATTTAAAGGCTCAGAAACCCTTTGCAGGTGTTATGGCTTACTTAGCTGATTAGAGTGGGACACTGTGAGCCTAGAATATTGCACCTTTTCACAATATTCTAATTTACTGAGATTGTGGATTTGGGGTTTTCATGAGCTGTAAGCCATAATCATCGCACTTATGACAAATCACGGCTTGAACTATCTTGCTTTGCATTTAATGCGTCTATCTCATATATTAGTTTCCCCTTTTACGTTGCATTACTGAAATAAATGAACATTTGCACGATATTCTAATTTTTCGAGTATCACCTGTATATATATAGGGAAAGGAGAAGCTGTCCCTGAAATTATATATTTTCCATTTTATGTTAATATGTGACTATAGAAGGAAGCTAGCAAAATGTATATTGAAGCTAGTTAGGATATCCTTAGTTATCCTAATACAATTCAGGCGTATAATGGTTTATAAAAAAAAAAATAGATACATTCAGAATTTAGTCTTTTTAATTCACAAAATAATTCAGAATGTACATAATATACACATAATATAGATTTGAAGATTTGTTTTAGGCTATACTGCAATTCAGTTGGATTTAGACCAATCGGTGATTAGATGAAATTCTGATTTCTGACCCGTCCGTTGCCAGAATCTCGAGGAAACTGACTCGTGCAAGCACAAACATTCTTCTTTCGATTCGTGATTTAGAGTACAGTTCCCTGTACTAGAAAAATGGGGAATGGAATGTCGAAGAGGTTGTTTTTAATTTATTTTTTTGGTGGGGGCAAATGAGCAGCTACGCTTTTCTGATTGACAAGAGGTCTCCCAATAAAGGGAGAAAAAGGAGGAGTCTATACTCCAGCTATTCAGGTATTGAATGGTATTGTATGTTTTATCCTTGCTGTGCCCAAGGTGGGAGTGGGGGATATTCTAGGTCATGGGTCAGCAACCAATGGCACATGTGCCATGCATGGCACTCAAGTTGCCTTTGCATGGCACTCAGGGCTGCCAGAGACAAATAGGAACTTCACATATCTGCTATTGCAAACCGAGTGGTGGTTGCAGTTGGTGAGAACAATCCTCAATTTACGCATTCTGGCACTTAGAGGAAGTGATCTCAGATCACCTTCCTCCCATACTTGTGAACAGGAATCTACACTGGAGTAGAGCAGCCTGCAAAAGCCATCGCAGCTCCTGTCCTTGACCTGTACTTGGCCAGCACAGTCCTCACTTGACCCCAGGGAAGCAGACACTGCTTGGTATACATAGAGCTGGAGAATAAACCACCCCTCATACAAATAATTCCCCTCATACAAATAATACAAACAGCCCACACTCAAACAGCCCCCATAAACACATTGACAATCCATATACACGCACACAACTTGACAAGCAGCCTCTCACGTGCAATTCCGGAAGCCGCCCTACACATACACACAGGGGCATACCTAGAGTATTTGGCACCAGGGGTGGACCCTGTTTTCTGCATTTATTTATTTAGTTCTAATTAACCAGCAAGGGTATGTGAGCGCTCCATATAATAAATAAGACCACTAAAACTGTACTCCAAAGCAACAGCTGTTGAGTAGATAAATGTATGTATATACATAATGTACTAGTCTTGAGATAGTCCTCCAAAGGGGACGAAACGCGTAGACGATCTGTTTTCCGTCTCCACTGTGTTTTCAGCCCGGTTTCATCTACGGTCCGGGAGTGATTTTCGGCAGCTGTTGTGCTCGGATCCTTATACATATCCTATCTCGTGGCAGGGAGTTGGCGTGCTCCTCTAACCTCACAAGAAGGTCGGGTGGATAGGGTAAGTTGCTCTGGCTTACTCCCAGAGTTTTTTACTCGGGGAGATTATTCACAGCGGCACCCTCAACCTAGACTTGGTTGTTTGGCGGGTTTAAGAGCTCCCTCCCCCAGGGATGATATATGTGTCTGGGTACCGTACATTCTAATAAAAAATTGTATACTTTTAATTTTTATGTGCACATTTTCCAGTTTTCTATTGATACACTCTTTGTAGTAGTGTTGGGGGCCCCACACTGTGTATCTTTGAACTTTGATCTGGACATATTTTCGTTGTGATACATTTTTTCATTATTGTATCTATACTTAATTGATTTCATTTGTTTATATATGTTTAATAAATACATTGTGTATATACATACATTTATCTACTCAACAGCTGCTGCTTTGGAGTACAGTTTTTAGTGGTCTTATTTATTATTTGGAGCGCTCACATACCCTTGCTGGTTAATATTATATATAGTAGTTTAGTCGCTCATCTGTATGTGACGCAGCCCTTTTATTTGTATTTCTTGCACAGATTTATTGTGTATTCCAATACAGTTTATTTTGATCTTTATTTTACTGGTGATATTTAGTTCTAATTAAGACTGATACCTAACTAGGCACATTTACAATCTGCTGCACCCCCCTTTTACAAAACCCCCTGCCCTGCCCCCTTTTTCAAAAACCTGCTCCCCCCACAAAATCCCTTCCCCCCTCTGCAAACCCTGCTCCCCCACAAGTCCCTGCCCACCTCTCTAGAAACCCCTGCTCCCCCTCCCTCAAGCCCCCTGTCTAACCCCTTACAGTTATATGCATTATAAAAAAAACACACACACACATAACAATATTAGCAGACTCACAGCAGATGATAGGCATGATTGCCTGCTTGCTGTTCCCTGCTGCTGAGGTACTGCTGCCGCGGCGCTGCCTGCCCTCAGTGTCTGAGGCTCAGACCACATGGAATACAGCTGGATGGGACCCCCTAGCAAGTGGCACCCGATGCGGACCGCTCCCCCCGCCCCCCAGTTAGTACACCACTGCATACACAAACCAACAAACATGCAATGTGACATATCATTCGCATACAAAATTACACAAGCAGCCTCCATACACAGCCCACATTCAAAGGTATCATACACAATACTACTTATGAACATATACACAATATAACAGCCCATATAAGCACACATACAATGCTACAAAGCAACTGCTGCATCGATAAATAACACAAGCAAAATTGACAACGTGCACAATTTTTAAAAATAGGATTGGCACGCCAACAGACTTCAAAATCTTGTTTTGGCACAGTAATACTAAACGGTTGCCCAACCCAGGCCTAGGTCATTGATTCTAGTGTGAGACTAGGTTTAACTTACTGCTGTATCTAGCTAGCATTATAGCTACTGTCAGTGGCACATAAAACAACTTTGAGTGGAAGATAGGAGATTGCCATTGAGTCATTGATCCTAGTGTAAGAGTGTGTTACCATTTTATAGTTTTTAAAAGTTTTATTTGTTAACTATTTATAGAAAGAAAATTGTTGGGTTTTTTTTTGGGGGGGGATGATTTTTTTTGTCTAATAATAATGAAAAAAAATTCTAAAAAAATACGCTGGCCTAACTATTGTCATAGTGGCACTCACACAAACTTTGAGAGGTAGATTGCATGCTTCTTTCATCCTACTGTGAGACTAGCTTTTATGGTTGGTGCAATGTTCTACTGACAGCCATTGCCCATTTACACCAACTTGAAACCACCAATTTACCAATTTACAGTATTTTTTAAAAAATTTGTAGAGATAAAACCCTTTATTTTATTTTTTTATGAGTATGTTCTGTCCAGTATATGCTGTGCATGTGTGCAAGCACTGTGCAGTGACAATGGGGTGAGTGCAGTGTAGTTCTTTCAGTCAATCCCCGTAACGTCACAGAAGTAAATCCACCAAGCACCAACCCATTTTGCAACACAAAGACCATTTTTGCTAAATTAAGTTTTGTTCATTTACACAATACACAGTCATTAATATCCCCAAATTTGTAAAACAAGAAAAATAAACCAACTATCATCAAAGTTGCATTCTAATACAAAGAAGAAATATAGGAAAGTTAGAGGAAGAGAGTCTTAACACCTCGGTCATGAGGGCTGCTGACACTTCCTCCACTGCTGCCTACACCACATTGCCACCACCACCACCACTACTTGTAGTATTCAACCTCAGGATAGTGGGATTAGCAAGTACGCTTTGCACCCAGGAGGCACTTGAATTCTTCTTAGCCTTTTCATGCTGTAGTAAGTTGTGCTGCTGCTTCTATTGGCACTGCAGTTCCTTCTATCACACTTAGTTCAAGCATTACAGCTTCTGTGTTTTATGGTGCATGGAGCAACAGATCAGTGAAATCAATGGACACTGTGTTACCCCCTATTCCTTGTAGCCCCCACACTAGATGCAACCAGGTGAGAACTTTGTCTGCATCATCAGAGTCACACTTTATTGAAGAGGTACCCCAGTAGTGTACCTAATATCTGGTCTTGGTGGTTGTGGTGGTAAGGAATCTGGTGACGAAGATTTAACTCTTTCGTATGCCAGATTATTTCCAAGTCTATCCCAGGAGGAAATAAGCTATAATAAAGAACAATTATAAGAGGAGAGTAAGGAGAATAGTCCACTATGTTCTACACCTATTGTGCACTCGCCACTATGTCTAAGCCCATGTCTATATGTAGTAGAATCACCTCATTTAATGGAAATAGTTGGTGCATCATCTCCTACCAGCACCAGCAGTAGCTCACCCAGTGAGGTTATTATTAACAACACTACCTCTCTTCCCATTACTATTAGTTAACCAAGTGCTAATATAGAGAATACTGTTGTGACAGCTTCCACTATCACTAATGCAAATCCACCCACATCTTAATCAGTCACAAGGTGAGCCTAATATATCATACCGAAGCAAAGTGTGGCATTACTTTGATAGCCTTCCAGGGCAAATTGCAAAGTAAAATGTGGGGACATCTCAATAGTACTAGTATGAACCTACATCTGTAAAGACACCACAAGTCTCTATTACTGAGAGAAGAAGGAGGAAGAGAAAGTACTAGGACAGGCAGCAGGTCCACTGGTACTGTGTTTTATTTTCTGTACCCAACTACCACCATTGGTAACTCCTCCACTACTAGCAACCTAAAGCAGAGCAGGGGGAATTTTAAGCCTTGTGCCACTATGTGACAGGTACAGGAGGACTGCCAGTTCACATCATTCAAAGAATTTGTCAGCCCGTGCATTCATATGAAAATAAGCAGGCTAACCAAATCAGCCTTCTGATTGCCCAGATGCTCAATGTAGGGGGGACATCCTTTTCCTTGATACAAGGGGAGCTCATCAAGCAACTGATACAGGACTTTGCTCTGCAATATCTGCTTTTCTTGCAATTCACTTTCAGCAGGAACATTATTGTCCGGTCCTGCATGTTGCTATTGAAGGAACAGCTGCCTAAGGCTGTAGGTGAGTGGGTAGACTTCACCACAGGTTTGTTCTAGTGGCCAGTATACCTTCATCTTCTTGAAGACATCATCAATCAATCTATCGATGTTACATTTTCTGTTCATTCCCAACAGTGGTGCCATACCCTAGTTGACCAAAGAGAAGAACTTTAGCTTATATCACTGCAACATTTGTGACTTTTTATTTCTTATTTCTATTTTATGTTCATGTTTTATTTTATTTTTATATTCAAGTCGCTGATGGAATTGCATAATGATATCTTAATTATAAACAGATTATTTGATGCTTTGCATGACCATAAATTAACAAAAAATGGCTAATTATTATTATAAATTAAGAAACAAGAATATATAACTGTTTGCATATTTTATATATCACAAAAAGTATGAATTTAAAATGCATGTTTTAGAAACAAAATATAATATAAATGTTAAATATAATATATAAATGTTTGTAGGCGTAAATTTCCGAGATCACTGTCAAGAAATGTACAAATTGCAAATATTTTGTTTTTCTACAATTCATATATGTCAACTAAAACAACTTACCTTCATCCAATGTCAACCAAAAAATGTCTAAAATAGTGAGATAAAGGGATTTATGATTGATGACGGGATGTCAAGGGCTTCAGTCTATATTTATATTGATAGGACAAGGACAATGTAAAAAGTCTCAATGAATATAATTTGCGCAAGACATGATTTATTTGCTTGTTATGAAGGCAGCCACAGAAAGAACCTATGATCATATCTAGAAGTCTGGAATGTACCCAAACCCACATTTGTACAGAACCAAAAATGGTCACAGATTAATTTTCTACTGTAAATGTATCCATAGAAAAGAAAGAGGTTTGCAAAGTGCCTTCAGAACTTGAATTTCTTAATAATAGGGCTGCTAAAACAACTTTGTTACACAAAATATGCAAAATGGAATTAGTGCCCACAAAGTTTTCATTTTCAGGTCTGTAAAAGCTACTTAAAGTCAAATAAATATTTGGGAATTTGGTCACATCACATAAGTCATACTGGTTTATTACCTCCTTTGCAACAAAGTACACCAACAGTGTTGGGTCCTAACCTAGGTCTCAATCTTCATCTATCATTTAATAATTAATTTGATAATTAAATATAAAAGGATGATGATATGCTGTTAACACTGACTAAGTGATTACAAGCACACTATTCCTTTGTTTTTCTATATTACTTTTTAATATTATTGGTTCAGGAAAAGAGTAATTTGCCTTACATTAATCAGTGAAGATTAGGCATTAGCTGTGGATCAGATTAACCAATACATTAAAAAAGAGTATATCCTTATCAAATTCAACAGTCTGGATAAACTATTGGCGACACTTTACAACAATTGAAGAAATGCCTCCAAAATTATAAATTTAAAAAAAAAAATGTGTAGAGTAAACCAAACACTGTATACGTCTTATACATATTTGATGACATAAACTTATACAAGTGCTTGCTCTTTGATTAACTTAAGGACATAAATTATGAGTAGCCACTGGTCATCTAATATACAAACCTGTACCCTGAATTTGGTAGTTTGATCTACCGAACACCGACCACCCCCTGTGGCTCATTAACTTCAAAGTAGCCACAAAGTTAAGTGCTCTCCCTGGGAGGCCGCTGTTCGTATAACCGAACAACACATAAAATGGAAAATGGCTGTCATCTTGTCTCCCGAAAGTAGGCAGTGGTACTTGGTCGTCGAATGTCTGGAACCCCAAGCCGGACACTCTAACCTGTGAACACCGGTAACTTTGTAACAACGCCTGCTTGTATTCCCAGCAAGCCAGGAGAGCGGTATTCGGTGAAAAGCTACGCACTTACTAGATGAAGAATCGCTACCTATGAGCCAGGGGAACTGTTCGGTATTTCTTTCATTTTAGGACTACCAAAAGTGACCGACCGCTACTTGGTAGTCCCTGTAACTATTTTGGGCAGACGCCATGTGTGCGGTCAGTCAAGTCTTTACCCTGGTTGCGATTCGTCTGTATTCGTGGGATTCGTGGGGTCCCTAGTAATATTATATAACTTTTGGGGTATTTTATGTTTTATATTTTGTACCTCTAGTGCCTGGGAGATAATTAGTTTAAGCAAAGTACACTCAATTATCTCCCAGACGTAGAGACACCTTGGCGTGTATTCCTATACTTTTGCTGGAGACCCCATGCTGGGGTTCTGTGCATTCCAGTTGTACCCTTCAACAAGTCGACTGATGTTTGGGTATATAAATGACGAAGCACTTGATTTTTCCCATGACCTGCTTGTATTTCTGGAGAGTACAAATTAGCGTACTATGCGAACGGGCAATAATCACATAACCTTCTTAGAGTTCGGGAAAGTGCGAACGAACATACTATACTAAGTACAAGGGGTTCGTTACAACAGGGCCGTGTATATTAGAAGAAATTGATCCATCTTTATCGATTTGCCTCAAAAAAAATGTTTCCAATGATTTTGTTTCATCTATGTGGCATTTTGATATGGATAAATTTCATCCATGCGACCATTTCATTAAAAACTACTTGGGTGAACCAAAATGGCTTGAAAATTAGCCAGTGAGTGGCTATTTTTTTTTTTATATATAATCACTTCTCATTTAATCTGTGAATAAAGTCAGCCTAGTGACTGTACCCTATCAATGATCTTTTTTTTGGTGACATGGATGGTACCCCAAATCATAACACAAGTAAAATGATACCTCCATTGTCAATTTCGTTTGTTTCGTAATTCATTTATATAGAGTTTTGGAGTTTGGCATCACTGATCACCCAAAATTTGGACGAATCGCAATTGACTTGAAACCAAATGCACAAATCTATCAAACTGTTCCAAACAGCTCTCCTCCAGTTTATACGTTTGTCCAGTAATTATGGGGCATCTGGATGTGGAGGGGTGAGGAGCTTTCCAAATTAGCTTATCCAGGACTTAAAATATACTTAGCAAATAAAGAATTCCGAAAGCACACTCAGAAAAAATATTTCTTAATAGTAATTCTTAAATAACCTTAATTTATATAAATGCTGAAAAAGAAGCACGTACTGAATAGGTACAGTTTAAAAATTCAAGTTTAGGTAAATATATCTAAAGGGATTTAGGCACACCAATCTTGTGGTGGTATTTTGAGGATATGGTGTGTTAATAGTACAACCATACAATTTGACCAAATCCCAATTTTTTCTTATAAATGGTGATTTCTAGTAACCTGGAATATTGACATTTCTCTAATACATTGCTATCGTGGTCATTTACATATAATAGGGGAAATTCTTAACTTTAGTGAAAGAACCTTGTGAAATTTTAAGAAAATATAAACTCTGAACCAGTACAAAACCATATGAAATTAGTATTAAACAGCTAGGTATACTTTTGTAAAGGATTTATTTATATTTATAAATTATTTTTTTATTTTATATTATTCTTCTGCATACTTTAGTAACCCTATCACCTACTAATCCTTCTTTAGGTGGAAAAGTCCATTATTTGGGACTTAGATCGCTAAGTTTCTTTGTCCTATTCTAGATTAATTCTTTCCTAGGTGTTTTGAATTTTCTATGATTTAATATGAGTTGGAGTTTATGATGCCTCTTCTTTATAAAGAAGAGACATCATAAAAAACCAAAATGTAAATCACTATGATGGACGTAAAGCTGCAAACAAGCCAAGAAAAAAATGTCATCATGAGGATTTACTAATGGTTTGTAGCTATTAACTATGTTTAACAAATTACAGAGAACCCACTGTAGGAACTCACTTCATTTCCGCTCTACCCACCTACTAGCTCTCACCTCAATTACTAAAAAGGTTTTTTTGAACCCGTTTTTTTCAGGATCTACTTGAAAGAGAATTAACTATAGGCTTCCTTTTGCCTTTCTTGGCTGAAGAGCTGTCTCGCTTCCCTACTAACTAATTTCATTGCATTGTAAGTCATATGTTATTATTGTAACATAAAAGGATTTTTATACCTGTTTCTAATGTTTTATTTTAATTAACCCCTGCTCCTATTTGTCTCTCTTTCAATTATCTATCTCAACATCTGACTTGGATTATAACATAATAGACCACTTGCTATATACAAAAGTACAACTCTGGTAGGGCTGTGTTTTCTTGTTATACTGGCAGGGTTGGCACAGCCATAAGGTGGCATAGGTGGCTGTGTTAGGGTGCACTGACCCAGGGGGCACAGTGTCCAAGTGACCGGCAGGAGAAGAGAGCAGAGCACAGCGCTCCCAATTCAGCCAGTCACACATTGTAGCATGGCCAAGTGGACAGCAGTAGAGGGGCTTCTGTATCCTCTACCCAGTCTAAAAGGAAATGATCACAGAGAGAGCTGAACAACTTCCTGTCAGTCCAGGTAGAGGATACAGTTCTCTACCGCAGTCAACTCGGTCATGCTACACAGGAAGGTGAGTAGGCACATGATGGTGGAATAGACCTCAAAGGGGTGGACACAAAGAGGCAAACAGGGACTGATGAAGAGGTGAAAGAGACAGACAGGGGCTGGGGGAGACACTGAGTGGCTGAGGTTGACACAAAGAAATGTAGAGGGGCTGAGGGAGAAAGAGACAAGGTGCTGGGGGAAGAGACACAAAGAAGGGCTTGGAAGGGGAAAAAGATATACACAAAAGGGGTTGGAGAGAGAAAGAAACACACACAGCTGCTGGAGGGGACTACAAAGAGACATAGAGAGGCTGGGGAAGGGGCAAAAGAGACAAACCAGGGCTGGGGAAGAAATAAAAGAGACAGACTTGGGCTCTGGAGGAGACATGCTGAGGGTCTGGGGGTGGCACAGAGAGACATATTGGGGCTGGGGAAGGGGCAAAAGAGACAGACAGGTGCTGGGGAAGGGATAAAAGAGACTGACATGAACTGGAGGGGACAAAGCAACACAGAGGGACTAGGTGGAGAATGAGACAATGTGATGGAGTGAACAGACACATGGAGGGACTTTGGAGTAAATAAGACATGGAGGGCGGAGAAGGGGAGAAGGGGAGAAAGAGACACAAATGGGCTAGAGTAGAAAGAGACACACAAAGGGGTGAGGTAGAAAGAGACACAAAAAGGGAAAAAACAGTGGGATAACATATACTAAAGGGGAATGTAAGACAAAAGGGGGATAATATACACTAAAGGGAGTAAGACATTCAAATTCATTCATTTTTGGGAGGAAACAGGGGTGGGGGGGGCAAAATGTAGCGAAAAATCCTTAAACCAGCCCTGTATACTGGTATTACTTATTATGTATTTTATTATTTGTAAATAGCAGGAGACACCAACAGATGAGTCACTAACAAGGCAGTGGGACACCAGAAAATGGCAAGGTATGTCAATAGACACAAATATCGACACACCTAAATATCCCTATACAGTGTCCTCCACTAATATGGGCACCCTTAGGCAAAAAAGGCAGTAAAAAACTTTTTTTTTAATGCACAATAATACTCTGCTCTCATGGATATCAAACACGTGTAAACACACGTGGTGCCAAGATACACATAAGGCCACATTTTTATAAACATCCACACACAAATATTTACATCCACCCAATGAGGAAAAAAATGTTCTTTCTGTAAATCAACCACCAGTGGGCAGGAGTTGTGAGCATCAAGAAGTTGATACAAGGAGATAACCGAAATATGGACTATCAACAGAAGTCAAGGGGCAGCAAAATAGTGAAGAGGCCGATGACAGCATCAGTGGAAAGGCACACGTGTAGGGTCCAAGAGACATTAGTTTAGAGCATGGAATTTAGAGGATGTGAATTAGAGTAGAATAATTAGTTTCCAGTGTGATTAAAGGTAGGTGACCCAAGAAATCAACAGGGTACACCAACATTAACTAGCACCTTTCCACATAAGTATACAGATACATCAATATAACTCTACACACCGTCCCAAAAAACAAGCTTCAAAACAGCCTAAATAGATCTAAAGAGACATATACATTGAACACAGGTTTAGGGCAAAAATAACTAAACATGCCATTAGTGAAACCATTAGTAATGTTGAAAACTCGGAAGATGTTTCATAGAAACCTATAGGAGAACAATCACTCCCTAGAACTTTTAATATTATGTTGTCCTATCTCATATATTTTGTGTTTGTAAGGTTTGAATACTAACGAAGCCAGCAATGCATCTTGGCTCCCTGTTTTAATCATTGCCATAATCATTTCCCTTTGCGTAGAGAGTGCTTAGTGTGCCCTGACAATGCCTTGGCTGAACTAGATTGTGGTGTAATTTGCTAAATCTTTAACATACAATTTAAAAAGAAAAGCATCATCATATGAAAAAGTGTCAACATAAGCTATGGATGATTTTCAATACTCTACTGAATGGCATGCAGTGCAGAACCCCGACATTCACATTATCCCGATTTAAAACACCTGAACTTGATAATTAAACATTAAACATTTTTAACACACAGAATACTTACCCTAGAGGTGATAATATAATTTCATAAAAAAACAATTGGGAAACTATGGTGCATCATAAAAGTCATCATAGCACAAGTCATAACACATAAGTCTTATAAGTAAGTCCATGAAGTTCTACAGGCGGTGGCATGCCCAGGGCCGATTAAAATTAAAAATGGCTATCAGTACAGGCCATTTGTGAAATCGTCCTTTATACCCGGTATGCAACAAATAACATGAAGAAAAACCTTGTTAGATTTACTCAATAACAGAACAGAAAAAAAACAGGAGATATGATCAAGAAAGCATGCTACATTGAAATAATCTGATTGTATTCCCCTAAATATTGTTATCTGAATCCTCCATACTTTAATGCTACAATTACTGGCATATTTCTATAAAGGTGGAGAAGCAGATTGACAGATATGTACCACCTTAGATCATCCTCTCACCAAAATTTCCCAGAATAACAGACATGAGTTAATCACGTCTAATGCTTGATAAGAGAAGAAATATGTTTACCCATATTTAATATATGTCTTGCATAGATTACCTTGTATTACTTTTTTCTTTTGTTTAAGTGGTTTACTTTCGTCTGTTTGCTTGATTTATTTTATAGATATATCTTTTACGATAAACCTAATTCACACATATATTCCAGATACAGTGTGATTAGCTAAAATACTGGATAAAAATGTGTGATTTTGAGACAGCGTGCATGGTGGTTATGATGAAGGTTGTCTAAATAATCTGGAGTTAACCATTAAAGTATAAGCCAGATATCGGAATGTATTACCGACCTCGCTGTCGCTGTCTAAATGGTTAAATATTTTCCCATGTCAGAATTTATAGGCATGTGAGGACTGCCAAATTTAATTAATTGTCTTTTGCTGCTAAAATATTGTTGGGCTTTACAGCAGACATTTAAAATGTATAAACAAAAAGCACAGAGCAGACAGAATTGTTTATAGATGTGTCAAAGTACAGCCCATTTGGGAAAAGCATTAGTGTGTATCTACTGTATATCACTTGAGCTGCTTCTATATTTGAGATGAATCCAGAGATAGCTTCCATAAGAAATGAATGTGAGTAATTCAAGTTTAAATTTTTCATGTATATTAAAGAATGCAACTATAATTCTTCTGTCTGTTTAATTACCCTGTATGCGTAAAGAAATTATATCTCTGTAAGTTGCTACAAAAACACATACAAATATTTATTGATTCAATGAAATAATAACAGCTACATTTTATGGACTATGCTTTTACAAAATGAAACAAAGAATTTGTTTCTTTATAAGTGTATAGCTTTAATATATATAGTATTTAAACAATATATTTATTTGCCTTTAAAAGAACACTTCAGTCCCCTCTATCTTAATTTATAAAAGTGGTGATTTCAAGAGAGATCTGCACTTGTATAAATGGTATTAGTTCACACCCTCTTGACTGTCAATTACAGAGCCATGAGGGTTTCCTATTCACTCGCATTGAATAAGCAATCATGAGTGCTTCTCAGAGAGAGCACTGGTATCAGTACCTCTTTTTGAGAAGCATTCTATTGGTGGAGCATGGCAATTGCCACAGATGCACCGTATGAGAAGCATTGGATTGTCCAGTAGATCATGACTAATGAAGATCTCATTGTGGAAGGATGAAGTTGCGGCAAAAAGACAGTCATCCTATTGGAATTTTTTTTAATTTTATCTTCTTTTCAATTCAGAGAGTCATGGGCAGTAACCCTAAACCAAGAAAAGTAAATATGAAATATTACAGGGTTTAAAATAATTATATATTTTTTTCATTCTGAGTAGTTTCTTCAATGCATGCGTGAGGCTTTGGTCAACATGAATAAAGTGTTCTATTGGAAACAGAGCCATACAGAATTTGAAAGCTGATATGTGAAGTTGCCTGAGGGTCCATACAGATCAATGAACTTTAAACAGTGATCCCTTGGGTTGCTGCTATAACTTACTTTTATTGAAGTATAGTTCCTCATTATACCACCTTTCCTCCAAACATTTCCATTTCTCTCATCTATCAAAGCTATTTATCTGTTGCAACAATATTAAAGAAACATACCTTCTTGATCACAAGGTCTTCTAACACCCAAAGCTGCTTTAATCTTACTAGCACCTGAATATCTCCATTTACAACACTAGTGATATGCACTGGCCTCCTAGCAGCTCTAATTTCAGCCTTGATGTGTTCCAGCAACTTCATGAGATATCCATTATTGAGCCTTAGAGCTGAGCGAACATTCTACAAAGGTACAAAGGTACCCAGCATAAAGCTGCTACAGAACTGCCTCCCAGTGTATGGCAGAAAAGACATTTCTTTTAATCCCATTGTTAGTAGGACAGATCTCTGTCCTACAGTTATAGAGTTAGACATCTCGGAGCTCGGACACAGATCTCCTTGCTCTGATCAATGAGTTCTAGAACCTAAATTGTGCCCTGTCACTGCAGTGTGCATGTCTGCCATCTTATGTAAGTTGACAGTGCTTTTAAAGTTGAACATATTATTGTGAGTTTACACTATGTTAAATATAACTGGTATATCTGTTATGTCAGTGTAGAAATTACACAGAGTACCTATGGGGTAATCTCCCCTCATCCATTATTACATTGCATAGGATTCATACCTACTCTAGAAATTGCTATCCAGTTAAATATACCTTCTGAACACAAGTTCACCACCTGCCTTATAAATTGAATTACTCTATGTCACGGGTGGCGGTCCGAAGACCAGGACCCCTGTATGCCTGATGATGGTAGGAGTTACAGCGTGGAAAATGAGCAATGAGGGTCTGGTGAAGGGTAACCTCACTCCCCCCCCCCCCCGGTGTAGAGCACCAGGGTTTGTGTGGCCACATACCAGGGCCCTGACCTAGCTTCTGCGGATCCTAAGAGCTAGATATTATGCAGATAAGTACCAAGTACTAAAAACAAGGCAAGACTAGAATAGGCATCAAACAAGATAACAAGACAAGACTAGAAGAACCCAGAACCAGAGCAGGACAGAAAGCAGAACCCAGAACATGTACACAAGACATGAGGGAAACAAGAACAGGACATGGACAGGGCAGGACAGGACTGTACATGAACTGGGAATACAAGACAAAATAAAACAAGACAAGAGATACAAGGCAAAACAAGAGGAGAAATAACTAAGTACTATATCTGTAATAAACATTGGAGATTTAGACATACACAAATGGCCAAGATGTATGCAGCCCACCACTGCGCCAAAGTACTCCAATTATGGGGGTCCTTACTGCCTAGATATGCATGACTAAACATACAACAATAAAACACACACAGTACATACCTGCAAGGAAAGGGGCAGAGGAATGAGACCCCTGCTAGCAGGGAACACTGAAACGAAATGGATAAATGGCAAAGGAACAGGTGTGGCAACAAAAAACAAATATATAAAGGAATCCAGGAGACTGGGAATTCCAGGAACGGAATAAAGGAATGAACCCAGAAAACCCAGCATAAAGAAAACCAGACATAGAATAAAAAAACAGTAAAACCAAGAAAAACTAAACAAAAATTGTATAAAGAGTACTGGATATCAGAAGCCAAGGCCGAGAAATGGCCCGCAGACAGGAACAGGATGTGACACTCTATATATGCAGAACTATATAAAGACATTTTACCGTATTTTATTTTTACAGGAAATAATTTTTGACAATGACTCTTCCAGTATATTCTGATTTGCCATAAGGGACTTATGCACCTTTTTTTTTACAATCGCCCCTCCCAGAAATCCTATGATTGGCCACAATAAACTGAGATACCACAGACTTGGAGAGTTACTTCCTCTGTAATCCAATCATCATTATGACAACCTGAGCATCACTACATCAAGTCTTTACCCATTTTCATACTCCGTACATCACTGATACGACATGTAGGACGTGCAATCAGCAACCAATGAACTCAGAGACAGGGAGTATTTCTCCACCCCTGATGAGCTTAAGTTGAAGTGAAATGCACGTTAGTCATTCTTGCAGTTGCTGAGATATCTGATTCGACTCTACAGCTTCATTTTGAAA
Organism: Pelobates fuscus; assembly: GCF_036172605.1. NCBI lineage: Eukaryota > Metazoa > Chordata > Amphibia > Anura > Pelobatidae > Pelobates > Pelobates fuscus. The sequence goes on along the minus strand of NC_086318.1, from coordinate 384,004,906 downwards.
TAGATACGATGTGACTGTGTTAGACAGATGGGAGGAATGCAGTGTAGCTCTCTATTATTCCTAAACCATGGCATTTATTTTCCAAAGGTGGGATTTGTATTCAGAGACTTTTCAATAGAAACAGTGTTCTGGAGTAGGAATCCTAGGATAAGGCTCAGACTTCAAATGGACAGAAAGTGTACATTCTCTAGTTATAATTATAATATACTACTGCAGACATTTTACTTTATCATAAGTCTGTCCTAGCAATACATAGGTCATGCTTTTTCCTTGTCATTAATATGCAAAACCAATGAATTTCTCTACCTGTTTTCACTTTTTGGCACATTTGCACATTTTGAGCAGTATATAGTCAAATATTGTAGACCATAAAAAATAGTTTTACTAAGCAAGGTTACTGCTACCAGAAATAAATGTAGAAAAAAAAATAATAACAATTTTGTTTATATTTCTTGCAAATTTATCAGTGTTTATCATAAAGTTCTCCCTTTTATTAATTGAAATCCTCATTCACAGTAGGGCAAATATTCATCCATAAAAAGAATAATTAGAAGAGATCCATATCTGTATTTTTGTAAATATTTTATATTTACATATTTTAATTTTCTTTTTTTGTGTTCACCTTTTTCACATTTATTTATATGTTTATTTATGTATATGTGGTTTAGTTAATGCAAGATGGTATTGGTGTTTAAAGTCAATAAAAAGTTTAAAAAAATAATATTTAGTTTGCATAAAGGAATACTGTAGGCGCCAAAACAACAACAGCATTAACTTAATGAAGTAGTTTTTTTTTCTTTTCTTTTCTTTTTTTTAATCAAAAGGACTGTTTTATTGTCAATTGTCACAACAGATGAGCACAGACACAGAGCCTTGAAGTTTAGGACACAGTATTATTATAAGACCAAAAATAAAATATATATATTGAACTTGTAGGTTTACTGAATCATGATGGCAGAGATCTCAACTTGCTAGGAATTTTCAGCGTCGGTGCAGTCAGAAACGCTACTACACACTGAGAGCAGGGAGGAAACAAGAGACAGCAAGATCCAAGTTTAACAGCCGGCTGCTGATAGATATCTCATGGAATGGACTCCGGAACCTGCTTTATAGGTTTGTCTTCTTCTGAGATAGATTAATATTGTCTCCCAGACTCAGAGCCATTCTTTGGCTCTTGTCTCTAATTCGTATGTGGCCGGTCACAGGGGCGCCTGGACCCAGGTGAATTGGCTTTTCAATGCTGACATTGGCGAGTGCATCCTCTCCAAATATGGAATGAGCATAGAGGTTAGAAGCCATGAACCCACAGTACCCAGACAAAGCCTTTTCTGGGGTGAGACATTTTATATTTGTAGATTTGAGAATGTGCTGCAAATATTCATTCAGGTCGATCATGTTTGTGTTTAATGAAGTAGTTATGTGTATAAAGGAATTAGTTTTTGTGTATAGATCAAGCCCCTGTAGTCTTATTGCTTAATTATCTGCCATTTAGAAGGTTAATCCCTTTGTTTATGCAGCTTTAGCCACACCTCCCTGCATGTAACATGCACAGCCTTCTTAAACACTTCCTGTAAAGAGAGATCTAATGTTTATTGCCCATTCTGTTTCTGTTTAGAAATGCTTACCTTCTGCACTATTAATATCTTGCTAGACCCTGCAGGAGCCTACTGTGTGTGATTAAAGTTCAATTTACAAAGCAGGAGATAAAACATCTAAAGTAAGTTAACATCTCATTGAAATAAAACCATTTTTTAATGTTGGTTGAATCTATCAAAGCAAGGGGAGGTGTAGCTAAAGCTGCATAAACAGAAACACAAGTGACATAACTTCTAAATAGCAGAGAATTTAGCAGTAAGACTGCACAGGCATGGTTTTTACACAAAAACTGTGTCATTAAGCTAAAGTTACTTTGGTGCCAATAGTATCCCTTTAATTGTGGGTCATCTTAATGTATTGCATATTCTTTACCATCAGGAATTACCTAATCTCTATAGGATAGGATCCTTCCTATTATCCTAGCCTTGATCATCTATGTCTTGTTTTGTGAAATATATATAGTGGGGTAATACATTCTGTAGAATATAGGAGGCTTCCTTACTGCCCAGTAGAGAAGCTACACTTATGTGATTATCCACTAAACTGGGAATAATTGGCAACTGGTCAAATAATGTCAAATTGTAGGGAAAAAGAGCCAGGCTGGAAAGTTCCCAATTGTCTTCAGTTTCGTGAATAATCTTGATAGAGTGAGTCTGAGCATATCCCTAGTGTCTATACACAGATACAGAGATTTAGAAAATGGCCCACTCAGCAATATATCTCTAGATATGGCTGCGCACCTATTGCAGTGACTCTGACTCCTTTACATAAAATGCAAGAGTGTGTCTGATAAGCTATGAGTTTGCATGGCATGCACCTGCCCAGCAGGCTCATGCCATACAATCACCATGACATAAAGGGCAAGTCATAAACTTCATAAACTTCATTTATAGCTTGTGTTAGAGTTAGGGGATGTTTTCTTGTAAAATTTGTAGCAGTTGCAAATAACAAGGTAGATGGGGTAGGATAATGATACAATGACACTTATTTAGATAGCGCCAACATATTATTATTATTATTATTATGATATTTATATAGCGCCATCAAATTCCGCAGCGCTTTACAGTGGGTGGACGAACAGACATGTAGTTGTAACCAGACAAGTTGGACACACAGGAACAGAGGGGTTGAGGGCCCTGCTCAATGAGCTTACATGCTAGAGGGAGTGGGGTAAAATGACACAAAAAGGTAAGGATAGTATTAGACTAGTGACAGTTGCAGAAGAGGAATCAGTCAGGAGCTATTAACAGTTTAATTGATAAGCTTTTATGAAGAAGTGGGTTTTTAACGATTTTTTGAAGGAGTGGAGACTGGGTGAGCATCTAACGGAGGAGGGAAGTGAGTTCCACCGGAACGGTACAGCCCTCGAGAAATCTTGAAGGCGAGCATCAGAGGTGGGAGTACGGACAGAAGATAGACGTAAGTGATCGTAAGGGCCTTGACGGGACATACTTGTGTATAAGGGAGGATAGATATTCTACAGGGCTGTACAATAGGAAAAAAGACAAACATTTAACTGTAACAAAATATGTATGGCATACAAGAACAGTAAGTGTAGGGTGCCCTACTCAATCGAGCTCACAATCGAAAGTGCCACAAACTATGGAAGCAGCATACTTTTTTTTATGTCTGTCGTATCCCTTTAAAAAAAGCTTATTTATTCTTTTCTTCTAGATGTTAACGACAGAACTTAAATTAGTCTGGAGATGAACATGTAAGAGATATTTGGATTACCTTTCAAAAAAGTTGTAATCTATCTTTCATTGTTGTTAATATGAACTCTCTGTCGACTTGAACCCGCTGATGTTTCATTAACCTTTCTCTGTAGGTAACAAAGCACGCTCTTTGTGTGGAAATTCTGTGTGAAACTGGATCTTTCCCTGCATCATATGTCGCCAGTGGCACTAAAGTATTAGTAAGTTAACCTTTTGCTTTTTATTTCAAGTGAAGGCAATTTCAGGTCATTATTCTGCATTTTAGCCAAATATTTAAAGGACAGATTGTTTTGATTTCATAAATCGTTATTTTTACACGTTGTTCGTGCAATGCCAGAAAAACAAGTCATTTGTTTTGAACGTTCGGATTATTAACCATTTCAGTCTCACTGCAATTAGCGTTGGACAACGGTGCAATAAAATAAAAATGCTGTATGTATGATAAACTAATATGCCATGAACCTGCATATAAGAACAAATAATGGATTATTGAATATAGTTTTATTGCATTAATATATATGAAGGATGGCACAAACCAGTACCTCAATGATTAAGGCATCCTCTTAAACTTACAAATTAAAGGGTAACTCCAAGTATCATGGCTACTTCACTTATTTGAAGGGGTCATGGTGTCTAGAGTATGTATGCCTGTAGTCATAAAGCTTCACACACAGCGTCTAAATCCTTTGCTGCTCGAGATGTTACTCCACCTACGGCGGTGTGTCAATCGCTAGCCAGAACAGTTGGCAGGCTGACTAATGTGAATTTTGTGCAAATTTAGTGTCTGACACAGGCACGCCCAGACAGCCAGTGATGGCATGTCACCCCTCCATGCAGCATGCCCTTATTGACATATCTCCCCCTGTGACAAAGGGAAGTGTACCTTTAGCTGAGGAAGATAGACTTTAGGGAGAATCTGACCTTGGACTAGGAAGGAAGATACATTTTAGTTATTTTCCTTCTTTCTTTTTGGGGGGAAAGAGGAGCAGCATATAACTGGTTAGTCTGACCAAAAATAGTGTTTTCTTAAATACTGTTTTTTTGGTAGGAGTAACACTTTAAGAGAGTGGTTGAGATATAGTAGATCAGGGGTAGGCAACCTTTTAGTAGCACTGTGCCAATATAGGATTGTGATGTCCCGTAGCGTGCCGGTCCTATTTTTTTTAATTGAGGTGTGTATGCTGCCGTGTTCTGCTTGTTATTTTTACTGTAATTGCTTTGTATCGTTGTATTTGTGCGGAATATGCAGGGCCGTCTTTAATATTGACTGGACCTTGAGCAAAGCATTTGCTTGGGGCCCCCTGGACCCTGTCCCCCCTCCTCATGTGTGCAATCACGTCCTCCACCTCAACGCAGTGGCAGACCTAAAGTAGAGAGGTGCAAGAATTTTATTGGGCCTCCCTGTTGCACGGGTGATTAAAAGGTAGATCCCCATCTGTCGTGCAACTCCAGAAATGCATTGACAGCTGGGGCTCTACCATTAACCCATGTTTCCAGGTCTGTATTTAGCACTAAGCCGTTTTTGTGTGTTTGAATGTAAACAGGTTTTTGTATGGAATATGTTTGTGTGTGGTGTTGGCATGATTGCAATCATGTATTTGTGTAGTGTTGGTTTTTGAATGAGGGGGTGTATTTACATATGATTTTGGTGTGTAACACAGACATGTTTGTACGTAGTGTTGAAATTTGAATGCAGGGGTGTATTTGTGTGTAGTGTTAGTGTGTGAATGCTGAGATGTATGCACATATACACACACACAGAGATATATACACACTAAAACACACACACACACACAGATACACAGACATACTGACACACACAGACATACTGATGCACACACACACAGATATACTGACACAGATTTACTGACAGACACACACACACACACAGACATACTGACACACATACACACACAAACATACTGACACACACAGATATACTGACACACACACACACACAGACATACTAACACACACTGACAGACATACACACACACACACACACAGATATACTGACACACACAAAATGTACACTTTAAAAACCTGCTGGTGGCAGAAGGTGTTGGGAGTTGGGGTCTGGCTCTCTCGGCCAGCTCCCCTCCACTCTGCCTACTCTTCTTTCCCGTGCGCTCCTCTCTTTGTGGGTGGAAGTGATGCGTGTCCGTCACTTCCTCCCAGCCTGCTGCCAAAAAGCAAGGGACCCGCTCGCGACCGGGCTCCTGCTGACAGAAGCCCACCGGGTGGCCCTTTGTGCACGGGCCATCCGGTGGGCCTCCTTAGTGTGCGGATTACCAGCCAGGTGTTAGAAATGGTTGAGGCCAGCGGGGCTCACTGTCAGGGCCGGTCTGGGGATTCCAAAGCAGCCCTGGAAAAAAAAAATCTATGCCAGCCCCATTGCGCCATATATTGTCGCATGTAATATGTAAGGCTATGTCTTGCCACCCTAGATGATTGATTTTATATATATATATATATATATATATATATATATAGCTTTTTCCAATATAAAATATTGGTCCTTTCAGAGTAAAATTTTTAATTATACAGTAAGCATACTCACATGCAGACACAGACAATCTCACTGACACAAGTTGATTGATACACAGCCTCACAGACAAACAATCTCACTGACATACATAAGGTCATTGACATAAAAACACAAGCTCACTCAGTAGAAGGCACACACACACACAAGCAAGCCCACTCACTAGCAGGCGCGCGCGCACACACACACACACACACAGAGCTTAATGTAGTGGTTCTGGTGTCTATAGCCTGTCCCTGCAGGCTTTTCAATATAAACATGGGGGCTGGGGGGGGCGATAGGGCCACATGGGGGCTGGGGCTATAATGGGACACATGAGGGCTGGGGAGGGGTCTATAATGGGACACATGGAGGCTGGAGAGGGAACTATAATGGGACACATGGGGGCTGGGGGCTATAGGGACACATGGGGGCTGGGGAGGGGGCTATAATGGAACACATGGGGGCTATAGGGACACATTGGGCTATAATGGGACACATGGGGGCTTGGGAGGGTGGCTGTAATGGGACACATGGGGCTGGGGGGCTATAGGGACACATGGGGCTGGGGGGCTATAGGGACACATGGGAGCTAGGGGGGCTTTAGGGACACATGGGAGCTGGGGAGGGGGCTATAGGGACACATGGGGCTAGGTAGGCTATAGGGACACATGGGAGCTGGGGAGGGGGCTATAAGGACACATGGGGGCGATAGGGACCCATGGAGGGCTGGGGGGCTATAGGGACACATGAAGGGCTGGAGGGGGGATAGGGACACATGGGGCTGGGAGGTTCTATAGGGACACATGGGGCTAGGTAGGCTATAGGGACACATGGGAGCTGGGGAGGGGGCTCTAAGGACACATGGGGAATGGGGAGGGGCCTATAGGAACACATGGGGGCTATAATGGTACACATGGGGGCTGAGAAGTTCTCAGCCCCACCATTATAGCCCCCATGTGTTCCTATAGCCCCCCAGCCCCCATGTGTCCCTATAGCCCCCCAACCCCCATGTGTCCATATCCCCCCTCCAGCCCTTCATGTGTCCCTATAGCCCCCCAGCCCTCCATGTGTTCCTATAGCCCATTCCCCATGTGTCCATATAGCCCAGCTCTTCTTGCTGCCGCTGGCTGGGGAAGCTCTTCTTGCGGCCGCTGGCTGGGGAAGCTCTTCTTGCGGCCGCTGGCTGGGGAAGCTCTTCTTGTGGCCGCTGGGGGAGCAGGCTGTTCTGTCTCTGCTCCCCCTCCCTCGCATGTAGCTTAATGAGACCGGGGCCGGAATATGACGTCATATTCCGGCTCCGGTCTCTTTCTAGTGCGCGAGGGAGGGGGAGCAGAGACAGAACAGCCTGCTCCCCCAGCGGCCACAAGAAGAGCTTCCCCAGCCAGCGGCCACAAGAAGGGCTCCCTCTGCGGCCGCAGGTGAGCCAGCTGCCTGCCCGGCCCCAGGTGCCGACGGCCCACCGGGAAATTTACCGGTATCCCGGTGGGCCAGTCCGGCCCTGCTCACTGTGCAGCTGCCCAGTTTGCCCCGCGTTAAAGACGGCCCTGCGTATATTAGCTATTATATTGTATATGTTCATGAGTAGTTTATGGTATTGTGTATGATACATATGAATGTGAGTTGTGTATGGGGGCTGCTTGTGGAATTGTGTGTGTGAATGGATATGTCACATTGTGTGTTTGGTAGTGTGTGTGGGGGCTGTTTGAGGTATTGCATGTGAGAGGCTGCATGTGGGGTTGTGTGCATGTATGTGGATTGTTAGTGGTGTTGCATTTGTGCGGATTATGTGTATGTTTGTGTGTGGGCTGTCCGTATTATTTGTATGAGGGGAGGGTTATTCTGCATTTCTGTGTATATCTACCAGTGTGGGTGGCTTCCCTGGGGTTAAGTGGGGACCAGGCCGGCCAGGTACATGTCAAGGACAGGAGCTGCAACTGCGAGCTGCTCTACTATTGTGTGGATTCCCATTCACAAGTGCTGGGAGGAAGTGATCTGAGATCACTTCCTCTATGTGCTGCAATGCATAAATTGAGGATTGTCCTTCACCACCTTTTCGGATTAGCAGATACCTGAAGTTTTACTGAGACTCCTGATAGGCCAGAGCCTGTTTGTCTCTAGCAGCCTTGAGTGCCGTGCAAAGACACCTCGAGTGCCGTGCATGGCACTAGTGCCGTAGGTTGCCTACCCCTGTAGTAGATATTAGGATATCTGAAAATGTGGGAGAAATCCATTAGTTTGTCTACATTATTATTATTATTATTATTATTATTATTATTGCCATTTATATAGCGCCAACAGATTCCATAGCGCTTTACAATATTATGAGAGGGGGGGGTTTAACTATAAATAGGACAATTACAAGAAAACTTACAGGAACGATAGATTGAAGAGGACCCTGCTCAATCGAGCTTACAGTCTATAGGATGTGGGGTATAAAACACATTAGGACAGGAAATAGAAGTCAAATTAGCTTGGAGTGGAGCAGAGGTGGAGGAGAGAGTAGAGTGCTGCCCTTTAGGAGAGAGCAAGAAACAGGTATGTGAGGTAGAGGTTACTCTGGGAGGCCATAAGCTTTCCTAAAGAGATGGGTTTTAAGGCACTTCTTAAACAATTGAAGACTAGGGGAGAGTCTGATGGCGGTAGGCAGGCTATTCCATTGGCCGGCAAGAAGTCCTGCATATGCAAATACATATTCCCCAAATGTTTGGTGTGGTTATAAAAAAAACTGAAAAAAAAAAACTATCAGATCTGATCACTTTACAATTGTTATACATATCCAATTGTTTAAAATCTCCTCGCTAAAAGAGTTAATGCTGCATTAAACGCTATTCAATGCAGTTTTACAAACTACAATGCTTTTAAATGGATGCTTCTAAACTAAGGGTTAGGATTTAATCTTAAGGTATCATTTGCCTTATGGGTGCTTTCTCTTAGAGTTTAAGCATTTAAGATGAAGGTATCCGTTCAGGGATAAGGTAGCATTTGCTTGTCAGCCTTAGGGGTTAGAATGCTGGGGATTAGGAGTTAGGCCGTGATACATTAGAGGCAGAGTTAAGGCAAGTGTTAGGCGTTAGAGATTAGGGTTGATGTATAGTTAGGCAGGTAAGCCTAAGGGTCAAGGTTTTTCAAGCAACCAGTGTGTGTGAGTGTATGCGAGTACCATATTTATTCGAGTATAACGCGCAAAATTTTGTACCGATTTTTAATTTAAAATTAGGGGTGCGCGTTATACTCGAATAAATATACCTCCCAGGACCGCCGGGCTCATTACAAGCCCGGCGGTCCTGGGGGGGCGGGCAGCAAGCGTTTACTCACCTCCGTGCAGCTCCTCCAGCTTCCCAGTGTAAATCTCGCGAGACCCGCGGCCAGCTCTGACGACGTCGTTAAAATTTTATACCGATTTTTAATCGAAAATTAGGGGTGCGCGTTATACACGTGTGCGCGTTATACTCGAATAAATACGGTATATATGTATATATATATATATATATATATATATATAGTAGAGATTGTAGCTGTATTAATCCAGTGATGCAGATGTAAAATAACAGATACAATTTGTATCTTGTAATACCTTTTTTATTGGACTAACAAAATTTTGACAAAATGACAAGCTTTCTGGAGAACCTCCCTTTCTCAAGTCTAAAGCATTCAAAGCTTTAGCGCTTTAGCCCAATAAAAAAGGTATCATTGCATACTGCAATACTTTTGTATTTTGGTATCTTGTCTACTGGACTAATAGAGCTAATCCAATCTAATATATATATATATATATATATTCCTGTAATATCCTATGAATTTGGTGCTTTAAGAATAATAATAATAATAATAATAATATGTAAATTACTTGTTAAATATCCCCATTTTAAAATTTAATAAGTGCAGCAGAATATGTTGGTGCGTTATTTAAATGCTAATAAAAATAATAATAATAATGAATATATGTATTTATTTATACATATATATAGTATATAAATGTGTATTTATAAATGTATACATATGTATATATTTATTTTGTATTTTATTTTTTGCATAATTGCATGTTAGTATTTTCTGCTGCGTGTTTTTGTTTCATTTTTTTTGTGAGCTGCATAATATATTAGTTGCTAAAACACTGCCCCAGTGTCCATAATTTTAATTAGAGGAGTTATGCGATTCCCGAGGCTAAGCTATACTCTGCAACAACTGTGCTAATGTGAAAAACAACTTGTGCAGAATAAATACGCCCTGCAATTAATGGGGTCCCGACATTTTTCATGGTTACCTTGCACATAAATAAACTATATTATTCACATTTTTCCTTAGGGTTAGGTTATCTCTGTAGTCTTAAATCTGCAAGCAGATTTGTTATAACTAACACTATCATCATCATAATATTGAAAACCCATTATTTCCTAAATACGTTTTCTTTTGCATCTGGATAGCTCGGGGCTGGGCCTATGTTCTGATATTGTCTGTATGATTTACAATTATGCAGTCACTTCTACATCTCCCCAAAGCCTATCATTTGGCTGAGGCTAACAGGAGGTGACTGAGCAGAGCAGTTTCACCTGAGGGTGGGCTGGGTCAAAGGTCACCTGTAATAGCTTCTACATGCATCTACAGACCTGTAAATGAGACCAGAGCTTGATACACTTCAATACACTTTCTTTGTCTTAGACGGATGCTCTAATCAAACAAATTACTTCTCCCCGTGATCACAGCCACTGATCCAGAGATTTCTGTGCAGACATTCGTCTGGAATGTTTAAAGCTTCTCAACCATACAGTATTGTTAAACAATAAAAAAAAGAAGAATTAAAAAAAATGTGTAACTCAACCTTAGGCAATTAAAAGTACGTTGTAGCTAAGCCTAATGTAGTCTGAAAACATGACATATCTGACACCTTCGACGTTATTAATTTTTCTAGAATCAGTCAAAATAAAACAAAAATAGATTTGTAGTATGCTCGCTTTTTCAATAAAGATAGCTTTATTTACAAAAGGTTTTTTATTACAGATCTCAAAGAAAACTTTTTTAGTTGATTATATGAAACACTTTTTTTTTCTAAAGTTATTTCTATGAGCTAATTTTTTTTCCATGTTTATGCATGCAGGTGAGAACATTACGGTAAAAGGTTGAAATCAACGATATGCATTTTAAGAGTACACAGCAACATTGTAGCGTGTAAGTGTTAGGCAGATTCAGTGCCTGACAAAAAACTGTTGAACTGTAAATAATGGTCATGGTTTCTCCTCCCACTACCGCATGAGTAAGCATTGGGCTTCCAAAAGACGGCTACCAAAATCAACAGAACCAAAAATGACATGTATCATGTTCCTTTTTAATGTCTCTGTTAGTTAATGAACCACATCACACATGGTTTTTCTGTGCTGTCTTTTCCACACTTACAATCCTCAGGTAACAGGAAGATAAACTCCAATGTGTTTATTTACTAAATACCGGTAGGTGATCTGGGCAAAATTTCCAACCCAAAAATAACTTGCAGAAATTGGCGTTTGTTTCCTGAGGTAATTCTTATGGAAAATCTCAAATCCACTTGTTAAGTTTGTTAAGTAAAAAAAAAAAAAAAAAAAATCACAAACGCTGTTTTTAATAATAATTTTAAGTGCAAAATATGAAATAATGTAGCTTCTACCCCATGGAAATGCTAGTCAAGGAACACAAGAAAAATCCATCTAAAAAAGTCCATGCATCTTTCTCTACACTTTAAAATGATTCAAATGGCATTGAGGTGGGGGTGGGGGAGGAATTGACCATGACAATATCAAGCTGGGAATTTTAGGATATTTGTGGAAACATGAATTCATGCTGATGAGACCCCAAACTTTGGTTAAAAAAATTATCTGTCTGTGCCCATCTGCATTTCAAGCTGGATATTCTGGTATGGTTGTGGAAACATAATTTCTCTGAATATCTGTTCCCAAGGTGGACTTCCCAAAGTCTTACTTGAGATATGCATGTGATGCACAACAGTAATTTTTGTGTTTGCATCAAATTGTGGGGAGTTTTATTGATGCCTCTCTCACACAGCCAATTGCTACCAATGCATCAATGCTCCTGCAACATCAGGATTTGTGTATTAGAGAAAACTCCTAGGCCCCACTAGCCCTTATCCCTAAACACTTCCTCAGCCTAATTTTAACGCATCTGTAAATCTAAACATTTTCTCTTCATTAACTCCCAATAGTATTAAACTTAAAGGGACACTGTAGGCACCCAGACCACTTCTGCTCATTGGAGTGGTCTGGGTGCCAACTCCCACTACCCTTAACCCTGCAACTGTAATTATTGCAGTTTTTCATAAACTGCAATAATTACATTGCAGGGTTAACTCCACCTCTAGTGGCTGTGTGAGGACCTCCAGCGTCGCTCTATTCCCCATAGGAAAGCATTGAAATGATTTTTCAATGCTTTCCTATGGGGAGACGTAATGCGCATGCGCGGCATTTCCGCGCATGCGCATTAGGTCTCCTCGGCCGGTGGGCGAGATTAGTCTCGCCCACCGACCGACGTAATCACCAGGAGGAGCGTCGCGGAGGCAGAGACAGCGGCGAGGGACATCGCCGCTGTCCCAGGTAAGTGACTGAAGGGGTTTTCACCCCTTCAGTAACCGGGGATTGGTGGGTGGGAGGGAGAGGGACTGTTTTTCTGGCACTGGAGTTTCCCTTTAACCCATTTCCAACCCTAATACAACAAAAAAATTGACCTCTTTTGCTCAAACCCTTATTTTAACCCATCTGTAAATCGGATCCCCTATACAGCCAAAGGTGGATTCATATAAAGATGGCAAATCATTGTGGTAGTTGTAGCTCCACCGTATCCCCTAAATCCCTTTATGCTTAATCTAGATTTTAACACACCTAACATTTTCCAACAAGTCCAGGATCTAAACTATCCTATATGAATATGTTTTATATGAGTCTGGGATAAAAGAGTTCTTGGCAATTCTCTGTCTACAGGTACTAAAGATACAAAGCCTCCTCCATGAGTCGATACAATTTTGCAATCCATTCTATTCGATGGAATCTTGGGATACAATGAAAAGTTCAAATTTTTGTATAAACCTGTGCTCGTGATGCCTACTATGCATTATAAAACTCGCTATAAAATGTTCTCCAACATTTAAAAAGTAAACTGGTCTCGGATGTACAATAGAAGCCAAAATACAGATGCAAGAAGTGAATAAACAAAATGTGTCTTGGGATCTCTGAACTCTCTGTATGTCAAAAAAGTAATATGATACTTAGCATGCATCACCAGAAGAATGTGTATTACAGTCATCTTCAAGCAACTCATTTGTGTTATTTGAGAACAGTGAACCCTGAGTGGTGAATTCAACCCATTAATTTGTAGATCAAGATGCATGTTTTACGGTTGTAATAAAATACTGATAAAATGTTAGATGTCTAGTTACATGTCACTATGGTCACTAGAAATATAAGAATGGGTAAAAAGTAATGAAATTGCTGGGTGGTCAGAATGAAAATGTTCGTTTCTCAGCTATACACACTGTACACGTAAGCTATTGGTTGTACAGGTTTTTATGTTGTTTTTACTTATATCTGCTTGGACTCAAATTATAAATTTAGTTTGTGGTGAAAGTTTCCATATGGTCCTGAGCATACTATGAAAATAAATTAATTTTGTTATTAGAACAAAGTAAGTCATCTGCACTACATTTTGTCATGTTTCTTGTTTAAGTATAAGAATTGTGATTCTATAAATGTATAAAGCTTCAACTTAGTTCATAGTCCTACATGATAAGACAAAATAAAAAACACATTTAGGCAATAGATCTTATCAAAACTCTACCTACGGTGTAAAGGAAGATACACAACATATCAAGTATAATGTATGCAGATAAGAAAGTTACAGGTAGTACAACTGTAAAGTGTAATTGTGTTAAAATATATATTAAATAACATACAGTAGTGGTAGAATAAGTTGGGAAAACAGTGCCTTTAAGGGTAGTTACATGACCACATACGTCAATAATAACAGCAGCAAGTCTGTGCAATAAATGTATTTAGAATAAAAGATGCACCTATAAAAGCTAACAAAAACATGTGTCTCTTATATCGTGAATACATTTGTCATACTAATAGCAACTGGACACAAAGCTTGTAGTGTTGATTAATTTGACTTGAATGGAAAATGTTAAAACGAAGACTGGTGCTCCAAAAAAAATTAATATGTTCTGATTGAGAGAGAATTATACCAAGTAAATTGTTATTTTCACAATCTACGAGTGAAAGATAAAACCTGTGGGGAAGAAAGTTATGTCCGAGTATCATCACATACTGGTGATACTGAAATCCTAAGAAAGCTATTATCTTGCTATAAAGATAGTACGACATGTTAATACAATGAAACTTAAAACTAAATATTGGTGTATTCTAACTAAAAGAGAAGGTCAAAAGGAGGAGGTGCTTGAAAATGAAAAGCTAAAATAAGATGTGGACAAGTAAGATGAGAACCAGGAAAGAGTCATGGAAGTTAAGATTAAAAAGATGGAAAAAAAGTGTCTTCATCGGTGTCAAGAATCTGTGGAAAGGTCAATAACTACAAGAGATCTGTGACATTAGTTTTTATAAGAGATTAAAACATTGGTCTCGGTTAAAGCAATAGAGTACAGAGAGCATAAACCAGGCTGCGTATTGTCAGGTAGCTATCTGGAGAGATAAAAGTGAACCAGTCTAGTATACATCTGCTGCTCAATAATATTTTACTAGAATCTAACTTTTTGTTGCTTCACTTGCCCAGTTTTAATGTTATTGGTGTAAATAGATAGAATTTCTACCTAGAGAAAGACAGTGACTATTTTAAATCAATGGATAAAGCGTATTATAATTATGATTGCCTTAGGTCTTAGCCTTTTGAAAAGAAGGACCATCATGTTACATAATGCCTTCATTTACACAATTCCTTGCAAAGTGGACACACACACAAACACACAAACACAAACAAACAAACACATATGTTCAATATCACAATAAATAAAAGTATTTAGCTCCAATTTAAAGAGGATTAGAGTGCACTTTTAAATAGTTATATACCATCCATTATTTATTCACCCATAAATGGGTCCTTAACATTTTCTGATTCAAACTCTTCTTTTAGCACGAATAGCATTTTTTATCCAGGTGCTATACGTGATTAGAAGTATGATATTGATCTGCCTAATACATCGTTTCTGACGTCACTTCGATGACTGATATCTTGTTGGACCTCCTCCATGTGCTATGTACGTAAGCAATACACTACGCACCCTTCATCTTGATGAGATATAACTTGTGTATAGGAAATGCATTGCCTTGTGGATGATGTTCTGACCATTTTCTATGCTATCCTAGAGTGTTTAACCCATATATTGCAAACAGTAAGTTTGCCTTCCTTGCGCGTTGTCTTTTTGTTTAATGCAGAGTGATTAGCTAAAGTATGCATTCCTAGTGAATTCAAAGGGAATTTCAACTACAAGGATACAGTAGCTGAACTAGAACGTTTTCTTTTTACAATTCAGCTATTATCACGTTAAATTCGCTCTGTATTCTAAATAATAAACAATCCTGTTGAGGTTTTTTTTTAAGAACCATGCATGGGTTAGTTAACAATGGGTTTTATTTACCTACATGGTGCTTGTTAATCATCTTTAAATGAGAATTTATATTTATTTGTTGGGATTGTTTTACTTGCAATGAGGGACTGACTATCCCATTTGACTTCCACTCAGATGGTTTTTGCGATTTTACAGATATATATTTTTTCTATTTATGCTCTTTTAAAGTGGCACTGTCACCATCTGGGGACTTTGCCAAATTCGCAAAGACCCCAGACAGTAACATTGCCGATGGAGGTCCGATGGCCAGGGAGGGAGAGGGAGGAGGTAAAGGTGAGGTTTACTTACCTGAAACTGTCCTTTGTGGTGTAGCCATCTTGTTCTCTTCAGCTGGGCAAGAGCACAGCATTGAGGTCTATGGATAATCCCATGAGACCGTAGTATCCTCCATAGACAATGCCAACTCCCTTCAGCCATTACTAGTGATGGTTGTGGGGATGGACACTTAGACTCCGCCTAGCGTCTAAGAAAGTCAGGCAAAGGAAATATCCAGTATATCTCTTAACTCGGTTGGAATTTCGGTGGCATTTCAACACACTCATTATAGAGTATTTCACAAAGCTTTTTTATTTATGAAATACCAATTTTTCAATGGGGGCTGATTTAAGTTATAAAAAATGTTCACTTCACATATAAAGCTAATAAATTACCGTTTTAGGTATCCAGGAAATACATGACAGATCCACGACAATATAGAGTTTCAGATTTACATGTAATGCAAAAATAAAGTTAAAAAAAAGGATTTGCATAGACTTGTCATAACATTATACATTCAAATTGCAATATTTGACAAGCCCTTGAATTTTTCTTAATGAGTAGGTTTTTATTCAAATCTAAGGCTAATTCTTTAGTCATACAATTGGTTTGCGCATTTTCCGACACAAAATAATATACTGTATTGACAAGCTTTCTTTAGAATAGGGATTGATTGCCTTATATTAACTCTTACCTATTGTATTACACAGTTTGCATTCAGTTCACTTCTTATAGTCAGAGACAATATCGTCAGTGTGCCTACCTAGTCAAAACCATAGAAACATCAACTCTTAATAGCCATTAATTAAATTGTTATGAATAAAATTTCAGGCAAAGTGTGACAAGTAATGTTTGTTTTTCCATTTTTAGATACCATGACTAACAATCCGTGGGATAAACAGATTAATACAACTATAATAACACTTTATAATACTATGGCCTTGCTTTCATTATTTGGGATACGCTTTTCAAATGATCGCTTTTAGTTAGAAAAACTTTTTCAATTATTTATTTGCACAAGTCTATGGGAATCTTTTTAGATAAATAATTTTAAAAGATTTTCTAACAGATTGTGGTCCAGAAGAATGCAATCATGGCCTATGTTAGCACAATATTCTGGTGGCAAAATCGAATTTATTATGACGTATTATTATATTGCAACATCTAGAATATCTATTAAATATCAGATTAACAATTTTGTTATCCAGAAGTATGTGTTATCTGTTAAAAAAGACTAATAATTTTGATTTAAATCAGGGACTTTTCAAACTTTCATGAGGTACGTTTGGGGATCCTGGAATCCCCACATTCATATATTGAACAATTTTATGAAGAACTATGCTTAGAACTAGCTTAGTTCTTCAAAAATTGTTCTATATGTGAGTGTGTAGATTCCAGGCTCACAAACTGCTCAAAAGCCTTGCACAGTGCCCTCCTTTACCCTGGCACGTGACGTGTTTTAGTTTAACTAAATGTAACTGAATGGAATAGCTTCCACCTAAATATACGTACCTCCACCTAAATATATGTGCCTTCCAAACCCTGCAAGTACATGGACCCCTGGAATTATTAGTTTTATTCCTCCAAGCGGAAGCTAGATAAATTTACTGCCATACGTAGTGCTCAAAGCACCTTCAAGTCAAGTGTCATTGGAAATTCCCAGGGCTCTATGGTAGAAAGGATATGGTTCGTCCCAATTACATGACTCTGACACACAATATGGATGTATCTCAAAAATGGCACCTACAGTGGCTGAATAGGTTAGTTTGTGTCGTGAGTTTGTGTTTCACAGTGGCAACAAAAAAAGAGGTGATTGAAGGTTAAAGGACAGCCACTAAATTAAATAATAGATTAATCATTCATAAATATATAAACCAGGGATCAGCAGGACTGAACGCTTAAAACACGCAACGAATGCTCAATAGTAAGCAAACACTCAAAACCGTGAATATTGATTGATTGTGGACAGATTTTTAATGGTAAAATAACTTTCAATTCAGTTAGAATTAGCTTAATTCAAAGAGTGTGAAAATGAGCCAAGCACTGTACTGCAAAATATGTATACATATAAATACCGCCCGGGCCGGCCATGCGGCCTAGCTCTGAACGGGGCCATGTGTATGGGGGAGGCGGCCGATCCCCCGGCACAGAACCGGCGCCTGACAGAAGGCTCACGACAGCCCTGCAACCCCCCCCCCCCTTGGACCGGTGGGGGTTACCCGTTCCCGCTGGGGTCACTCACGGCAACACAGCTGAATGCATCCAAGCAGCTACAGAAGGCATCAAAACTAGCAGCCACAGTCTCACCCACCCGACCCTGGGAGAGCACAACGGATCCTACTAACTGCCTCACTGAGCAAGCAGATGTATCCGCCAGGCTGGAAGCGATATTCGACAAGTTTTGGAGAAAACTGGCCCTGCGCCAAAGGCAGCAAGCTAAATCCACACAGGATGACAACTCACCTCAAAGCCCGCGAGGTACAAGCAAAATGGCCGCTGCACCTGGTCTCCGGCTCTCTCACAGCCAACCTCACCGTCCAACTCCCAGTGGCATACGGATGACCGCAGTCAAGACCACCCGACCCTTTTCTGGGCTGGGAAGCAACAAGGGAAAGCGCCCTACCCACCGCCCATGTACCCACAAACTCACCCGAAAATCAGCGCTCCCGAGGACCCTCTGTCCTACCACGCATCACGGGGGGGCCCATCAGCACAAGGGAAAAACCCTTGCCTCAGCTTGGGATGGGGCAGCGGAGCGGCCGCAGCTCTATCACTGCAAGACCACCCGTTACCAGCGGCGATGCCACTCCAGGCGGATCGTCAAGATGGCAAGGAGATTGGACTTGCCTAAACAGGCATCATCACTACCACTGACGGGGATAGGCTAATCCTGCGATTGGACTCGAAGGTAGACCTCTAGGTTACCTGCTATAGACACTACATGCCAGGATAAATACACATAATGTCTATACGCCAGTTAGGCTATTCTATTCCAGCATGCCAATGATGCCTTTGTCTGTACAATATAACGCATAGTATGTATGTCCGTTTATGTTTTGCCGTTTGTGAAACTGTCCTGCCTCCTTTTAGCTAGTCTCCGTATCTGGGCCATCTCAGCTTGCTATTTCATTTCCAGCTCCCGATGGACATATTAAGATAATGTCAACCCCAAATCTGCCTCAATTTTATGAATGGCACCCAGCGGCTACTAAGCTACAGTAATAGAGTTCATGGTTCAACATGTTAACAGATTCACTAGTAATCAGGGACGCTTACTGTCCCAGCGTAATGTACGCTTAGTTATTAAGCCCTGTGAAGCAATGCACTACTTAAGCGGGATAAATAATACCCAACTGTTGATATCTCGACTCGTTATACCTTAATATTTTAAAAATGATATGCAATTCCAACATGCCACAACACTGTTATACTATATGCATGGAAATTGAGCCTGCTGATGCCGTTGTGGCAATACAGGCACTGTTGTTACTACGTGCATATCAAAAATAAAGAATTGAAAAAAAAAAGGCAAAAAAAAAAAAAACACACAGTATTACAAGAAAAATACCACTACTATTGGCAATTCCTGATCTATATGGAGTTGTGGAGTTGTGTGGATGTGTGTCTTCCCATATATTCCTCTATTAAACAACAACAAAAAAGTTTTAATATTTACTAAGTCCAGCATAGTTGGATGATGTCCACATATGTATCTCTTGATACATGCAATAGTACTGCAATAGGCACTCATTAAAAATACAAACACGAAACACGAAAAACTTTAAATACAACTTAAACACTATGATACTTTAGCCACTTAACAACCACAAGACAGTCTATATCATTGTGCAAGGCTTTAATACCCAATGACGGCATAGACCATCATGTCCAATGACAGCATAGATCGATAGAGAGGGATGCCCAATGTCAGGTGGGGCCACAGTTTGTGGCCCTAGACTAACAGGAGAGCTATGAGCAGCACTCCAAGTTAGCTCTGATAGTAGCCCTTTAAATTCCTTTAAATGCTAGTTGATAAAGACACACAGTCGAAATGTTGCTGCTTTGCACATGAAGGGATATAACTTTTTTCACAATAATAAGTGCTGGACATCTTTTCTCTTTATTATTAAATGTAGCTCGAATGCGCTGCCATGGTAAATTTATATATGATAATGTACTCCCCCCCCCACCCCCAAGCCTGGCACTGTCCCCCTGCTGCAGGATCATTACAGGGCAGTAATGGCATCAGCAGAGGGAGTCCCTTGAAAAGTGGGATTAGGGTGTGGGATTAGTGGGTGGGAAGAGGGTGGGATTAGAATGGGGTTGTAGGTAGGATTATGAGTAGGATTTTGTGTTAGAATATGAGTTGTATTAGGGTAGGATTAAGGTTGGATTATTGGTAGGACAATGGGTTGGATTAGGGGTAAGAAAGGGGTTGCATTAGGGGTAGGATTATAGGTTGGATTAGGATTTGGATTATAGTTTGGATTAGGATTTGGATTAAAGGTTGGATTAGGTGTAGGATTAAGGGTTGGATTAGGAGCTTGAGTAAAGGTTTGATTAGGGATTGAATTAGAAGCAATATTAGGGGTAGGATTAGGAGCAGGATTAGGGTAAAATGTATACAATGTACTCGAAAACAGTAGCAGAACACAAATATGGGGTGTTTTTAGCAGTTGGACATGTGAGGTCAGCAAACTTCTGTATGTGTAGGGGAAAAAAAATACAAAAATGTCCAAATTTTACATAGGTTTTTGATGAAATGATTAAATGAAATGTGTCAAAATGCTCCTAAAGCGATGTACTTTCTACAAATATATACGTTTGTTTAGCGGTTTTGGATTCTGTGACTACAATTAAAGCTGTAATTTCAATATGCATAATTTTGCAAAGTATTAGTTTTAAAACCGTAATTAACTCCTTGAAGTATTTGTTTTATAACTTCTAAAAATGAATTGCAATCCTAGACAAATTGGGCATTTTAACAATCACGAAATTAGAATCTATTTTGAGTTGGTTTCCTTTGTTTGCACTTGGTGTTTAGAAATGATTAAATGTAAAACTGAGAAAAAACATTTGTTTTTGTTTTTTTCTATTATTTCCCTATATATTATGTATGGGTGCTCTGAAACAGAAAGGCGGACATTGTGGTACAATGAGCGTGTGGCAAAAGTTTTTAAAAGGACTTGGTCACATACGTGATGCTGCTCAAAAAACCCTTGGTCCCTAAGGTCCTTAAGTTTTCCTGGTCATTGAGGGTTTGAGAATTGTAACATTATTTCAAAATGGCCCCTTCCACACAGAAAGATTGGCAGATCTTCATGTGGTAATGCCAATTAAACCTACTACAGTTTGGACACATGAAAATATTCTTAATGTATTTGCTTTATCGTTATTTAAAACCAGTTTATAGAAGATTTTTTTAATTTAAGAATTTCTGTAAAGCAGAATAGACCAATATACTCCTAAGCAAACGTGCACTACTGATCCAAAGACAGCAGAAAACCTTTACAGATGGCAGGGTTCTAAATGGAAACGTTCACTAACTTTTTAACATGAAAACAATAAACATGGGTCTTGTGTTCAATAAAAAAAAAAAACACATCTGATTTGTGTTACCTCTAATTCTCATAGATAAAGACCACATCACATTTATATCAAAACAGTTGAAAAATAAATATAATTTTAGAAAGGTTTGTCGACTTTCTTTCATTACCGTATTATATTGTAAAGGCATGTGGTTGTACGTGGTAGTAATTATTATTATATTTTTTTCCCGAATGGTGCTGACATTTAAAAATCTAAATATATTACTGCATGTTAATGGTTTTTTGTAGCTTTTTTTCTGTATTATTGCAAGGGTATGGTAGTGTAAATAGCAATCAAATGGTGTAAACTCTGAAACTTTTTAAACTATTATTTTTTTCTAAAAACATTTGTCAGATGGAAGGGTAAGCTCATTGATCATTGCATAACATTGGCAGTAAATGAAATGTTCAAGTACTGTTGAAACGAAATCGCCCATGTGTGGCGCAGGACCTATAAAACACTAGTTATGAGATTGCAACCCATTGCAGGATTATTTGTTTAAAACATCAAAAGTGCAAACAATCAAATTTTATGCGAGGTGCCCTGAGGACTTCTGGCATAGGCAAAATGCAGAGTTGAAGTAAAAATAAACTCCGGTAATAAATAGCAATCAGTACTCATTCTTTTGGAAACTTTCACTTTTTCAACAATATGTTTTAATAATTTCCCAGCTGTGTGATGTAACTCTCAATTAAAACATTCAAATGGTAATCTATGTTAATCCTGAAAATATATATTTAGTTGTTTTAATCGTGGAAAAGAAAAATAATACCTTTAAAAAGAGCCAATTGAGAAATCCAGATGTATTTTCTTGCTAATTGGCATACTTATTCTTTTTGTGAGAAAGGGGAACTGTTTAATTTTCAAAGCTAAACTTAAACTATACTATAAATATTTATATAACAATACAAATGTCTGTATGTATAAATACATTCAAAGGAACACAAGTGGTTCTTTCCTTCTGTAAATTACAGAATGCCACCTGCCTTAAAGGGTCACTTTAAGCCCATAATGACTTTGCGCTATTGCAAAGTTGATGATGTTGTGAGGGAGAGTGACTTATAACTGCGGCGATTTGTAAAAAAATTGGCGCAGTTATAAAACAGCCCATTAGAGTTGTCATTCAGGCACAGCAAGAACGGTGAGCTCTGTGTTTTTTTGAGGTTGCGTGTGGACTTGGACTGATTTCCCTCTTCTCCAAAAGAGAGCTGAAATGAAGCTAAACATGTGTGGTCCACAGATGTGCCGATTATTGCACACACTGTTTACTAGTGAACCAGGCTTAGTGTGAACTGTCAGCAACTGCAGTATGACTGCTGTCACTTTATAGACCAGTTCCACTCATCCTTCATGGGATAAACCCACCTGGGTAGGAGATAAAATAAGATAAGACACCATGGACCAGAAAGAACGGATTCTGATTACAGGTGAGGGAGAGGTTTCTTCCTGGTGAGGGAGGCATCTGCTTGCTACTTGTACTTACTGTATGAGTCTCAGCATCATTAGAAAACTTTAAACATGATTACTTTTTTCATTACTTTTTATTTAATTTTTAAAAATATTTTTTCTAATTTCCAGGGCATTTTTGCACACGTTTAGCAATCCACAATTATCAAAGAAACCACTGTCAGGAATCTCAGATTTAGATACTGTAGTCTAGTGATGGAATATATAACGTTCAGTACAGGATAAAATAGTGTGCATTTAAATATACAGTAGATCTCATAAAATTATTCCATTAGCCCAACATATGCCTGTCTGTCTGTCTGTCGGTCTCTTTCTCTCTCTCACTCTCTCTAACTATCTTTGTTTTTCATTTTATATTTATAAGATGCCTGCGTGAATCTGTTTGGTCATAGAATAATACCGTATCACCATCATCATAATATTTAACAGGTGTTCCTTCTGACCAAAGTCCAAAGGTTGATTCATCAGCACATATGGTGAGGTAACGCCAAAGGTTTCGCTGTGAGCTTAGTAATTGAAGTAATGTAAAAACATGAATTTAAATGAATAATTCATATGGAGAAAACCTCCTGTTATACCAGCCACTAAACTGCCACATTTCCTTACTCTTCTGTATGCTTGATTCTTGTATCAATTCATTTACTCACTTGTCTCCCATATTTAACTGCTCAGTTGCCCAAGACTTAATGGCATTTGCCTTCTGATAGTCCAGTTTCTCATGTTTTGGCCCATATTCAGTAGGAAAGAATGTACTTATCACTTGACGTTATCTACACCGAAAAACAATATTAGCAGTCGCAGCAATATCAGATATTATGTGAATAAAAACGTTTCGGGAATAAGATACCATATTGTTTAATTGTTTATATGTCAATGAAATCAGGGGAAATGTTTTAGTGATCCCTTCTCTGACACAACTAAAAAACATGGTGATATATTACTTCAGAATGTTCGTGGAGCTCAGAAAGAGCACATTAACTGTGCTTTGCTATGTGAAAGGAGGCCAATTTTACTGCAATCAGAGAAGCATTAGATGTTCATTAAAGTCTGTTCATCGTGAAAGGATCCAATGTATAGAACGCTGAGTCATGTCTACCGAGACCATTAGTTCATGTTGATTATGCAATAGGTAGTTACTCTACACCAAGGCAATGTACAGGCATCATTAAGCATATCTGTTCTTTATTCAAAGACTAAAGAAGTAACCACATGACTGAGACCATTGGGCTTATCATGACATATACCATATCTTCTCATCCCACGGAGGCTTTTACATTTCAGCTATTCTCTTTTGAAAATAAGATCATACTTTTTGTAGAGGATTGGAGGGAATTTGATACACTTAGGACATGAGGTAACTTTATGTTTAATAAATATATAAAGTTTGGGGATTTGTTACCATAAATCCACATATAGTTTTATATTCTAAAATAGTAACAAGAGGCGCATGCAATGGTTGAGCATGATTGCAGGTTAGAAAGACAATAATGACAAACAGAAAATGTGTATGTTTAACACTTTTTTTTATCGTCATGTGACTTTATTCAAAATGTTCACAATGTTTTAACAGTGTCTACTAATATAAGCGTAGAAATGCAAGAACAGAACTGCCTATTGAACTGGAATGCTCTAATCGACCCTAAATATGCCAAATATACACATGTAAGGTTGAGCCGCAGGACAGAGTGATTCAAAGTTATTATTCCCTGACGTAGTTCACGACGGATACGGTGATCATCGACCATCGAGTGACCATCACATCGCAAGCCATAGCTTAAAGGAAGTCTATACTTGTAGATGATATGCTGTGAACGACTGTAAAGAATACTCACTCTGCCTCTAGAACACTCTGTCTGGGATTCACCTCTAAAGTTGGGACCTACGATTTCTACACAGGAAAGCAAGTAGCTGCATGTTGGTTTAGGGGTCATCAAGTTTCACTTTTGGCTAAAGCCCCAGGTGTTTCTGGAACCTAGAAATGCCCCCAAAGAAAACAAACTTAAAACGTACACATAATCAATATTTTCTAATTTCTTCGGGAATGTCCCACTTTACCTTCATGCTATCTATCTGAAATATTGTTTAATTAATGTACATTTCCCTTACAGTTGGTTGACTCTACGTATATCTGTTCCATCAGAAAAATAGTTTGTACCTTCTCCAAAATTCTTTTATAATATGACAAAAAGGTCTTTGGATGTAGATAAATAGAAAGTTGGACATTGGACCTATTCATCTAAAAATGTCTGCAGGATTTGCGTGTTAGGAAATGTAATTGAAAATGTGTGTTTCTATTTTCTACAGCATAGTCATTACTCTAAAAGGAAAGCAAAATATGCAATTTTTGTGGGCATTATAGCATAACATATTGTTGACAACAATGAATATCTGTTCCTTAATATTACCTTTGATAAGCGTTATTAAGGAATTATCAGTCATATTCCATTCAAAAAGTCATAAGTCGATGCTTTCACTTGCCAGTTTATTCAAACTGGAAGTTATCAAAATATGATTTATTTGTTTCAAATACCTTCTTCATATCTTCAACAAGTCTGTTTTCTGGGATTCGAAAAACTAAAGAGTCTTCTAAAATCTTCCTTTGATTAATCTCTTTACAAAGTGTTCTCTTGCTTCTTAGCAAGTGTGCATGACTCAGCAGACATTACAGAAGAACAAAAATGAAAGGGAATGTCTGGGTTGCAAAAATGATATATACCTGTCCACATCACATCCTCATTGATTGCATGTGTGTTTGAGCAAGGCCTTCTCCCCTTTCTTTAACTGTAAATTGCTGTGGAATTTGTTGTCGTATACAAATGATAATAATAATAATTCATGCCTTAGGACAATGTAGTTAAAAGAATAGTGATTTTTATTATTTTTTCAAAATTCCCTTCCTAATTGGCTTTCCGTAGCTTTAGAACTTTTAGCAAAGCTAATATGGCTTATTTTTGTCCAACACAAACATAATGTCTTATATGGGTATTGTGGACATAGAAATAATACTATAACATATTCTGAACACTTAAATAACAGTTTGTTGAATGTGCCCCCCAAAAATCTGGAATCTATAAAAACAGATATGAAAATAGATATTAATGGAAAAAAAGACATTTAATTTTCTGTGTTTTTAATAAATGTAAATGTATATATTTTTTTTCAAGAATTGTGTAGGTAGGCTGCATGATTGTGCTACAGATATGTGGATAGTGCTGCAGAAACAACATTATCTAAATCCTAAAGAGCTGAATATTGAGCAGTGAGATTGCAGGTGCATGAACTATGCACCAAAATCATTTGATTAAGATGTGTGTTGACCATTTAAGATAAATGTTCTAGTATTCCTTTATTGTCAAGAATGTCGTGGAACAGTATTGAATCTAATGGAAATGTCCTAGCAGTCAGATTTTGCACTCTTGTCTACATTTTATTTCCGCCTTTAAACATAACTATCACCCTACCTTATTTACAGGGGATGCTCGTAATAATAAGCCCTACCCTGAAAATAAGCCCTAGTTGAGATTGTTGCTAGTTCGCTAACCTATGTTCGGGGAATTTTCCCCGAACATAGATTTGCGGGATTTTATGCGCTAGTTAACTGGTCTATGTTTGGTGGTATTCCCCCGAACGTAGACCTGCTTTCTTGCACATGCTTGCACGTGCATCCTCACTTACCGGTGAATTTGCTTTATGACCGTGTCGTAAGAACAGAACCTGGTCGGTTAGTGAGGACCACCTATAATCTATAAAATTAAGACATCCCCTGAAAATAAGCCCTAGTGCATTTTTTGGAGCAAAAATTAATATAAGACCCAGTCTTATTTTCGGGGAAATACGGTATCAATGTTTTTTTTTTTCTAGAGTGAAAAATCCATGATCTTACCTACACTGAATTATTATTTGCCTTATGTGATTTTGTTCTACTGGTCTGCGAATAGAATACTGGCTACTTTGCAGGCATATATCATCCTGGTCTGAGGATCAATTAATATCATCTTACTGCAGCAATGGCTTTAACCAAAATGGCTGACCTTCAATAACTCCATTGCATTTTTATCCAGTGTTGTATCCTCTAAATTGGTAAATAATAAACATACTGGTAGCAGAGAACATCCATCTTTGGCCGTTTGTTATACAGTGTGTATAGTTATACATAAACACATATACCTTAATATAATATATCCTAGTAATAAATCAGGTTTTATTATTTATACATTTGATGTGCTAATTGTAATTGTAAATACATTGAGGATGCATACATTTTCCGAAATGGTTAATGTATTCTAGTATAAATTCAGTAAAGCTTCACAGTTTTTTAATTTTTCAATTGTTTAAAGGGACACTCCACTGACAAAATACTAAATAAATCCCTGTTTAGTAGATATACCTCAAATAAAAACCTGCATGCATTTAATTATGCATATTTTCATTGGTGGTATATCTAAAAACAGCTTGAAAAAACTGCATATCTCGTCTCTGCTGCCTTTGCAAGCCCACCCCTTCCGCCCATACTTACTATGGCTGTCCAATCACAGGCTTCCAAATGCAGCTCTATGAGAAGTCTTTGCAAGGCAGGTGCTCTGAGCGATTGCATCTTCTTGAGTTTAATTCCACTGAGCTAACCAAACCAGGAAATAACAGGACCTGCTGTCTGGTTGAAAGCCAGGGGGTGTAAGCAGGTTAATTTATGAAAGTGTCAATTTCTGTTGAAATCTGCACTGTTATCGAATTGAAATAAATAGGGCACACTCTTTACACATAAAGCGTTTCAGCAAGCTAAAGTGCTTTAGGTGTCTGTAGTGTTCCCTTAATTGTGTCTACTTGGTCACATATGAGGCAATATGTGTATAATCAATAATAACTTTTATCATAAAATTGTAGTACTATTTAGGCTTATTCTATATACACTGAGTTCAACATATTTACAGATATGTATATGTTTCTCTTACGTTATACAACGAATGGATCTTTTGTAAAGTGAGGTCAAACAAGGTTATAATCTTCTAGTTTGTACTGCAACGTGTAAGTACAAATTTTCCATGTGTTTCTTGTCACATCAAAGGAGCAAATGATCTGATTTAAGAAATTGGTTCCATTAATAATGGAGACATAAGTGATATTTGTGTTAAGGTGTCACCCAAAGCAGAAATACCAGTCAGGTGAGGGATGACTATTAGATTACATGTTTAATGAAAACTGTGTTGCTTCCTCTTTAAACACTATATAAAACCACTCAAGCAGAGATACACCTAAGCTCACTCCACTCAGTAGTATAAATAAGCTACATTCATTTTCACTTACAATAACTCCACTTTACAATTATGCAAGCTTATGAAAAGTTTTTCATCTCCGGCAATTTGCACCAATGACAGATTCACAACATAAACTGTGTCAATCTGGTTTCTTTCATTTGGCACTAATCACTTAAGGCCATAGTTTAACGCCACTTCAGATCTGGCAGATTTATTTGACACAAAGATGGCCAAGCATAAAGATAACGAAAACAGCAACTAGAGGCAAAGCAACAAGTAAAACTATTCATGCCAGCATGTTTGCCAAAAGCAAGAAACTACTTAAATAAGATCCTTAATCTTAAAAAAATAAAAACACACCAAGCCAGACTTGGCAGAGAATAGCATGTAAAATGGAGAAAATTACACATCTCCAACTTTACTCGGTTCAATAAAATAGCAGCGGTTTCAGAAATTGGCTCCCCCAATAACCTACACCATTTGTAGCTTGACACAAGACTACACCAAAAACGCACATTGTAAAAATATTCAAATTGGATTTTAAAGTTCCTGTTTAAAGGGTTACTCCAAGCATGATGACCACTTCAATGATTTGAAATGGTCATGTTGCCTGGAATCTGTATGTGCAGCATTTTGCTTTGAAAAGCTGCACACATAGAGATTAGTCCATTAGCGGACAGAGGTATAACTCCACCTCTATCAAACATCTTTAGCCATCCCAAAAATAGTTGATGTCGGTTGCCAGCACACACAGCATGCTGGTGCCAGACAGCCATTGCTACTGTCCTCCCATCTGTCTGCCCCCTTTAGCCTGAAGTCAGCAGAGGAATGTTGGGCTGAGAGAGAACTTGGTCTTGGCACTAAGAAATAAAAGCTACATTATGAATTTAAAAAAAAATAATAAATTGGAGCTTGGATCGGGCGGACAACCACAGAAGTGTTTACTACAACCAAACCACTGTCTTTTGGTTGGGGTAACCCTTTATATATATTTTACGAAGATTTAGCTTTTTTGTTTCCTGTATAGGACAGTACAGTTACCTCCTCTACATAACTGCATGCTGAATTTCTGTAAATATACATCTGATTAGTTCATGGTGTGCAGTTTGCTCTGTATATATGTGGAGATAACTTTACAAATCATCAGTTATCATGAGTGGGAAGTCTACAAAACACAGATTTTGACTCTCACAGATTTTCGTTCTGAGTCTGTTCTGGTTGCTCAAAAAGAAAAAGAAAGTGACCTATCTATGGTTCTGTAGAAATAAGCCCTATGACCATAAAACCAGACAGAAAGAGGACATGTAGGGTATAGAGGGAGAACATACTAGAGAACTTGAATAGAAGAGGCAGAAGAATGAGCTCTCACCTGTTACATTTTATAGAACAATCCATTAGTTTGATATATGCAATCTGATGTTCTTGGAAAGAATTTAAACACTCTGCCAATGGAAAATGATGACAACACAGTTAGCAGTACTCTCCACTCTTAGTGATACCCAATGAATATTGTAAAAGGGGAATTAATATCGTTGTCATGATTTACTTTAAAAAAAAACATGATAGGCCGGGCCGCCGGGCCGCCGAGCTGAGCGGTTGCAGGACAGCTCGGCTCCTGCACAAAGAGGCACATACAGCTGATAAACCGTGATTATGATGGAAATAACCAACCAATACCTGAGGTCCATGAAGTAACCGGGCTGCCCAAGCTGGGGAGAGGCTGGCTCCCTGAGTTTTAGACCCTCAGAGGAGAGGGCCCGCTGCATCAGGTGGGACCTCGCCTGGCGGTGAGTGGAGCGGAGCGCTGCCGCACCACTATCCTGCCCGACGGAGCCCGACATACAAGCGACATCGGCGGACCTGGTCCTGATCCCCCCCTCTGGAACGGAGGGGTGATCCCAGTCCAAGCCATGGGGCCACACTCGGAGGCACCGTCACATCATCATGCAGACCCAAGACCCGCGCTTAAGATGGCGGTGGCCACGTGCACAGGACCTGAAACACAAAGCCTGAGTCGGACTGCAGCTATCACCTGGCCCGGCGCACAGGGCACTAAGCCGTAAATGACCACTACCGGCAGCTGCCCTAACTCCCCACCACACTGCCACACGCTAGAAGAAAATCATTGGACCCTCTGCCCGCAACATGCGCCTCCCAGGGTACGCTGCACAAACCTAAAATGGCGGCTTGCCAAGTCCTTGAGCAGTAGGCAGCATGGCGGTGATCTCGCCAGAACACAACCCCTGCTGAGGCATCCAACGCTGACTGTGGGGACGCTTGGATTATCCTGGGAATCTATGATCCGGTTCAGCTACAGACACCTCTGATGGACTTAGCTGCATCCCCCGGCGGCGCCCAGCCAAGAATTCGGGAGATAACCTTACAGGGGAAATGAACTGTTCACCAGACACCAAGCACACGATCTTGCAGCACATGACCGGGCAGCCAAGCTCCACACATCACTTAATATGCCAATTTTTATGCTTTAAAATTGTTGTGCTTTGTTTTAGGCCTGTTGCCCAATTACCTTAGCAGGATTTAAATGCCTCTTATTTGAAGTCTCTAAGTGTCCACCAAGCGGCTGGCTTGTCCCCAGTAGTCTTTACAGTAACTCCTGTATGCCTAGCATGTAATCAAACACTCACTACTTAAATAGTGCCATCCGTGATATGCCTACCATGTAACCGAACAGTTATTGCTTAAGCAGTTTCCAAAGTATATTGCCTGGCATTTAACCTGATATGTTAGTGACAGTCCATATGCTAAGATAAGCATGTTAAGCAGCTCTTGATGCAGCATAATCAAACTTTATGTCTAGTTAGTACAGCGATGCGCCTTTACGTTATAAGCAAGTGCTACATATGTTCTCCAAGCATGTTGACCCCATAGGTTACAGAATTAACCAGTTACTATACTACTTCATATGAAACAAGTAAAATCTCTGTGTAACCATGTTCTCTACTAAAAACAAAAAAAAGTGCTGTCAATGATTACCATAATACTGTAAAATATGCATTGGTTAATCGGCTTGGACTCGCTATCATGGCGTTACAAGCGTGTATGTAAAATGTAAGCACTGCAAAAATAAAGAATTAAAAAAAAAACATGAGAGAGAAGAAAGAACATGTCATAAACAGCCAACATTAGAAAAAGCCAACTTAACAAAATGAATCTGAGACAACATATTATACCAATAGCCTCCTTTTTAGTTATTTACCGATCATTGTTAAAAGTTCTGCCCTTCACATCTGACAATTAGTACGGAGAGTTAAAGCATACCGAGTAGAACAGAAATTAAACAATGTTTCTATTCTTCCTATTTCACCCCTTCATTAGCAATGTTTGATCTAACTTTGCCTTGTCTATACTGGATTAAGATGTAATTTGCTAAATTTTGTATATAACTTTAAAAGAAAATTAAGTGATTCATGAAAAAAATGAGTTAACACTAGAGATGTCGCGAACAAAAATGTTCCGTTCGCGAATGGCGAACGCGAATTTCCGCAAATGTTCGCGAACGGGCGAACCGCCATAGACTTCAATAGGCAGGAGAATTTTAATACCCACAGGGACTCTTTCTGGCCACAATAGTGATGGAAAAGTTGTTTCAAGGGGACTAACACCTGGACTTTGGCATGCTGGAGGGGGATCCGTGGCAAAACTCCCATGGAAAATTACATAGTTTATACAGAGTCTGGTTTTAATCCATAAAGGGCATAAATCACCTAACATTCCTAAATTGTTTGGAATAACGTGCTTTAAAACGCACACGTGTGAAGGAAACTGACTGCTATTATTTCACAGTCAAATTTCTATTTTTTTTTTTTAATGTACACTACTGTTACACCAGATATGAGTTACACTGGTGTGACACTGTGCCCTGTCAGGCCCTGAAACGCACACGTGGGAAGGAAACTGACTGCTATTATATTACAGCCAAAAAAGTTTTTTTTTTTTTTAAATGCAAGCTATTGTGATACCAGATATGAGTGGTGGCACTGGGCAAGTGGGCACAGTATACGCTGTGAGCCTGACACACACGCTGGCAGGCAGGCAACTGCAATTAGATTACACAGGAAAAAAAAAAGCAGACTGATGTTCTAGCCCTAAAAAGGGCTTTTTGGGGTGCTGTCCTTAGAGCAGAGATCAGATGAGTCCTTCAGGACTGTAGTGGACACTGAATACACTCGCCTAGCTATCGATTACCCTATTAAATCAGCAGCAGCACACTGTCCCTCCTCTCACTAAGAATGCAGCTTCAGAATGAATCTAAAATGGATGCTGTCCAGGAGGTGGGAGGGTCTGGGAGGGAGTGTCTGCTGCTCATTGGCTGGAATGTGTCTGCTGACTGTGAGGTACAGGGTCAAAGTTTACTCAATGATGACGAATAAGGGGCGGACCGAACATCGCATATGTTCGCCCGCCGTGGCGAACGCGAACAAGCTATGTTCGCCAGGAACTATTCGCCAGCGAACTATTCGGGACATCTCTAGTTAACACAAGTTAATTTCAAAGTTTTAGTTAATGGTGTAAATTCAAGGGTACTGAGAGTTCCACTTTAAATGCCTTGGAAAAATGGAAACGGAATGTCTGGAACATGTTGACAAAGTGTCAGGGTAGGGTGTGAAACGCGTAGAGAGCCTATCTTTTTAACATTCTCCCTCGCCCCTCTTTCCAGTAGGCACAGAGCTGACTTTCTATTTTATTTTTTGCATGGGTGTTTATTTTTTGGCTCGAACACTACTTCTTATTATACTGTTATTATTGGTGCCATATTGTTTATGAGGTCTGCTTGCTATTTATATGCCATGTTATGATTTTTTTTTTACAAATAAAGATGCACTACTGAACTACCTCATTTATATATTATAGATGGCATTGAGTATGGACCTTTTGGAGCAAGGTGGTGAAATAAGATAAATAATCTTAGAAAAAAAAACTGAATTTTTTTAAAACATTTGTTTAAATATATTTTACTTGTATTTTTTATTTTCAAGACTTAAAATCTAACTCAGATATCCAGCCTTTTCTCTATTTATTTTTAAAGGGGTTGACATGAATTAACATAAATTCACTCTCCAGTTGAGGTTTTCATGGCAGGGTCCATATTGCTAGGTACATCAATGAAATTATTGTCCAGCTACAATCTAGATCTGCCACCTGATAATGAAAATGGAGACAATTGATTGTCTACCATGGCATCTGCTTGTAAGTTTTCTGCTGCAGCAAATGTGAGAACTCATTTCAATATCAGATCTTCTGATACAATCAGTGGAACAACATATTGGCTGACAGTGACAACCGTAACATAGAGAGTGTATTTATTTTGTCATGACTGGAAAAAAACTGGTCTTTATGGGAATGTTGGATGACTTTCTCGGAGAGTAGAGATTTCATTTCAAATGAGTGTTGCCAATAAATGGTTGAGAAAATTACTTTTTTTTTTTTTATCAAATCTTTGTTCATAACAGCACTATATATCAAAATACAGCACGACAGCAAGTTCAATACAGCCAAAAAATTATACTTTGTTTTCCGAAAAGAAAAGAACCAAAGTATTAAAAAAAAAAAAGTGGATTAACAGGAAAAGAAAACTAAAGCAAAATAATATTATTTAAAAATAAAATAGAAATAAAAATTAACATAAAAGTCTCTCCAAGACAGTATCTCAAACAGGAGTAGACATCGAGTAGACATAGAGTAGACATCGAGTCCTCAGTAGTCAAAGGTTCTAAAATTTTATAATATGTGGAAGAAGTTTTATTAATAAGTGAGTTAGTGGTTAGTTTATCCATCTGAAAATGGTGTTCAATTTTCTGTGTAATCTTAGTCAGGAAGCAAACTTTCTGCAAGTCTAGCCACTTAAGCTAATTTCAAGCAAAGTGTGTGTCCCACCCCTGCAAGAATTGTCAAGGGTTTAGATAATAAATAAGCTCATACATCTGAGAAGGATAGGCTTACCTAGAATATCAATCACAAAATGTTACAAACTTTGGACAAGATTGTCAAATATTTAAATATTCCTTTATGACTGCAATTCCTCCATAAAGTATCTGATGGAGTATAGGCAATATCATACAGTCTTGCTGGTGTTCTATTCCACCTTATCATAATTATGACACTCTGTTCTGGGAATTAAACTTAAATAGCAGTATTTGCATTTGTCTGACTCAATGTCTTCTCCTAAGTCTGACTCCTTTGCCAAAACAAATGATAAATCCTTCCAAACGTTCATCTGAGATTGATGTATATCTGAATCTCTCAAGCAGAGCGATCTGGACCTTCACTTTTGAGTGGAATCAGTCTGATATGCAAATGGCCTAGGAACTCTTTGCAATAGTACAAGATGAGCTAATACAAGCTTGAGATCTGAGGGAGGACCCACCGAAGGTAGAGCTACTCGAGCTGTTTTCCATTCTGTCAGGGTACCTGAAGCCTCTACCTCCGAAAGAGGTAGAGACTTAGTAGTTTACTCCCCCAGCAGGTCGGCTTCCTCCATCCCTCGCGGCTCTCCTAGACACTCACACGCCGGCCGCGAGGGATCCGTCTCATTTTATGACGTCACACACGCTGCCCGACATCATGACGTCGGTCCGGACCGATCTGTCACTCAAGTGACTGGAAGCCACTCAGGACTCGTCGGAGGCGGGTATACTCACTGTAACCAGGGTATTTAAACCTGTTTCTCCCATTCACTCATTGCCCTGTCGTGGTTCTAGCCTGTCTAGTCACACAGTGCTCTGGCGATTTCAGTTATTCCTTTGGTTCCGACCCGGCTAGTTTGTCTTTCTCTGTTTCCCTCTGGTATCCTTGACCCGGCTTGTTCCTCGCTCACCTGTCCTCTCGTTCCCTCGACCTCGGCTTGTTTCTGACCATTCTCTTTACTCTCCGTACGTTAGTCCGGCCATTCTAAGGTCCGGTATACGTACCCTGTCCTGTTTGTACTTTGCGTGTTGGATCCCTGTCCCGATCCTGACATTACGACAGGGCCAATGGATCCTGCAGGTACAAACAGTCAGGTTGGTCCCTCTGATTTCAGGTTTGACGCCATGGAACACAGAATGGACCAGATGGCACTAGCACTACAGGCGCTATTATCTCGTGCCAATAACCCACCTGAGGAGATCCGTACTACTTCCATCTCTCCTGTAAGTTCTGGTCTAGAGGTAGCCACTGTAGGTGCATCTTCCTGTATTACCCCACCTGTACGTTATGGTGGTTCACCGGAGAAGTGTCGTGGTTTTTTGAACCAGATTAGTATCCACTTCGAACTACAACCTTGCTCCTATCCCACAGATAGGGCGAAAGTTGGATTTATTATCACCCTACTCATTGAGAAAGCTCTGAGATGGGCCAACCCACTATGGGAGAATGATAACCCATTGGTATATAATTATAATGCCTTTGTAGCTGCATTTAGAAGAACTTTTGACCCTCCTGGTAGGAAGGTTAATGCAGCCAGATTACTGTTGCGCCTGAGACAGGAGAACCGAACACTTGTGGATTATGCACTAGAGTTCAGGTCTCTGGCGGCAGAAGTCAAGTGGAATGAGCAGGCTTATATAGATGTATTTTTGAACGGGCTATCGGATATTATCCTTGATGAGGTTGCTACTAGGGAGCTTCCTGAGAATTTAGAGGACTTAATTTCGTTCATTTCTCGTATTGATGAGCGTTTAAGAGAGAGACAGAATACTAGAGAGAGGAACTTCAGACCTGCCTTTAAATTAGTCCCTACATTTCAAAGTCCTGATTCCAATACCTCACTGTATCCTGAACCTATGCAGATAGGCAATACTCGCCTCTCTGAAGAGGAGAGGCAGTACAGGAGAAGGGAGGGTTTATGTATGTATTGTGGAGCCAGAGGTCATTTGCGTCTGAATTGTCCTACTCGCTCGGGAAACGCCCGCACCTAAGTTTCTCTAGAGGACAGGCCTTGGGTGTTTCTATTTTGTCCTCTACGCATAATTATAAAGATCACAGGCTTCTGTTACCAATTTCTTTAACGTGGGAGAAGGGAATGCTAAAGACCATGGCCTTGATAGATTCCGGAGCTGCTGAGAATTTTATCGACCAAGTCTTTGCTACTAAACACACTATCCCATCCCAGTTAAGGGATACACCCTTGGCCGTTGAGGCCATAGATGGTAGACCTTTACTTGAGCCTGTTATCTCTCGTGAGACTATACCCATTAACTTAACTATTGGTATCTTACACGAGGAGAACTTATCACTTATGCTCATTTCATCTCCTTCTGTTCCCATAGTCCTGGGCTACCCATGGTTAAAGAGACATAACCCTATTATCGATTGGGAATTAGGGGAGATAATCTCATGGGGCCAGGGTTGTCAGGAGAGGTGTTTACGCAGGGTGTCTCCATTGGCTATGATTAACACACCAGATAGTTCTACCCAGTCTACAGGGAGACAGATACCTCCTCTGTACATAGATTTGAAAGCAGTGTTCGATAAGAAGAACGCTGATACACTACCCCCACACAGGACCTTTGATTGTAAAATTAATCTTTTGCCCGGCACCATGCCCCCCAGGGGTAATGTATATCCTCTATCCATTAAAGAGAATTCTGTTTTAGAGGAATATATTCAGGAGAATTTAGACAAGGGATTCATTAGGAGATCCTCTTCTCCCGCCGCCGAGGTTTGAATAAAATAACCATTAGGAATGCCTATCCGATCCCCTTGATTACCGAGCTCTTTGATCGGCTAAAAGGTTCTAAGATTTTCACCAAGTTGGACCTCAGAGGGGCATATAACTTGGTGAGAATTCAACAAGGTCACGAGTGGAAGACGGCGTTTAATACCCGCTACGGGCATTATGAGTACACGGTCATGCCTTTTGGCCTTTGTAACGCACCGGCAGTATTCCAGGATCTAATTAACGAAGTTCTTAGGGAATTTCAACAGGATTGTGTTATTGTATACCTGGATGACATTCTCATACACTCTAGAGAGATTGAGACCCACCATAGACAAGTCAGAAAGGTATTACACAAACTTCTACAACACGGCTTATACTGCAAATTGGAGAAATGCAGCTTTGACCAGACCCAGATAGATTTTCTTGCATACGTGATTTCTGGGGAAGGCTTTAAGATGGATCCTGACAAACTCCAGTCTATTCTAGATTGGCCATTGCCTAAGGGACTCAAGGCTATCCAGAGGTTTATTGGGTTTGTAACGGATCGCCTGGCACCCCGACTTGGTACCTCCGTTAATGGATGCTCCTAGCGTTTCCTGAGGACTCCAAGCACTCTGGCAGACACCACAATCACCGAACCGATGCAGCATATGAACCTTCTCAAGCATAGGAATGCTGTAGACCATTGAATAGGAACCATACGAATAGGCTTGTACTCCTAGCAGTCAACTGGAACAGCATGCCATAAATCCTTCCCCCCAATAATGAGACGACACATCACTTTGAGGGTAAAACAGGAACTCTGGACTGGCTCATCCAGCCTGGCTTTTATTACAATAATCCACATACAGGCCACACCCAGGGGGAGGCATAAAATAACCAATCACATACATGGTTCAGCCCACACATCCCCTCCCCTCAGATAACATTAAACCCAATTATCCGGTACACTTTTCCAGCCAAGTTCTGGATGTACCCCAAAAACAGGGGGTACACCTTTAAATCCCGCATCGCTGGATAGCCCTTATTCAGAGGGACAACATATTCAAAATTCAAGTCATTCGGATGAACGGTTCGTGAGATATGGGGTTCCAAAGATTTGACCGACCGCATGGGTAAAGTATCCGAAAACAGTTCCATGCATTTTGGCCCTGCGGTCGGTCACAAACAAGGGAATGAAAACAGGCGAATTGCCTGTGTTATAGAGCCTGGAGAGGGTTTGAATTAATTCCCTTGTTTGTGGGGTTCTTTCTACCGAACGGCGGGTCATTCGGTAGTTTCTATACGAATTTCTGGAAGTATGGAGGTCTCAGCGGTGTTTGCCTAGTCAAGTGTCCGATTTTAGTTCCAGACACTCGACGGCAAAACACCGCTGTTCGGTAGTTTAAGATGGCCGCCGCCACGTGTTTGTTTCCCGAATGGCGGCCACCCAGAGGACAAAGAATACATTACACTGATTGCCAATTACCCGTTTGCAACATTGTTGCAAACGGTAATTGGAGGCACACTTATTCCTGGGTGGTCTGGTTGTTCGGTAGTTTCACTCAATATAATGAATGGAGTGATTCTACCGAACAATCAGAGGAATGCTGCATACATATCCCAGGTTAAACTTAACACACAAATACACATATAATATTACAGGCAGTACACTAGAATATGTAGCACAGTCTTAAAGGGACAGTAGTCCCAAAAGTCCCAATATGTCCATAGATGCTGTTAAAAGGGCCAGTAGCAGCAATATACAGTACAATATGCCCCAAATAACCCAGGGGCCATAGTCAGTAGGTAGGAGGCTAGCAAACAGGCTTCTCCAGGGCCCAGTGGCGAGGTTGGTTTCGCCACAGGGTTCTCCAATTATTATAGGCGCTTCATTAAGGGTTACTCTTCTATTATTGCACCTATTACCAATATGACCAAACAAGGGGCTGATACTAAGACTTGGTCTACTGAAGCTCTCGTTGCTTTCAAAAATCTCAAAGAACTTTTTGCTTCTGTTCCAATATTAGTCCATCCTGATACATCCTTGCCGTTCCTACTTGAGGTCGATGCCTCTGAGACAGGAGTAGGTGCCGTTCTCTCACAAAGGTTGGGGGTGGATAAACCGTTACATCCTTGTGGTTTTTTTTCCAAGAAACTTTCTGGGCCTGAGAGCAGGTATGACATCGGAGACAGGGAATTGTTACCAGTCATTAAAGCCTTGAAAGAGTGGAGACATCTATTGGAGGGCACCTTACATCCGGTTACTATTTTGACGGACCACAAGAACTTGTCCTATATTGGGGAGGCTAAGCGTTTGTCCTCTAGGCAAGCTCGTTGGTCCTTATTCCTGACTCATTTCAATTATGTACTTACTTACAGACCTGGCTCTAA
This sequence comes from Pelobates fuscus, assembly GCF_036172605.1. Classification (NCBI taxonomy): domain Eukaryota; kingdom Metazoa; phylum Chordata; class Amphibia; order Anura; family Pelobatidae; genus Pelobates; species Pelobates fuscus. Next base: position 383,965,854 of record NC_086318.1, on the reverse strand, counting down.
GAACTCTAAGGCCGATGCTTTGTCTCGACAATATGAACCTTTCACTGTATCTGAACCGATTCTTTCTTCTATAGTTCCTAAATGCAAGATTGTTGCTAATACGAATCTCAGGATTCATTCTCCGTTACTGGCCGAGATCATTAAGCTGCAACATCTAGCACCTAAACAGACTCCTGAGGGTCGACATTTCGTTCCTCCAACTCTTCAACTGGAGCTGTTGCAATGTTTCCATAACAGCAAGATGGCGGGACATCCTGGTATCCGCAAGACGTATGCTTTGATTTCTAAAGACTTCTGGTGGCCTGCTTTACGTAAAGATACTAAAGATTTCATCGCTGCGTGTGAAGTGTGTACTAAGACCAAACAACCTCATACGCTCCCAAGTGGATTCCTGCATCCCTTAGAGGTACCAGAGAAACCATGGTCTTGTTTGGCCATGGACTTTATTGTCGATCTACCTATCTCTAAAAAACAGACTGTTATCCTCACCGTGGTTGACAGATTCACCAAGATGGCCCACTTCATTCCCTTGCCTAAACTTCCATCCTCCCAAGAGTTGGCAGAGATATTCGCGAGGGAGATTTTTCGCTTACATGGGATACCTTCCCAAATCGTATCTGACAGAGGGTCCCAATTTGTTTCCCGTTTTTGGAGATCCTTTTGTTCTCAACTAGGTATTAAATTAAATTTCTCTTCTGCCTATCATCCCCAGTCTAACGGAGCTGCTGAACGTACTAACCAAAAGATTGAGCAATATCTACGTTGTTTTGTTTCCGAACACCAGGACGATTGGGTCGGTTTGATTCCTTGGGCGGAGTTTGCGCACAACAATCTCGTTTGTGACTCTACTCATTCAAGCCCCTTCTTCATGAACTATGGCTTTCATCCATCTATTCTTCCCTCAGTTTCTCCTTCCCAAGGTGTACCGTCGGTTGATGTACATGTTGCCAATTTGAGGAAGTTGTGGGATCAGACTCGACAAATTCTTCTACACAATTCTATGCTGGTTAAGAAACACGCCGATAAACGTAGAAGGGCGGCTCCGATTTTCGTTCCAGGCGATAGAGTATGGTTAAGCACTAGGAATATTGGGCTTAAAGTTCCTTCCATGAAATTCGCTCCTCGATATATTGGCCCTTACAGGATTTTGACTCGAATTAACCCAGTGGCGTATCGTCTAGCTCTCCCAGCTGCCTTACGCATCCCTAACTCCTTTCACGTTTCATTGTTGAAACCCCTAGTTTGTAACAGATTCTCCTCCACGATCGCCCCTCCTCGCTCTGTTCAGGTGGAGGGTCAGGAGGAGTATGAGGTTAACTCCATCATTGATTCTCGTATCTCTCGGGGGAGAGTACAATATTTGGTCGACTGGAAGGGATATGGTCCTGAGGAGAGAAGTTGGGTACCACAAGAGGATGTTCATGCTCCTCGTCTTGCAGGGCGTTTCACTCACGCTTTCCGTCTCGTCCCGGTTCCTTCCGCCCAGTGGGCGTATCTGAGAGGGGGGGTACTGTCAGGGTACCTGAAGCCTCTACCTCCGAAAGAGGTAGAGACTTAGTAGTTTACTCCTCCAGCAGGTCGGCTTCCTCCATCCCTCGCGGCTCTCCTAGACACTCTCACGCCGGCCGCGAGGGATCCGTCTCATTTTATGACGTCACACACGCTGCCCGACGTCATGACGTCAGTCCGGACCGATCTGTCACTCAAGTGACTGGAAGCCACTCAGGACTCGTCGGAGGCAGGTATACTCACTGTAACCAGGGTATTTAAACCTGTTTCTCCCATTCACTCATTGCCCTGTCGTGGTTCTAGCCTGTCTAGTCACACAGTGCTCTGGCGATTTCAGTTATTCCTTTGGTTCCGACCCGGCTAGTTTGTCTTTCTCTGTTTCCCTCTGGTATCCTTGACCCGGCTTGTTCCTCGCTCACCTGTCCTCTCGTTCCCTCGACCTCGGCTTGTTTCTGACCATTCTCTTTACTCTCCGTACGTTAGTCCGGCCATTCTAAGGTCCGGTATACGTACCCTGTCCTGTTTGTACTTTGCGTGTTGGATCCCTGTCCCGATCCTGACACATTCTCAGTATTCCCTTTATTCACAGTATAAATATTTGTTAGGTTGCTCAGTATTGCAACTCTAAAACTCACCATGTACTATTATATTTATTTAAAACAATGAAATATTGGGGACGGGGCCTGACTGCAGAGCAGAGCAAATGCAGGATAGAGCTTCTCCTGCTCCACGAGGCAAATGTTGCTACTTAGAAACCTTAAATGAACCTTAAACGTCTTAAATAGTCCACCAACCGGGAGCTAATTGCAAGGGCTACACGCTGGCACCAACATGTAGCATAACCTACAGAAACCAGAAGCAAAAACTACAGCCTACCAGCATGGCTGACAGCTTGAAGATGGGCCCTCGCCGTCCCCCCCATGGACCAGTGGGGGTTATCCCGGTCCCAGGAGGGGCCCCTCGGGCGCTGTGACAGCAATCCCAACCGAGTCCCGCTGGCCCCAAAACGGCGGCGACCGGCCCGAGCCATCCACCATAGCACGAGAGCCTGATATACTGGCGTGGCTGAAAACCTTATTTGAGGCCTTCTGGAATAAACTAGAAGAAAGACAGGCTAAAGCACGCACTCTGGTCGAGTACTTACCGATTCACTACCCTCTCACACATGGCTCGGAAGGCCGACAAGCCGAACACAGCAAGTCAGAAAATGGGCCGAAGACAACTCAACATCCAGCTGGCACACAAACCGCAGCTGGCGCTGGTTACAGTCAGTTTCATCCCAGCCCACCTCCAAATCAAAGCCCGGCTCAAAAGAAATGAAGAGCCTGCACTCTTACCCACGCCGAACCCAACCAACACCGACAAGCAGATCTGGTCACTCTACAGCATGCATCTACGTACGCAAGCAGACAAGTCTGGCATCAGAGCTCCTGGGACTGGGATCTGAGATTGGTGAGTCCCTATGTGGATTGCCAGTCTGGGCAGTAACCCTGGAGGGCATAGGCTGAATGGGGAGACACTGAGGGACTCTCTGGGACACAGGGCTTATGACTTATTGTCTACCATAATACCGCATTAGCAGAAAGCAACATAGCCAAACCTTTTACATGTGAACAAAGCTACCTTTTGAATAGAGTGCATTTGTTTAGTTTTCAGTTTTGATCACTCGTGTAACTCAATATGCAAGTCAGCAGACCCACATGCATCCTTGTGCCCTTACCCAGAGGGAGTCCAGGGCTTTTGTAGCGGGGGCCCTCCTAGAAAGATAAAGCTGATAGTAGCTGTACATTTCATACCTTTTTGATATAAATAGTGAAAATAGGTAATGTCCCATCTAAGCTTACCTTCCCATAATCTTACGAAACTGTCAGTATGTATAATCTGACTTACACATGCTTTGTCTCGTAGCTGGCATGTTAATTTATCTTTTGATCATTCTACGTCATATTATAAAATGTGCAATGTTATTGGATGCCAAAAAAAAATGTATTTACACAACAAAATAAAGAATTAAAAAATCTTTTTTTATTTTTTTATATTTGAGTCAAAATTATTCACTTAACATGTATTTGAAACATGGGGTGCATACCTAGCACATGAAATTCAATAAACCAGCAATTTAGAGCATAGATTGCAATTCAGACAAACATAAAAATTTAAAGTATGCAAATTTACACATTTGTTTTTCTTTCTTTTTTATTCCTTATAGAAATATGTGGAGAATGAAAGACAATATACCAAATAATGTATATTGTAGTATTTCACATCAGGTCTGAAATATTAATTTAAAGCAACAGTACAACTTTTCTCATATACAGGAGGTATGACCAAACTGGATAAATCAATATGCTATATTACCCTGCTTAGAGCAGCTTGAAACTGCCCTGATGTCATTACTATGTGGGCTGCTTACCTATAATGGCAACATAATGTAATAAGAATGTCTGTATTTGAACATAATATATCGTAAATCATAATTCTAAACTTAAGGTTTGTAGAAAGATTTAGAGAAACTTTGTAATGTTAAGATAATGTGAATAAGCATAAGATGCCTACGAGAGATACCATTCACCCCCCCCCTCCTTGACTATAGGAATGGTAAATTAAGTTTGTAATACTATTTACAAGGAGGGGTAAGGCTGTCATTTTCAGGACATTTGCAAATATTAAATGGGTGGCCCTGACATATAAATTAGTTTTTCTACAAGTTGATAATCATTCCTGGAGTGTAAGTGAAGGCATTAGAGATTTTATGAACAAAAAAATTAAATTTGCTTAGCAACTTAAAAGTAATAAATACACCTGATTTTGGAAGTGCAGGGGTTAATAAACGTTCATATTTTTGGGGTTATTTTTTTGTTTTTTATTACTGTTATTGCAGTTGCTTTCTTCATACAGTGTTGTCTAGAAAAACTACCAGTTAAAGAATAACTGGCCTATAATTTCATATAAAAATGAACAATTTGTGGTTGCAATTTGTTTGCGTAACGAGTAAGTGACAACTGGAGGTGAACAACCCAGTCTTTGAAAACACATATGTGGATGTTGGTGAGCGCTGCGTGTTCTAATCTACAAACTGCCGTTTCTCATTCGTTATTCAGGGGGAGCAAGAAAGTTAAACAAGAACATAAGATTTTAAGTACACTTTATCAATAATTAGTGTAATTAGTGTGGTGGAAGAAATGTATAATAGAAATAAAGTACAACTAATCCAACCACAGCAGAAATGTAATCTTGAGTTTATATCATGTGGTTTATAGGAGTTTATTGGAATATACAGCAGGGTTCATGCAGTGTGTGACAAGGCAAAGCCTGTTCGCCAGTGATTTACAAGCTGCATGCGCTGGTATAACTGTAATTTATAGAACACAGATGGTCAGGAGTGCCCCTGCTGACTTCTTGCTGAATCAGAACGTAAACCCAATGTGTCATCTGCTATGGGTACCAATGGTTCATTTCCCCAAATTAAACATTGAAAGGGATTTTATTGCAAAATATAATATCCTGAATGACTTTATGTTTTTGAAAACGTGATTATATTGCAATTGGATACATTAAATGTGAGCATTCTACTCTCTTATTTTTTTTTTTTTAAATGATTATCTAATTTAAATCTTTGGCATCTATGCTTTAAGCTCCCAACCTCCACCCATATACTTACTAATAAATTAATTCATTATTCTAAAATTGAGTGGTTATTGGTTTAGATGGTATATATTGGTTGGTATATATTCATTGATTATGCTAATATGTGAGTTGATTGTTACAAGTCTGGCCACCAGAAAAGTGGTGTTACAAGTCAGCCTCTAGAAAATTGAACAGAAAACTCCTGTTTCTCCTCCCCCAAAGCCTCATGTGCCATGGCTGTGCCTTGACTGAACTGGTTGTGAATGTATTTGCAAGACGCTTCACTGTCCAAATAAGTAAATAAAAATCACTGTTTAGAAGATATTCACCCAATGAACACATGTGTGCATTTTATTATGCATTTTTCAATGGGGTTATATTTAAAAAAAAAAACAGCATGCGAAAACTGCAATTTTTGTCTGCAGCCTCTCCTTCTAACCCCGCCCAGACTTTCTGTGGCTGTCCAATCACAGACTTCCCAATGCAGTTCAATGAGAAGTCTTTGCAAGGCAGGTGCTCTGGGTAATTGTCTGCCTCTGGAGTTTAGCTCCACTGAGCTAAACAAACCAGGAAGTAACAGGACCTGTCTGCTTGAAAGAAAATGTGTTGTAACCAAGTTAATTTAGAAAAGTGTTATTTTCTGTTGAAATCTGCACTTTATGTAATATTTTTTTTTTTTTTTTTTTTTTTAAAGGGGACACACTCTTCACACAAAGCATTTCAGCAAGCTGAATTGATTTAGGTGTCTGAGGTGACTCCTTAATATACATATAAAGGAAAACAGGGTATCGCATGAAAAACATGATTTTTAATGGTTTGTTCAGTGGTGTTCTTTAATTAAAAAAAGTGACTTGTGGCATAATATGTCCCCCTTAAACCTCTATTTTGTTATTTAATAATCATTGTATCTATCTCAGACAGATAAAGAGCTGAATCAACTCTGCCGGGATTTAAACCTGCAACCCAAGGGCTGAATAGATTCTACTGACGATGCATTAGCCCACTGAGCTATCTCACCAGCCTTCTGGGGCTAATAAGTATTTTGTAGCATTCCAAGGTATCATTTTGATGACAGGCTACATTTATAAATGTTTAACCACTTAAGGACACATGACATATGTGCCATGTCACGATTCCCTTTTATTCCAGAAGTTTGGTCCTTAAGGGGTTAAAGGGCTTCGCTCTGTAAAAATGCTACCATCTTTAAATGGCATAGATTTTTTGCAATCGTATTTGACACATCTGTTCAACATCTACAACACCCTTTGCTAGTCAACCTAATGTGAAATGAATATACTTAATTCAAGAACAAAAAGAAGGAATTGGTTGTAGATTTTATTACTCGCTTTTTTTTAAATTTTTTTTAATTTTTTTACATATATGAACGTCACCATCGTATTTCATTAATTAGACAGGGATTAAGCATGTAATATTTCTGCCACATAGAGGACTTAAAATGCAATTAACTCCTTACAGTTTTGAATTTACATTTGAATTTACAATGACATGACTGCGTGCTTAATAATAAAAAAATATATATATTATTGCATCATTTCAAATGTATGCAGTGGAATATAAAATATTCTATTATAAAGGAAAATTATAGAGAAGAAAACCAGAAGGAGAACTGTAATGGAAATACAATTGACAACCTCTCAAAACTCAGGTGGCACTTTCCTTTGCCAGTTAATTACAGTTTTAATTATACAGCTTCTTGTGACTCCTCGATACCTAATAAACCAGACTCTGTGGGGCGGCAACACTGAGTTTTGCTTGAACTGCAGGTGTAAGACTCAGCGTGAAGCATAAATCAACTTCTTAAACATGTTCCTAAAGTTTCAATTCAAGCTTTTTCTTCCTGTCTAACGTTATTGGCTTACTATATATTCCATAGCAAAGTTATCTATGATCTAGTCTTGTCAACAACTATTGAAATCATCAACGAGGCAAGATTTATATTGTGTTTCTATTAAAACACAACTGGAGCTGAATATACACAGTAACCTCAATATCATTGAATCTCATCAACATTAATGTTGAAAAAAACATTCATTTACAATTTTTAAGTTATGAATGCCCAACATTCTTTCTCCAGCTAGCTGTTGTTGGCCAACAGGTGAGAGAGAATTATGGCACTTGTAGACCATCAACGTAGGATAGGCAACGGTAGACATTCATCACTTCTATAACAAGAATGCAAACCTGCATACATGCCATATTTGTTTTCACACAACTTCATTAAATTGAAGACTATGTTCTACTTGCTCTTGTTATGGTGTGCACATCTATGGCAAAGACAGAAGTTCCATGGAAGATAGTGTAGATGCATATTATAGTTCCATTAATAGTTGAGTCCTAGAATTGTCAGGCTTTAGCCACATGTTCTTAAGATGTTCTTATATAAAAGGTAAAAGCCAATGAAGGTAAGCAACATAGGTGAGTATATCAAGCTGCAAGTGCAATTTGCTGATAAACTCTGGATAGTCATTTAGTCCTTCACAGTGGACAAATGGATATGTTTTCATGATGAAAGACATATTCGGACAGTCAAAAAAAAACTGTCCATAGAGGATGAATGATTGTCTCAGTATGTCATGATTGTCAGATTATGGCTTGAAAACATGTACAGGTGATACTCAAAAAATTAGAATTTCGTGCAAAAATTCATTTATTTCAGTAATGCAACGTAAAAGGGGAAACTAATATATGAGATAGACGCATTACATGCAAAGCAAAATAGTTCAAGCCATGATTTGTCATAAGTGTGATGATTATGGCTTACAGCTCATGAAAACCCCAAATCCACAATCTCAGTAAATTAGAATATTGTGAAAAGGTGCAATATTCTAGGCTCACAGTGTCCCACTCTAATCAGCTAAGTAAGCCATAACACATGCAAAGGGTATCTGAGCCTTTAAATGGTCTCTCATCACAATCATGGGGAAGACTGCTGACCTGACAGTTGTGCAGAAAACCATCATTGACACACTCCATAAGGAGGAAAAGCCTCAAAAGGTAATTGCAAAGAAAGTTGGATGTTACCAAAGTGCTGTATCAAAGCACATTAATAGAAAGTTATGTGGAAGGGAAAAGTGTGGAAGAAAAAGGTGTACAAGCAGCAGGGATGACCGCAGCCTGGAGAGGATTGTCAGGAAAAGGCCATTCAAAAGTGTTGGGGACTTTCACAAGGAGTGGACTGAGGCTGGAGTCAGTGCATCAAGAGCCACCACACAAAGACGCATCCTGAACATAGGCTTCAGATGTCGTATTCCTCTTGTCAAGCTGCTTCTGAACAACAAACAACGTCAGAAGCGTCTTACCTGGGCTAAAGAAAAACAGACCTGGTCTGATGCTCAGTGGTCCAAAGTCCTATTTTCTGATGAGAGCAACCTTTGCATCTCATTTGGAAACCTAGGACCCAGAGTCTGGAGGAAGAATGCAGAGGCACACACTGCACGATGCTTGAAGTCCAGTGTGATGTTTCCACAGTCTGTGTTGATTTGGGGAGCCATGTCATCTGCTGGTGTTGGTCCACTGTGCTTCATTAAGTCCAGGGTCAACGGAGCCGTCTACCAGGATATTTTGGAGCACTTCATGCTTCCTTCCACAGACGAGCTTTATGGGGATGCTGACTTCATTTTCCAGCAGAACCAAAGCCTGGTTCAATGACCGTGGGATTACTGTGCTTGATTGGCCAGCAAACTCACCTGACCTGAACCCCATAGAGACTCTATGGGTCATTGCCAAGAGAAAGATGAGAGACATGAGACCGAACAATGCAGAAGAGCTGAAGGCCGCTATTGAAGCATCCTGGTCTACCATAACACCACAGCAGTGCCACAGGCTGATAGCTTCCATGTCACGCAGCATTGAGGCAGTAATTGCTGCAAAAGGGGCCCAAACCCAATACTGAGTCCATATGCATGCCTATACTTTTCAGAGGTCCGATATTGTTCTATGTACACTCCTTGTTTTATTGATTGCATGTAATATTCTAATTTACTGAGATTGTGGATTTGGGGTTTTCATGAGTTGTAAGCCATAATCATCGCACTTAAAACAAATCACGGCTTGAACTATCTTGCTTTGCATGTAATGTGTCTACCTCATATATTAGTTTTCCCTTTTACATTGCATTACTGAAATAAATGAACTTTTGCACGATATTCTAATTTTTCAAGTATCACCTGAATACCGCAATCTACAGGCAAATGCTAAAATTGACAGCTATGTGAGCAGATCTGTTGATAGTAGCCATTTACTGATATTTCTCATAATGATATTACTCTCAGAGAGTGATAGTATGTTGTGAAATGCTCTCAGGCACTACAAAGCTTAGCTAATTTAAAGATAAAAAAAGTTTGGCAACAATCATATATTTTTAGCATTTTATCTAAAATGTCCTCAGTGGACCAGTCAAAAATTCTAACATGTCTTTTAAAGTTTATTAAAATTATTTTCTCCTTCTATACTTTTCTACATTATGGACTCCAAAATCGTTTGTTTTTCCATTACGCATTTTGGAAAATAGATGTTGGGCATAACATGATATAGACACAAGTTGACAGAAGGCAAACAATTGGAGGCTTGTGTTAGCAGTGTTTCCTGATTGACAAAACTGTATAACGTTTGGAGCACTCCAAGCACCATAACCACCAGAGTGCCAGGAGTACTCTTGTTGTCCATTGTAAGCAGTGAAACAATTTTAGAAGAGTGTGACTAATTACCTGGGGTCCACCAGGAAATTCTCCCTGCCTCTACTACAGCTATAGGAAAGCCAGAGCCTGTACTAAACCAGGAGGTGCAGTGCTTAGCTCATTGATAGTGGTCAGCCAATGAGCTGAGAGTGTTATTATCCCTTTAAGAGAACATTTAATGGAAAAGATCTGTCACATGCACACTTGTTTATATAGCGCTAGTCCCTCTGTCCCATTGGTGGTCCAGTGGGCATTCTCATCTTCAGCTGTAGTATATGTTCATAATTGGCTTTCTAGGTCTTTTCTCAGCGCCATGATCCATAATCCTTTTTGCGTGATGTCCCTTTTGGTGCGCCTTTTCCAATGGAGACCAACTTCAGTGTTTGCATTTCAAGCAGCGGCCATTTGCATTCCACCTATGGTTCGCAATAACAGCCCCTCTCTTTACCTTAATTTGCATTCCAAACTTTGCGTTCCACCTCCTGGAAACAGGGAAATAACAGTAGTCTCATCGTCTATAAACAGCTATTTCATGTTGGGAATTGTTTATTTGTGAGTGAATTTCTATCAGCGCAATTTATTTTTTAGCATACTGAATTACACTAGGGCGATATTTCTTTGTAGATCCACCATTTCATTCCATTTTTGCAGAGACAGGACCACAAAATGCAGGACTAACTTGATAAAACAGGACTATCAGTACCTATGCATATTACATACAGAGCCTATTCACCCAGCCAGGAAAGTGAAGATATGGCTCCATGCCTCACACATAGGTTAGTAAATAATGTCAGGGTGCCAAAAAGGGCCTCTTAACTATTGGTGTTTATCAAAAAAAGTTATGCTGGGCTTATTGGGGAGATCCTCTGATCTCCTCATCCTGGCCCCTAACCACCAAGGGCTCTCGGTTTATGACCATTGTACCAGACTGATCACTTCACCACTGCATGTAAACTAGACACATTTTTCTACAACATCAAATTGCATCATAAAATTTTACATTTTATCACACTAAATGCTCATTTTTATAGAAAAGAAAAAGATTCTTGAGAAAATGTGTCATTCATAATAACTTGTAATTGTATTAATTTAACAGAAATATTGAATTTCTAATAGCATACATAATGAGTTGTGAGTTAAATATACATTTATATATGATAAAACTGGTAATGTAATCAATATACAGAGAAAGTCCAGTGTTGTTACAGCTAACACATTTTTTTTTTAATTTTAAATAATCTTATTGAAACTTGACCACTGAGAATAGGTGTCAAGGTTCCATTCAGACTCCAAACTGCCATCACCTCATAAAGTCAACACTCCACATCATGTTCTATGCTCTTCTAAAACACTTTATTCTCTAGTTCTTGTATTCGATGAAGTCACTGAACCCCTGGAAAATATCAGTCTTCCCATGGCTCAATGATATCACAGGATGACGTCAAGGGAATAAATTGAAAACAAGCGCAAAAAATAAATAAAAAGAATTTCACCTGTATTTTTATTTGGTGAATATTTAGCACGTCAGTAATGAAATGTTTACATGTTCTGCAGAGCTTGTCCAAATGTTAATTTTAATCGGGTCAGAAGGTCTGTGCCTTTATCCCAAAAATACTCATGGAAGGAGACATTAGACAGCCAAGAAGTATAATAAGTAATATTCATTATTAAAGAGACACTGTAGAAAATGTAACAGCTGCATTTAGTTGAAGTGTTCATAGTGTCTGAGGCCACCTGGCGCTGCCCCTCCATTCAGCGCTAAACCATTTTTTATGTTTTTAAAACTAAACATGAGTCCATCTCCTCTGCAGTCTATTCCCTCTGTGCTTCTTGTGCAAAAGAGGGAGCCTATGCCTGGGCAGCAATAGGCAGCTGTGATTGGCTGGGAGTGTCAGCGTTCACCCTATCACAGTGTCCGTGACTGGTATGAAGTTTCATGGCTAGAAAGAAATGTGTAATTTCTGCCTTAGCCATACCTCTAGTAGGGGCCAGACTGTGCATGACCAGAGGCCCGCTATTGAATGTTAAATTGCTCTGAAATGTTTTAGCAGTGAATTCGGTCACAATGCCAGTGGAGTCCGGGCACTGTAAAGGCACTATAACCAATTCAGTGAGATCAAATGGTTATAGTGCCTACAGTGTAACTATAAATTTAAAGAAAATCATTTATTTTGTATTTTAATTATTTTTATCCAAAAAGCAGTAGGTATAACATTTTTGTGTGCAATTAATTTAGAAATTTGAAATAAACTATCTCTATTAAACCGTGACTGGGATCTTTTAGAAATGTTTTCGGAGTCTGTAGTGGAGATTTATCAAAGTGTTGTATTCTAGAAAATGGTTCAAAATATTGAAACCAGTGCAATCACCAGGGAACCAGTGGAATCGGCACGCACATTTTATTGGTAACTCTTTCCCATGACATTGGTACATTTTCCACAACTTTGCTTGGACGTTTTTTTAACACCTGCTTTACAAGGTACTCCATGTATTCAGCACGTTGCGCGTCTTGTTTGCTTACAATTACAGATATTCTAGCAAGATTTCAATCCTGCCGAATGCTGAAAAATGAATTGGTATTTAACATGTCTTCATCTAAATTGCACAATCATACAATAAACATATCCTCATATAAGTTTTATATTCTGTTCAAAACAAAAATAATAATAATAAAATAATAAATAATAATAATAAAAATACATTGAAATTCTTACCTTAACCTGCATATGGACATAAATAGCCATATATACCATTAAATCTTGTGACACAAGACATCTATTGCTTTAAACTGCATTTTGTTTACTTATATGATTTATTAATTTATTTATATAATTATTGACGTATCACTGTTACCCAGGTTGCCTCATTTAGATTATTAGTTCTGCACCTTGTAAGGACATGTAGCCCAAGCACATAAAATGTCTGAATCAAAGAGAATTAGACTAGATCATGATAAGGCAATGTTCTGCACTCAAGATGTTGTGGACTACATCTCCCATAATGCTGTTACAGCCGTATTGATGACAAAGCATCATGGGAAATGTAGTCCACATCTGGTGTGCTGAAGATTGCCTACTCCTGGACTAGATTACTATAGGCAAGTAAATGAAGCAAGTCTCCTTCACATGTCTTTCTACATCTGCCTCAACCAATTAACTCCCTTCAAAAGAGTGGATCACTTTAATGGGGAGGACCTTTCAACATGTAATTAAAATGACCGCTGTCACTGGCATATAAAGAGGGTTTTTTTATAAAACATAAAGAGGTTTTTTGAATACATACATATTACTGATTGTAATCTGTGAACAACGTTGCATAGACACATAGAAGTGTGTTGACCTGTAATATGTAGAAAATGGAAAATTTGCCATTTCTTCTTTAAAATGTGGACTAGCGTAAATGCCCTTTGATGTATCAGTTTTTGTATTAATTAGACAAACGTCCTCTGCGTTGTTTTACAATATGGGAAACTTATTTTATTGTGAGTCTTAAGAATGCCATCATAATGTCCACAAGTGAAATTATTACAATGTTATTCACTCATTTTAAAACATATTCTCAGCTCTCTTGTAATGATATCAAATTAACAGCTCTTAGAATAGACCTGTTAATGTTTAATCACTACCAGTTACTTTTCACTTGTGCATACTGTCAACATAAGGCTTTTATGTGATAATGGCTTGACTTAAGAATTAACTCAGTCTCATAACTTTATTTTAGCCAAATAACACCGGGTCCTAGCGCTCAACACAGTGCAATACACATTTTTCTTCTCATGCCTCTAATGTGGAAATTGTTGGTTCTGTGTAAGTCATATTATAAATTCCCATTGGCCACTTAATATAATTATAAAAAGGATGTTACAAAGAAAAAAATATTTTTATTTAGGAGCCTTTAAAAAAGATCTCTTTTTAAACCCCAAAACAATTTTGCACAATTAATAAAATAAATAAATAAATATTCATGTTATTAAAAAAAAAAAAATGTACCTAATTCACAAATGAGCACTTTGATTAAAAAAATATCTGCATCACATTTATTTGAAGCAAGGAATGCATATGTAGCATATAATTATATATTCTAACACAGAAATATTGTTTATATATATATATATATATATATATATATATATATGTATATATATATGTAATCATTTATAAATTAAAAAAGTAAAATGAAGTAAATGTACACCATTTTTATTTTGTACTTATTTATTCAGCCTTTATAAAGCAAATATGTTCTTTTTAGGCACACTTGGTCTGAAATGTTTGTAAACAACATTTTTTTTTCTCTAAAAAAAAAAAGAATAAAAATGGTAAAAATCCTTGCTTATAGGTATTTGCAAGGATCTAGAGGCATTACTAGCAGTACAGTTTACTAAAAATGTCAACAGAATGTAAAAAGAATGTTTGCATTTGAGTATTATGTCACATATGCTAAATACATTTAAATTATGTATTTCTAAAATAAGGTATTTAAAACTGCTATACCTATTTGTATCACTCTCTTCAATGCTAATGTATTGCTAACTGTAAAATGGTAGAGTCCAGTCACTCCTCCTCCTTTTATGACAGTAGAAATGATATGACCCATTCAGTGGTGTACACACAATACATTGGGCCCCGGTACAAAACTGATCCGCGGGCCCCCCTCCGATCCGTGGCCTCCCCCCCGACACATACATACAGACACAGACATACATAGAGGCACATACATAGAGGCACACACATACACATACATACACGCAAACACATACATACAGACACCCACATACACACACATACATACACACAGACAGATACATACAGACAGACACACACACACATACACCCCCCGACAGACACATACATACACACATACACACACACATACACACAGACAGACACATACATACAGACACACACATACACACACCCCAACAGATATACACACAGACACATACATACACACAAAGACATACAGACAGACACACAGATACATACAGAGTCACACACACATACAGTCTGTATTTGTGTGTCTGTATGTATGTGTTTGTCTCTATGCATGTCTGTCTGTGTGTATGTCTGTATGTATGTGTCTGTATGTGTGTGTGTGTGTGTCTGTATGTATGTGTCTGTGTATGTCTCTGTATGTATGTATGTCTCTGTATGTATGTGTCTGTGTGATACAAACACATACACATAGAGACACACACAGACACATACATACAGAGACACACACACACACACACACACACACATACAGACCCATACATACAGACAGACGCACAGACACATACAAAATGTTTAAGTCACCCTCCTGTTTCCTACCTTTTGCAGGAGGGTGACTTCCCTGGGGTCCAGTGTGGGCTCAGCCTGATGGGAGTCAGAGTTCCCACTCTGACTCCCTCCTCCTTCCTCCTGTTTGGCTATGTCAGAGAGATTAAAGATTAAAGCGCCCAGCGCTGACCGGGCCCCCTGACAATCCGTCTCCATCGGGTGGCCCTGACAGCATGGGCCACCCGATGGACCTCTTAACATGTGGCCCCGGGGGTTTGCCGCGCGGGCTGGAGCCTCAAAAGATGGTGGCGGGTACCTGGTCGCAGGGGTCCGCAGGGCAGCCGGGCCCCCTGGAGTGACGAGCCTGGTCGCAGCTGCGACCCCTGCGACCGCGGTATGTATGCCACTGAACCGATTGAAACTTCCTACAATGCGGTGAGCCGACATTTTCAGCAAATGTATGGACATGATACCAATGACTGTGACTTCTGGCACAGAACACCATCCATGTTAAGCATAACTATACTATCAATGAGGGTGAGTGAGTCTTTATAGACTAGATTTCATTCTGCAAATTACATAAAAATAAAAACATGTATGCTATATTTAGATAGTGAAGTGGTTAAACAAATATATTAAATAAAACATAGCAAGTGTTAAAATTGGCTGAAAAACACTATTTAGCAAAGCTTTTATTTATTTGTAAATTATATATGTATCTTTAAATAAAATATAAAAATAAGAGCATAATAGTAACAATATGACTCTTTAATAATCAAATCATGGAATCACAAACATATAATTTGTATTTTTCTTTTAAGTCAATGAGCAGAACTAGAGTTTGAACACAGTTCTTCTAGCATGCTTAAAAGTCTGTCAGTTGAGCCAACATTCCCTTGTTTTCTTATTGAGTCAGGATCACCCTTACGAGTAATGGATTATATCACTGTCACATCTGCAGTATGTTAAACCTCACCTGGACAATGGTGGAAAAAAAACCAAGATCCCTAACAGCAGGTTCCACTCACACGAGATAACGGAGGAGAGTAAAAGATGAATGAAACAAATGAAAGGAGGTCAGTCATCATCGGCCAAGTGAAAAGCCGTGTGGTTTACTTTTTTTTCCACATGGTTTGTGTATAGGAAAAACTTTAAATTTATCAAAGCTTTTCTGCTCATTATCTGAAAGGGCATGGGGGTATCAAGACGTTTCCCTTCTTTCAGTTTCCACGTTTCAGATTTATATAACATACTTCACTTAATAGTAGCGGTTGTGTTTTTGGAGACAAGTTAATAACTGTCTCAATTTCTGCGAAAAAAAAAAAAAAACGATATGCATGTTATTTTTACTGACAGACAGATTCCAACTTTTGTTTAACTAAACCAATCGTAATAAAGCATAGCAGTGCATCAAGACAGTAAGAAAACTACAACCGGCCCAATGCAGGATAGGTAGGTATCTAGGTTTATAGACAGTCATTGTGTACTAGATATGAATTGTTCAGAAGCCTATTTTATTCTAAAAAGGGTATTTTAAACATATACTGAACTAAATGTATTTATTTATTTATTTATAAAATATTTTACCAGGATGGATACATTGAGATTTTCTCTCGTTTTCAAGTATGTCCTGGGTACTTGAAATTAAATATGTAACAAAGAATGGAGGTAATGTATACTGGAAAATCACAATCTACAATTAATAAGAATTAATAATTTTAAACAATTTAAAGACAGAAACAATAATATAGACAAAAACATTTTTTTTTTTTACAATAGATATTGTTAGAAGCTTTGTCACTTTCTCACAATAGCAACTGTCACTTCCCAGGAATTTTAAAATTATGTTTACTTATCCAATATATTTAAATAATATGTATTTGTGAGATGTGAAAAAAATCAATAAAATGTAGAAATCCATACCTCTATCCCGAAGATGGGCATCTCCATCTTGGCTCCCTGTCAATCATTGCTATAAGCTTTTCTTTTTGCATCTGGTATACAGAGAAGAGGAGAATTAAGACACTGCCAGGTATTCAATGCAATCTTGCCTAGCCACACTATGTAGTGAAAGGAAAGGAGGAGTGGTACAGAACAGCCGCCCTGCCCAGCACCCTCCTATTGACTGTCACCTGTGGGTAAGCATCAGGGCCGGACTGGGATAAAAATTCGGCCCAGGCATTTTTTTAGCACAGCGGCCCACTAAGGGGGCAGGGCAGAGAGGAAGTGTTTCGTCATCACCAATGACAAACACGCCCTCTCTCAAAGTGAGCGTTGGGTCAATGCTCTTCCAGGGCAGAGCTCTGCTAAAGAGCTCTAGCATGAGAAAAAATGCCCTGTATTTGTTCTGCACAGTGCAAGCAAATTTAATAGCATGCTTGCACTGTGTTTCCTTGCAACTTGTCTCTGGTGTCTCTATAAATGGATACCAGGAGACAAAAATGCCAGGAAAGAGTATTGTGCTGTGTTTGGAGCCTGCTTGTGGGAGTGTGTGTGTGTGTGTGTGTGTGTGTATAGAGTGAGCTGATTGTGGTGTGGTATTGTGTAATAAGGTCGGTTTTAGTCGTGTTGTGTTTGTGGTGTAATGTAATGCATATGTGGCTAGGGGCTGTAGAGAATGTGTGTATAGGGGATGTAGTAAGTGTGTGCATACAGGCTATAGTGTGTGTGAGTGTATATAGGTGATGTAGTGTTTGTAGGGGTTGTAGAGAGTGTGTGTTTAGGGGTGTAGCATGTGTTTGTTTACAATTAATCTAGTGTATGTATAAGGGATCCAGAGTGTGTATGTTAGGAATGTAGTGTGTGTGTGTATATAACGGAATCAGAGTGTATATAGGGATCTAGTGTGTGTATATGATCCAGAGTTGGGTAAGGGATCTAGTGTGTGTCTGGAATGTAATGTGTTTAGGGGTGCAGTATGTGTGTGAGGGGTGCTGTAGTGTGTGTGTGTATATATATACATATATATAATATAAATATGTTTGGAAGTATTGTGTGTGTGTGTGTGTGTTGGGGTTCTGTGTGTATGTGTGAGGGGTGCAGTGGGTGTCTGTGAGGGGTGTAGTGTGTATGTAAAGAGTGCAGTATGTGTGTGTGATGGATGCTGTGTTTGAGTGGTGCTGTGTGTGATGTGTGTGAGGGTGCTGTGTGTGAGGGTGCTGTGCATGAGGATGCTGTGTATGTGTGTGAGGGTGCTGTGTGTGATGTGTTTAAGGGTGCTGGGTGTGTGATTTGTGTGTGAGGCTGCTGTGTTTAAGGGTGCAGTGTGTATGATGTGTGTGTGGTTGCTGAGTGTGATTTGTGTGTCTGGGTGCTGAGTGTGATTTGTGTGTGTGGGTGCTGAGTGTGATGTGTGTGAGAGTGCTGAGTGTGAGAGTGTTGTGTGTGATGTGTGTGAGTGCTGTGTGTGATGTGTGTGAGAGTGCTGTGTGTACTGTGTGTGAGAGTGCTGTGTGTGAGAGTGCTGTGTGTGATGTGTGTGAGAGTGCTGTGTGTATATATATATATATATATATAATATAAATATGTTTGGAAGTATTGTGTGTGTGTGTTGGGGATCTGTGTGTATGTGTGAGGGGTGCAGTGGGTGTCTGTGAGGGGTGTAGTGTGTATGTGAAGGGTGCAGTATGTGTGTGTGATGGATGCTGTGTTTGAGTAGTGCTATGTGTGATGTGTGTGAGGGTGCTGTGTGTGAGGGTGCTGTGTGTGAGGGTGCTGTGTGTGAGGATGCTGTGTATGTGTGTGAGGGTGCTGTGTGTGATGTGTTTAAGGGTGCTGGGTGTGTGATTTGTGTGTGAGGCTGCTGTGTTTAAGGGTGCAGTGTGTGTGATTTGTGTGTGACGGTGCTGTGTGTGATGTGTGTGCTGTGTGTGAGAGTGCTGTGTGTGATGTGTGTGAGAGTGCTGTGTGTACTGTGTGTGAGAGTGCTGTGTGTGATGTGTGTGAGAGTGCTGTGTGTGATGTGTATGCTGTGTGTGAGAGTGCTGTGTGTGCTGTGTGTGCTGTGTGTGAGAGTGCTGTGTGTGCTGTGTGTGAGAGTGCTGTGTGTGCTATGTGTGCTGTGTGTGCATGTTAAAAGGGATTTTGTGTTGGGGTGGTAAAAAAACAACTAATAAGAAGGCATTATGTCCCCCCCTCCCTTCTTACCTTTACCCTGGGAGGGGGGGACCAGCATGGTGGTACCAAGGAGAGGTGGGGGGGGGACCGGCAGTCGCACATCATCCCTGGTGGTCCAGTGGCAACGATCCGGATCTCGCGAGAAGAACCCGGCGGAGCTGCAAGATAGAGCTCCGCCGGGTCCTCTCCCTCCCTCCCCAGCCGCAGGTCTATTAAAGTGGGCCGGTGAGGGAGATCTTTGATCTCCTCACCGGCCCTTCATGGAATACAGCGGGGCCGGCGCTCGGATAGTGCCGGCCCTGCATAGACTGGCAGGGGAGATCCTGGGACCTCCCCTCCCGGCCTCGGCCCATGGCCACCCTTGGCCCACCGGGCATTTGTCCGGTGTGCCCGATGGCCAGTCCGGGCCTGGCAAGCATCCCCTCTTCCTTAGTAGTCTTTAACCCCTTAATGACATATGACATGTGTGACATGTCATGATTCCCTTTTATTCCAGAAGTTTGGTCCTTAGGGGGTTAAAGCACTATAACAGTTATGTTGGTTTTTTTTTTTTTATTAGATGGCTGGTTTGAGAATAAGCTGTCTGATGTAAAAATAAATTAAATATAAAACACACATACCCTCTTGTCCCATGCAGCATCTATAGAGATCCAGAGCCAAAGAACCCCACATCCAGGACAGACCATATACATTAGAAGCATATCAGCAATGGTAACACACCAAAGTCATAAATATATGTCAAGAGAATTCACAGAACACTGTGGTTACTTATTATCAAGACAATTACAAAAATAATAGATGTGAAATTTGGTTTTGAAAAGAGGGAAAAGTGTGCAAAACATGCTAATGCAAAATAAGAGGGGTTTGTAAACCTGTAATTATTTAGAATGTAAAGTAAAAATGTTAAATTAAAATGTACAATACAATCAATAATAAGCAGGGCACTTACAAACACTGCATATACCGTATATACTCGAGTATAAGCCAACCCGAATATAAGCCGAGGCCCCTAATTTTACCCCCCAAAACTGGGAAAACTTATTGACTCGAGTATAAAACTAGGGTGGGAAATGCAGCAGCTACTGGTAAATTTCTAAATAAAATTAGATCCTAAAAAAATTATATTAATTGAATATTTATTTACAGTGTATATAATGAATGCATTGTGTATATATGAGTGCAGTGTGTGTATATGAGTGCAGTGTGTGTATGAGTGCAGTGTGTGTATGAGTGCAGTGTGTGTATGAATGCAGTGTGTGTGTATGAGTGCAGTGTGTTTGTATGAATGCAGTGTGTGTGTATGAGTGCAGTGTGTGTGTATGAATGCAGTGTGTGTATGAATGCAGTGTGTGTATGAGTGCAGTGTGTGTGTGTATGAGTGCAGTGTGTGTGTTTGAGTGCAGTGTGTGTATGAGTGCAGTGTGTGTGTATGAGTGCAGTGTGTGAATGAGTGCAGTGTGTGTGTATGAGTGCTGTGTGTGTATGAATGCAGTGTGTGTGTGTGTGTGTGTGTGTTGCAGAGCCTTGGTGGGGGTGGGCATTTTTTTTTTATTGTTATTGTTTTAATATTTTTTTGTATTATTTATTTTTTATTATTATTTATTTTTTTATTATTATTAATGCTTGATACATGGCAGGGAGGGGGGGCTCTCACCCCCTGGTGGTCCAGTGGCATTGGCAGTTCAGTGGAGGGGGCTGGCAGGAAGCACTTACCTCTCCTGCAGCTCCTGTCAGCTCCCTTCTCCTACGCGCCGGTCCGGTCAGCTCCCCTGTCAGCTCACACTAAGTCTCGCGAGAGCCGCACTATGACCCCGCGGCTCTCGCGAGACTTACACTGGGAGCTGACAGAGGTGCTGACCGGACTGGCGCGGAGGAGGAGCGAGCTGACAGGAGCTGCAGGAGAGGTAAGAAAACGCTCTCTGCCAGCCCCCAGTCTGTATTATGTCAATGTAAATTGCCATAATACAGACAGTGACTCGAGTATAAGTTGAGTTGGGGTTTTTTAGCACAAAAAATGTGCTGAAAAACTCGGCTTATACTCGAGTATATACGGTATGTGATTCATGTGTTTGGTCTTAGTTAAAGTATAACACTCTGTATTCTATCCAATAACTGATACATTTCCATTCTTTATTTTGCTTCTAAATATCAGAGAATAGTTTGAAGTTGGATGATTCAATTTCTCTGCTATGTTTACCTTCTTGACCTATACTTCTACAGAGAGAACATTACCAATCCCTTACAAGTCAATCCAAAGAAATCCAAAGGTTACTTCTCTCTACTTATTTTTCAGGATATCATTGTTGCTATTGGTGTTGTTACCCACCAGCTTCTTCTGGATGTGCTATAATTTTTAGTGATTTGGGAAGCAGCTCTTACTTTCCTCACATAAAACCTATCCATATATTTGATCTTTGTTTCCTAACCTCTAATTTAATCATCATTACATTCACTCACCAATGACATTTTATAATTATTAGTGCTTGGTCTTCTACTCTTCTCCCTCTACGCATCTTCTCTTGAGAACCTTGAGACATCATGTAGATTCCAATATCATCTATACGCCTATAGTTATTGTCTACTCTTCTTTTCTGATCTTTATATGCATCTAGTGTCCTAACTTCCCAATGCTTTGTCACCATCTCTGCTTGCATGTCCACTAATACCTTTTTAAGTTTCGAGCAAAGTAACAATTAATTTTGTTTTATTCTTTATTTATGCTCAGCTCTTGAGCATGAGCTGTCATACAGATATATAGCAATAAAGATTGAAGACAAAACATTCATTAGTGTTAATTCATACATTGCATCTCAATATAACTTAGCCCAGTAGCTGTGGGTTTTATTATTTTATATTGCTAGGGATCGATTTGGATGTATCTCCTCAAGCCTTGGCCATGAAAGGTCTAGCTGTGTACTAGTGATGTTGCTTGGTAGGTGAATTTGGGACTTTCTGTGGTGTATGTGATCATGGGTTACTCTGGGTCAGTAAGTATAAAATAAGAGTATAACTGGATTTAACCATTCTAAGTGAGACTCCAACATTAACATTGTGGTGGCTTTGTATTATGAAAATTAGCCTATTGTCCTGCTGTAACGCAGCGTGGACCACCTAGTGTGCTCAGGGCAACAGGCCATATAGTAGACATATATATATATATATATATATATATATATATATATATATAGATGCACCTCCCAAACCTCTTTGTGGTTTACTTTGGTTCTGTTCCATACTAGGAGTGGGGGGGGGGGGGAGAGGGGGAGATGCGGGATCTCAGAGAGCAGCCTAGACAATAAGAGGGCTGGATTCTACTAAAGACATAAACTTGTGTTTTGGTACAGAAAAATAATAGATAAGGGTTCCGATCAAAAAATAATAATTAACCAACTTCGAACCTCTAGTAACATTATTATTATTATTATTATTATTATTATTATTGCAATTTATATAGCGCCAACAGATTCCGTAGCGCTTTACAATATTATGAGAGGGGGGATTTAACTATAAATAGGACAATTACAAATAAACTTACAGGAAACAATAGGTTGAACAGGACCCTGCTCGATCGAGCTTACATTCTATAGGAGGTGGGGTGTAAAACACATTAGGACAGGAATTTGCAATCAAATAAGGTGGACTGCCCTTTAGGAGAGGGCAAGAGACAGGTATGTGAGGTATTGGTTAGTCTTGGAGGCCATAAGCTTTCCTAAAGAGATGGGTTTTAAGGCACTTCTTAAAAGATGCAAGACTAGGGGAGAGTCTGATGACGGTAGGCAGGCTATTCCATAGGAAGGGAGCCGCCCGCGAGAAGTCCTGCAAGCGCGAGTTGGCCGTACGAGTGCGGACAATGGACAGGAGGTGGTCACGGGCAGAGCGGAGAGACCGAGAAGGGACATACCTATGGATCTGTGAGGAGATATAAGAGGGGCTAGAGTTGTTCAGTGCTTTATAGGTGTGAGTTAGTACCTTGAATTGACTCCTATAGCATACAGGAAGCCAATGTAAGGACTGGCAGAGGGGTGAGGTGTGAGAGAAACGACTAGAGAGGAAAATCAGTCTAGCAGCAGCATTCATTACGGACTGTAGGGGTGCAGTACGGCTTTTGAGAAGACCAATCATGAGTCCCCACTAGTCGGGAGATTGATAGTGGAAGGAGAGTTCCTTATTTCAAGTGGTGATGACTGCTAAAGACATGTTCTGGTGGGTTTTGGTGCTGAAAAACAATAAATAAGGGTTTCGTACAAAAAAAAAAAAAGAAAAAGAAAATTAACCAACTTCGAACCGCCATTAACATGAGTCCCTATTGGTAGGGAGGTTGGTAGTGGAAGGAGAGTTCCTTGATTCAGGTGGTAATGGCTGTAGGTCTTGCATCCTTTGGTATGAACAGTGTAACCTTTGCTGGATTCCAGAGGTGCCCTGCTGGAGTCGGTTCTGGCTTTCCAGGAGTTGGTAGGGAGTCCGCAGGCAAGTTGAGTGTTTGCAGCAGAGCTTCAGCTCCCCGCAAGTCAGAGATGCAGTTAACGGCGGCTTCTTGCAAGATTTGCAATGTTCGTGGCGAGCGCCAGTGATATCGAATGTCATGCTGTTTAAGCAGCGCAGTGAAGCACTGTAGTGACCGCCTCCATTGGTGAGTGTCACCCGACAGGTCTGCATAGAAAGACAGGGTCATGTTCTCAAAGTTGAAAGGAGTATTTCCCTTGAGAGCAGCTTGGACAGCCACCTTGTCTGCAGATTTGTGGTACCACACCATGAGGTCTCTAGGAGCCGATGTTGGTGCCTTCCGGGGCTTCAAAACCCTGAAGACTGCGTCTATGGTGACATTTCTGGCTTGTTTAGGTGTCAAAAGGGTTCCAACTAATTTGTGCATTAGGTGTGAAAGTTCCGCTGCGGGGATGTCCTCTGGGACCCCTCTCACCTTCAGATTGTTGCGACGTCTGTGGTCCTCAATCATTGCGAAGCCCTGCTCATGTTTGGCTTGCTGCATTTTAAGCATCCTTATCTCAGATTGGAGCTCCGTTATTGATTGTGTGTTTTTGTCTAAGGAGGCCTCCAACACCCCTATGCGGCCGACCAGGCCAGTGAGGTTGGTGCGAAGTTGGGCCACATCCACCTGGTTTACTTTCTGCAAGTCCCCCCAGCATGACTTTTAATGCTGCTGCAGTCACCGGTCATATATCTCCAGTCTTGGGAGTAGTCTGCAGTAGGTTGGGAGGGAGCCCTCCATCAGTGCTCCCATGCAGAGTGAAGTCCTCCGGGGAGTCCGAGTAATCCTCAAGGTCGGTGGCCATTTTGTGCCCATATGTCCCATGAGCATAGCGGAAAAGATCACTGATATTGACACACGGCTTGGGCTTGTCTGTTTTCTGCTTTTTTGTTTTTCGCCATTGCAGGTAAGTGTCTGAGAGTTGTTCTTATTGACACCAGAATCTTATGATATTGTTGGTTTAGCTAGTGTAGCTACGGAGCTCTTTTAACATGTGTCCGTCTAGGTCAAACAGCAAGCCCCACCCTGCAAGCACAGTAACAATTCATGGTCCTTGCAGAGATTATGAATTGAGGAAGTCCACCGTCCCTGCTTCCTTACACAAACTTGCTTAAAATTACAGCAACTGGTAAAAACTACTGCAGTTATAAACATCTAAATATCCACATGGAATATACAATTCTATAATTATATTATTGTTAAATGTTTGGCACTATATAAATGCTATTAATAAACAATCAATAAAAAAAATCCTGGCTCTGAGTGCCTTTATCAAAGCCTGCTGAAGTTGTGTGAATGTATCTCACTGCTTCACACGGACGGTAGTAGCAGCTTTGGTTAATTCTAAATGAATGGAATGGAAATGCTCTCAAGTATTAAATATGTATCCCATAAGCCCTGCTGGGAAGTGGTGTATGGGATATGCTTGGCCTCCAACGAACAGAAAAATAATTTTCCCAACAAATGCAGGAACTGTAAAGGTAAGTATCATTGTAATAGAATTGTAATAGTTATTAAAGGGGGACTATCAGATCCCAGTTTGTTTTTTTAATCTTCTGTTTTCTTATCCCTATATTTAACAAATGTGTTAACTGTGATAAAAAATAAAATGTATTTAGAAATTCATACCTCTTTATTCTGGAACTGGGTGTCTTAGCTTCCTGTCAATCATTGCTATAAGATTTGTCCTTTTTACCTGGCATTCTTCTTCTCTTTTTTAATGTTTGCCCTGGCTTTGCCTTGTCTAGAGTGGATTATGATGTCAGTTGCTAAATCTTTAATATATCTTTAAAAGAAAACGGAACACCTCATGAGAAAGAAGCAAAAACATTAACACTGCTTTTAGGCGATTTTCCATGCTTTATTCAGTTGTATAAATCTCAAAGAAGTGACGTCCCCTTTAATTTTTTATTTTTTTTGTTAATTTTTAATGCCTTATCTATATCGTACATTAAATCAGAGTTCACTCGCAGTCCGGAGTGTCCCTTTAACATAATATTTCAGCTTAAGACATGGCCCTAGTTTAAGACAGCCTCTGTTTCTTCTCTAGCTATGTGAATTACTTTACTATAAATATATAAGCCTGCCCTGTGCTTAGATTTATGTGTTGGGGCTGTGCCTTGTGTATTTACAGTCTCCCGACCTGCAGACCTAGAGCTGAAAACAAGAAAGGGAGACCAGGGCCCGTACTATAAACAAAGCCAGTGTGGGAGGGGCAGCCTCACACTTACCATTTTAACAATTTTGCTATGTTGACGAAATAATGATTAGATTAAACATTGGAAACGATAGTTTATGGTTTTGTATAACTATCCGTGCTCATTTCTCATGTTTGCATATGTTATGCTTCACAAAGTGTTTAAAATATTACAAGTACATATGAGTGATGATGGTTAAAACAATCTCCTAAAGTCCAGGAGATAATAAAACAATAAAAGCCATGGCTGAGATACAAAGCAGGTTCTTTTGCAATTGTAATCATTTCAAGGAAGTTCTGATTATGTTACGCCTGCATTTCTAGAGAATGGAATAGGTTAGAGAGCTTGCTAGAATTACCTTTTCAGATAAAAGCAAAAATAGAAACGTAAGTCGGTGACAAGTATCTTTTACAAATGAATTATGAATTTTAATTATCTTTAGAAATAAATGAGTGCACGTGAATAAATGC
Source organism: Pelobates fuscus (assembly GCF_036172605.1). NCBI lineage: Eukaryota > Metazoa > Chordata > Amphibia > Anura > Pelobatidae > Pelobates > Pelobates fuscus. Next base: position 383,939,493 of record NC_086318.1, on the reverse strand, counting down.
TGGAAATTAATTAGACGGAACGTAATTTACGAATTATAAAAAATATCCAACCATTGCAATTTTGCAATATGGCCTTATATCATATTTGTTGCAAAAATCGCGTTCACTGTTGTTAGATAGTATACTTGCTATGTGTGCAATGTCGGCGGGCCACGTAAACATCTAGGGGGTCATTTATCTACAAAACACAGAAGCCAGTGAAGCTGAAATAACACAATTTGCATTTTTGCTTTCAGAGTATTAATGAAGAACATAAACCAAGATTAAGGGAGTTTCACTGCTTTATTTTGTAGTAATGGTTTTCTTCATGTCTGTTGGAAATGTGAATCATAAATATTTGCACGGCAAGCGTTACTGGAATTGTACACCGTTAACATAGCTAGGTTGTGTGACGTCCATATACAATGTCACACAAAGAGATTACTTAAGTAAAAAAAAAAAGTTTTAATAGAATTTTTTTTTTTTTACAGCTCACTTACGCAACGGTATTGTATGAATAGGGTCCGCTATATTAAAGGGACACTCTAAGTACCATCATATTTTTCTATAATTTGGGCACAAGAGTATCCTACTGAAAGAGGCCTCTAACTGCAGATGTTTTGTTAAATTCTATCCAGCTATCACCCCGTCTCCTAGTCTCTAACACAACAAGGTAGGAGTTTTTGCTTCCTACTATGCTGTGTCATTGTCAGTTTTATCGAATAGAGTGCATATAGCACATAACACGAGTAGGAAGAATTTTTCCATCTTCCCTTAAGAAAAGCAAGCTACAGACAAGTGTGTGTGCTCTGCTATATATAGCCCACAGTGTACATTACCTGTGCATTAACTATCCATTTATTCAGTAGCATATTCTCTACTATGCTTAATAGGCCTTGACCTAGGGCGATTGATGCCAGAAATGTTATATCTATTATTTTTTTAATTTGAATATATTGGGTAACTACTTCTCAAAGCAGTCACCATTACACTCGTTGACCGGTGCCTCTGCTGTCTCCTAGTGCATTGATCTCCGCAGCAGAGTCTTTGTGCCTATTTAGAGGTTTAGTCCAGCCAGCAGGTATTTTACTGCCTAGTACCTGTGTAACGCAGTTTATAAATGTGTTTACCTACCACACACTGTAGTAGGTTGCAGTCAGTGGATGGTGGGATGTGGGTTCCAATCTCGGAGGTCGTTGCCGTGCACAGCATTCTTGGTTCTTCCTAGACACCAGGGACAGCACTTCATACTTATCTGAATATAAGTTGTAGTCGTTGGGGCTCTAGAATTTCTTTTTTTCTTACAGACTAGCAGTTTGTGTGGGATTGGACCCCAGACGACGAAGCATGTGTTATTTTCAGAATCTGGGAAAGTGCTGTCCAAGTTTTTGAGATAAATAGAATAACCCATTCTGCTAGATAGAACAAAGTTCAGCAGTTTCCAGCATCAGGTGTCTTCACATTTGGAATTAAATGGGCTATCTTTGTCAGTATGTCCACAATAACAGGTATGATATGAATCCTCGTTAATGAAGTAGATTAGCTATGAAATTCATAGTAAAATATACTTGGACTGCCAATGGTTATAGAAGACCATACAGTAACATCCTTGTATTTTTATCATGAGCAAAAATAGAACATGGTTTTATTTAGTCCTTCAAATTTATATTTTGGTTTTGACACTGAAAACCCTTATTGAATAATGCAACATTATTTTAATACCAGAATGACCAGTCAAAGTGAGATTGTAGCTGCAGATCTAGCACATATTCATGAAAAAATCTATTGCATTCTATATCTCAACCTACATGGTGCTGTTATTTTGTCACAGAGTAAGGGGATAATACAAATGAAGTTATTGAGTTATAGAATGGTTTCATAAGTAATTGGTTGTTGAATTTATTTCACATCATATTATACTAAGAGAGCTTCAGTCTTAATATCAATGTTATGCAAATAGTAGATCAATTGGTGTTCCTTCAACAGAAAGGGAGTAGAAAGAAAGGACACTCCGCAGGACACAGCACAAACATGCAAATATTTTGTAAAAAATTAGAATATACATGGCGCAAAAAAATTAGGAGAGCACAAATGCAAAAGTACAACAAAAAGAGCTGCCTAACGCATTTTGTGCCTCATACCTTTTCAGTATTTAATACAGTTGCTTGATCTGATTTCTCGATTTTTGTTTTTTATTTGCTTAATATCACTGTTACCAGGATGATACGTGACATGGAAAACTAGCTCATCTAGTACAATGTATGTTAGTAAACGTCAGATGTCTTAACTCAGTGATTATGGTTAAGAATGTGTAATTATTGTCTCCATTCTTGAATTGATAAACATTACTTATCTCCATATTTTAACTCAGAGTGTGTCATTTTATTTCTGAAAAGAAGGCAGAACAGTGTAATATTCTTGGAGAAGAGATAGCACCAATTTTCAATACATATTGACTTCCAGAAAGAAAAGGCAATGAGGTGTCAGTAAGGATCAAAACTGGAAAGGTAGAAAAAGTTTGTTTTAGGATGTCAAACGCTTTCTATTTGTGCATATGAGCTTAATTCAAGCATTTTTTTTTCTTTTTTTTTTTTGCAAGAACTGTGAGAAGCATAAAGAATTTCCTCTACTTCTCTGAAAAATCATGATTGTAGGAGCAGACCACTGAAGAATACATTTTGTCAATCTGTGTTCATATGTTTCTATGTTTCTATGTTTTCAGGATAGGTAAAAAAAAATACAAGAAATTCTAAGGATAAAAATGTACACAAACATTTCTCCAACTTGCAATATAGAGAGACCAGGGAAATTGATGAAAAGTCCTAAAACGAATATACTAAATATAGGAATATTGTCTGAATATACAATAAAATAAAAAAAAATCCAGAAAATATAATTGGAAAGTAATGGCAGCATCGCCGGAAAAAAACATCAAAAGAGCATTACAATTTGAAACGGATCTGCCCAGAAAATTCATAGGCCTGCCCACTTATGGGCCATGACAGCCTGTCTTGTGGCCCCTTTTTGAAAGGACCATGCAGGGAGCGCTGGTGAGGCACTCTCTACATGGTCCTAGTACCCACTGCACTGTGCAAGTCCAGGATGCGGGACACCAGGGAACTAAAACAAAACTCCACATAGTTACTTATGTATGTCAATATGTAAGTGTCAATCAACCACATACATATCCTAATATCAAACCATGACATTATCACCAATCCCACTGATGTGCTTGTAAATGTGTATGCAATTCCAGAAGAAGCTTCAATTCCACGTCATGGATATGTCATCTATCACTCTTATATCACCTTGTCTCTATACATATCCATTTTATATATCACTTACACTTTCACGTATACCATAACAATGTTTGGATATACAAGTTGAGAAGGTGAAGGCAAAATGGAACTCAAGTTTATGAAAAATATTTAGAGGATATGTGGTAGAACTGTTTTAAAGCTGTGTCTAGAAAATCTGTATTAACATGGTGGTGATATATAGATGACATATTGGTCTTCACTCCATTGTATCTTCTATTTATAATCATGTTAATTTTAAACAACAACAAGAGATGATTAGCATATGACTTCCAGAGAAATTATCGTTCATATTCCGGGTTTAATCTTATCAACAAATTTTAAAAATGAACTAAAAAAAACAAATACAGCAAATAATTATCAAAGAGATTTTTGTGACTTCTGTTTTATATATGAAAATGTAAGCATTGTTTACTCGTTTAGTATATTTGTATCTATGATAAAATCAAGGATCTATAGGATAATTCATTAAAATGTTTTTCTTTTGCGAGATAACGATACAAAACATATATTAGCAGGGTTGAATAGCCATTGTTTCTTTTACCTTTTGATGAAAATCTGTGAAGAATAAATAATAGTAATAATAATTGAAACGTATTTAACCAGGAAAGGTACATTCAGATTACTCTACTTTCCAAGCATGTCTTGGGGACTTTTACAATGCATTTTATTAGATACCCACATCACCTAGAAATAAAATGTCATCCAAAAAAATACATAATATGTTTCTTTTAATAGTTATTATATGTGTAGTTTACTTTGTTAACAGTACTGATGGAAAAATAGTAAATTATAAAAATGTATTTTGCAATATAATAAATGGAAAATTACATTTTAGAAGTGGTCATGGTGGTAGCAGTCTGTATATGCATCGTTTCTACTTGAAACTCTGCTCATTTAGACATATTTGCACTTTTGTGCCAGTGGCTAGTTACAATCCTGTACAAAAATTATGCCACTTGTCAGTGCGCAGAGTGAGCTGGCAAAAGACAAAATGAGCTTCTTCCTTGCGTGTATCTCCCCTTCCTCCCCAATCCTTCCCTCCATCCTTTCACTTAAGTCCTCCACACCATCCCTGCTTCCCCTTATTCTTAACTAGTGATGTCCCGAACAGTTCGCCGGGAACCGTTTGCCGGCGAACATAGTGTGTTCGCGGTCGCGAACACGCACGATGTTCGGTCCGCCCCCTATTCGTCATGGAGGTGGAAGGGTCTTGGAGGGAGGGTCTGCTGCTGATTGGCTGTAATGTGTCTGCTGACTGTGAGGTACAGGGTCAAAGTTTACTCAATGATGACGAATAGGGGGCGGACCGAACATCGCGCATGTTCGCGACCGCGAACACGCTATGTTCGCAGGTGAACGGTTCCCGGCGAACTGTTCAGGACATCACTATTCTTAACAATTTCCTCTCCCTCTTTCCCTTCCTTGTTTAAGCCCACTGGACGGGGGAAATGGTCCTGTCAAATGCTTCTCTATGAGAAGCATTTCATTGTGCCACAAGAGGGCGCTAGTGAAATTGGATGGACATGTGGGGAGCTTTGTCCAGTACTGGATTCCAGGAAAGTCTCTATAGGATATTTAAAGAAAAATGGGGGAAGGGTGGACATACATAATAGGGCCAAACAATGCTTTATAAATTAAAAAAGCAAAGGGGAAAAACGTTAACTTAACTCTTTAAGTAAACTGTGAGTTTTTCATCTGATGTGTTTGTTGAACGTTATCACACCTGTAAAGTACATTAAAATAATAGTTGACGAACCAAAGAAAACCAATGTCCAACATCAAAATTCAACAGGTCGGTTTGTTACATAAAAGAAGTGTAGACAAGATAGTGCATATCTGTTATTGACATTTTCTACTGAGATGTTCACAAGACACACAAGTAAATTCAGCAAAAATTCAGTCCAATTACCTTGCAATCTTAAGGTATCACAATGTACCATTGGAGAGGTTTATTGCCTATTTCAGGATTGGTAATAGATCGTTTTCTTACCAAATGCACCCTGACAGCTTTAATAAGTTCTGTGTTTTAAGGTTAAACATATTAATGGGAATAGAGTAATGACATTTTTTAAACAAAATACATAACCTAATTTTCATGTTTATCAGAACCAAATCTATCTATATAGTTTTATACGATTTATAGTATTTCCTTCACTCTTATTCTAGTACTATTGGATTGTTTATCCAATCTATCCAATCTCCATCTTGTTCCCCTTCTCCATAAATTCACTCTTTCTTACAAACCACCCCTACCAGCAGAGTTCATCAAGTGAGATATAAAAATAATTATTGGAAAGCACAAATGAGGTACTGGTTGTGAGATTCCATTTTTATTACATAGATATACTGTGTGAGTTCTTATTTGTTTTTTATTTTGTGTTTTAACATTTTCAAGATGCTTCCAGGTACGAGGAAAATGATTTCAAGATAAAAAAAATAGAAAAGTATATAGTAATATTCGAACAATTACAGTAAAAAATATTCTCCATTGTGTAAAAAAAATATGAATAATACTACTAATGCGGTTAAAAATGATAAGGGTCATGGGGCCTTTTCTAAGAATCTAGCTTGCGAACAAGGGGGGCAAGAGAACAATGTGGATCCCATTTTACAGGCTGATTCTGTGAGGGTGGATCTAATTAGCAATTAACATAATACATTCTTGACGGACAAATTGAAAATCAACAATTTTATTTATTTATTATTGCCATTTATATAGCGCCAACAGATTCCGTAGCGCTTTACAATATTATGAGAGGGGGATTTAACTATAAATAGGACAATTACAAATAAACTTACAGGAACAATAGTTGAAGAGGACCCTGCTCAAACGAGCTTACATTCTATAGGAGGTGGGGTGTAAAACACATTAGGACAGGAATTTATATGGTAAAAGTAGATATCTTTGCAAGTAGTATTTTAAATATTAAACATAATTCCAATAAATATGTAAAACCTCTTGCGTGTCCAAGTTTGTGCTTATGTTGTATTGACTTTTTTTTTTTTTACATTTTTTTTTTTTTTTACAGCCAAACAACCATATTTCATTTAATTTTTGGAAGTTTTTTTTAGGTTTTTAAATTTATTTCTATGTAACCTTTTATAACAACAAGTATTCAAATTCTAAACAGTGTTGTAAGGACCCAACAACTGTAAGAACACTGAGATGAATGAATCTGTTTTATGAGCCATAAAAGTTTTATTTATCTTGACGCTAAAACAGGTTTAGTTGACAAGTCTTAAATAAATTAGTAGAATTAATTCCCACTTTTGATACAATAGAATCCGGCGTTGGCATCCATGATATTCTTCACAATTGTCCCTGTTCCAAGTTGATAACAATATTGATATTGTTTATATGTTGTGGGTTTTTTTTCTCCCTTGCAGTTTGCAAGAGGGCCAGGCTCAGCCACATAGATTCAGCCCGTTTATATGAAAGCTGGAAAAAAAAGGATCAAGACCTGTTTGTACCACTGCTTCGCCTGACAGCTAAAGAACCAGTTTGGCGTCTGGTTTGTCTGTTGTTTTACTGCTGACCTTCAAATCAACTTTAACCCCTGACTCCTACAAGCATATATCATGACAAGAGCCTGTTTAACACAAATGGTACCCATCTAAAGGGGAAGAGAGTCAAGATTTCCTTTTTTTATGAAGAATTTGGTTTTTCACCCCTCTTTTCTCATTCACCACAGGTGAAATCCTTCCTAGCAGCTGGCTTATGAAATATTGTGATGGGAGGCCTTATTAAGTTGAAAGCAACCTCAGCTGGAGATTAATGTATGCAAATGAGATGCACAAACAAAGGATCCTGGACAGAGAAATATCTGCAATTCCAGCAAAATGCTGCCCGCAGCTAGAAGAAGAACAACAGCTTTGATAAAATGGTAACAAAAAAAGCACCTTTTTTATCCTGCAGCATGTTTTACATTGCAATAGACCATTGTCATTGTAACCCATCAGGGCATGCCGAGTTTCTCTCCACTATTTCAGTAACCTGGTTAAACATTTGTTTTAGGGCATTCATTGAATATAATAAACATGTTATTTTATATGCTGATTTAGAGCTTCTTTTTTTTGTGTTCACCTTTTTTGTTATGCTTTCTAATTTGGATCTTTTGTTCCAGTGTAAAAAAACAAAAACAAAAAAGATGTTTTTATTATTTAGTAGTAGATTGATGTTTCTTTTAGATTTGTTATTTAAAATTGTGTACGTCACTAAACAATCACTAATGAAAAGGTAATGAATTATCCACTTTTAACCCTCTGAGTGCTGTGGAGCCAGGGAACATGCCCTCCTCCCTCACCTCCCTCCCAGCCCCTGGCACACAAATGGTTAATGGTAATTCAAAGAAAAGCTAAACAAATAATTCATTTTTTTAAAACATTTTATGCTTTGCGTTGCAACTGTAAAAAATGCAGCTGAATTAAATTACATTAATTTTCAGAAATTGACAAAAAAAAGCAAATAGAACCGCCTAAATATAGTCTCAATATGACAAAAATATGTTTTGAATTAGTTAAATATTTTAAAAAACGCAATTTCTATTATTTGTTTTTGTAGAAATAGTGCAAACTCAAGAAAAATAGCAAGCGATGTCAAAACAACCTTTTTCTATTTGCTGAAATTTTTGAAAGCCTATATGTAATATATTTAACAAGGTATGTTAATACATGGAGCATTAGAGGCATTCTGCCATGTGTTACGTATTAATATCCCAGATACACAGTATAGATTACAGGACCAGATACGGCCACATTTTTACTATTTACAGTAAATTATTGTATTTATTTTATGTATTACACCCAGGTCTAATTGATGCAAACATAATATGCGTTTTCTTCAAAATTTGACATTTTAGAATTGTACAACCCTGACGAATATAATTTTAATTAAAACATCTGGCCCACTAATACAAGCTGTTATTGCATATATGCCACATTTGGTATTTTTGATATTTATCTTCGAGGGTGGTACATAATGCACTGGGAAAAAGAAAAACGTTTACTTAGCTCACAGGACCAACACCAAATCTGCGTTCGCTCGGAGCTGCATATCCAACGTTAACAAATATTTAATGGCATAAGAACCTAAGACTAACAGCAGTTTTAGCTCATTAACTTCAGAATGGAAACATAGATTTAGAGATCATAGCAGGAACATAGTTGCTGTTCCCATCTTTTTTTTTTTCTTCTGTCTTCTGCTTATAGCAGTGTAATTATACTCAACTGCTGTTGGATGTGAAGACAAAACAGCAGCTTCTATACAGAACAATGAAATTATAGCTGAGATTTAAGCTAGCAAATGCCGTCTTCTCTGAGCCTTTATGATTCATTATTTCCCATTAAATACAGTATTAGAAGTGTACACTAGGTAGCTTCTGGTCTCTGATCTCTGAGCACATTATCTATATTACGCAGGTCTGGGGAGCTGCATTAGAAAACTTTAGGGGAATGAGCAATATGTGTTTGCTGTTAGTAGTTCCATATGGCTCATCTTTCTCAATTGCTTTCATTGCTATTCTGATGCAGGAGAAATTAAACTTTATTCATTGTGGCATAGCTTAATGAACTGTCTTCTGTTTGGAAATTGAATATGTTTTCTGTTATTTGAATACAGAGCATCTCTGTAGTCCGGTTTAAATAGGTACATAAAAAAAAAAGCACAAATGCAATTTAAAAAAAAAAAAATCATTGAATCTGAGAAGAAAGAACAATATATTTTTTTCAGTTTGAAAATACGCGATTGTTAGCATGATTAGATTAAAAAGAAATGTATGCCTATGATTTATATTGTGTAAAATTAAAGAGAAATCTATGTATGAAGCATTGTTTTATAAAGCAAACAATGTAAAATAATTGATGGATTCACAGACGGATTCTTTAATAGTGAAAATATTTTAGTTTTAGTTTTTTATATTTGCGGTATAAAATTCTATCAGCAAAACGGGGAGAAAAATAGAGAAAATAGTCATATTTATTTACTTTTACTTTAGCATAGGAAATTATTATAAAATGATGAAATATTGAAAGAAAAAAAACAACACAATATTTGTGGGGTAGAAAAATATCCAGTCTTTGATTCTTATAGGTTCTTCCAGTTCATATGAAAGGTGGAGTGTATTAGACTATTAATGATACTGATATAGACTGACTATAGTATTGGTACTGCCAGTTTGTTTCTATCCATTTTGCCTGCAAAGTATTGCCATCGTTATTCATTGTATCTGTGGGACTTGACACTGTAAAATAAATGATAATTAAAAGTCATGAGGTATATAGTCATCATTACTCAGCAATAAATAGTACTCATCTTGAGCATAAAATCATAAAATAAAAGCACATAGATTGTTTTAATTCATGTTTATATGCAGGTTAGCTGGATTCCTGAATCTTAAAGCACATACATGATATAAAACACATTGGTGTGTGTATAATATATATATATATTTATTTATTTATTTATCAGCTGAAATTAGCATCTTGTAATACCTTTTTTTATTGGACTAACATAATTTTGCAATGACCAAATGTATATGTATGTGTTAATAGTTTGATTGCATCTTTGTAATATATGAACATATCAAGCCTTGCGACAACACTGGTTGATACAGATGCTTACATGTAAGCAGGCGAACACATGAATGTTCTGCATTTCTACCTGCCAGTGGGTGGTATACAAGAAAGCCAGTAGAGTAGTGCCATGCCTATACATTGCATGATTGAAAATGTAACAGCAGAGATATCACTTACAGCCGTAGTACTTTTTCTAACAAGGCATATTAACCCTTCACTCGGTGTAAATGCATATAAAAGAACAAGTCACTTGGAATTAGGAACTTGTCAAACTGTAATGCGATGCAATGCCCCTCTAATCCTATCTAGATGCAAACATTACATATCAACATGATGATAATATCTATTTAATTTCACCTTGGGTTTTAGTGTGTCCATTATAATCAGAATGAAAGCATTGAATGGCAAGAAATGGAATCTATCACACTTTACATTTTGCATATTGTTCTACAAGTCTGTGTAGCATAAGAAATGTTAGACCATTGTATTCTTCACGAATTTATACCTTTACATACATTACAAGAAAATGATTTGCAGTTCTGGGCTTTACTATTTATTCAGTTTTGGAAGGCCTTAGTAAATACAATTGTCTGTTGTATGTATAAATTGACAATCAAATATGAACAAATATATACAAAAAAAAATAGAAATGCATTTATATATATATATATATATATATATATATATGCGTTTTTATTTTTTGGTATATATTTGTTCACATTTGATTGTCAATTTATTTTTTACAAAAATGTCTAAAGGAAAACAAAGCAGAAACACAAACACAAAACAAATTTCTAGGTAATGCACTCCCCATTGGATATGATTTCAGTGTTGTGCATTTTGCACATATCTGGCTTTGAAAGAGTTAACCTTCCATAAGGACTATTGCAGGTCAATCCCTTGTTAACAGACATTGAATTGAAAGACTGTTAACCTGCTGTGTGCCATCTCACAATGTAATGAATCTAAGCTGTAGACATGAAAGAGCACACTGATCCCATTCTCCTCATCATGTTAGTATGCTGTTTTGTTTTTTATTATTAAAATAAAAAGATAATACATATAACATAAGCCATTTACTAGCCCGGTGTCTGCCCTCGAAGAAAGTCTTAAAAATGAACGTGTTTGATTTTGTTGTTTTGTTTTTTTATAAATACCTTGAAGTTAGAAATAAACAAACAGCACTTTGCATTAGCTGTAAATATTTAGCAGTTAAAATTGCTGGTGCGGTAGGTTTTCAGTTCCATAATGTATTGCCACCAAAAAAAAAAAAAAAAGACAATAGAATATACATTTCAGCAAATGGGGATCCACAAATTTCAGTTTAGATGGGTGTATTTTTCAACAAAATTGCACATTTTTATGAAAGCCTCTCACGCGACAAAGGATCCCTTTGAGAAACAGCATTATGCATTGTTATCAGCACGGAGTAATTTGACTGTTGACAAAGTATCTGTGGTGGCAGTGAGGATGAAAGCAGTTAGAAGTGTGGAGTATTGTAATCAAGAAGATGCTTAGCTGTGCAACACTGCATCTTGAGCAGATTTGAATCAACATTGCCTTGAGGGGACACACGCATGCAAGAAAAAAAAAGTCCATTCATTTTTAGTGAGAAAATTAGAATGGCACTTCATGAAGTGAAATTTGACATGTGTTAATTGCTGTGCAGTTCTCCTAATTAGAGATTTTCACATTCTTTTACTGCTGTCAAACTGATGGCATATTGTCTTCTCGCTGGACAAATAGTAAAATTACGATTTGGGTGGATCGGGAAATTTAACTTGTTAATTCGGAATGGTTTTACTGCTCACATTGTTACAAGGAGATTGCAGAGTAACGACAGACAAAATTGTGATTCCTTTGGTCTTTTCTAATTGCGTTGCTTTATTACAAAGGTTTTGCTTGTGCCTACCATTCCTGTATGGCGTTAACTTTCGCAAAACACTGTTTACGGTTAGCCACAATTATCACATATTGCATATCATAAATCGACATTATTATTATTTTATTATTATTTAAATGGCGCCAGCAAATCCCATAGCGCTGTACAATGGGATCTAACAGGACTCCTATATCTGAATATCAAAATACTTTGTTGAAACAAATGCGAGATGCTAAATCAATGACACATGCAAATACACATATATTAGAAATAATTTGCAAGTGACAGCAACAATAAAACTGATTATTGCACCTTCCCTGCTTTTAATTTATTTTATTGTATTTTCCCTGTAGCCTTTCTGCCCCACTTATTCCATTAACATATTGAATCCTTTTTTTTTTTTTTTCAATTTTCCATCTACTTTCAATAACAATATTAATGTAAGGGGCAAAGCTTGATTGGAGTTAAATTACTTGGTACCTGATGGCATTTATTTATATGGCATTGAATTATAAAGCGTTCTTATTGTCATTCCTTAGTCGAATTGTTTATGACACCAGTAATAGGAGTGATTGTTATTGTTGAAATTACCTGTCAGCTTCCCATTGCTGTGGCCCTTGTCCCACTGACAAATAGTGACAGGGGAGAGGGATTGTCCACCCTTCCTCTTGATGATTTCTCCTCTGATAATAAGGAGAGCAGGACTCTGATAATTCGCCTGTCACTGTTGAGTGCAACTCAGACAGAGTTGGCCAAATTGTTGTCATTCATATTGACAGAGACAGCAAAATGCTCAATGCAAGGAGGAGCACAGATTTCCTTATACATCCTTGGCTCCAGGGATGGGTTGGCTCCAATACAGCATCCATATGAGATTTGTAAACCTACAATACATCTATTATAATCCGTGTCATTCACCACAATGTCTGCATGTGGATGGACATTACAACTAAATTATGATTAAGAATGCCTTCTGTAATGTTGCCATTTTCATTTAATTTGTTTAGAATTTATTTATTTTCTTTAAAAAAAAAAAACAAAAAAAAAAAACGCACATTTGCACAATTGAATGGTAAATATCTGCCAAATATCATTCTTTGTTTATTGGATACACTGGAGGGAGGGAGGATCGATATTTGTCAAGGTTGCACTTCACATAGAAACCCATGAATCCTTTCACAAGGAAGGAAGAAGTGGGTTTATGCAACAATGTGTGTAAAATATGCAGCAGGTTTAAGAATACATTGCAGGAACCTTAAGTTAGCTAGAGAAAATTGTACCAGAATTTGCATTAAAGCAACATCATTTATAAGGGACATATCACTTTAACCTCTTCACTACTGAGATTTTTTTTTTTTAAATACAAATACAAATTTATTTTCAAATTTATTTAAAACTTGGCATAAATAGCAAGCACAAATAAGTTAAGACATATATCATTATATATATAGATATATATCAGATTTTACATGTGTATGGTTTATACATAGTAGACATAGTGGGGAGATAAATATTTTATAGATTCCATCGTATTACTTGTCAGGGTCTGAAATATTGGCATGGAAGCAAAACAACCTATTACCTATGGTTATATGTAAAAAAAAAAAAAAAAAGAATGATTGCAACTTTTCTAAAATGCCATTAGGATGTTCACATAATGTATACATACAGTAAGTACGCTTATCTGATGAGACAAGTAGAAATATAGTCTAATCACTTAATGTTAAAGCCTGAGGCCTTAGGATTAAATGTCAGCTATCATGGTTTATTATCAAATTTTAGGAAAATATGTTATCAGATGATCTATTGATCTTATCTTATTTGGCATGCGTTGATATCACACACTGAGAAGAACGCGTACAAAAATGTATGAAAATTGTCTGTTAAAGAGGGAGACCAGCATGATTATCAGTGGCCAATGGCATATGGCATATGGAATGACTTGTATGCTTTCTTTTCTTCCATTGGTTGCTTTGGTAGTGTGTGTGTGTGTGTTTGTGTTTGTTTGTGTGTGTGTGTGTGTGTGTGTGTGTGTGTGTGTGTGTTTTAAGATGTCTTCCAGTAGTTTGTAGGTTCTGGACTTGTAAAAAAAATTAGATTTATTTATTTATTTAACATTTCTTATATAGTGCTTTTACAGAAAGTTTAAATTTTTTTGAAAAAATAACTTTTTTTTTATGCAGACAGGGGTATATCTAATTAGAATTAGATAAAAAGGAGAATAGGGTCATGTCTATGGGCTTCAAACCTCCTGCGGTACTATGCAAGAAAGCCTGTGAGCTTGCAATCTAGAGAATCGATAATATGTAGATCTAGTTTAAAGTCTGTTTTTATATAATCTATAACAAACCTCGGTGTTCATATTGCATTAATGCTCAAAATGTGTTATTTAGTGGAACAAAAAAACACAAACAAACCATTTATACAAACAAATTAACTGTAGTCGTGATGCATTGCCTCATACATTTTCATGCAAATGTATCAACACTTTGCAGCCTTACATTACTGAAAGTGCCAAGTTACTTTAAAAATGAAGTTACCATCGTATGATTTCATCTTCATGCAGACAAAATAAATGTAGGCAAATGTTGCACATTCAACTTCACCATTGATATATTTAATTCTAATCCATACAATTTAATGTCCTCTCAAAGCAAACTGTGAGCAATGATTAAATGCAGACAACATAATTTAGTAAACACTTTAAGCGGGTAAAATGAGATTTAGCACATCCTTAATCTAAGCCAGTAAAATGAAACCAGACAACTCATTTTTCTAATTATTCAAATTCCACATCTGACAATTAATCAAGTCTCCAGACAGCTATTGTTGAAAATAAACACTGTGAGCAAGATTTAGCCCCATATATAAATAAGTAGTTGTCTTTCTTATTAAAATGATAGCAATTTACCACTGAATGCTGCTTGCACTTCAAACAGTTCAAAAGATATTATTTGTGTCTGTTCCCTCTATGTAGAGGCAGCGGAGTTATCCCTGTAGAGTAAACAAACCTGCATTTTAAAGATGGTTTTTAAATATACAACAATCATATTTCAAAGACATCACGCTGCCTTGCATTTTAACTTTAAACCACAAAACCTAAATTAAGTCTCAGAGGGTGTTTAATATTGCATTCCACTTATCAATTCCAACTGTCTATTATCTAAACCTTAGAGGAACCCAGGATTCTAACCCAGATGGCTGTCTGCTTGCCCTTTTCGGTTGCCAGAAAGATTTATACCCCATTACGTCTCTTCTGGCAATCAAAGGGTTAAATTATCTAAGAATACTTTGCGTCGGTTTTGGCTGGTGTCTTCATTTCGAGCATCACTTTCACCAAACTGTAAATGTATATACATTGAGTGGCAGCAAACTTTTTGTTTTTCTTAGTACCTCCTAAGTAGCATTTTGAAATACCCATCAGTGTCAAGAATGACTGCATGAGCCTCTGGTACGCCTCTAAATAAGGCTGGCTAACTCTGAGAAAAATGTCAGAAAATTCTCTAAGGATTGAAGTAACATTTCTCCACCTTGTCATCGAGGATCCAAGGTTTAATGTTCTGCATAATGTCTGGGATATTCTCTATACAAGTATTCTTTATATAAACAGGCGTAATATTTTCTGCAATATTACAAACCGTATGTTATGATACACAACATTAATATGTAAAAAGACCCGATGTTATTGCAAAAGTGGAATCGCTTTGGTGGTTACAAGGTTTATGTTTGATTAACCCCTTAAGGACACATGACATGTGTGACATGTCATGATTCCCTTTTATTCCAGAAGTTTGGTCCTTAAGGGGTTAAAGGTACTCGGCTAATGTGATAGAATCAAGGTGCAGTCTTTATTTATTCTATCTGGTAAAATAAAATAAAAATTCCGAATGATTTAGCAGTATTTCTGAAATATCTACGACGCCAGTAATGAAAAGATATTTAATATTATATCAAGTGTAAAACAATTAGGTAAAATGACAAATGCTAGTAAAAAAAATGTAAAAACATATACAATACACAATATTAAATTCTAAACTAATCATACGCTAGAGATTGTCATTGTATGTATTATTTTATACAGACTTTAATTACTTTTTGCTGACTATCTATCTGCATGAATATTAATATTTAATTCATAAGATGTTGACCTATTGCTCCCAAATCTTTACTGTGTGACAGGTCTATCGGTAAGCAACAAACATCTCAAAATATATGACATCTAACTGCAGAATAATTATTGTTGTAACCTTTAAGTATGATCTGACCATTTCAGTTTCAGCATTTTATATTATTTTCTAATCTAAATAGTATCGTTAACATGAATTTATCAAGTATATGTATATTGATTTCTAAAACAGTACCATTAGTTATACTAACAGCTAGAGGTAGATGATATTACAAAACCATTTAATGGGTTTTAATATAGTTTGAACACACATAGACAGACATTATGGACAGCGCTGCAATTTAAACTAGCCATCAGCAGTTAATGAAACTCTTGATTTATAATCTGGTCTAAGGATTGATTATACTATTGTGATAAAGAATTATTTATAATGCAATATTTTACGAAGCTGCCACAGTAAAAAGTTGATAACATTATATCAATAATTTAAACACATGGGGCATTTTAAAAGCATTTAAATGTCAAACTCTGTATATTATAAAAAAAAGTAGTGACATTTTTTTTATTATTATTACTAAATGTTTCCTTTAATTCCAAAAACAAATATAAAGAAAATAAATGTAACAGAATGATAGAAAGGCTATGATGTTTGCCGCCATATTGTTATATTTAAAATACATTGAGCATTAAAGTATTACCTTTTAAAAATGAATTACTGACAATATGAATAATAAAATAGAGCATGCCTCCAATCTAAACCTCATTTAGCTTACAATCCAGCCCTATTAATTCCATTATTGCTAATAGTATAGGTTTCATATAACCAGTCACATCAAATTGTAATATTGTAAGCCTTAGGGTTTACTGGCCAAACGGTAAAATAAATAAACACAGTGTTAATGAGTTGACATGTAATATGAGGACCAAAATAACAAACTTTGGAAAAAAAAACTTAGCTGATTGTAATTTTTTTCAAGGTTTTCTATGGTGGCCTAGATATGACAAACTAGTTGTTAACTCACAAATGTGAATGGACCTCTTCCCTTTTTGATTCTTTGTCTTTTAAACCTCCCTATAGACAAAATTATTACCGGTAATGCTGCATTCAATATAAAGCAAGATGTAATTTGAGAAGCATTTTACAACATATGGTCAAATTTTGTTGAATTGGAAAGAACTCTAAATTAAATATAGTTTTTTCTATGCTCTATCAGCATACGTTTTGCAGGCTGGTTCTCAAATCACCCCCAACTGTAGTCTTCCTTCATGGTGACAAAATGTGACGGTGTCTTGTGTATGGGTGAAAATAATAATAATGCCACATAATTATTTTCCAAGGACATGGATAGTGTGATATTAATTGATATTCCAAATATCGAACACTGAATAAATAAACAAAAATTATAAACAAAAAAACAACCAGTTCTTAAAAATAATGTAATTCCCATTGACTTTAATCTCATCAAAGTTGAAATTCTGCCACTATCATTCTCCTATTGCAGAAATCATTTACACTTTTTTTTGTATTAGATGTAGAGCTATCACATGAGGACGCATATCATTAGTTAGTGTGCTAATTGAATTATTTGGAAACTTGGTTGAATAATGACTAACTCAATTTTTGCAAGTGTATAATTGTTTTTGAATTTACCTTTTATATATTATTTAACCTAACTATACCAAAGTATTATCAGAATAAACTTTACGGGTCTCAAAAAACCTGATCCTCCTGTTAATTTTCTGAAATTTTACAAAATTTTTCTAAATTTTTGTGTCGAATAATCACAATACAAAGCCCTTCATTTTTCTTTGCTCAAAGTGTAATCAGAATAATATTTCAATAATATCTTGAAGTATATTCTTGCTGAGCGTATCATTTGTATTAAGGTACACCTCTGTCAATAGGATTTAATGCATAGGAATATATGTTGAGCCACATACTCTAATTAAATCAGAGTTCTGTATTTTCCCCTTCTGTTTTGTCCATCACCTTGGATTCTGTCCCCTGGTTCTGACCTGTACTTTTTCTGAATCAGTCAGAGGCACGTTGAAAGGTAATAAGAACCAGATGGACATTGTACAGAAATTGTCCAAATGGGTATGAGAATGCAGGGAGCTGTCAAGCATGGAGAGATGCTGGAATTTTTCAGCAATAAAATGGGATTTATCGCCACTCTACCACAGTCATTGCCGACAAGCATTTACCTTGACAGAATCTCCAATCCAATAGGCCACTCCAACACAGAATTTCTCTCTGAAAGAGTGATGATTGGTATTTGTTCTAAGGCACAAATGGCCTGTTCTAAAGGTGAAGCATTAGGCCAAAGTCCTGTATTCCCCACTGAGGCAAATGAACCTGCTAAAATAAGTCCTTACTACAATAGCTGTGTAATTGAAACCAGAGAGTGGAGAATTTGATGAATTGCTTGACCCTGAAAGAATGTTCAGGTCATGAATTTTCATAGGCCCTTTTCCTTAACTTTGTACTTATTTACAGATTATATTTTTATCTTTCATTTTTACTTAAAAATAACATATTTCAAGATTCAAAAAAAAATAGTCATAAGTTTTTCATATACAAGGGGAAAAAAAAAATTGATCTTTCGGTTTACGATATGGGGAGTCTTTTAAGTTCCATTGCTCTTAGACAGTTAATGAGAAAAAGCGTGTTTAATGTATCAAGATTTTAAACTGGTATTAATTAAATAAATGAAAACTGATTAAATTGCAAAATTCCATTTGTTTTATTTTACAGGTTGAGGTAATGTCTGTGTATTCTGTGTCATCATGATATTTAAAATGGAAAAAAATAGCAAATGATATGAATAGAGTTATATATTAGTGATCCACAGATATAAATAAACTTGCAAAAAATCCTAATGTATTTGTTTTTTGTTTAGAATGGATGTACATGTATGTACAGTAAAAGTACAAGTACGAATTATGTGAAAAGGAGACACTAGGACTTATTATTAAGAATATTCTTTGGGCTCCTTTATCAAACATTCTGCATTATTAGGATGCACTGTTTCCAATGAATGTTCTTCAAAAAATATTTTTTCTGAAATAAATGAGGCACGTAAATGCTTTAAGAATAAGGAGCAGTAGAAACCTAAATTTGCAGTAAAGCTTGAATGCTTTATAATTGGGTACTAGGCAGGTTACGATTCTGTACAGTTTTGAATGACAGCCGTTTTTTTATTATTCTGAATTCAATTTCTTTAGAAAATCAGTTATCATAATCTCATAATAGAGCTTCAATAAAGAACTACATTTTACATAGACACACATACTTAACCCAACACTTTGCAGGTTAAATAATCATTACCACAGTAACCCATTGCTATCAAAAACGTATTGGCCCACTAAATTTTGCTTTTAATAGCTTGTCTGCCTGGTTATGTCTATAGTCATCTAATTTTGATTCACTGGACAAATCTTGAGTCTTTCCTTTATAGCACATTAGAACATTTTCTAATTGACGTTTTAAAAATATCAGTTTAATAAAGAATTATGTCTTAAATCGCTCTTTCTTAGCATGTAAAATAATACATTGTACTTAAAAATCAAATGTAATTTGGCATCAATCTCATCAAGATTATTAAGCATTTTTAGCAATTGTAGAGAGATAATGATAAACCATAACACTGAAAATGTCCAGAACCCCAAGATGCCTTTGTTTTCCCTTATACACATGTTAAGATTTTTTAGATTTTTTCAACTTTTAGGGATATGGTTAGGGTTCCTTCAAACATAGGGCTGCACCAGAATTGGTGGCAGTCAAAGGAGCCTAAAAAATTTTAAACAAAAATCCTCTTCGAAAGACGTTTTGTATTTAACCATCAAGTAGACCCAGCATTTGCCATTTTCCAGGTTCACTTGATGATGGAATAAAAATGTATTTCTAAAAGCAATTCTGTTGGTCTGTTGACTTATCTTTTTGACTGCTGTGCATTGACTCTCTGAGCAAAGACTCCGTGGATTGCACCCCACACACAGTCTTGGTGAACTG
This sequence comes from Pelobates fuscus, assembly GCF_036172605.1. Lineage (NCBI taxonomy): Eukaryota > Metazoa > Chordata > Amphibia > Anura > Pelobatidae > Pelobates > Pelobates fuscus. The sequence goes on along the minus strand of NC_086318.1, from coordinate 383,919,601 downwards.
TATATTGCCAGTCTACTTATTGTTACTTTTCCAAAATTAATGGGAGTTATACTCAACAGCCCTGTATCCATAATGATATGTTGGCAGAGGAGGTCAGAAAACAGAATTTTGTTGTTTCTGTCTCTTCATAATTACACAAAATTATTAGGAAAGGTCTGAAATGACTGCAGAAAAACACAAAGCCCACAAAGTTTTGAGGGCCCTCATACTTCATGGATAAATCACTATACATGGATGGGTTAGAGTAGGATTTGGGTTCCTTTAATATTAGAGCAGTATAAGGGCAACATGTAAGAGTTTTTGTTTCACCAACTTCTCTACCAGTATATATTTCTCCTTCTTTTAGAGGAGAAATTGGATTAATGGTTACAGCTGCAAATAACACTTGCTGCATGGAGTTTAACTTCTACTCTTGCAAGCCCAGGAATTGCATGATTAGGCACTTCATTGTCATTTACATTGTGCATTACAATTTATAAAAATGGTATGATGTTTCGATCAATGCAAGGCCAGATGTCTTATTAGGCAGTAAGTACCTGCCTACAGGCGTCTCACCTACAGGGGTGCCTGTTTTCGACACTTATAACGTTTCGAAAGCCATGGCCATTGTTCTCTATTTAAAGGGCTACTTCAATCATCATAATCACTATAGCCTGCTGTTGTGATTATGATACCTTGAGTATCCTGTCCCAGTTCTTTAGTAATGGGGTAAACTGTGTAGCAACAGGTTCAATCTCCACATGCAATAAACATCTATTTTCCCTAACCTTAAATTTAACCCATTTGAAAACCTATAGAAATCCTTTCTTTAGTTCTAAATTCGAGTAATCAAATCCTAAACATGAAAATAAACTCATATTCATTACACCCATGTTTAGCTCCTCATAAAAACTAAACACCTCATGTACACCAATACAAAATTTAACCTAACTCTAACCACGAACCCAATATTCCTAATCAACCCTGGACTCAAATATTAAAATTAACAGCACTCTACCCCTAAACCCGATAATCTTAAAACCCCTATACTACAACTATAACCCCTCTCAAGATTTTAATCTTAATGTAGTTGTTCTGGTGTATATAGTCTGTCCCAGCAGACACTGCCTTTTCAGAGAAAAGGAACACCTCTTGCGGCAGTCACTCAGATAGCCACAAGAGGTGCTTTCTGAGTCACTGCTGCTTTCCTATTGGGAAGCATTGGATTGGCTGGAAGCATCAGATTTGATGATCTCTGCCAAGGAGGCGGGATGGGGACAGCCACGAGGAGACACCTTTTTAAACTAAGGAGAAGGGAGGTGGGGGCCTAACCAACAATTTTAAAACTCTAGTGTCAGGAATACATGTTTGTATTTCTGACACTATAGTGTTCCTTTAATAGAAAATACCCCATGTAATCTAACATAGCTGTTAACCCCTCTCTAACCTTAAATCCCCTTTTACCCTAACCACATATAACATTATCTTTAAACCTACATGCATTTACACAGCTGCATACACTTACTATATTACCGGTTTCAAACACAATACATTGCAAGCTGAAAGTTACAGTTCTCATTTATACATATTGCAGTTCTCAAATATGATTATATGTTTTTAGATGGTTTTATGCATGAATTGACCAGTTAATAAATTCATTATACTTACTTTGTCTGCTTTTTTTTTTTTTTTTTTTTTTAGGGGGGTGGGGGGGAGGGAGCAGGGGAATGGGGAGGAGAGGTGTTAGGGAGCTAGGGTTGACCTAAAATGTTGTACAGGCTCTAGACTTGTAAATCCAACCCTGCTTTTATGAAGTTATGGATATTTGTCACATTCTACTGAGGTTTTCATCTTTTTTACATTGACCCCAAATATCCAGGACACATTTCATATTTACATATTTTCAGGCAGTGTTATGCGGTGTGTAGAATTCAGTTTATTTATTATTCAGATTACATACTTTCCATGTCTTTACATGACACATTAACTGTCCAGGGAAACTTGATAAATCTAGTAAACCCATGTCTTTCACATGAATTTTCTGCTTCACACCTTAGGTAGCTACAGGCATCGTACATGACAACCTCTCTCGTCCTCTGACATGTTTTGTTCCTCCTAGGTCATAAACGTGTTTGAGCAGATCCCTCTTCACCTCTTCACTATTTTAAAATGTTTTGTGATATATTGGCACTATAAAATGGTAATAATAATATATGTGTAAACTAACTTACAATTGTATTCAGGTGCCTGACCTATTCTTTCACATTATTGAAATAAAGTCTATATGGTATTTTCTTTTAACATACTGGAGCAAAATAACTTTTATTTTGTGCAAATTTTCAATAAAGTTCAATTAGTGGGCTGAAACTCAAAGCCTTTATGTAAAATGCCCACCTCAGTAGATGACAAGGTCAATTTCAATACATTAAATACAAATTGCTTGCAAGTAGTTCTTCCACTCTTGATGAAGCTATTTACCTTTTTTGAATGTATGATCCACTTTGATGGGAGTCTTGGAATCCTGAGGAACCTGATGGTCCTGTCTGCAATGAGTGGCATGCTTCTAAAAACACTGATACACATTAGAAATATAATGATGGACTGAACGTTTGAGAACCTTAGTAGAACACTCCAATCCCTTTAACCAATGCAGTGCGCTATAGTGAATATGGTGTCAATAGCGCGTTACTGCCTCCCCCCCCCCACTGTAAAGACACAAACGGTCCACAAACCGTGTTAGAATGGTTTGATGATTTACCTGGGATCCGCAAGGGACTGAACTCAGCTCGGGGGAGTGCAATGCATAGCATCACATAGTGAGCAGTCCAGTGCTTATATCACTGGATGAGAGGAATTACTGTAGTTGATGCCTTCAGCCAATGAGCTCTCACAAGGATTTTACATGTCTCCTCTGTCTGTCCAAATATTTGTGTGCATGCCATATTAATAACCTTCCCTAACCAACTGTGTGAGATTACCTAAGCCACTGCTCTGCACATGCTTGATCACACATGTACTCACATTAAATTCTTCATGCTCTCAAACAAATGTGTCAATAATCGGACAATGGTCACTGTCTGACCACATCAATTCAATGTAAGTTGCTATTTGTAATTCTATATACAAACATTTATCTACATGTCCCAACACAGATATTGACTTTTTGGAGGTACAAAAATTATACATTCCTTTACACTACATAAATCATCATCACTACTGAGAAAGTGCCACTTGGTGGCTATTTGCTAACTCCATTTGCAGTGGAGTTTATTTGGTTGAGACGTGAATTGCCCTCTGGTCCTATGCTTGGTTTTGTTTTTTGTTGACTACACTCTCTATATTGCTTACCTCTTTTAAGGCAATAGACAATTGTCTATTCCCCTACTTCATGGCTCTACATTATATTTTGCATATACCAACATTATTTTTAACATCTTAGAGTTTATTTATTGTTATAACAAACTCACTTATAAGTCAGAAATAAACTCAGTCCCTTTTGCTAGCAGAGCTCACAGTTAGATAAACATGAATGTCTAGCCAGTTCTAGTGTAATTAAAGTTCTGGTAGAGGCCTGGAAAAGTCATATTGGGCACAGTTGTCCCAACATAAAGCGGTGAGATCCAAAGGAAACAGCCAATCAATCTCCATCATCTTCAAATCAATTGGTGTCAACCAAATCAAACACACATCGCTAACTGAAAATGAAAAGTCCTGTGTATGACAGTTACACCTTGCCTGTGATCGCAATTGCTTTGAGCTAGATCATAGAGCTTAGGCACAAAGGTTAGTAGAGCAGGGGGAAAGGAAAATAGTGGTGGAAATTTGAGGTACAGTACAGGGATGTAGAGGATAGATTCACACATAGCATATTGATTTCATATACATATAGCCACACACATCCACATTCACTGCAATACATTTTTCATTTCTAAAATGTGTACATTTATAAAATATGTATATTACACATCTATATTTTATTTCAACAATGTGAGGGCAATGGTAGCAAATGGACAAGAGATGGGTTGAGGTGTAATTAGGCCTGTTGTATAATTAACCACAACCATAAGTTTAGCAGGATGAAGTCAACAATGCAGGGGTCACTTTAGCAGGATGAAGTCAACAATGCAGGGGTCACTAAAAGGACAGTGAGAAGGCTGAAGAAATGATGGAATGACTGAAAGAGTGAAAAATAAAATAGACTATTGTTAAACTTCATATGAAAGCACATAAGTAGGACCACCTCAAAGGATGAGTAGGAGTCATTCTTAACACATGCTTCAATGCTGTGTAAGATCTACCTGGTCTAATAAATTCCAGAGATTGCAATACAAAAACCAGAATCAGTAAGTTAAATATAAATAATTTCTTCTACTGTCTCTTTCAATTTTTACTGTCCTTTTTCATTCATTTTACCTCTACATGGTCCTTCCTTTTATGCCATTAGAGAAAATAGATCCCCAACACAATAAGAAGAAAACAATGACTGGACACATTAATTTAATCATGATAGACTATCTGCTACAATCACATAATGTCATGCCTGATATTAACAGATTGGTTGGTCTGCTATCTAGTCAATCAAATGTGAAGTTATTGAAAAAATATAAACATCTTTATTTATGTGTCAAAAGTGAATACAAATCATGAGCATCGAGATAGCGGGGAGCATGGGATGGTAGTCTAAAATGTATTGTGTTTACTAACACTTTACCAAAGAATAAACAAATTCCGAGTTGGAGGCTAGTATTTAAAGATGGAGACCTCACAAAGCATCTCAATGAGTGTCAGCACCTACTTCCTAGTGGTGTAGAATAAAAAGCATGAGAAACATTTGCATCTTAAGTTAATGCATTGTTTGCAACTTAAAGCTTCACATTTGCTTTACCTGCTAAAACACCAGTGGGCACAACTGAATCACGCTCAAGAATTACTAGAAGAATCAAAAGTGAAATAATTTTTGCTACTCCCCTTCAAAGAAACTAGTCCATCTTTGTCTCCTGCTATAGTTTTGATTTTTAATAAACATTGTAGAAGTTTGAAGAAAGGGTCTTCTCTCTAGTTGCACAGTTTTAACTGTTGGTTTTGGTATTTTCCAACCCAGGTTTACGTTAAGACTCTCATTTATACATCACTCGTAGTTATCATACAATTAAAGATATGGTTAGTTAGCTGTGATCCAGTAAAATCGCACGCAGGGATATATAGCTTTTTCTGTATTTTGCTGAATTTATTTAGATTTTAAACCTGCATGCCTGCCAAATTTTGCAATATCTTCATGATGTAGTACATTATTTTGACAATAAAATATAACTAGGGGTACGTTATAGGTAATATAATAAGGACTTTATTCAAATATGCTGGTGCAAATGTAAGGAGTATGGGTGGAACATCGATCTAAAGTTTTTGGATGTATTAGCAATTTATTCCTTGTCCTCAAAAAAAGCTGTAAGAAAGTAAAAAAAAATCACTTTTAAAAGAGCCCTCCAGGTACCATAACAACTTTATAGAAATGTTATTACCTGAAGGGGTTAAACCATTTTTGAATGGTTTAACTCCAAAGTTGGCCTCCAGATCTCCAATACTTCAAGGGCTAATGCAGCAGTCAGCTCTAGTGTTTAATCTACACTAAATAACTATAATAAAGTGAATACAAATAGTGTACAATAAAATAGAAGAATACAAAGAAAATGTGCAATCACTTAAATAGGGATCAACATCATATATGCATCACATTTGCAGGTTGTATCATAATAGAGAGGGAAAAAAAAACATAGTGCAACCAAAAAAAAATGTTTTTATACAAAAGCACTCATATTTTATATCAAGCTCTATAAACACTAATCAGCCACAAGATTAAAACCACCTACGTAGTAATGTGTAGGTCCCCCTTGTGCTGTCAAAACAGCTCTGTTGTGTCAAGGCATCGACTCCACAAAACTTCTGAACGCTTTCTGTGGAATTTGGCAACAAGACATTAGCAGCAGATTCTTTAAGCCTGCAAGCTGCGTGGTGGAGCCTCCATGGATCGGGTTTGTTGTTTGAGCACATCCCACATGTGCTCAATTGGATTGAGATCTGGTGAATTTGGAGGCCAAGGCAACATCTTCAACTCTTCTTCCTGTAGCTCAAACCTATTCATGAACAATTTTTGCAGTGTGGCAGGGTGCATTAACCATTTCCATGAATGTGTGTATGTGGTATGCAACAATCTCTAAGTAGGTGGTACGTGTCAAAGTAACATCCACATAAAAAGCCAGGACCCAAAGTTTCCAGCAGAACATTGCCCAGAGCCTAACACTCTCTCTGGTCAATCAGCTGATCTAAAAGAAAACGTGATTCATCAGAACAGACAACCTTCTTCCATTGCTCCATGGACCAGTTCTGATGCTAACGTCTCCACTGAAGGTGCTCTTGGCCGTGGACAGGGTTCATCATGGGCACTCTGACTGGTCTGCGGCCATGCAGCCCTATACATAGCAAACTGTGATGCAACTCTTTTGGTAGGTACTAACCATTGCATACTGGGAACTTCCCTCAAGACTTGCCGTTTTGGAGATGCTCTTCATCTAGGCATCACTATTTGGCCTTTATCAAAGTCACTCAGATATTTTCACTTGCCCGTTTTTTTTGCTTCCAATACATAAAATACAAGAACTGACTGTTCATTTGCTGCCTAATATATCCCTCTACCCTTGACATGTGCCATTGTAACAATAAAATCAATGTTATTCACTTCACCTATCAGTACTTCTAATATTGTGGCTGATCAGTGTAATGCATCCAATTATGCCTATTAAGGCTGAGGTATAGCCCCTCAATATGAGGATACTCAAGACAGGTTTCCGTGTTTTTAAACATGTATTTTCCAAAAAAGACACACAAATTTAAAATATTAATAAACCAAGCATTTGTAGTGAATAAATAAAGAAATATACAGAATGAATCTTTGGGCCACGCTTCTTAATGTCTCCAGCACCACAAGCAGATTCTTTGAGAATATGGTTTGTGATGTGCCAAAGGCACCCTGAACTGGTCCAATGAAATATAGCATACTTATGAACCTCTCAAATCAGGTAACAGTGATAGGAGTCATTCTAATAAAGTCCATACTTAATGAGGTCACATAGGTGTAGAATAATAATAGATGTAAGGCAATAGTGGTTATCCTGTTATGACATTGCAAATAGTTTTACCCTTGTGTGGTAGACCATGCTCTTTTGGACCTCCTTATGGTGATGTTACAGCCACTTTCCTGGCCACAACAACAGTAGAACCAGCAGCAGTATCCCTTTGAGATTTAGGATTCTGGCTAAAATGTCCTTCCAATAATTTCTCCACCACAGGTATTACACCCACAGATTTGTAATTTGCTTAGATTTTGATCTGTTATAATTGCACCACACTGATTGATGCCATGGATCTTGGACAATTCCAGAAATAATCCAGAAACATTTAAAAGCAATGATTTAACTATTAATTGGTTTGACTATTAAGTTCATCAAGTGTCTGTTAATATTATTCACTAAGCTGATAATTGTTAAGGTTGACAAGGAAATCACAACCTTAGGCCAAAAATGAAGACAAGTGGGAATTTGTTTTAGTTTGACAATTTTGTATCATCCAGAATAGATATTAAATCAATAACGTTTCTGGCATTCAGACAATATTGCATTAGGGATTTCAGCACAATCACAAGCCAAAAATGTAGCAAGTTTTTTTTTTTTTTTACAGTAATCCCACCAACATTAGAATTCATTATCGACTGGGCTTTACTTCAGTTGTCATCGTGAATCACATGATCTTAAGTTTGATAATTGGATCATTAAAAGATTAAAAACAAGCAAAAGTAATCTATCATTGAAATATTGACTTACCTGTCTGACCCTTTTTACAATGCAGTTGTAATGTTAATATGTGATGTGTGTCCTAAACCTCTTGTGTTCCAAATTAACACTGCTATGTGTTTATGTTTCTATAAACGTGTACAAAATCGACATTGTGGGTATAGAGTATAGATCGATTTCTTGTGTTATTGATTTCACTATATTATTATTTTGTTACAGTACGTATTTGTCTTTTAATTGTTTCAATTATTTAACAACAAAATATCAAGTTAGGGGTGGTGTTTTATAGTTTAAAGTGTTTATTATAACTTTTTTAAGTCCTTTTTATTGTTGAATTCTCTAACTGTGCAACAGTCCTGTTAAGTAACAACAACTCTTCTTCAAAAAGATTTTGACTGCTTGAAACTGACTGTTTGACATAAGTTGAAGAGTCTTTTTTTTTGTTGAACTGATAATGGTAAATGGCCCCAAAATGCCTGTTTGTCATTGAAGCGCCAAGAAATTGCAATCGACAAACTTGGCAGAAAGTCAAGTATGAACTCGACAATGTGGGGATCACAAGAGGACAATGAAATGCCTCAAGAAATGATGGAATGACTGAAAGAGAATAGTGAAAACCCAAAAGAGACCAAGTTAAACTGCATACAAAGGCATATGAGGAGTACCACCAGCAATGATGAGTGGAAATAATACATAACACGTGCGTTAAAGCTGTGCAAGGGCTCCCTGGTCTAATGGATTCCATAGATTATAATACAAACACTGGAACCAGTAAATTAATTAGGAAACATCATGTCTACTGTCTCTTTCAATTCTATATTGTCCTTTTTCATTATTTTTTCTTCTACATGGTCCTTCTCTGCTGAGCGTTATCAGAGGAAAACAGAAAGACAGTTTTTGTGTGGATTTATCTTTTAAAATATATTTTTCTTTGTGAACATTGTTTGAGAAATAAACTAACACATAACATAGCCTTTATTGCTCATTACTAGATGTGTACATTTGGATTTGGCCGAACTATGATTCTTCCGAATCCTGAATCACTGAACCACTGAATTGCATAATGGAAGAGTGAACTAATGAACGAATCCTGCCATGGATGAATTTCTTTCACAAACTTTAGATTTTTTTTCAACAAAAGGTGGTGCTTTAGCATGGCAGTCCAGCATGAGGCAATCTAGTTGGAGAAAATGAACAAGGGTGGGGAAAACGCTCTGTTTAAACTACAGAGCTGAAGGTCTTTGTATGTCTTTTGGCTGTAGGGTTGGTTTGGGTGCAAGCTAACAGCTGACAATTTAAAGACAATTTAAGAACTTGAGCAACTGTAAGTGTTGGTGTTTTGTTTCATCCCATTTTATTTTATGCCTGCAACCATAATTGTGCTGCCTGTATTGTTACCCTTATCTAAGACACCCAGAGACTTTAGGTTCTCATAGTTTTGATCCTTGCCAGTTAAGAGAGTGAGTGTGGGACTTAAGGTGAATGATATGTTTCTGTGACTCCTGGTTTAATAGAGAGCAACAGAGATTTAGCACTTCTTTAACAGTATTTTAATGTTTTGGTAAAGTATTATTTGTGTGTTTTTCATCAAACTTTAATATTGACAATAAGGTATAAGGGTACCAAATTAGTGATCAACCTTCTAAACAGGTGAAAGACCAAAATTAATGAAAAGGAGTTTCTTAATGTTTATCTTTTAGCCGGTCAGTAGATAGCTCAACAATTTGGCATCCCTAACAGGGATACTAAGGGTACCAAATAAAGGAGTTATGTACTAAACAACTCACTAATTTGGATATCTTAAAAATGCCCATCCCACATAAGTTTACCAATTTTATTTAGGAAGTTATCTAAACAGCTTAAATCTAAAAATTAAGAATTTGACTTTACTTAATTTTGATCCTTCAGATGCCCAGTAGATATATCCCTAGTTTGGTATCCATATGTAGAATTGCCATATTTAAGAATGCTGTGAGAGTGCTCCCTTAGTTCAACTGAGTACCTATGCCAGGTTAGCTTCCTTGCTACTACCAGGGGACTCTGGAGCACTTCAGACCCAGAAACCAACACTTGACTGGGGCTGCTAAGGGCCTATTCCCCCTGACCAGGCTGCCATGAAGACCATCTCTCCTGTAGAGCAGTGATTATAGTTTTACTATAGATATTCCCCCACACATTAGGCAATCCTGAATGTAGAGTGTAAAATGATCTTTATTGTACAGAACACAACTAGTTATACAGAACAGTGTTGACTCTCCCTGCAGGTGGTCTTTACAAAGCAATGCACAGTACAATTATCCCTCCCTGGTGCCACACTGTCTTGGGAATTAATAACATTATCCCAAGCTAACACAATTGGCTCTCTGCTATGCCTTTACTGTCCTAGAGGCACAGCATACAAAATGTCTACAAGAACCCCATTTTCCTGAAGCGTACCCCAACACACTATATATCTGTGGAAAGCTTGTCACTGGGCATCCTAACTGTCCAAATAGCACCTTGAACTGAGAAGCTGCACCCGAGTTACAATGTTATAAAGTTTTACATGGTCGTAACTATTCTCCCATCCGGTGAGAAGTTCTAGGCATGTGCAGCGGTTTAGCCCTGGTCTCCAAAGTGGGGTTTTTTAGACCTCTGTGGAGGGGAGTGCTCTCAAGCCAAATGTATCCTCTAATGAATCCTTGCCTCCCCAACCCCAAAACAGAGCTTTATTTGGAGATCAGGGGACTGAGTGATACCCACTTAAAAATCAGTCAGACCTCGGCACATTCCCAATCCGAGGAACAGTTCCAGAGTGTTCCAGGGTTTCTCCCAGTGAGGCACTCGATGTGTAAAATGGGCAATCCCCAGAGGTTCTCAAGTACAGCTGGGAAGCAAAGAAAGTGTCTGGGGCCCACATACCCATATAGAAACACTTGGGACCAGGCCTAAGAGTTCCTTTCATAGCAATACTCAAAGAAACAGTAAGGAGCAAGGGCTTGTTATACAACCTGACAGAGGATAAGCACAAGGTTTTGATAATGGGCAAAAACTAACATTGCTGCCCTAAGATGATATCTTCTGCTCGACGTCACCAAATCCCGCTGTCCCATGCAAAAAGTTTCTCCATCTATAGAGCGGCCCTGAGGCTCTTCATGAGCCATTCATTTGTTGTGTTATGATTTCCCCTTAACCTTAGATTATTGCTTTGTAGAAAAAATAAAGGATTAATTGAAAAAAAATGCACAGATTCTATATACAACTGGCATGGAAGCAGAATCCCCAAACAACACGGGAAAATCTGATACCCTCTTAATGAGAACATGCTTAAAACTGCATTGTTTTTTTTCATGCAAACATAAGTCCTTATTATGCATGAGCATGCCAACATTTTTTTTTATTTCTTATACAGAAGAATATTCACTGATCAGCCACAACATTTGAACCAATAACGATGATTATAACATTACGATGGTACCTGTCAAGTAGTGGGATACATTAAGCAGCAAGTGAACAGTCAATTCTTGAATTTTTTGTGTTGGAAGCAGGAAAAATAGGCAAGCAAAAATATCTAATTGACTTTGATAAGGGCCAAATAGTTATGACTAGGTCACGGCATCTCAAAACGGCAAGTCTTGCGGGAGGTTCACAGTATGCAGTGGTTCGTACCTACCAATAATGGTGCAAGGAAGGACAACCGGTAAATTAGCATTAGGGTTATGGGTGCCAAAAGCTCATTGATGCATGTGGGGGTCGAAGGCTCGCCCATCTGGCCAATCACACAGAACAATTACTGTAGCTCAAATTGCTGATAAATGTAATGCTGGCCATGATAGAAAAGTGTCAGAACACACAGTGCTTTGCAGTTTGCTGTGTATGGGACTGTGTAGCTGCAGACCTGTCAGAGTGTTAATGATGATGCCTGTTCACCACCAAAAGTACCTTCAATGGGGATTTATGCATCAGAACTGGAGCATGGAGCAGTGGAAGAAGGTTGCTTGGTCTAATTGATCAGGTTTTATTTTAGATCAGATGGATGGCTGGGTGCTTGTGCATCTTTTACCTGGGGATTGTTCTGCTGGGAAACATTTGGTCCAGACATTCATGTGGATGTAACTTTGACACTTACCACGTACATAGAGATTGCTGCATACCACGTACACCCCAGTGTCACAAACGCACCCTACTTCAAGAGTGTGCGTGACATAGTTGTGGTGGTGAAAGGGTTGAAGTTCACTATTTGTCTGCACTAGACCGGAAATAATAACAAAATTCCCTTTAACACCACCCATACTTAAACATAATACTATAACTATTACTATTTTAATGCTGCCACCACCAAGACAATTTATAAATGGGGTGCCTTGGTCCCACAGGTAAATCAATAATAAAAACCCACCAAATATTACTTAGCACAATATCAATGTAATTGCAAAATACTAATTAGTCTATTCAGGTAACTTGATTCTTAACCAGACAAAGGCAGAACTTAATAAATGAATGTTTATTATGAGCAAAAAATAGTCACAGTGCATACAAAAATATATTATAAACAATTTATTTACATTAACAACAGATAAAACCAAAAAGGATAAAATAACAGAAGTCCTAATTACTCACTTAGGTTTTCAAAGTAAAACTTCTGCCCAGGGGGTCTCTGGCAAAGAAGGATGAGGGTGACTCACTCAAAATTAGATCTTGGCCCCAAGTAAGTGCACAAGACAACCCAATATAATTTGTTTTATACCCTCTGGATTCATCTCAAGTTACCAAGTCTGGCCCTAGAGGCAGAGATAAGGTGTATCTACAGAAACAATATGTAGCCACTCCCTTGTGCTCTAGAAAACAACAATCCAAATAGAAACTTTTGGTTTCATCTTCTCTTCTGTACTTGCCACAGAAATAATAATTTCTCTATGAATTTGTTACCCTTTTTCCATTCCAGAACTATGTCACATGCCTTTCTTGTGACCTAATATAGCGGACATCACAATCCCTGCCACACGGTTTAAGTTGTGCAACTCATGTTTAGACTTAATTAAAAGATTAGGCTTGTCCCATTCCAAATATAATAAAAATGAGACTTAATTATTAAGCTGTTGGTAAGTATTAATGTTTCTCTTGGATATGATACTGGAACACAAGGGTCTTCATGAAACTAATACCATTACCATATCAAAGGATTGATCAATTGAAAGTTTCAGGTCATATGGTCAAAGTTAGTTAGTTTACATTGAAACTAAACATACAGGCGGCTCAAGTGTAAAATGTCTTACCTTGCAGGGCCTTTGATAGATCAAAAAGGCAATCCTTTTCACACCTTTGCCGAAGCCCCTTTTGTTCAAAAGAGCAATTTCTCTCTGCCATTTGTACTCTACCCAAGGGTCAAATTATTGACGCACTACACAAGTTATATTAAATAGCAATATTCTATAGTGCAACAATAAATTATGTACCCTCTCCGTGTCATCCTGGGTGGCATTGGTGTTTCCTGATGGCAGCGGCTCAGCAAGATATGCACTCTGCCACACTGCAAACATTGTTCAGGAATGGTTTGAGGAACAAGAAAAATAGTTTAAGATGTTTACTTGGCCTCTAAATTCCCCACATCTCAATCTGATTTAGCATTTGTGGGATGTGCTGGAACGACAAATTCAATCCATGGAGGTCCCACCTCACAACTTGCAGGACTTAAATGATCTGATGCTAATGTCTTGATACCACATCACACATACAGAGCTGTTTTGGCCACACAAGTGGGACCTCCACAATATTAGGCAGCAGTTATTTTCTTGCTAATCAGAGTAGGATGTTTAATAAGAAAAATATACTACTGCTTTCAGTGTATTTAATCAACTTGGCTTGGCATTTAATGGACACTAGACACAAGGACAAACTTCCCTCTTTTAGGACTCATTGCATGCAGATTTGAAGGGAGAGAGCCAAGGCCTTAGTGAACTAGTGAGAAATACATCACTTCACGACCTGGCCATTATGGACATATATCCTATACTTCTCCCATGAAGACTCTATCCCTTCTACATAGACACACTATCTGTCTCCTAAAAACACACACATTACTTTAGGGTGACTATGTATATAGGATACTGTGTGTTTGAAAAAAACAAGGTAAAAGTGCAGAGGGGAAACATACGAGATATGACACCTATGCATAACTCTCTTACATATATTAGCACTGTCCATTCATCACAGACACATTAACTCTGTCCTCCACTCTATAACAAGCCCCCCCGTTTGCCTTCCTGTGTAAATATAAGACTGCCACTATCCAGTTGTTCTACCTTACTAGATGGGCGGTGTCCCTATTGCCTAGGAAAGAGAGTGAGCTGTCTCTGTATGCTCTGGTGTCAGATACAGCTTTCAAAGCTCACCTCTGGACCTCAGAGTCCTGTGCAGAGGGTCAGTGGGGCCACTATGCAGGATGCTATTTTTATATTCTATATCAATTATATATTAGTGGTTAGCAGTGTAGAGATGTAGAATAGATAGAATATGGCTGCGAAGATAAAATATAGGAAGGTACAAATTCGATTGCGAAGAATAAATAATATAAATTTTGAATATAGCTGTGAAAAGATAAACTATTTATGGATGTGTGAGGACATGAGTTGAGTAAGACATTTGACTATGGTGTAGGACATAATATGGTTTATGATCTTCCCCAAGAGTTCAGTTCATGAACTCTTCCACCTCTCTCATTTTGCAAGTAAACATGTCAGCTACCATAAATAAGTGGTCTGAGCTTGTAATAGAGATTTCTAGTCTAATGACACAACCATAACATCTAAATATATAGACTAAATCTATTTTAAAGCTGCAAATAACTCAGCGTTGTATATATATATATATATATATACATTAAAAAATAGTATACTGCATTTAAATATGCTCATATGCAGACATTTATTATCTCGTATTATATTCCCTTGAGTTAATTTATTTTATGTCTTTAATTCTTTATACAGGCAGGCTCAAATAATATTAAACATATGCACATAGCAGCTTTAGTCAAATGTTTTTGAAAATAAAATATTTATTGCATCTTCTAGGCTTGGTAAAGAAAGTAAAGCTACATTATTCAGTACCTACATGGTATTGCAACAGTTTACAATCTGTATGTTATATATGCATTCATTAGCCCCCTTCAATGAACCTCATATGACTGATGGCTACGTGGGTATATTATATTAGCAGCTGACAAGATGTCAAATGAGGGTCCAGCCAGCAGGAGAGTTACCATATAGTTAAACTCTGCTCAAGATTGAAGTCAGCTGAGCCTCATTAAAGCTTCAGAGGCCCTCATTAAGACTCCATTAAGGCTTTAACTTGCGAGATTCTGTTTATGTAGTGTATGATTGGAAACTAAAGCGGTAAAGAAAAAAAAAATACTTTCAGCTATATTGACTAGTTAAAAAATAGATTGTTTCCAGAGTTTAGATGGGTGTTTATACCTTTCCAAATGCTCGTATTTGAGAGGATCAAGGTTTTTCGGTTCACTTACCATTAATGTAATATATTTCTTAGACTTGACGTGAATTAACATACGCTAGGTCATTGAGACACACGTGCACATGGGACCATGGTTTTGCTAATGTTACAAGTAGTTAAAAAATATAGGATTTTAAGAAAAGGGTAATGCTTTGTCAACAGATTATACTCGAACCATATGTAGTAATTTTTTTAAAAATATATATTTTGGTAATAATCCTGATACTGTTTTCAAGTATCGTAGGTTAATGTACCTTTAGTCAGATGCAATAACTTACAATTATTATTATCGTTATTACCAGCATTGACTATGACTACAAATTCCTGAGTACTGTAGAACTAGGGAAAAAGATATTACAATATACACAAACTAAAACAAAATGTAAAGGGGGCCCGCCCCCTGAGCAATAGCTATTAAAGTTTTTAATGCCAAGTACTTAGCTAGATAGTTCATGAGTTTGCAATCTACAGGTTAAAATTAGGAGTTTAGACAAGAAGGAGCAGGGGGGAATTTGAAGACACTGGCGGAGCTACCACGGTCGCAGGGTTCGCAGCTGCAACCATACCCATCATTCCACCAGCATTTTGATGTGGCCCCGACCGGGGCCGCATTGAAGGAGCCCATCGGGTGACCCATGCTCCGATGGAAATGGATTTCCTGGGGCCCGGTCGCACTCTTAAAGCACCGCAGTGGTGACCGGGCCCCAGAAAACCCAGTGATGATGTCAGAGCTAGGAGGAAGCTGTCACTTCCTCCCAGCCAACAGAGCGCCACTCAGGAGGAGAGGAAGGTGTCAGAGTGCGAGCTCTGACTCCCGTCAGCATGAGGCAGCCACTGAACCCCAGGTAAGTCTCTACATTTTTTTTACAGTTTGTGTGTGTGTGTGATAGATAATGTCTGTATCAGTATATCTGTGTGTGTGTGTGTGTGTGTGTCTGTCTGTCTGACTGTCTGTCTGTCTGTGTGTGTGTTTGTGTCTGTATGTCTGTGTGTCTGTTTGTGTGTGTGTCTGTTTGTATGTCTGCCTGTGTGTGTGTGTGTGTGTGTGTGTGTGTGTCTGTATGTCTGTGTGTGTGTGTCTGTTTGTGTGTGTGTGTGTGTGTCTGTATGTCTGTGTGTGTGTTTGTCTGTGTGTGTGTCTGTATGTGTGTCTGTTTGTGTGTGTGTGTGTCTGTATGTCTGTGTGTGTGTGTCTGTATGTCTGTGTGTGTGTGTCTGTTTGTGTGTGTGTGTCTGTATGTCTGTGTGTGTGTTTGTCTGTGTGTGTGTGTGTGTCTGTATGTGTGTCTGTATGTATGTGTGTGTCTGTCTGTATGTGTCTCTGTGTGTATGTGTGTCTGTATGTATGTGTGTCTGTATGTATGTGTGTGTGTGTGTGTATTTGTATTTCTGTATGTATGTATGTGTGTGTGTGTCTGTATGTATGTGTGTGTGTGTGTGTGTCTACATGACTGTGTGTATGTATGTGTGTGTGTGTCTGTATGTATGGATCTCTGTGTGTATGTGTGTGTATGTATATGTCTGTGTGTATGTGTGTATGTCTGTCTGTATGTGTATGTGTGTCTGTATGTATGTGTGTCTGTGTGTGTCTACATGTATGTGTGTGTGTGTCTGCGTGTGTATCTGTTTGTCTGCATGTGTGAGGTGGGGATTTATGGGGTGGGGTAGATGAATGGGGGTGGGGACTTATGGGGTGGCAATGGCAATTTTTGCACTGTGCCCTGGTTTCTAGTTATGCCTCTGTTTGAAGATGATGACCGTAGCAAGTTAAAGGATAATTGCAGCCAATTGTAAATTGTAAAGAGTATAAGGAAGTAACTGAGTGAGACCTCAAGAAGACAGAAGAATCATGCTAATGTATTCCTAGGGTTCTGCCCACCTCAACTCGAACTTGTTGTGTCCCTGTTCAACCTTACAGTCAGGTTGAGTTTTTATAGTATTACCTGACAGAACACCGGAATTGGCACTTTGTGTCTATGGAACCATGTCAACAAGTACAGAGAGCCCCGAAATGGAAACATGAGCATAGTATGATCAGAACACAGGATGACACAAACCACAATGGATACAGGGCCTTACACCTCCCTATGAATCTGATAACTGTATACCTAAGTAGACTATTGGAATTACTAAGTTATTTCCAGTTTCAGGATTCAGCATCCAACTTTTGTCTGAGTTAGCTCTTTCCATAAGAGCTGTCAATTATCCAGTATTGCATAAAATGTATTTTATTTTAAAAGGACATGATACCTGTTTCACGTTCCTTGTGCCCTTAGATTCTTATCCAACAAATATGCAGAGATGCATTAAAAGGCTGACATTGATAAGGATTCCCTATTATGATTGGAGATGCATTTCTGGCTAAACTGCAATTTGGACGAATTTAGGCCGGTCAGGTTGAATTCCCAAATTCTGAGCCGAAATGTACCCAAATCACTGACCAACCCAACCACGCAAACGAACATGTTTGATTTGGGTCATGATTTTGAATTCCACCCATGGAGGTAAAATAATATTGATTGCTAGTAAACAGTCACTAAAAAAATATTTTATTATCAGATCAAGTGAAAAAAGTGCAAATGAAGGGGGGGGGGGGAGGAGAAGGAAGTGCCTCAAAAATCTATATTAATATAAATACAGATTTTTTTTTTTTTTTACTGCTACTCCTATTTTTCCCTCTTTTGGTTACCTTTTCTCTTTTTATCTATAAACCAAATGACCAAATGGCATGAAAATGCTCCTAAAAATGTACTGCAAAGCAAATACTTAATAATTTACTATGTATATATTTTGCAGCACAAAAATTGGCCCATTTTCATGTCCTTTTTTGTTCTTTTGATTTGGTTTCAATATAGGAATCTCAGTAGCAGAATTTACTATTTTTGGAAAAAATGGTTCAGCCAAATATTCTCGCCATGCACAAGTCAATCCCTTATCACCTGACTTGGCAAAGACTCATTTGAAGTCTACATACAGCTGGCTGAAATACAGGCATTCTGATAATATATGAAGAATTTGAGATGTTACCCATTGTACAGCACTACGGAATTTGTTGGCGCAATATAAATAATAAAATAATAATAATAATAATAATAATGACTGTACTGTATATACACACACATGTATATGCATCATCTTAACACATACATGTTCTATCTAAGCTCTATAAGCATCAACAAGTCCAATCTAACACCTACAAGTCTCATGACGTTCTAAGACGAGTTCTAATTTAAGCTATTCTCATCATATCTGTAGACAATATCTACAACATTAAGTCTGGGGAGTAGAGAAACAGAAGAGTAGGTATATTTTTCAAAAAATCTTGTTATACGTGTAATATTTTTTTAAATAGTGGCAGAAATATGTCATAATGTATATTGTTGTTAGCATTATTATATATGGCTCTTAACATCTCTGAAACAAACCTAAGATGAGGGTGCCAGGCTCAGAAATTGCTCAATGGTCCAAGTAATTTCATAATTTCAGAAAACAATATAAATTGTCTTGAGATGATGATAGTAGAGATACAAAGAAGCAAAATAAAACAGTAACTTTCCACTGGAAGTTCTCAGCTTTCAGAAATTAAGAGGTAACACAAACACCAAACTTTCAAGTCAATTCCACCATAATAACAAGGTAACAGAAGATTAGAGAGAGTACCTGGCTCCTTAGCCATCTTGATGTTGATTTTGAAGGGTCCTCTGATGTAGTATGAATGTTTGTACAAATATATTCCTACCTCCAATAGGAGGAACCTATTATCCAATAAATTTCATGGAGAGCTACCTGACTATGGCATTACAGACAAGAACCACATGTGTCAAGTATATATTTATTCTTTTACTTACTGTTCAGCCATAGATGGCTTTCTTGTTCAATGGCAAAAAAAATGCAGTTTTGCCCCCCAGTGAAGAAATGTATAGAATGAATAAAAAAAAGCCCTCTTTTTTGCACTCCAGTGAGGAAACATGTAGAGTGGGTAAAAAAAAACAAAGCCCTCTTTATTGAAAACAAAAGTACAAAAAAATGCAACGAAAAAGATACAAAAATCACAATATAAGCAGAAAAGTCAGAGTACATTGACACCTACAGGGTGGGACGGGGGGAAACAGGACGACAGACCACAAGCCAAAATTGTTTGTGTTTTGTGTCTCCTCTGGATACTTCCCCAAAAGCTATAGACCACCAACCTGTTATTATTATTATTATTATCATTATTGCCATTTATATAGCGCCAACAGATTCCGTAGCGCTTTACAATATTTTGAGTGGGGGGATGTAACAATAAATAAGACAATTACAAGAAAACTTACAGGAATGATAGGTTGAAGAGAACCCTGCTCAAATGAGCTTACAGTCTATAGGAGGTGGGGTATTAGAAACATTAGGATA
Source organism: Pelobates fuscus (assembly GCF_036172605.1). Classification (NCBI taxonomy): domain Eukaryota; kingdom Metazoa; phylum Chordata; class Amphibia; order Anura; family Pelobatidae; genus Pelobates; species Pelobates fuscus. Next base: position 383,899,898 of record NC_086318.1, on the reverse strand, counting down.
GGAAATATCAGGTAGGAGTGAAGCAGAGCTGGAGAAGAGAGCAAAGCACTATCCCATAGGAGAGAGCAAGAGACAGGTATGTAAGGGAGAGATTACTCTGGGAGGCCATACGCTCTCCTGAAGAGATGGGTTTTAAGGCCCTTCTTAAATGATTGAAGACTAGGGGAGAGTCTGATGGCAGTAGGCAAGTTATTCCAAAGGAGAGGAGCCGCCCGTGAGAGGTCCTGCAAGCGCGAGTTGGCCGTACGGGTGCGAGCAGCGGTCAGGAGGTGGTCGCGGGCAGAGCGGAGGGTACGAGGAGGGGCATACCTCTGGATCAGTGAAGAGATATGAGGGGCTGGAATTGTTCAGTGCTTTAAATGTATGGGTTAGCACTTTGAATTGACTCCGATAGGATACAGGGAGCCAATGTAAGGACTGGCAGAGGGGCGAGGTGTGAGAGGACAGACTGGATAGGAAAATCAGTCTAGCTGCAGCATTCATTACAGACTGTAGCGGGGCAGTACGGCTTTTGGGGAGCCCAATCAGGAGAGGGTTACAGTAATCCATGCGGGAAATTACTAGAGCATGAACAAGCTCCTTGGTAGCATCTTGCGTAAGAAAGGGGCGGATGCGGGCTAATTCATGTATAAATGTATTCAAACACACCCCTCACATGTGGATCAATTAATTAACACATTAACACTTCACTTGTCACCTACAGTTACTTTGATGTCTAAAACATATTGTAAAAAGAAAAGAAAGAGAGTTTAGACTGATTACTAAAATGGACATATCTCCTTCGACTGCCAGAGCCAACAACTTAATATTGTTGGATAAGCTTTTCAAAATTATTTTTTCAAAATATAAAAAAATATATATATATTAAAAATTATATCAATATATCAAATTGACATATAGATCACATGAAAAATATTAAAAGATTACAAAATGAAAATATATTTTATAATGCTAAATAATTTTAACAGTTTATCCAAAAAATATTTAGTTACTTGAATGGCGTATCCAAAATTTTTAATCGAGGATGTAGTTTTATGCATAACCCTGAAAATGAAAGCACCATTTTGAGCTTAATCAAATTCTATTTTCTAATTGCCAATGTATGAAGAAGGCTATTGCCTTACAACATTTCTTAAGGGACAGTCTGACTAACTACTGTGTGTATTGCAAGAAAGCAATCAACAATCACATAACATTAAAGAATGACAATAGAACATTTTCTCTCTACCTTAATTCAATGGTAAAGACATCCACATAAAATGCACTACCTTTTTTTGTTTCTGGATCTATCGGGTGAAATCCAGGATGAAGGATGGTTTTAGTTGCCAGAACAATTTTAATAAATGCCAGGACCATAGGTTGTTTGGGGGAACGCTCCCGGTATTGTCAAAAATCTTAGAAAAATGTGTCCATACGCAACTATGTGAGTACTACCAACAATCAAACTATCTGACCCCTGATCAATCGGGCTTTCGCCAGAATCACTCCACTACAACTGCCCTCTTAAAAGTTTGCAATGACATCCAAACTGGCATGGAACAATGAGACCTAACTGGAGCTATTTTCCTTGATTTTGCTAAGGCCTTTGACAGAGTAGACCACAACATTATACTGCACAAACTCAAAAACTCAGGTATTGGTGATCATTCGCTAAACTGGTTTTGATCGTATGTATCGGATCGCTCGTAATATGTGTCCATTTCTGACAGCGACTCCCTCCCTCTCCCAGTCACGTGTGGTGTTCCCCAAGATTCCATTCTCGGCCCCCTACTTTTTACATTATTTATAAATGATCTGCCTAATGCCTGCAAATCCTCAAATATACACATGTACGCAGATGACACAGTAATCTATGCGAGCAATTCCGATCTACCGCAGCTTGAGGCTGTGCTCCAAGACCAGTTTACAGAGGTAGAAAAGTGGATCGCAAAAAACAATCTCTTCCTGAACACTGACAAAACTGTCACAATGATCTTTGGAACAGTACCTAAATTACACAAATTACACAATTCCCACCTATCCATCAAAACAAACTCAAATGGCACACTGACCGCAGTCCACTCTTTCAAATACTTGGGTATGATGTTAGAACCCAATCTATCTTTTGGCCTGCACATAGAAAAGCTTGCATCTAAACTTTATCCAAAACTAGGTGCCCTGTACAGAAACAAATCCTGCCTAAGCCCTACAGTAAAGGAAAAGATTGTACAGCAAATGCTGATGCCAATCATTGATTATGGGGATGTAGTATATGCATCTGCATCGCAATCCCACATTAATAAACTCAATACATTGTATAACTCGTTCTGCCGATTTGTGCTACAATGTAATTACAGGACCCACCATTGTGACATGCTAAAAGAACTAAACTGGCTGTCGCTGGAATCCAGATGCACCCTTCATCTTTCCAGCCTTGTGTTAAAGAGCTTTTCTGGGAAACTCCCACCCTACCTGAACACAATGCTTTCCCCGGCTGTTCCCACTTCCTATAACCTCCGATCCAGTACCAACACTTTACTTAGTCTACCTCAATACAAAAATAAAGCAGCCCGATTCTCCTTCTCCTACAGAGCACCGCAATTGTGGAACGACCTCCCACACAATTTAAAAACTTCCCTAAGCCTAAAGTCCTTTAAGAGATCCCTCTCTACATACCTCAAAACAGAATGCACCTGTCATGGTTGATTATATATTTCCTACCTGTTCTATGTTAAATGTTGTATTTATTGTGTATTAATATTGTTTATGTATTTTATTGTACCCTAATGTAACAATGCAATGATTTGTGGACCCAGGACATACTTGAAAACTAGAGAAATCTCAATGTATCTTTCCTGGTAAAATATTCTATAAATAAATAAATATAAAAAATGGACAGCTCTGGGGACAGTGCACTGAAAAGTGTAAGAGACACTCAAAATAAATTTGAACTTCCTTCCATTGCTCTTGGATGAAAAGACAGTACCAAAAACAGTGAAAACAATTAGCCCCCTCCCCACCACATTTCAGTCATTTAGAGTGGTGTATTAGATTCAGTTAGTATTGGGAGTCAGGTGTTAAGTATGCGTATAGTGCTATCGTTTTAATGCATCTGTTGGTTTAGAGGAAGTGGAAAAAGTTTCAATAATTTGTTTGTTGCAGTGAGTAGTTGGTGGAAAGAGAGGGGATCAATGTTGTTCATTTATAAATATGACTGGTCAGTAAAGAGTGATCTAATAATGTCCAAAAACAACCCAACAGTTCTCTAATAGAGTAATGAAGTCAAAAAGGATTCCAAATAACAGTCTGGTGAGGGAATCCTGTCATTGTCCTGCAGGTAAGCTAAAACATGTTGACATCATTTTGTATCAATTTGTAATCAAGCAAAAGGGGGGATTTAAAGTAAGGTAACTTGTTTCATTATTGTGAAAGGGTTACTATTCTATGTTGATGAGTGTGTAAACCAGAGGCAGGCGACCTTTGCCTCTTCAGATATTGTGGGCTACATTTCCCATAATGCTCTGACAGCCGTAACGCTGGCAAAGCATCAGGGGATATGTAGTTCTCAACATCTGGAATACCACTGTTCTAAACAATTCCCAACGCAAGATAACAAAACTCTAGTGGTGCTAGACTGACAAAGTTATCCAGGCAAGTCATAGTGAAAATAACAGTTACAAAGGAATCTAAGGAATCTTGAATATTGCCAGTGACGGTCAACTTGGAGCTTAGTAGCTTAGAAAGTTTACAAGCCTTGATAGTGGAAAAGGTAAGGAATTACAGGGTATGTGGAGTAGGTTGGTTAGATAGACCTTGGGACAAAATTCTCCACTACTACCACCATCTCCCTCAGGTAGAGCAGGATGGTGAAGACACTGCTAATATTCGACAGGGGCAGTTGGACAGGAACCGTTGCATCCCTCATCATCTACTGAATTAAAAATAGAAAGAAAAAAAGACGGAAAATTTTTTAAAGTTCATCTTGCCTATCTGCTACTGCCAGTGCCACTAATACCCACTTTGATTTACTGATTTAGAAGAATTTTACTGATTTAGTTTTTTATTTTATTTCTAGTAAAAGTGTGTCAGATCTCTTTTTAAGTCTTTGTAGAAAAAAAGTATAATAAAATGTGGTGGTTTGGTGCTCATGGTCATCCCCCCGTTCACCCACCTACCCACCCTAATAAATTAAAATACTCATCCTGTTGCTACTACCTTTTTTTGTGGTTTTGCCCTGCTTGGCCAAGTCTTGCGGTTTCTGTTACCAAAGCAGACGCACAGGGCCGGCCTTAGGCCTTTTGTGCGAAAACAATTGGTTTTGGGAATCTGGTCCGCGCCTCCACTGGCTGCAGACCATAAGGGACTGTCTCATGAGCTCAGGCACTTACAGTGTCAGAGCTTTCCTGTAGTAATCCGCGGCAACGCTCTAAATGGCCGGAGTTCGTAAGACAGCTAAATATTGCATTTTGTATGACAGAGCTCTGCTGTAATAAATCTCATAATAATATGATGTAATGTGTGTGTGGTGTCTGTGTGTGATAGGCATGATGGTTGTGTGTGATATGTATGCTATGTGTTGTCTGTGTGTAATATTTGTAATAGTTGCATTGACTGTGTGTGATATATGTGTGTATTAGATGTGTGTGATATTTGTGCTGGGTTTATTGGCTGTATGAGACAGATATTTCATTCAGATAAAAATATGTATGAATGTGTGAATGCAGGTGTGTATTTCTGCAGAGTCACATGCATACAGTCCCAGTGGGTAGGTGAGGGAGCAAGGGTACAGTGATGGAAGATTGGGGAGCAGAGAGCAGAGTGGTGGTAGGTGAGGATGCAGGGGGCAGAGTGGTAGTAACTGGGGAGCAGGGGGCACAGTGGTGGTAACTGAGGGAGCAGAGGCATAGTGGGTAGCTGGGGGAGCAAAGGCATGGTGGAGGAGGGTTGGAGAGCAGGGACTTTTCCCTGCTTCTCCTCACTTACCAGTCAGAGGGTTTGGCCACATTTAGCTCCATCCCCGCCTGCCATTTAGCACCGCACCGCCTGCCGCTTAACTCCACCCCTTTTGCCCAGGCTGATAGACCAGAGTGGAGGATAATTAAATCCTCCCCTCAGGTGCCACGCGGCCCTCTACACAGTGCGACCAGCATTATAGCAGTGCTCCCCTCACAGCTGTCCCTCGGGGCATGTGCGAGCTGTGTCGGCCGCATGGCGCCCCCTACTGCCATGGTGCCCTGTGCAACCACACAGCTCGCACACCACTGAGGCCGGCCCTGCAGGTGCAGTTGGGAGAAGCTGATAAGGCACTGCTTACTGAAGGAGTGGGCACTGGCTAATTGACAACCCACTCATCCTTTCCACCCTGAGAAGAAAGCTTTCCCATACATCCATTCTATAAAGACTGACCATATTGCAGTGTGGAAAGAAACACTGCAGAGGAAGCAGGCACCGCAAGATTCAGCTAAGCAGGGCAAAACCATAATAAAAGACATTTGAAAAAAGGGGGAGAAGCAGGAGGAGTGATTTACTTTGAAAACAGGATTTTGTTTTTGAAAGTACAACGAAAAAGTGAGTGGGCAAGTGATGACTAACTCACCCATACTACCTTCTAATTTTTTTTTTAAAAATCCCCTTTTTTCCAATCAAAGGACACCATCTACCACAAGGGCACAATTTATTTATTTATTAATTCATTGAAAGACAGTCACTGACGCTACAGCCTGGATGTATGGGAAAGCTTTGTTCTGGTCAGGGTAAAAGGGGTGAGCTGCTGGTGAATTGCCCTCTGACTTTTTCTTTCATGTTTACCTATATGCAATGCAATTAACTGACATTAATTCTATACCTGACAAAGGTTTGCTCACACTTTGCCTTTTGTATGTGAATTTCTGTATCAGTCCTGTGTTAATGTTCTCTTTTAGTAGAATAACATATGTGCTCAATGATTTCAATTTTATCTATAACTCACTATATTTTCATTTATATATAAAGAAGATATGTGAAAGAACTATTTAACTTTGCACATTTGCAATTTTAGAATTTTTCTGTATATTTTCTTTGTGCAAAGATGATATTACAACCCTGCCAATACAATACAATGACAAATTATACAAAGAATAATAAATATATTTGAAGAAATAAAGCATATGTGGATTATTTATGTCATACGGTGGCTGTATCTGTTTGTGTCAGCACTCCAAGACATTTTCAATTTAGGTCAATCTTGTAAAGTTGAGGCAGATCAAGTTGATTAAGGGATTCACAGTTTTTAAGCAATTCTGTGTGAGCTGAAATGAATTCGACAGATGACAGTTACGGGAAATCTTAGACACAAAAACTATGCAGAACTAATGTCTCGGTCACATTCGAGGTTTTATGTAAGTACATATATAAAATGAGGGAATAAGTAATGCCCATTTGAAAAATTAGTAAAGTATTCAGTGTGTTCAGAATGAATTTTATCATACACGATAAAAGCTTGCAATTAATTACATAAAAAATAGCGGATATGATAAGAAGTTGAACCCCCAGAGCCTCTTTATACTAAAGAAATAGCTTGGTTGAAGCTATAACCCTCCTTTGTAGATGTGTGAAGTATGATGATTGGTTGCATATCTTCCCAAAGTGTGCCAAATGTAAATATCATTCAAACTTAACAAAATTTGTCTCATTACTGGAATTAACACTTTTTGTGTAACAGGTATATGGAAAAAAATAACACATACAAACTGCTCTGTAATATCCTGTGAAGACAATGAGAAATATACTTATCTCCCATGATGCATTGCTAGCAACACTCATGACTTACTAACATATAGATTGTAAAACATCATGGGGGATGTCATTTCAAAATGGCTGACAAACCACAATAAAACAATTGGCACCTTCTGTGAATGGCAACGTTTATGGGCTTTATCCATTTGGAGGGTAAGGGATTAAAACTTTAGAAAAGTATAGTTTCATACGCCTCAGGCATGTACTCTTTATCTTCTCACTCATGTTTCACTATAAATAATGGTGAATTTAGTGAACATCCTTTAAATTTACTTCAGAATTGCTTCAAGATGCTTTTAATTTATTTTCACTCATGAACAAAAGCAAAGCTTGGTTGTCTAAACTAATAGCAAATATTCAGTTTCCACTACAGTCAATGCACATTCTACTTTCTCTATGATGAATATATAATAAATATAATGTATTGGGACTTTAAATTGCAGCCATTGTGGAACTGCTATGCAATGCTTTTCAACACATTTAATTCCCCCTAGTGCACAAAGGGTTAAGACATCAAAATTATTTTGATTATTTATTTTGACAGTCATGAAACAAACACAACAAATGCATGTTAACTTGACACGTTTGTGTCAATTTTACGCTTCACATTTTAGCATTAATTTACCAAGCGACTATGCCTGCTATTCACATGACTGAACAATGTTAAGACCTGGTACAGGAGAAATTAGGAGTTGCTGAGTGTAATACTAGATAGTGATATTTTAGATACATTGATGCCTTTATGTGCCTTTGCGACAATTTAATTTTCAAGGTGTACATGGGTGTTATTTTCAACACGTATAGATAGCATCAACATCTAATGTAAAAAATTAAGATTAGCAACCTATTTACAGATGACATCTTTTCAAGTAGCTGAAAATTAAAATTCAGATAAGGTGCTATAAATCACTCGTACACACCAAATATGCTCACCTAGGCAATTCACGTAAATCCAAAATTGGAACAAAGAAATGCCTAGAATACATTGTATATTGTGAAATAAGATGGGCGTACATGCAGTAAGCACATTTTAAGATACATTAGAAAAAAGTATGAATGAAATACTAAAGGAGGCCCGTGCTAACTAGTTACAACTGAAAAAAAGTATTGTAAATGTTGTGTGTGAAAAAAAGATGAACTAATAAACCTTTTGACTGTTATTTCTTATTATTTGATCACCAAAGAACAATACATTAAATAAATTGCACTACCATGATAAATAGTGAATAAAAATGAGAATGGTGCAACGCTATTTAATTGTAATTTAAGATCAGAAGCTGTGCTAAAATAGTTATAAATTGCTCTAGAATCCATTCTTGGACCACCTGATACAACACACCTAAACAATAATGAACAATAATTAAAATAACAGATAGGCAATCCCATATACAAACATAACTTGTCATACCGAGAACAAGTACTGCATATGCAGTCACATACATATATACCCAGTCACATATTACATCCAGACACACAAATGTACATTACTTATAAATAGTCAGTTACACACATACCCAGTCAAACAAAAATTACATATGGGTTTACAAACACATATTGGACATATGCTTGCAGTCACAAACATTCCTAGTGACACAAACATACATACACACACACTTGCACACATATCTAGATAGGGCGCTATTAACTGTTGGCTAAATTGCTTGATTTTGTATTAATATATATTCCAATATTTGAAGATATATATATATATATATATATATATATATATATATGTATTGATCCTGATGAAAGTCCTAGTTGCAGGACTGAAACGTTGATCGTGATTTTAAAGATTTGAAATAAAGATTGGACCCTTTAACCCTGTGAGTGCTGCTACCTATTTGGATATATGGATACTAAAGCAATGGCTATTTAGCACCCGGCAACCAAGGTACATTTAAGCTTGAGTGCAAGAGATTTTTCATTTTTTGTTTATATATATATATATTATATAGATTTGTTCTGCACATGTAATGTATTCTATTTGATACAGTAAATACTTTTTTTCACTGAAGAGAAGACCCAGAGTGCTCCCTTTATTTTTGTATTCTATATCTGGACGCGGGATTGCACCTAGGCATTGTTTTGATCTATAGATAAATAGAGGAGGAGTGCCGTGCTTTCTTATTGTTATATATATATATATATATATATATATATACATATATATATATATACATATACATATAGTTAATACAACATTAAACAAAAATCTGCACACCAGTCAAGCCATAAGACTTGCTTTTCCCACAGAAATCCCAAATCTGCAGTGATGTTACTACCGCAAAGGATTCTGGGTGGGCATATGCAAATTAGTTTAACAAATAATGCACACCAGTCAAGTCTTATGTATTAACTATCCACAGACTTCAGGTGGAAGGGGTTTTCAATCACAATTTTTCCCCACCATAAGATATATATATATATAGATAGATACCGTATATACTCGAGTATAAGCCGAGTTTTTCAGCCCATTTTTGGGGCTGAAAAACCCCAACTCGGCTTATACTCGAGTCACTGTCTGTATTATGGCAATTTGCATTGCCATAATACAGACTGGGGGGAGAGGGGGGCTGGCAGAGCTGTAACTTACCTGTTCTGCAGCTCCTGTCAGCTCTCTCCTCCTCTGCGCCGTCCGTTCAGCACCTCGGTCAGCTCCCAGTGTAAGTCTCGCGAGAGCCGCGGCTCTCGCGAGACTTACACTGTGAGCTGACAGAGGGAGCTGCACAGACCGCGCGGAGGAGGAGAGAGCTGACAGGAGCTGCAGAACAGGTAAGTTACAGCTCTGCCAGCCCCCCTCTCCCCCCCACTGAACTGCCAATGCCACTGGACCACCAGGGAAGGAGCCCCCCTCCCTGCCATATATCAAGCAGGGAGGGGGGACGAAAAAAAAAAAAATATATAAATAAAAAAAAAAATAATAATAATAATAAAAAAAATTAATAACAAAAAAAAGGGGGTTAAGGACCACTATGGGAGGGAGGGGGGGGGGTATAAGGACCACTATGGGAGGGAGGGGGGGATAAGGACCACTATTGGAGGGAGGGGGGGTATAAGGACCACTATGGGAGGGAGGGGGGGTATAAGGACCACTATGGGAGGGGGTGGGATAAGGACCACTATGGGAGGGAGGGGGGTATAAGGACCACTATGGGAGGGAGGGGGGGGGGATAAGGACCACGCTGCACTCATACACACACGCTGCACTCATACACACACACATACGCACACACTGCATTCATTATACACACACTGTAAATAAATATTCAATTAATATATTTTTTTTAGGATCTAATTTTATTTAGAAATTTACCAGTAGCTGCTGCATTTCCCACCCTAGTCTTATACTCGAGTCAATAAGTTTTCCCAGTTTTTTTGGATAAAATTAGGGGCCTCGGCTTATATTCGGGTCGGCTTATACTCGAGTATATACGGTAGATAGATAGATAGATAGATAGATAGATAGATAGATAGATAGATAGATAGAGCCAAAATACAGTATTGCAGTATGCAATGATACTTTTTTATTGGACTAACATAATATTTCAAAGACAAGCTTTCGAGAGTTTTCCTTTATTCATCCTCTTTCTCTCTTCTTCAGGTCAGAAGCAATACTGATCAATCTGATAGAGTTAAACAATTAAAACAACTGATGTTGGAGAAGGGGAGGGAGGTGGGGTGTCACAAAGGCCAATTGCACATTTTAGAGTGGCCTTTTATTGTGGCCAGCCTAAGGCACACCTTTGCAATAACTTTGTTAGTAGCAATAATCAGCATGGTTTTATGAAACATAGGTCATGCCAAACTAACCCGATTGCATTCTATGAAGAAGAATTTGGAAGTATAGATCAGGGTGTTGCAGCGGATGTGATTTACTTGGATTTTGCCAAGGCATTTGATACGGTTCCTCACAATAGGTTAGACCCCTTTGGGATCAAGAATGCACAAGCAACTTACACCCTAAATGGTAGTGAATTAGTTGCTAGGGCCAGTAAGGTTTTGTCATGTATAAATAGTGGCATAAATTCTAGGGATGAAAATAGAATTTTGCCTCTTTATAAATTGCTGGTTAGACCACACCTTGAATATGCTGTGCAATTTTGGGCGCCTGTTCTAAAGAAGGATATCATGGCACTAGAAAAAGTGCAGAGACGAGCTACAAAATTGATAAAAGGAATGGAGCACTTTAGTTACATAGAAAGGTTAAAAAATGTAAAATCTCTTTAATTTGGAAAAACGGCGCCTCAGAGGGGATATGATCACATTATACAAATATATTCGGGGCCAGTATAAACCATTATATAGAAATCTATTCATAAACAGGGCTATGCATAGGACACGAGATCACGCATTTAGGCTGGAAGAAAGGAGATTTAATCTAAGGCAAAGAAAAAGTTTTTTTTACAGTAAGAGCAATAAGGATATGGAATTCTCTGCCTGAAGAGGTGGTTTTATCAGAGTCCATACAGATGTTTAAACAGCAATTGGATAAATACTTTCAAAAACATAACATACAGGGATATGATTTCTTATTAGTGGAGTAATAGCTGCTCTATCCAAGGAGATATCTGACTGCCATTTTGGGGTTGAGTTTGTTGCAAAATTGGAAGCGCTTCAGACTAGTTTTTTTTCCTTCTTTTGGATCAACAGCAAAAACATATGTGAGGAAGGCTGAACTTGATGGACACAAGTCTCTTTTCAACTATGTAAATATATAACTATATATATATATGTAATTCCCTGCAGTGCACATAACTATTTTTAAATACATAATTTACATAGGATATATTTGTTTTTAGTAGTTCACACATTCAGCAACAAAGCTCAGACCACTACTGAATTTGCTGTTTTTCCATGATTACACTGGTATTATGTATTAATATAAAATGTTACCTGTTTGACACTTAGCAAAAAGAATACATATTTATGACATGCCACCTAATTAAATTCAATGACATCTAACATGTATCTATCTATCTATCTATCTATCTATCTATCTATTAATCTATTTATCTATCATCTATCTATCATCAATCTATCTTTCATCTATCTATCTATCTATCTATCTATCTATTTATATTTATATCTATCTATCGATCTATCTTTCTATCTATCTATCTATCTATCGATCTATCTTTCTATCTATCTATCTATTAATCTATTTATCTATCATCTATCTATCATTGATCTATCTTTCATCGATCTATCTTTCATCGATCTATCTTTCATCTATCTATCTATCCATCTATCTATTTTTTATTTCCGTCTGTCTATCTGCCGGTCCCTCTCTCTCTCTCTCTTTTTTTGTAAACTAATTGCAGCAGTTACAAATATTTAGAAATATTGTGTGGTCCACAAAGCTGACAAACCTCTAACAATGTCAATATAGACCCAGCTTTCACTCCTTGTGTTTCTGGCTATAAAACACAAAGTTGTCTGACTTAATTTAAAGTACTGCTTCATTGATTAGGCAATCTTAATTAAAGACATGACTCGTGTCAAAAGAAAACTTTGTTTGAGTGAAATCTCAGACTAATTTCTTATTCTTCTAAATCTTTTCTTTGTGTACGTTCCTGACCAATCTACAATAGTATTCCTTTAAAGGTCATTGCTGACAGCTTTTTGATGACCTAGTCAGGAACGTCAGTCCCTTAGGAAGTAAGAAAGACAAACTGAATTCCATTCTTAGAATACAAGGATTTCCCAATTCAGACCTGAAACTGCTTCCAACAATAACCATGAACTTTCTTCACAGTCACCCTAGAGACTAGTGCTGACAGCAATTACACGATCCCAGCTTTGCTTCTTGATTACTTGATCTTGAATCAAACTAAACAGTGGAAACATTAACTCTTAATTTGAATGAAATGCTTTAAAGTTTTTATGCTTGAAAGAAAATCAAAATGTGTAACATTTGTATGTGTTTGAAATTTGTTTCTACAATTATGAATTCCATAACTATTATTAAACACAATAAGGTGATCATATCCACATCTGCATTGTTTATAAAACGTTCAGAGCATACTTGAGCCTCGCCAATAAAACTCTATATTCTGTCCAAAAAGCAAAGCAGTAAAGTGCACTATGTCGGATAGGAGGGCAACGAGAAACCCTGGTCCGAATCCTGGTTAGACTACATCATCAGTAAGCGTCCCTGGGCAAGATACCCAGCAATATATATCTGCCTAATTCAAATCCTCATAAATTGTAAGCTCATTTGAGCTTGCATGCATAATATGTTGGCACGATATAAATGCTAAGAATAATATCCACAACAATGTAATACAACATACTTTGTTCAACTATGTAATTCTGTGTTTCTCCCTGAGTCCTACAATTATGTAAAATGCCAAACACTGGAGCAAAATAGTTACATAAAAATCATTATTTGTTAGAAATCAATATAAATCGCACTCAGTATCCCATTCAAATAAGATAGATACACAATAATATCACAGAAAATACACTGTAACATATAATAAAGTGCAGTCATAGAGCTACTACACAGATACTCCCCTAGTCTTGCATCTTTTAAGAAGTGCCTTAAAACCCATCTCTTTAGGAAAGCTTATGGCCTCCAAGACTAACCCTTACCTCACATACCTGTCTCTTGCCCTCTCCTAAAGGGCAGCCCACCTTATTTGATTGCAAATTCCTGTCCTAATGTGTTTTACACCCCACCTCCTATAGAATGTAAGCTCGATTGAGCAGGGTCCTCTTCAACCTATTGTTCCTGTAAGTTTATTTGTAATTGTCCTATTTATAGTTAAATCCCCTCTCATAATATTGTAAAGCAAGAATAGAAAGTTATTGTTTTTTTTCTCAAAACATTTTATTATTTTATATGAAATAATAAAAAGCCATGAAAGGTGTCACGGTTAAAGTGCCAAACACCCCAATAATTATTCATGTTTCTAATAACTGCTACAAAATTAAGTGACAAGCATTTAAGCATCTAATCTTAGATAACAGTGACACAATCAGTTGCAAATAACTACTGTACCTTTAAATATAGAGCAAATACAAGCCTTGTAACACAAGTATTCAAAACATAACAAAGACTTTGCACATTAATAAATACAATATTTTATGCATTATGTATTCTTAATATTTAATTTGTGGGATTAGTATTTTACCAAGGGCTTTTGTGTAAGCAATTAGCAAGATAGGAAAATATATAAATCAAAAAACTGGTGCAGATTAAAAGATTTATTTTTATATCATATCGCGGTAACATAATAAGCAGGAAATTAGACATTTTTATCTTTTGTTTTGAGCAATTAAATGACTTTGTTGAATTATTCAGTTACCCGGTACGGCACAATTTTTTTTATATCTTGTGTTTGTATTTGGCTAACGTAGACAAATGACTTTGTTAGAACGTTCAGGTTTACCACAATAATTACAGTGCAACTGTCATTAGCTTTCCTTTGCCAAACAATATACAAATGAGTTTAGAGGAATATGTAATAACCATTCAAATTTTGGAATCAACAAGCTCACTATATATCACTGTGACTCATAAAAACAGGACAGCTTTATGCCCATGAGAGCCAATACATTGCTTGCCTTATTCAAATAGTTAAACATATACCTTATTAGTGTAATTATTATTCCTAATCCCTCAAGAAGGGTGTGGCGCTCTCAAGCTTCTTATTTAATTTCACATCCGGCAATACGCAGTCTTTTTATTTTATTACATGTCTGGTTTCAGATGCGTGATTATACTTCAGAAGTTCTGCCACTAGTATTGATGGTGTATACGTCATGTTGTTCAGGGAGATTGATTTGAAATTTATAGTGGGGAATTTCAAATACCAACTGTGGGGCAACAAATGTCCCCAGATTCTTGGTTTACATTTGTTTTTTTAAAGGAGAGGTAACAAGCACTTTTTATGTATTTATTATATACTTACTTTATTTATTCCAACTTCACTTAACTTGGGGGTTTGTAAGCGTGCGTTTGTTGTAAAGGTGAAACTTAAAACCCTAAACTACACAACCCATAAATAATTATGTTTGTTTTTTTGTTCATATGTGTTGCAGTGGATAGAACAGGAAATAAAATTAGTTCTTACCCTGACTTCTATGCTGTTTATTTTATTTTTTAATTTTTTAAATTCTTTATTTTTGACGTGCATGAGAGTAACAGGCATTCTCGCGATGCCACAACAGCAAAAGCAAGACAATTGTTGACATTAAGCTTAACAATTTAAATCTATATGTGAGCTTAACCTTCATTATAATGTTTTATTTCATGCAGAGCAACGATTGTTAAACTTCTTCACTACAGTAACTAAAGATCGATGTTTCACATACCATCCCACTGACAATTACACCTCCATATATAATGATAGTCATGGTTAAAGGGAAAGAACCGTCATAATTATACCACTGTTTATTCATTAAAAATGTTTCAATAATGACATAAACAAAATCTAAATAACAAATATACTCACCTCCAGAGGCTGTTTGTAGAATCAGGCTAACTGCCTATCCTTCTGGTTTGTGGGTTTGATCTTGTCCCTAAAACAATACCTGCCAAAGTGCCATGCCCATTTTCCATAATGAGATGGGTAGAGAAGAGAGAAGGTTTCATAGAATTGGGGCAGGTCCATAGATCGAGAGGTGGGTCTGCCCATCAAAGGTGGTGAGTTTGTCCATCTAAGGGGTGAGTCCAACCCTAATAAAAGTGGCAAGGCTGAATGAGAGACTGCCCTCTAGAGACCGTACATGGAGAACTTCTGAAACACTTGTTTCATGGTCCTAATGCCCAGTCCCCTTCCAAATGTTTTAATCTGACAACAAATTTCAAAATGTGGAGCAGATCCCTGAGCCTTATTTTTATTGGGAAAGTACCCCAAAATGTAGTTCTGTCCTGCAATATTCAAGACTGTTTTCACCTATGCCTAACACATCTGCCTAGCAAAGAGATTAAGTGATAAGTCATTTATTCCCGAATCCCGAACTGCAGTTCAGTTTATCACAGGTGTGTTGACACTTTATTCATAATATTCATTTTAAAAAGAGTTCAAGTATTCCAGTTCATAAATAGAAACAATGATTCTATTGTAATTGAATATCTCACTTTTACATTGTCACGTGCACTATTACCCAAATATGTCTATGGATGCAGATACTTAATTAATTATGGAAACTTAGAGAACTGCACATGTCAATTTAAAGAACTTTGTAAATGATTTTATAGGACTTGTGGAATATATGTGTCACACCTGTTATGACTTGTTACCCCTTTTTGTGGTTCATATTCGTTAAAAGATTTGATTGTCTCCATGAACTCTATGGAATGTTCTAACTTGCCTCAGGTTGTTTTGCTTCCATTACCAATGGCTCAGATAATATCTGTTATTTTCTCTTTATCTGATAAGATTTTTTGGGTATTTCATTCCATAGGTAAAGTTCTTACTGTAAAGGGAGTAATCAATTGCTGCAATATAAATATAAAATTACTGACATAATACAACCTATTTTTTAATTGAGTTTGACTAACATTATCTTCCACAAATAAAATGTTTTATTGAACTGCATTTATCAGTGAACATATTCTTAAACATCTAATGAGGAAGTATATTTGCAGATGTCCTCTTGACAAGCCTGGGGGTGGAGCTACAGAGTGTCCTTGAAGATCCATCCCCTTTTTGTCTAGTGTTTATTTCTTATATTAAAGCATATTGGACAAATTGTGGACACACAGTTATCCTCCCGATTGACCAGTGTAAATATTCAAAGAGAAATATTGGAATGATTGGAATTGCAACAGTGCAAGTTAGCAAGTCGATGCATCTTGAACAGGTAGGGAGGATACATTCATATATGTATATTAGATATATGCAGTTGTCTCATTGACAAGCTGTGGATGGAACAAATAGGAAATAATGATTTTTTTTCTTAGTAATGGAACACTTATAACGTGTGACAGCCTGGCCCTTGAACCCTTAAAGTCCATATATTAAATGGAAGTTTATATTATAATTGATGTATACCGATTGTTAAGTTATATATATATATTCTTCATACTTGCTATTACCTATGAATTTTCATAAAAAAACAGTTGGATATTTTCAATTGCTTCATATTGAGCACTTTAATGTACAATAATTTTAGTCTTACACTCGAAAATTGCCTCCATGGACGTAATAGAGCAACAAACAGAATTAATAGGCAAAATTAAGGGAAAAGGGAATGAGGCATTTCTTGTTGATTCAAAGATATGTTAAAAAAAAAAAAAAAACTTGCACTGTTTTCTCCATCAAGCAGGATTTTGAATGAATATGGGCAACAAACAAACTAACAAAGAAGCTGAACTGGTTTCATACCTGGACTAGTAAGTACAAGGCATTTAACACTTTACTGTGTATGTTCCCACCTCTTTTGTTTTGTTAAATTGGAGATAGAATTACTATAAAAATATTTAGATTGCTTCTTATTCCTTTGGCATAGATATTATATATATTTATGTTAAGATATGTCTACCAATACCTATGCTCTAGTTACCGTGAAAATATGAGTACCATATCATTCACCTATAGAATCTGATTTTAGGTCCTGTGAGACCAGACACACTTACCTAAACTAGTGACCTGCATGTCCCAATATGTTCAATTTTAAAAACTTCTTGAAAACGAACAATAAAAAATATTTACAACAAAAAATATATACTCATCTTCAGGTCAAGACTGTTTCCCTGTCCAAAAGGTCCAACATTTTTTTCATGAGAATTTGTACACAGAACAGGTGACCTCAAAACAACCCTCTCAATATTTGTGTACATATATATACTTTATATAATTCGTTCTGCCACTTTGTACTAGAATGTAACTACTTTACCCACCACTGTAACGTGTTTAAAGAGCTAAACTGGCTATCACTGGAATCCCGACGCACTCTTTATCTTTCCAGTCTTGTGCATAAAAGCATTTCTGGAAAGCTCCCTGGCTATTCCCACCTCCTATAACCTCTGATCTGACATTGTATAGCATACCGCAATACAAAAATAAAGTGTCTCAATCCCCCTTTTCCTACAGAGCACCGCAATTTTGGAATAACCTCAGGGACACAGCCAAATCTTCATTAAATCTAAAATCTTTGAAGAGATCTATGGCAATATACCTCAGCACCGATATATATGTATTACCTGTTATGTATTAAATTTATATATATATATATATATATATATATATATATATATATATATGTGTGTGTGTGTGTGTGTGTGTGTGTGTGTGTATATATATATATATATATATATATATATATATATTGTTTGTATATTGTATTTTTGTAATATTGTATCCTATTGTAACAATGCAATGTTTTGTGGACCCAGGACATACTTGAATATGAGAGAAATCTCAATGTATCCATCCTGGTAAAATATTTTATAAATAAAGAAATATATCATGCATTGAATGATGCACCATCAGTTTTATTGATAGTCCTCCAGCCTATTTTTCTGTTATACAATATTTTACTGGGTGTGATGAAATAGATAAGGTTTATCCCCACCCCGAAATCTGCAATATCTCCATGTTCTCTGTAACGGCAACAATTGAGTCACATAATACATCAGTTATCTCCTATGTTTCTAAAATGGACATCCAAACATGCTCAAATAATATTAAACATATCTAAAAATAAATAAAGCAAGAAAAGTATTGCGATACTACAATAGAAGCGAAAGAACATTTGGAATAACTTAAATCAATCAAGGTCATATGTCCTGTGTTCGTAGTGCATCCACAATTATCGAGACATTCTGTGTTTTGATTATGTCCATTTGGTCCTCCTGTTTAACGACAAGAAAAAAATTATAGTTACCATGAAGAACCACATTTTTATTAATTTACTTATAGAGGATACTTTCACTCACCAGTATATATAGGCACATCAACTGCAAATTCCCAGAAATGATTATTGGACAGTTATACTTTTATATGCTGAATCTTGTTCCCACCTCAGGCCTCAATGTAATAAACTTGAGCCCATACCTTTAGAAAACCATTCCAAATGATTTATATACAGAAGTTAAGTCTACGGGAATATTTACATATAAACCATTTGGGAAGTTTTTCTAACAGGGTTGAATCATTTTAAAAGCCCTTTTAAAGGATCACTATAGGGTCAGGAACACAAACATGTATTCCTGACCCTATAGTGTTAAAACCACCATCTGAAGCTGTAACTCTGCATGCTGTTAGACTCAGAAAAACAAGCAGTCTGCTGACATCATCAGAAGTGGTAGCCTGATCCAATCACAATGCTTCCCCATAGGATTGGTTGAGACTGACAAAGAGGCAGATCATGGGCAGAGCCAACATGATTCAAACACAGCCCTGGCCAATCAGCATCTTGTCATAGAGATGAATTGAAACAATGCATCTCTATGAGGAAAGTTCAGTGTCTGCATGCAGAGGGAGGAGATGCTGAATGTTTGGATGCATTTTAGGCAGCCATGACTCAGGAAGGATCTCTAACAGCTATCCGAGGAGTGGCCAGGGAAGTTAGCACTAGGCTGTAATGTAAACACTGCATTTTCGCTGAAAAGACAGCGTTAACAGCAAAAAGCCTGGAGGTAATGATTCTACTCACCAGAACAAACTCAATAATCTGTAGTTGTTCTGTTGACTATAGTGTCCCTTTAAATCGAGACCTCAGTCTTTAGTCACATCAGCATACCAGGCTTTGCCAATACAAAGCGGAATCTGTCGAGCATCAAGAGATCCCTAACTGTGGCGTAACCTTGGAAAAATGTAAACGATGAAACTTTTAAAACTTTTTTTTTAAAATTCAGCAAACATCTGCTCATCTGTCTCTTCAGTAAATATGTGCCTCTAATAACTGCTAAGGTTGCACAGTTTGTTTTATATGTCTTAGTTTTAAATATATAGCTTAGTGTGATGAAAGAAAGGACTGTTTTTGCTCTTCATGGTTGCTTGGAATTAAAAGCTCAATGCATTCTTCCTGGTAAAACACTTTCTGAATGCATACAAATAAATAAATAACTCTGAGCTATACAAAGTGCAAATCCACACAACATGATTTTCCTCTCTGTAACATCTGGGTCACTTTCTATACACTTGTATAGCATCACAAGCCCGCTCTCAGCATTGTCATGTGAAATATTGACAAATGGGAAATTCTTTTACCATATGTAATGTACAACAGCTGTGTTTGTGAGTTTTTTTTCTCAATATGCACAAAACATGAACCTTTTTTCTTTTCATAGTGCGGTTAATTCTGATTCAGATTTTGTACAAACAAAATCCTTTGATACGCAACAAGGCAATAAGTGCGCAGGTTACTTGCTTATTTTAAGATCTTTATTTACCGTATAATCTTTGCAGTTCATTGACATCCTATTTAACTCTTCTGATCCTGTTTATATAAATGCTGGACAAATTTAAAACGTGTTTTCGTTGATAACATTAGCATTCTTCAGCATAATTCATCAGTAAGCCTAACAATAGCTTACTTAAAGATGTTTGTTTTAACTGCTGTAGAACAGAGAGCATAGCACACATTGAGTGTGACTCTCTGATCAAACAAATCAAAACGCACGGCTTTGGATTTTAACTGAAATTGAGAAGATAATTCATAATGGAACTAGGAGGACTCTAGTACCTTGAACTGAAAAAGCACTTTTTCAAACAAACATCTGCAAAAACAATATTCGTATACCTCTGCATTAATGTTAGGTGTGCTTAGAATTAGGGCTTAGTGCAAATGCATGTGATTGTTTGTGTTTGCTGATTTTTTTTTTTTGTGAGTGTACATTTAAAGGACAATTATAACTCGTATAAATATCATGCTTAATTACCTGCACAAAATGCTTAATTTCACATTCTCTCTTTTTAGTGTACACTAGTGAGTTTTAATATTATTTTTTTTAAAGTAAAACACAGATGTAGAAACATAGAAACATAGAATGTGACGTCATATAAGAACCAATCGGCCCAATCCGTAGAAGCCATTTTGTGTTAATCAACTTATTCTAAGGTAATATATATATACAATATAAAGTAATATAGCATTTATGTTATGACTCTACTGATTACATTTAATTTATAGTTGTAACATACAATGTCCATTTAAACATTGTCTATAGTTTTATTTAATGTTTAAACGCTAATGTCTAATCAGTCACGCTTGTATCTTGAATCATTACATTTCATACAGTCATTACATGACTTGTAACAACAACATCCATTGAGCATATCCTGATTAGGAGATGAATAAAACACAATTCGCTATCAGTACTTAATGTCGGAGTGACACTGTATTCTATTCTTATCTGGCCCAGTTAGCGTATGCATATAATCTAATCACTTCTTAGATTGTATTATATGAATCCAAATCAGACAATACCGTGTCATTATTGCTGCCAAAGAACTGTACAAAATAAACATAACTTTATTTGTAGTGTAGAAACTGACAAAAAGAAAAACACACACACACTTGGTCCATATCCCCGTACTGACTGGTAAAATAAACTTTTATGTACACGTTTCTTTAAAAAGTAATACAGCTCGAGGTCATGCATTTAGATCAAAAAGTATGCTTTATTTGGAAATAAATCAGTCCAAGATTTTTAGCTGAGGTATTCTTGTTAGTCTTTGTTACAAAAATACAACTTAAATAAACAAAGGAATTTCTTAGCAGCGTTCACCCCACTCCTTGGGTTTTACCAGATTGCTATCTATATTTCTGAGTTTATGCTTGACTCAGAAACATTTCATAATCTATACTTTATGGTCTAATTATAAAAACTTGTAAACACTTTCTCTTGTCTCTCAAAGAAACACAATTCCATTGTACCATGAAATGAGCCAGGATCTTGGTAAACCATGTACAGTTTAGTTTATTGAGTTTATCAAAAGGGAATCTCTTTAAAGATATATGAGGCTCGCCAAATTTTTTTGCAAAATAACATAAAACTTGTAAAAATAAATCACCTTACTTCCTGAAATAGCAGGAAGTGAAGAAAATTCAGTTTGTGAATTTAGGGAACGTCAATCCTTGCAACAATTGCTTCCCCCAGCCCAGGGAAAGTCAGTAAATTCAGTTCCTGCAATTTAACATTCTCTTGGGAATACTATTTTGTCTTATTTCTATGTATTTTTATGTATTTCTACCACTTTCGTTAGCAAAGTGAAAGTTTGCAAAATAAAACATTAACTAATTGTAAATTATTTGACATAAAAAGTATTAATATTGAGTACTGTTATTCTTTGTTATTAATGAGTATGATACAATTATTGCATGGCAAGAAGCAAGCACAAAATCTATTTAAACAATTACAATATTACAAATCAATCACAAATTCCGACTTACAATATCTATTTTGGTGCAGTTATATTTTTTGGTGGACTAAAAATATATAATTTTTAATCTGCTTAACTGAGTGATATGATAAATTACTCTTGGTTTGTACTTGGTATACATTTTTGCAACAAAAAAAATGTAAATCCAAGTTTTATAATTCAAGTAAAAAAAAAAAAAAAAGAAATACATTTGGTTAACTTACAAATGTATTTGTATTTAAAACCTAAGTGACCATTGGTTCCCCCACTGTTCTAGTTAGCTTGGAAAACATTTTTTATCAAAGTGAGTATTGTTTTAAACTAACTTCCTGTGCAGAATATTCCCCTGTGTTCCATCAGTGTGATTCTCTGATTAACAACCTCGTTTCTTATAAACTGTCCATGGTCCATAAATTTCCAAGCATAGAGACTATTACTGTGCTGTGCAAATCCACAGAAAGAGAAGACTTTCTAGATTCATTTTGCTTATTTTATCCTGATGACAAGAAGACGTTAGATGACCAGCTAAGAAAGCTAAATATTTTACAATTATTTGGTTGGAAATTAGTTATGTTTAATGTTTAATTAAATTGATGTATTGGGTTTGTTCTGGGTTTTTTTTTTTTCAATGTGTTTTTGGTGTGCAAATTATCTATCTATCTATCTAAATATTTTACAATTATTTGGTTGGAAATTAGTTTAATGTTTAATTAAATTGAAGTATTTGGTTTGTTCAGGTTTTTTTTGTTTGTGTTTTTGTGTGCAAATGTATCTATCTATCTATCTATCTATCTATCTATCTAACTCTACTGTGAATGCGCAACTGACAATGAATTTACTAAAAAAATATTGAGGTGCTCAGCTTCAATTTACAGTGGTACAGCTATGCATTCTATGTTAAATGTCTCACCACTTCATCTTGTATGTGGAAGGAGTATTTCTATAGTAGAAAAGGACTTTACGGTTTATTTATCCCGATAACAATGCTCTGGTTGTTAAGCTATAATATTAGGAGGATTTACCACATATATTAATGACCATTAAATGCCTGGATGTCCATTTAAAGTTCACATAACAAAAAAAAGAACGTGTTAAGTGTGGCGCGGCTTCAGTTTAAATTAAGGACAAAATGTTATTGTGAAGTTTTTTTAATATCTGTTATGATAATGTACTACTGGGTCCAAAAATGCCAGCCAACCATCTAGAAAATATAAAGAGGCTATTAAGATGTCATAGTCATTTGACGTCTGTGTTTGGAGAATTTCTGGCAGTTCTACACGACTAAAGTATTTTAGTAATTATAATTCAAGCTATGGTTTCAAATGTGGTAAGGTACTATATGTTAAAGCATTTCTCATGATGCTGTTCAAATACAAAACAGCTGTTAAAGATGCATACACGTATTGAATTGTACGCCAGTTCAATGTTTTGTTTTTTAAGCAATTGGACATCTTTCTAGAGCCAAACAAGGTAATATAAACGCTAAAGATGTAGAAACTGTGGGGAGATTTAACTCCACAGGTCAGCCAAAGAATTTAGCCAAGAGTGGAAGTAATGGCATTGTTCCCATCCAATGACACCTGCATTGAAAGGAAAGCAAGAACTATCAGTGTTTGTTCTGTTTTCCTTACATAAGGGACATTAATGACCCATTCTATACCTGCCACTAGACGTACTTAATGCTAAAAGATTCTGCCTTTCTCTGCTCTACAATTTTCTATCCCATTAAAACCACACCAATTAACCACATACAAATTAACCCTAACCCAGAACACAGCTCAGCTATGCCAGAATATAACAAATGTCACATAAAATATATGCCCACAAACACACAGGATACACCACAAACAAAACATATACACAGACATTAGAGAAGCCACATACAAACTTACATAAATCTAAAAAAAACAAAAAACACTGCAGCAACAAATGCCACACTGCATACTTAACAAACCACAATACATACACACATAATATTCCTTTTGGGTAGGTTCCAACCAATCACAGTACATAATAAGCACCTACTTCTTCCTTAGACAGTTGCACCACGCACACACCCATACTCATTAGTCCCCATGTACTACTACATCAAGTAATTGACAAGACTGCCACTACCACTCTGTGTCAAAAATTGCAACTGTATCACCGGCTGATAAGAGTAAACATACTTACATATATTTAATTTATGGCATATATCTCTGGAACCAGAGTACCTTAATGCACTGAACCTGAGGCATTTATGGGAAGAGACCTATACCTTATCACTGATGTAGAGGGACCTTCAAAGTAGAAATGTTTGGCCATAATGCACATCATCACAATTGGAGAAAACCAAACACAGCGCATCATCCCAAACACCTTATCCAACTGTCAAGTGTGGTGGTGGAGCTGTACATATTTGGCTTGTTTTGCAACAAAAGGACCTGGGAACTTTGCAGTCATTGAGTCGACTATGAACGTCTCTGAATACCAGAGCATTCTAGAGTCAAATTTGAGGCTATCTGTCTAACAGCTAAAACTTGTGCAAAATGGGGTCATGCAACAGGACAATGGTCCAAAGCACATCAGCAAATCTATAACAGAATGGCTGAAAAAGAAAAAAATCAAGGTGTTGCAATGGCCCAGTCAACGTCCAGAACTCAACTCAATTGGAATGCTGTGCAGGACCTTAAGAGAGCTGGGCATAAACAAATACAAGCAAACCCCAAGGAACTGAAGCCACATTGTAAAGAAGAGTGAGACAAAATTCCTCCACAATGATGTGAGAGACTGATAGTCATACTTCAAGTTATTGCTGCTAAAGGTGGTTCTACAAGCTTTAAATCATAAGTGTACTTAGTTTTTCACACATGGCTTCTCTATTTTGGCTTTTTTTTTTGTTAAATAATTCATGACACTGTGTAATATGTCATGTGTTGTTGTTCATCTGAGGTTGTATTTATCTAATTTTAAGACCTGCTAAGGAACAGATGATTGTTTTTGTGTCCTGATATGTAAATCCATTCAATTCAAAGAGGGCTTACTTTCTTTTTCCCATGACTGTATAATACGTGTCCCTACATCATGTTATAAATAGAAAAAATCCCAGGCACTCACTGTGATTGTCTCCAGGCAGATTTATTGCAACGTTTCGACCTATTCAGGTCTTTATCAAGTTATCAAGTTATGTCATGCCACCTGCACTTAGATTTCTCCTGCTTTCTCTAAGCATGTCCTTTCGCATATCTGTCATTGTCACCTGTCTTTCCCCACACTATTTCTGCTACTAAATAGTGTGTTCTCAAGCCCATTTTTCTTGATGCTAATGTTGACCTCACAACTGTATTTCTTTTGTGCATTCAATGTGTGACTCTAAACACATGATAGAAAATTATTTGCGATGGGATTTATAGTCCATAAATAGTTGTAGAGATTCTTGCACGCAATCTGTTGCCCATTTTTCCTCCGTTTCCTGCTGACTAAGTAACACGAATTGTGTAGTGTTATCCTAATAGGATTTAGCGTGGAGTAGGTGATGTTTTATGTCAATATGGAAGCAGTATTGTTACTTATTGCATGTAGTTAGCCATTGTCACTTTTTGGGGAGAGGCCTGTGACCTCCACAAAGGAAATTTGTACCTAAACATCTAGTCGTGCTCCACTCCTGTTGGTCATTTTTCCCATCAGTCACTCATCTCTTAACAAGCTTAACTATATCCTTATTTGAAAAGAGTGCTGTGTGGACTAAATTGTACAACACAGAGAATTTAGTGCACACACTATAAACTAGCTTCAATTTGATTGGCAAAAATAATGGAGATTTAGAACATTATATGAACATCCATTGCATTAAACTGCAACAACACCAATGTACCATATGTGTATATATATACACACCGGTATATATAAAAAAAAATATATATATATATATACACTTACTTTCTTACTTTGCAACATACACAGTAATAGTGTTTGTTACAGTAATAAATATATATATATATATAACACTGCAAACTGTATTAGTAAAGTTAGATTTGTATATCAGAACACAAACCACAAGCGGTTCACTAAAGCCAGCTAAATAGTCTGTGATATCAATTTACTGTATAAGTGCAGCATAAATATCACAGTGATAGTTGCTGGTGCTGATGCATATAATTGACTTCACTCAATAATGGGAACTCTACTTTTATCGGTTGTATGATACAAGCTAATGACCCACGTGAAGATGTAGCATATGAATCATTTTGTCCTTATTAGTAAAGAAATGTAAATGTATAGACTGCTACATCAAATGAAGTGAAATAAGAAATGACTTCTACACTAAAGGCTACCCTTGGCACTCTAGTTGATGGCAAAGCAAACTAAATTTTGCATTATTCCTAAATGCTGGTGGAATGTAGCAATAATAATAATGATATTAAATTATTTCAGCATGATAAAACATTCTGTCTTCATGGCTGTGAAAGAATTCCCTTGAATTCATTTTCTTGGATGTCAGGAATCAAACCTGAATTTGGGCATATTATTACTCATTACTAATCTCACTTGAATGGGAAATGTAGATCGCAAACATTTTGGCTGCTAAATTTGCTCCATAGTTAAAACAGTGGAGCTACACTCATTATGGCTTTATTGAGTGATACTCACTATTCTCTATCTGCAATTTTAGGAGTAATTGCTAGGTAAAGCTATATCCCATCATCACACGGTACCTACTTGGTGCTCTGTTACATGCTATCTTCTAGATTTTTCCTGTGAAATGGCTTTATCTTAGACTTGGACAAATAATGAAAAAAAATCACTTGGTCATCCTGAAAAGGGGAAAACTGACAACTGACAAGCTAATTTTAAGGCCACCAAAGACTTACTTTACCAGCAAGGCAATCCCTCGTTGCTATTATTAGCAATTACATAATTATAGAACGTGGAAATTTGACAACAAGTAATTTACATGTAGAATATAACTGAGACGAGAGGCACAGAAGGCTCTGCTCAAATGAGCTTACAATCTATTTATCACATAAGTATTGGACCACAATTAATAAGAAATGTTTAATATAAAGTTCTGGAGCTAGTCAATGGTACATTTAGCCAGGAATGAAGTAGAACAGGGCTCAAAATTTCCATTTGCCGCTAGCCAATGGTGAGTAAAAATGTAGCCCAGGTGAGTAGAAATTCACCCCTGGTGTGTGCTGTAGGACTTAAAATTTTAAACATTTTCCTAGAACTATAGTTCACAATAATGCCCCTCTCCCCCTGTATAATGCTTTCCTATAAGATTTTGGGTGTTACTGTATGTCCTCATGCAAAGTGTGAGGATATCCAGCGTCAGTTAGGCAACCAAAAGTCAACTAATTACCTGGAGGTCCATCTAGTGGCTGTCTGATAGACAGCCAATAAAGGTGAAGTTAACCCTCCAAGGTAATTATTGCAGTTTATCAAAAACTGCAATAAGTACCATTGCAGGTTTAAGGGGCGTGGGACAGTGCTCCCAGACAACTTCAATGAACCAAAGTGGTCTGGGTGCCTATAGTGTCCCTGTAAGGTTTGAAGTAGAATACAAAATGATATGCAATGGAGCCATAGTAAATCGTTTTAGAGTTGTGTGTAACATCTGCTACTAAATATCTTTGTAGCTCTTGGATAGTTGTACACTAAGCAAGAGAATATGCAATTTTCATAGTTCTAAAAAAATCTCCAAAATATGAATTTCTATGTAAATGTAAAGTATGCATCTAGCAATATATTTAAATAATTGTTGAGGGCACAAACGTAATACTATAAACAGGGTTTATATATTTTTGTTTCTGCAATAACTCATGAGTGACTCCATAGAGCTGTATATGAGGTAATCCTACTAAATGTTTTTAAATCCCCCTGTAGGTGTAAATAAAATAGTTTATATTTTTAATACATGGATTGCAGACTCTGCATGTGGCGAGACACTATTTATTACTTAAAATATTGCCTAAAAGGGGGGCATATCATCCCATTAGTAGAATGGAGCAGTGAGTATATTGTGTGATTATAATAAACAATTAATCATATATCAAAGGAACACTCTAGGCACCATACACCTTCATTGAAATTAAGTTGTTATAGTGCCAGGAGGTCCCTGGCATTTTCTTAACTTTACGGTTTATAACTCTACTCTGCAGTGGTGTTTCTCTCTGTCCTCATTCACATCCACTGTCAGAATTTTTTCTAAAGGAAGTCTCCAACTGTCGCTAGGCAGAAGCGCAACTGGTTAGCTTAGAGTGGTCCCATACTTGAATTGCTTACTACATTTTTCATCATACTTTGGACTTTAACTTTTGTACTGCACCTTTTTAAATTGTATTAGTTTAGAGTGGTCAGCTGACACTCGAAGCCAAAAAGTAGCTCCCCATTCAGAAAATCTCTAAAAAGCTCTAGAAAGGTTCATAACTTTTTTCAGATTGTAGTTCCATATTCATACATACCTTTTCCAAACCGTTTTTATGACTGGGGAGCTACTGATTGGCTTAAAGCATCAGTTGGCCACTCTAAGCCAATCAGCGGAGCCTCTGACTGGCGGCAATCTGAGACTTGCTTTAGATGAATTTCTAAAAGCAGATGTGGACCAGGGCAGAGAGAAACCGTGCTGCAAAACAGAGCTGGTTGTAACTCTTAAAGGTAAAGAAGGACTAGGGACCTCCTGGTGTCATAGCAACTTCATTATGATGAGGTAGTTATGGTGCCTGGAGTGTTTCTTTAATATTAATTAGAGCAATTGAATTACACTAGGCATTACTTAGGGGGATATTGTGCATGTGTGTCACAAGAGTATATGTAAATCAGAATGTCATTTTGTGAATTGTAAAGCTCAATATTAAACCATTGATTAAAATCTGTATACTGACACACAAAAGCTTATTTAACACAAAAAAAACAAGAAACTGGCTACAAACTCTTGACCCGATGGTATAGGACTCCTGATGTCCTACATCGCACAAATAGCAATATCCCGGCAACTTGCTTGAGATGCGGGACAGACAGAGGTACCGGACTGCACATATGGTGGACTTACCCACAGATTGCACCGTTCTAGAAAATGGGAAACACACCAACCTATGCAAAATTACAGATTCTGATCTCCCTCCCTCCCTAACTAAGCACCTTCTCAAACCTTGATACCCACCCTTTGGAAACAATTGGGGGTGTTCACCTTCCAGCAATGGGTCATGAAAGTAAAATACATCTAGAGTGCAGAAATGATGATCTCAGCCCTGAGAGGCCACTCGGACAAATGTGCCATGACCTGGTACCCATTGATGGACTACATTTCTAATAATAGTGTAGCACACTAAGTGACAGACCTCCCACGCACCCTAATAACGAGACAGCACGTACAAACGGTTCATTTTACCCCCCTTTTTTTCCTTCCTTCCTCTTTCCCCATCTCCCCTTCACATCTACCTTACTCTATAGCCCCCCACTCGAACTTACAGACCCCATATACCATCTCACCCGCTGCCAAACTTGGGAGCATGATTAAAATGCATATAAACAGCAGCCTCACAACATACCGAGTAAGGGGCAATAATTAAACACACTATTGACTAATTGTCTGAAACTACCTAGCAATGGCGTACCATAATACGGCCATATGACAGAGGCTACTAACCTAGCATGTGATGTATCTGTAAGCAAACTGCTGTGATATCGGTTGTGACCTGTTAATTAATCACTTTTACCCTCTGTATTGTTCGGGAGACTGTACATTTCTCTCTTCTCCCTAAAAAAATGTAAACTAAAATAAAGATTATTTTTTTTTAAATCCTACAGTATGTCTTTTTGTATATTACATTGGAAATCATTTTAAAAGGTCTACAATAGAGACTTAAAATATTTCTGAAGCTCACTTGGTAAGATATCTGGGAGCTATGGAGGTCTCACTTAGAATATGGCATGTGAAGATAAATAAGACTGCGTTTGAGCTAGTTGGACTATGTTGCACATTTTTCTTTTTAAAGGTAATGTTAAGTATATCTCAGGAATTCTTAAATTCTGTAATGTGTTAAAACAAAGTCTAATGGAGTAGCTGCTGTCGTAAAAAAGGATTTACTAAGGGGTAAGCAAAACAAAATAAATAAAGACAACTTCCACTTAAATATGTCTGATTTACAGTTCTTTTATGTAGTACATTATTGCCTTTAATATTGTTTTTTTGCAGTAAAACCATTTTAGAGATACACATCTACATGCATTAAAACGGTTAATACCTTATATATTTTTACTGCCTCATGTATCGTATGTCAACTACAATCACTCAAAGCAGTGGGCGCTCTCCCACACATACCTTCAGTGATGACCTCTCTAGACCTTTTCATGCCTTGACCCCATTCCACTCATCATTCTTGGTCTCTGGAAGGTCTCCTACACATTATTTATCATTAGCCACTATCTCTTATCTTTTTCCAAATCACATCTGTATGCTCATCCTTTGAAGGAACTTTAATCTCATAGTTTCATGCTTGATAAACAAACTTCAGAAACACTTTACCTTCCTCCCTTTTATTTAATTAATTGATTTTAGCCCAACTTTGTTTTGACTTATTGGTACCCAATGCCTTTGAAACTTTTCGACGTATTACCTCTTCATTACATATTCCTACAAACAGACTTCTCATATGATTTGATATACAAAACAATGTGTTGTTAATTTTATAATCCTGTGTAAATTATGTGTGCTTTGCTAATATTATTATTTATTAAATACGCGCATTAAAAACTGCTATGCTGGGGGGGCGGGGCCGGGGGGCCATGCTGGCTGGCTGCAAGTCTCCACGGCTCCTGAGGGAAATGGCTATCTATGGCTAGAAACCGGCCTTCTAAAGCTGGTAACACCCTGGAAACCCGTGGAATAAGACCCTGAAGTGTCCCAGTGCAGCTGGAGCTCCTGATACCCGGTGACTCTGGGTCCTGGTGAGATGCTCGGGGACTTGGGACTGAGGCCTACCCGGGAGAGGAGTGGGGCCGACGGCCGCTGCCTCGCTTCCCGTCCCGGCCACTACTACCAAGCGACTGACCTGAGGCCTGCACGGCTCCGTTCACCCCCCCCTTTGGACCGGGGGGGACATCCCGGTCCCCACAGGGGAGACGGCTACCTGGCTGATCCGGAGCTGCAACACCGGAGCGAACCGGCTCACCCTTTAAGATGGCCGCCGACATAACTGCCCCACATGGCATGGGAGAGCGGGATAGGCAGAGAGTGCATGCCGCCCGGGAAATGACACTCTTGGAACGGCAGCAGAAACGGCAAGAACGAGAGCGTGCAAAGCGCAACATCACATCAATCAGCAGCTTGCAAAGGCAAACAAAGCTCAAAAGATCTACTTGGACAAAGAAGTGTTTGTGAACAACCCAACAGTTCAGTATTTCGAGCGGTTCAACACAAGCAGCCGGTGAAAGTACAGAGATTGTTTTAGTATTAATAAAACCACTAAATTAGTTCTAAATGTATACGTGAGACCGCAGCTCTAACCCACTTAACCTCGGATCTGGGATGGTGCCCGCGGCTGCCCTCTCGGGCATGGAGTCCTCTGAGTGCTCCTGTAGAAACACGGAATCGCACATTGCAGATCCTGCACGGAGAAGCCAACCACGAGGAACGGGACCTCCAGGAAGCTAGAGCTTTACTACCTACACTGGGATTTCCACAGGACTCTCTGATTGCCATTGAGCCCCAGGGAGCAACCAAGCTGGCACACAGATGGAACACTGAAAGAGCGACACCCTTCGTCCCTTGCGGATCCACGGCAGACCTGAACGGGTCTGAAATATGCATGACACGAGACAGTAATATGCCAGAGCTTTTAGTTAACATATTTACCTGTTCCATAGTCACAGTTATGTTAGTAGGCTGTTAGTGTTAACTGCTTGTCTGCGTCTTACACTCCTCTAAATGGACAGTCCATCGACCAAAGTACTCCCCCCTGCCTGACCCTAATTTAACATGCCATTCGAGAATAACCCAGCTATTGCCAAGTGTAATTATTAACAGCAATAGGTGCAACTCGCCCTATTTCACCTTTTAAAAGTAATGCCTTCACCTTACTTGCATGTATATACATACATAGGTTAGCGTACCCACACACAAAATGTATCCTCAAATGTCCTCTACCAGCATTCTAGCTAGTCACTCATGTAAAAATGTATGACATTACTTGTCTAGACCAGAACATATAGTTCAATATTTTCTTTATTATAACAAAAAATGTGCCTAGTATCCGAAACCACATCTGTATACTCATCTGTCTAATGCTCCGTTTGCATCAACCGTTGTGGTAGTGCAAACCTGAATGTTATTTCATGCACAACCTAAATAAAGAATAAAAAAAAAAAAAAATGCTATGCTTTTAAGATCATACATGTAAAAGGATTTCTGTGAGATAACTTGAAGACTATTTACATTGGATCAAGAATAGGCAGTAGTACTTCTGTGTACGAATAGTGACTTTGAATTTGTAATTGGATTTTTAATTAAAAAAATATATAATTTAAACTTATCCAAAGTCTAATAGGAAAGAGAAAAAGCAGGAGGACATCAATAGTATATTGGCACTTTATTAAAACACCAAATGGATAAATGCATAAAAAGCACTCACAAACACAATGATGGCACAGCACTCTCAAAACAGTTCATAGAATGCCTTCACGCTGTTATGATGTTTCCTTTGTATATAATCAGTAAGTACTCAAAATCACATTAGTATTATAAATACAAAATAAAAACAATACCACACTGGACTGTAAATATATATCACTAAAGTCGTCTTCAGTTTGTATCAGCATACTTCATATAACTCATGGATAAATAGAAAACGCAAAATTGGTTGTTCTCTTCGCAGGTTTTCCTCCTCATGCATTAATCCATTCAATTTCTGTTACATGGACTGGAAGTCCTCTTTGAAATGTGTTTTAGGATTTTACATCCCAGTGTGGTGTGTGTGTATACTCAGCGTACTTTCCCTATTTGGTTTGAGAAGTGAAAAAAGGTCAGCTTTATTTGTCTGACCTGATATTTTATAATTCTACATTTGTGATATACATTTTCATGTATATGGAAATGGACATTCATGGTGACATATATGACATAAGAACTTAGATAACAGTACATTAGTAATTACTGGAATCAGCAATGTGGGAGTTAGAGCTGTAACCACATAGGCCTTAAATAAAAAAAAATAAAAAAAACAACACTCAAAATGAACAGATAACAGAACAAAAATAACAATGTACACAATCATAGCCAGACATGTCCCTCAAGAGTTGTCACTAGCATCCAACAGTATGTAGTTGATATTGCCCTCACTCTCAGCCTTCTCATCATGTAACCTAATCTGTAGACAATGTTGGTTGGGGTAAAATACTGACCAGATTTGCCAGGCTTCATCAAATTTAGCTCTCTCACCAAGAGATAGTGGAGCCATATTTTCTCTATTAAGTGGGGAATGATGGGTGGGCTGTCTGCTTCCAGTTTAATGCCTCTAGCTTCTAATATGATGTGACAAGCAAATGTTTTCTCATTTTTTGGGAGTGTTTCTTGGAAAAGAAGTCACAATAAACAGGAGGGGTGAAGGGTAGGTAGTCAATAGATAGGTCTACACAGAGCTTTGCAACCTCATTTCACAAGATTTGAATTTTATGGCATGCCCACCAAATATGTAGCATGGCCCCCTCTTTCTCATCACATCTCTAATATGTAGGTGTGATGGAGATATTCATTTTGTGTAGCTAACTGGGGTATAATGCCACTGGTAGATAAATTTGCGGTGTGCCTCGATGAGATGATAGCCTTGAGCATTTCCCTGCAGAGCAATGATAGAAGATATCCAAGTCTGGTCTGAGAACTCTATTGCACACTCCGTTGCCCACCTCTGCATAAAAGGGTTTAGTTGGAGTGCTCACTTTTAAGGCTCTTTAGCAAATTGACAGGATTTTAGATTTCAAAGGAGTCTTCTAACACCTATCAATCAGGAGCCGAAAGGCTGATGCCAATGGATAAGCTGAATCATAGGGTTTAATTACTTGTGAGAGGATAATGTTTTTAAGTAATAGGTATGGAAAAATTGGATTCGGTGGAAGGGCATGTTTTGACTGTAGATCTGGGAAAAATGTAGTAGACTGTCCTGTGACAGTTGGGTCTCTATTTGAGTTATGCCCGTTCTTGTACAGTTACCAAGTGAATACCACAGGGATAAGGTTGTCAATACTGATAATGGAGAAACATGTAGGAACTGTTTTGCCACCCCTTTAGTGACTTGAAACGTATCCCTTTCTACGAGTATTAATTCTGTGGTGTGAAAGAGCCATAAGTGCTCCTTGCGAAGGGGTCTATATGGTGTCTAACACTGACGGAGATGATCTTGATGTCTACCCATTGGAGCATGTCGTTGGGCGAATGTAGGGAGAAAATCACTTGCAAAATAGCCACTTTGAAATATGAGTGTACATTAGGGAGCCCCATTCCATCTCTCAAGGTGGACCTTTAGAGTAGGGGTAGGGGGAGTTTAGTTATAAGTTTTTCCCATGTAAAGACCGTAAAGGCTTTGTGAATGAATTTATCGAATGGCAGAGGTACTATGACTGGTAATAAGCAAAAGAGATATAACATTTTTTTAGAGTATCATCATCTTGAAGGTATTGATTTATCCTACTCAAGAGAGCATGAGGGGTTTCCATTTGGCCAATTCTCTCTGCATTCACAGATTAGTGGCAAGTAAATGTGTTTATAGATTGTTTGAATAGACTGTCAGTTTTACACCTAAATAAGTAATGTGAGTGGTTCTCCAATCAGAATTGTAATTTGACTTAAGTTCACTTACCACTTGGTTAGGAAGGCCAATAGGTAGAGCTTAGATTTTGTTTTGGTTAATTTTATAAAAGGAAACTTGGCAATATTAAGATTTAGAATTTAGAAGTGTTCGTAGAGAGTGAGATGGGTCACTTAAGCTTAAAATAATATCATGTGCAAACAGGTAATCCAAGCCATCAGTACTAACACATTCAATGTCGGATATGTTGTGCTAAGAGTTCCAAAGACATTATGTACAGAAGTGGGGAGATCATACACCGTTGTCAATTTCCCTTAGTGATGCATACAGGGGAAGACAAAAATCCTGCATTAGTTACCCGTGCTGTGGGGGAATGCAATCGGAGGGGAAGAAGGGGGAATCCAAATTTGTCAAGAACATTAGTCATAAATTTCTAGTTTAGCCTGTCAAATGCCTTTTCAGCATCCAGGGCCAGGTAAAGGCAACCTACATTGCTGCGCTCCATATGGGTAAGTATGGTCAGTTTTTTCCTTGTGTTGTCTGACCCTTGCCCTGATTTTACAAAGCCAGATTAGTCATTAGCAATAATGCAATTTAAGATGGGCAGTAAGCAATTAGCAAGGAGCCTAGCATAGGGTTTAGTATCGCTATATGGGCCTGAAATTATGGCACTGGTCAGGGGTTTTGCCTGGTTTGGGCAGTTTGGTTATTGAAGCTTGCAGCATCTCAGGGTTATTTAGTTGTAGTAAAACTATTTTGAAATAGGGTCAACAAATGTGGGGCTGAGTTACAGAAAATATTTGGTAGCATAAATTAGGTAGGCCACCTTGGCCCGGTGCTTTGAGAGCAGGTAGTTGTGATATACCTTTAGTGACTTCATTTTCGTCAAAGGGTCTTGTCACACTGTCTGCTTCAGTGAGAGAGATGCTAAGCAGTGCTATGCCCTGGAGGAATGAGTCAATAGACTCCTTGGAAGGGGCAGGTCATCTTTTAGGCTATAGAGTTTTCTATAACAATTTGTGAATTCATCTGCACTTTTTTGCAGATACATTTTCTTGTTATCATTAGTTTTGTGGAAGGCAACCCTGCAGGCTGACTTTCTCACTTTTAATTTAGCGGCTAAAACAGCTCCAGCTTTATTGCCATGGGCAAAGTATTTATGTTAAATGTGAGTTAGTAAGGTAGTTTTTGCTTATTCAAATTCCCTTAACTGTGATTGTAATGCTAATAATATGTGTATGTTCTCTGTAACGGTTGGTGTTTATTGGTGTAAGTGAGGGTGGCAATTTATTCTAACAATGTGATGTATTTTTGTGTTCTTTGTTTTTTGGCCAAGCTGGCATACTTTTTAAAAATTCCCCAAGCCTTACGGGCCAACCAGGTGGAGCTGCCCACTACATCAGGGGTTTATTTAGTTTGAAAATAATGTCCTATTTGCTGCCTAACCCGAGACTACTGCAGAGTCTGTTAGGAGACAGTCATTTAGTCTCCTTTCTTTTGGTCATTGGTTATTTTGAGGATAAGTCCACAAATAATTTCAGGTCAGCAAATGTTGTCTGGAAGCTCTCTATGCAATCTCAAAGTCTGCACTATTTTTTCTTTTGCCGGGTAATAATGCACTTTAGTGATGACACCTCTGGGCACGGAGGCCATGTAAGCTTCTATTAAAGGGACGCTATAGTCACCAAAACAATTTTAGCTTAATGAAGCAGTTTTGGTGTATAGCTCATGTCCCTGCAGTATTACTGTTCAAATTTCTGCCATTTTGGAGTTAAATCACTTTTGTTTCTGTTTATGCAGGCCTAGCTACATCTCCACCAGCTGTGAATGACACATCTTGCATGAAAAAAATGGTTTCGTTTTCAATCAGATGTTAACTTGCTTTAGAAGCTTTTATCTCCGGCTCTATTAATTGAGCCCTAATCACATACAGGAGGCTCCTGCAAGGTCTAGCAAGTTATTAACAGTACAGTAGATAAGATATTCTAACTTAACCAGTCTGTGCAATAAAGGAAATGTAAAGATTAGATCTAATTTTCTTTTTCAGAAAAGGCTGTGGAAGTTACATGCAGGTAGGTGTAAATAACGCTGCATAAACAAAGGGATTTAACAGGATTTAAGGTTAACAAATTTAAACCTATTTAGTTTAAAAAACATTGCCTGAGAGGGGATATGATAACATTATACAAATATATTCGGGGCCAATACAAACCATTGTGTGGAAATCTATTCACAAACCGGACTTTACATAGGACACGAGGTCATGCGTTTAGACTAGAAGAAAGAAGATTTCGTCTAAGGCAAAGGAAAGGTTTTTTTACTGTAAGAACAATCAGGATGTGGAATTCTCTGACTGAAGAAGTGGTTTTATCAGAGTCCATACAGATGTTCAAACAGCTACTAGATGCATACTTGCAAAAACAGAATATTAAATGATATAATCTTTCAATGTAGGGTAATAACTGCTTGATCCAAGGATAAATCTGACTACCATTCTGGGGTCAAGAAGGAATTTTTTTCCTAGCTTGTTGCAAAATTGTGCTTCAAAATGTTTTGGTTTTTTTTGCCTTCTTTTGGATCAACAACAAAAAACAAATGTGAGGAAGGCTGAACTTGATGGACGCAAGTCTCTTTTCAGCTATGTAACTATGTAACAGCAGAGAATTGAGCACTGAGAGTGCACGGGCATGATCTATACATGATCCATACACCAAAACTGCTTGATTAAGCTAAAATTATTTTGGTGACTATAGTGTGTTGTAGATCTGTTTTGATGTTGTGGGCTACAAGGAAGTTTTACGCTCATAGAGCATTCTTTGTACAGATATTCATGTGGCCTTGCCTGAGGACAATACTGAGACTGCTGTCAGAACAGGAGATCGAAGATGGTGGTTTTGAGGCGCCATCTTGTTTACTGTGGGGGAAAAGAGCAAAAATCTGCCCCTGGGCTGTGTTAGGTTTGTGTTTTTTCATGGCTTTGTGCGTCATAATACTTTTGCGGCTTTGTGTACTTTCATGGAGAAAAAAAGAACTCAGGTGAAATCTCTGCGATACAAGTTGTAAATAACGAACCTAGCTCGGAGCACTATACTCATCTCCATGAAGCTCCAAGCCATGCACCCATATGGTTTAACGTAAATCCCTGTTATTTTTGATCTTTTACACAATGATGCTTTTTGCCTTACAAGAGGAGGGTCATCGTCTCATTAGACCAGTTTCCACTAGACTCAAGTGTTTTTTATGGCACATATACATGCGTCCCATTGTACAGCGCTACGGAATCTGATGGCGCTATATAAATAATAAAATAATAATGTGAGTTTTACAAATTAAAGTTATTTTTCATTGGTTATCTAGATATGCTATATATTTTTTTTTCTTTTTAAGCCTCAGCAAACACTGATGTAATTTTATATTCTAGAGTTGTTATGAATTTTATATTTTTGATCTTTACCAATTTTTATTTCTGATTATTTGTTGTTGTTGAGGGGATTTAACACTGGTGTTCTGGCAGCATTTGTGTTTCTTTTTTTTTTTTAGTAATATATTCACAATATTTTGCTATGTATGTTTTTATTAGCTAATGTACACAGAGCTATGATTAATATGAAATATTTAAATTACTGCACCTTAATACATTTGCAAACAGGTTGGCTGGTAAATATAGAGATTAAAAAAAAGGAGAATAAACACAAATTTTTCGTACATTACAAACATTAATGAGTCCCTTTATGATCATAATATATCTGTTTTTAATACAATAGCCAATTTATTTGTATTTCTTTGTG
Source organism: Pelobates fuscus (assembly GCF_036172605.1). Classification (NCBI taxonomy): domain Eukaryota; kingdom Metazoa; phylum Chordata; class Amphibia; order Anura; family Pelobatidae; genus Pelobates; species Pelobates fuscus. The sequence continues at coordinate 383,861,258 of NC_086318.1, read as the reverse complement.
ATTTTATGAATGACCAAGTTTATTAAAAAAAAAAAAAAACATAAAGGCTGCAATGATATTGAAAAAAAAAAGGTTTACAATAAAAAAAAAAAATGAAAGACCGTTTCCTTAAAAGGACAGCCTGAACCGTTCATGGGAATAACAGCAGAATGTCAAAAAACTATGTAAAGAATTACATATCAACATCTGTATGTGCAGATGTCTAAGACATTTCTTTGCATTAAAAAAAATATATATATCCGAAAAAAAAAATCTGGGTCTCGTCTTCAGCGCTGGAGCGGCACGGGATAAGTTACCTGTCAAAAATGTGATTAATTTTATTTTAGATATTTTGGGAAAAACTTGTATGTACATTCCATTATATCTACAAAAAAAAAATAGAGAGTTATAAAATTCTCTTGGTGACATCCTGTCATCGCATCTGTTTGTTTATATTAGCAGTTTGAATGGTTGTGTACAGCAATTCATGTTACAGTTGGCCCGGTGACTTACCTTTCTTAGAAACATTTGTATTGGAGTAAATATTATGCTTCAAGCAAAATTTGTTCATTACAACATTTTGCTGTAGCAGCTTATTAGATGGCATGGATTCAAAACTATAAATATTCAGCTGACATGTAATTTTATTGGATCAAAAGAGATTCATTGCAGTAGCTCAACACTTATGGGTTTTGTTATTTGTGTTTTTTAAATGCATGTACAATCTTGCTCATCACCACCTGCTGTTTTAGGATTTTACAATCTGTATTAAATCATGTTTTTGTACAAATGAAAATTAGTCCAGTTGTGAAACTATTTATTGTTTGGCAAAGTAATATCATGTTATTCCAGGAAGCACGATGCTATTTCTCTGTGAATAAGGCAAGAAACGTCAAGCAAATGTTATGCCATTTGTGATTCCCCATGACCGGTATATGAGCTGGAAAGGAATGGACGACATCTCCATCCCTCATCTGTAGTGTCGGAGAACCTTGAAGCGCAGTAAGATTGAAGTAAATATTGCTGCCATATTGTGTTCATTTTTTTGTGTATGATTTTGGCTTGATATCCACTTCCAGTTAAACAGTTAGTCTCATAAAACTATATTTGGCATTGCATATTTTTGGCTCTTTATAAATAAATACTAATAAAAAGTAGAAACAATAAAAAAGTGCTTCCTGGGTTATTTGGGGTTATTTAATTCTCAAATACGTTCTTCATATAATTTAGTTTTATAACAGCCAGTACTGCTATATTATCCAATGTCCTCTAGTAATATGTTGCACTTGTAGTTTTGTCCATTAGTAAAAGAATGTTGTAGATCTGTTTTTCTCATTCTTATCGATTGAGAAACGGCATTTCAAATCACTACCTTTAACCTTTAACAAATTGAAACCTCTTTAGTTTGGAAAAACGTTGCCTCAGAGGGGATATGATAACATTATACAAATATATCCGGGGCCAATGCAAACCATTGTGTGGAAATCTATTTACAAACCGGACTTTACATAGGACACAAGGTCATGCGTTTAGACAGGAAGAAAGAAGATTTCGTCTAAGGCAAAAAAAATTTGTTTTTTTTTACTGTAAGAACAATAAGGATATGGAATTCTCTGCCTGAAGAAGTGGTTTTATCAGAGTCAATACAGATGTTCAAACAGCAACTAGATGCATACTTCAAAAAACAGAATATTCAAGGATATCATTTTTCAATGTAGGGTAATAGCTTCTTGATCCAAGGATTAATCTGACTGCCATTCTGGGGTCAAGAAGGAATTTGTTTTCAAACTGGGGTTTGTTTGTTTTTTTGCCTTCTTTTGGATCAACAGCAAAAAACAAATGTGAGGAAGGCTGAACTTGATGGACGGAAGTCTCTTTTTATCTATGTAACTATGTAACTATATGTAACTATGTAACCTTGTAGAATGTTATTCAGATGAGCTAACTCCTTTCTATTGGTCGCTACAGTGTATTTTTTGTGTATGGTACATTCTGAAAGTATTCAAACAAATGTTGCAGCCTTATGCTACAGTTGTTTTAAAAAAAATTCACATCAATCTAAACTTAATACATCATGAAGACAACGCAAAAAAATTGATTTTTGAAATCTTTGCATATTTATTCAAAATAAAAACTGTAATATCACATTGACAAACATTCAGACGCTTTGCTATGACAATTGAAATTTCGCTCAGATGCATCCCATGTCTCTTTGGTAGGTTTCTACACTTTGATTGGAGTCACAGGTGGCACATTTAATTACTTGGACATGATGTGGATAGGCAAACTGTCTACATAAAGTCTCGTAGCTTTAAATGTAAATCAGAGCAAAAAATCAAGCTACAGGTCAAAGGGACTACCAGGATTGTGTCGGGCCACAGATCTGGCAAAGGCTAAAAAATAATTGAATTTTCCCACAAGCACAATTACTCCATAATTCTTAAATGGAAGAGGTTGGAAACAACCCTTAATAGTGCTAGTTGCCTGGTCAATTGAGCAATCAGGGGAGAAGAAGTTTTCATGAACCCAAATGACACTTAGAGTGAGCTCCAAAAATCATGTGTGGAGATGGGAGACCTTTGCAAAAGGACAGTCATCACTGAAAAACTCCACCATCTAGTCTTTATGGTAGGTTGGACAGGTGGAAGTTTCTCTTCACTGCAAAACACATGAACGCCTGCATATAATTTACAACAAAAAAAGGCACCTGAAGAATTGTCAGACTGTCAGTATTGTAATAAGATTCTCTGCTCTAATGAAATGACAAATGACCTGTTTGGCCTCTGCCTGGCTGAGTCTTACAATGTAACTACACCTGCTACCTCCATCAATGCAGTTGGGAGAGGTTGATAGGGCACTTTTTTGTTTTTATACTCATAAGCAGGGGCGTACCTTGAGCATTTGGCACCCAGGGCGGATCATGTGTTTTGCACCCTCTACCCCCTCCCCCCACCAGTCTTTAAAATGTAGAAAACACCCACATATTTTTAAATGTTTTCAGGAATAACCCCCTTCCATAAATAATACACCCCCTTCACAAATAAATCCCTGCACGCCCCTTCCATAAATAAATACACCCCCCTTCACAAATAAATCCCTGCACACCCCTTCCCTAAATAAATACACCCCCTTCACAAATAAATCCCTGCACACCCCTTCCCTAAATAAATACACCCCCCTTCACAAATAAATCCCTGCACACCCCTTCCCTAAATAAATACACCCCCTTCACATAAAATTCAGACATTCAGACACCCCTTACATTCTGTACTCACAATTATAGATGACTCGGTGGAGAATGCTGCTCTCTGCTCCGGCCTCACTACAGCCTGTATTGCCGCCCTCATGTCAGAGGATCTTTCCGCTACAGAAGTTCCGTGAAGGCGGATAGGCGGCTTCAACACTCCTCCCTCCCGCTCCTACACATCACTGCATTAGTATACTGCTGGCTGGCCACGGCCCGCACTATAAGAATGGATGGGGATGAGTAGACACTTGCAGTCATGGCACCTCCCCAGTGAGTGGCACCCGGGGCGAATCGCCCCCCACCATTAGTACGCCACTGCACGGAAGGGCAGTCACTTTTTTTTTCCAGTAAAACTGAGTGACCATGGGCAACTTACAGCCCCTTCTGCCCTGAGAAGATTTCTCACATATTCCGTCGGTCTAGAGTCAGTGACCTTCCTCCAGTGTGGGAAAAAACAGCACCATATCAGTGCACTATCAAAGTGTTCCACAGAAACAATATTGCTACTCCCAGCCTAGGATACGTTTATCTGAAATAGTGACAATGGCTTTCACTGTAAACGATCACCTATGAAAGCTAGACTAGTTTAACCCATTTATTTTACATTTAATTTTAACTTCTGTGTACAAACCTGTTGGTTCATATCATACCATTATCTGGTCAACTGCTGCTTAACTTAAAGTTGCCTGCTACTGCAGTCTCACACGACATGCAAGTTATGCTAATCATCAGTTGGCCAGATAATAGTATAATATGGCACAGACCCAACATGGTTGCAAACCCACATAAAAAGTTACATTTTATAAATATGTTATAAACTTTAAAAAAACAAAAGAAATTAATGACAGCTGTCCTTTAATTACAAAAAAATTCAGTTCGATAAGCATCCTCTATATGGACTGTTCTTGCCTTTCCCTATTTTAATAAAAATTATTTAAAAAAATACTAACTCTTATAATAAAAATAATACATTTCCAGCAATACACCACTAAAATAACTCTTCGTACCCCACACCCCAATAATGTACACTGAGTAGTAATACAGACATCTTATACAAAAAGAGCCATACGGGTTATCCTTAATCCTAACAGATTCTATCAAGAGGTCACATGAGCAGAAGACGGACATTGAATTATCAATTTGCACATTGTATGTGACGGTAATGATCACTCCCTATTAACCATCTGTACCCTTGCTTCTGGGCATAATTAGCTTTTAGCAGACAGTTTATTCCACGTAGCCTGAAAATTAAGGAATCCAAGCACACATATCAAAGAAATTAAACAGACATTGAGAAATTACAGGATCTCACACAAGCCTATGTAAATTAATATAATTAATATATTAGGACCACATTTTATAATCAAAATTCAGATACCCTCTCTCTCTCTCTCTCTCTCTCTATGATAGATAAATAGATATATAGATAGACATATGCATTATGCATTATAAAATCAGAATACACAACTTAACTATATATATATATATATATATATATGTGTGTGTAATATCAAATCTTGCATGTCAAAGTTACATTGTCTTTTCTTTTTGAGTAAACTTTATTTGAGTCTCACTTTACAAGCAAAGCATGAAGGGTACATCAATATGCACAAACCATTGTTGTTATTGACAGCAAGTGGACAGAGTGTTTTTTAGGTTAAAGAGTGGAACATTGGACACATAAAAGACACAATATAAGAGGATAGACAGTAATATATGTACTAGTAATAATCACAAACCTATATAATACTAACCTTGCAAACTGATTGCACGCAATAGCACCATGTGATTGTATGTTACATGATTACTATTAGTATTAATGAAGTGCCAACAAATTCCACAACTCTGTACAATGGGTGGAATAACAGACACATATTTGTAACCAGTTGGATGCACAGGAACAGAGGGGGTTGAGGGTCCTGCTCAATTTAGCTTACCTTCAAAATGTAAGGGTAGGATAGAAAAGTAGGTTGCTAGAATAGTTTTCAATGAGCGATTCGTTTTTTTGTTGTTGTTTTTTTAATGACAGTTGCAGGAGAGGATGCAATGTGCTGGGAATGGAATTTATTAACAGTTTAATTGATATGCTATCAAACAGAGTACAAACAGAGGATGGATGAAGGTCTTCGGCAGAGCGCAGGGGCTCAAACGGGACATACTTGTGTATTAGGTAGGAAGGAGCAGGATTATGTAGAGATTTGTAGGCAAGTACCATCATTTTAAATTGAGCCCTGTATCTTATGGGAAGCCAATGTCAGGATTGAAAGAGGCGGGAGGTGTAGAAATATCAGAGACACGATTCAATAGGGATGACAAGAGAGGACAGATAGAGTTGCGTGTCATCCACATAGAGATGATATCGGAAGCCAAAGGAGCTGATGAGTGCATTAGGGATGCAGTATAGATTGAGAAGAGTAGGGGACCAAGGGCAAAACCTTGGGGAACACCAACAGAGAGGGGTTGTGGAGTGGAGGCATAACCAGAGAAAGAAACACTGAAAGAGCGCTGGAATAGGTAGGAGAACCAGGAGAGAGCAGTTTCTCATAGACCTAGATTAAAGAGGATGAGAATAAGTTGTTAATAGTGTAGAAAGAAGCAAAAAGGTCAAAGAAAATCATGATATAGCAGTGACCACTACATTTCCAGCAATTAAATCATGGGATTCTTAGTTTAGAGCCGCTTCGACAGAGTGACGAGCGCGGAATCCAGACTAACAGAAAAAAAAAACAGAAAACCCCAAAAAGGGAGAGATTGAATATTTTAGTGGAGGGCTGACCAAGAGAAGGAGACAGAGTGTGATTGCGATACAAGAAAATAGGATCTAGGGAAGAGGTGGTGGGATGGGAGGACTGGAGCAGAGCAGACTTCTCTTGTGATGTAATGGGTGTGAGTGAGCAGAGGAGGGAGTGGGGTTGGGGGAAGTATTGCTAGGGGAAAGAGAGAGATTAGAGATCTCTTTCCTGGTCGCAGAACTCTTCTCAATGAAGTGAGTTGCAAAGTTAGTAGGAGGAGAAGCTGCAATAGGGCAAAAAAAAGAGTTAAAATTGTGAATGAGGCTTATGGTTTCTCATGAGAGTGTGGTTATTGATTTTGATGTAGTTTTCTTTTACAGAGTAAAGAGCCAAGCTGTACAAGGGTAGCATAAATTTAACTGTAACACTTTTATGTATGTATGTATATATATATAAATTTGTGGAAGGATAGCACTCCAAGGACTTGATGTAAAATGTAACTTTTATTACCTTCTAAATAAAAACGGTCAACGTTTCAGCTTGATCCCCTTGTCCTGAGGAAAGCTTGAGGGAATCAAGCTGAAACGTTGACCGTTTTTATTTAGAAGGTAATAAAGTTACATTTTACATCAAGTCCTTGGAGTGCTATCCTTCCACAAACTTTTTTTAATTTTTGTTTAGATAAAGCACCAGGCGTTATACGAATTGTTTAAGTGGAGTGCAAGATTTGTTACTATTATATATATATATATATATATAAAAGAAAAAAAGAAAAAAAGACCTTGCACTCCAACTTACAAAATAGTAGACCCGGTGCTCGATTGCACTAAATAGATACAGCCAAAAGAAATCAGCACTCCCAGGGTTTGTTCAAAAAGTCAAAAATTATTCTTTATTCCAACGGTCAACGTTTCAGTTCCGCTAGGGAACTTTCATCAGGACAGAATACAAATACGTTATATATATATATATCAGAATGACACTTTCTGCAGTAACTTTGCAACATTTAAATGTAGGTGGTGCCATGATATCCAGTTGAGAGAAGATGCTGGAGTTGTAGAAAGAGGTTGCATAGCTAGGGCAGGTGAAGTTTGAGATGGGTAAAAGGAGAATTTGAAGGGTGGTGTAGAATTGCTGTAGGTCAAGACAGTGGAGGTTTCTGTGAGACTGATGTACCAAGGGTGGATAAGACAGGAAGAAAAGTGTTCGATGAACAGCCTATAATCACCAGGGGTGCGATAAATGATGGCAATTCTTATTAAAGGAGTGGGTTTTAATAAAATAATAATAATAGGTAGATAGTGTAAACCTCAAATGAAAAGAAAAAGATAAGGCATGGGGCAGGGAAGATTTGTTAAAGGTACATTAGGGGGAGAGAAAGATGCCTACACCTACAGTTGTTGTTATCTGAATTCTGTGTAGTTCTGAGGCCAGATAACTTTTCAACAGGCTGTTGGAGAGAGATATAGTAGGGTCAGATAGGCCTGCAATAAAGCTAAGGAATGGAGAAGAGGCGAGAATTATTCAAGCAAAACAAATATTGGGTAGGTATCAACTAAAGAAGGGGGGGGAGGGCAGAAACCACAGTGAAAAGTCAGAGATACGCATATAGCAATTAAACAAGCTAAATCTATGGAGCAAGTTAACTAAATAGCAGGTTAACCTAAGGACAGGTGCAACACACAGAAGGCAGAGTGCACAATTAATGAAACAAGGAAAAATTATCAGCAACGCATGCACTGCATGAGAAGAGCGGCCACACATATTGAGGAGAGTGCATTATATAGCAAGAGGTCATTGTAAAATGGAAGAGCAGACAGTATGACATCTTTAGAATGAGTAACACTGGAGATGAGCAGCCCCAGACTGGTGCTTGGAAAGTTAGCCAATTCCATCTCTGGCCACAAGTCCCCGCAAATCACAGGACAGGCTGTGTAAATACAAAGCCCCTGGGCTACTACCAACCAGCCACCAAGTAAGTAAGCAAGCATTTACACAGACCATGCAGATGCTGATATCTAATATTTGAAGGTGGTACAAGGGGATAAATCTTTTTTATGCCCTCCCAGAAGGTTATCATCCTGTATCCGGCAAGCTCAGGTAAGTTGTGTGGTTGTCTTGTTGCCCATAAATGCACCAGTGCAGTCAGTTTGTAAGCTTAAACTGAGCTATAGGAGCTCTGCCAAAACACGACCTCTCAACATGGCATTCAAGCCCCGCCCCCAACCTACCTTTTCTATATCTATCTACCCTTTTCTATATCTATCTTATTAAATACACTACCCAAGGGCAAACGTTTTGTGCGCTTCAAACCAGCATTGAATAATGTTAAAAAAATGAATGTGACCCCTGGAAATATATTGTATATTCCATTGCAAAATATGGGATAAGCGTTTTGACCCAATAAAACCGGTTACATTGCTCTACTATACTATAGTTGTGGACCATAGTTATTCCTTTCTGTCTGTAACAACATAAATCCCAAATTATTTCCTTTTCTAAAAAAAGAGGTGCTGAGAATTGTAATAACCCCCCCACCCCTCACATCTAAAGCTACTTGGGCAAAGAGACCAACTTAATATATTACAGACTGCCTGGTACACCAACTAGCCTATACCATGGGAATAATTGATGAGAGGTGTCACCCTAAACTGCTTTTGGGGGTAATCAGTCTAGCTTGCCTATAGGAAATCTCTCGATAGTACAGAAAATGTTTTTGACGTGCTAGTTTTACAAAACCAAAATGAAAGTGAAAATATTAATAAGTTCTATTGGAATTGATAAAGAGAGATGGATCGTGAGATTGTAAAGTCTCAAACTGAATATCGCTACATTTGATTTTTACCCTTCTCTTTATTTGTGTGCCGAATGCCTGAATACTTTGTTGCAGATATTCATTGAGATATTCTTTGATTGGATGTAACTTACCAGCAGAACATGTGACTGGATTCTATTACATTGAGAAAACGTTATCACTGGTTTTTATCTTTAATTTTTATATTATAATCCATCTGGGAATTTGTTACAGGTAATAGAATATAGCCCAATTATATAATCAGCCTGCTTTAAGAGGCATGCACAATGTATTCTATCAACTTAATACAGAAAGATGACTCTTTCGTTGGAGAGATAAGTAACCTGGATGTCGCGATGTATTTTACAAAGCAAATTCTCTTTTGTGTTCAAGGTCCAGTGATTTTTTCATATCAGACATTGTGAAATGAATGGCACTTGCCATGTAGTGTAAAGAGACTATAGCTTGATCTAACATACAGATTAATATTTACTATATTATGGATCCAGTGTACTATTAGACCTTTAAATAGGATTCCATTTACTAATACGTACAGGTATGAATGAAGTATGAATTGTTGTGAATACAAAGCTAATTTTAAATCTTAGCTAAAATAGGTGAACGTATATCCAGCTGAATCAGAGAAATTTTCAAATTCAACTATTTTGGCATAAAATTGAAATATTTAAAAACAATTTACCAATCACTAAACACCAATTTTAGCAAATTAAGGCCTCTCTGGATTATTATTATAATTATTGTATTATTTATATAGCGCCATCAGATTCCGTAGTGCTGTACAATTATTATTTATATAGCGCCATCAGATTCCCTAGCGCTGGATAAAAGTTTCAAACTATTTAATATTGTTGGATATTGAAAATGGATGTTGAAAGTTATTTAGTGTTGTGAAAAATATTTGAGTACTTTAATATAATTTTTAAAAAAGTTATAATCTTAATATTTTGACAAAAATTTATTTCAAAGCTTAACCAATATGTAATCCAGGCCTAAATATGAAGAACAAAATTGAGGCAAAAATATCTGATTTGGAAAAATTCTCCAACTCAGCTATATTCACAGTTTGCCTATAACCTCGTTATGTCATTTTATCGTTCAGTTTTAATTTACTGAAATTCAGCACTATATAATACGGTACAGATTCCTTCCTCCATGACCACTTAAAAAAAAAAACCTAATGTACAATATGTATGGGGTCAGAAGTTGGATAATTTTCCTGGCACTATAGCTTCCCCTTCTGTCAAGTCCCATCCCCGTTGGGCAGAAGGGGTTAATAACCCCTTTAGTCACTTTACTGGGCCCAGCGCCAATGTCCCACGGCACTGGTTCTGCTCTACCCATGCTCGTTCCCTGTTGCCTGCCGCCGGTTGGGGAGACCTAATGCGCATGCACGGCAATAGCCGTGCTCGCATTAGGATCTCCCCCTGGAAAGCATTAGCCAATGCTTTCCTATGGGGATTCCAGTGACACTGGAAGTCCTCATGCATAGTGTAAGGACGTCCAGTGTCGTTTAGATAACCAAAAGTCCTCTAAGCACCCGGAAGTCCCTCTAGTGGCTGTCTGGTAGACAACTTCTAGAGGAGGAGTTAACTCTAGCAAGTAATTACTGCAGTTTATAAAAACTGCAATAATAACATGCTCAGGGTTAATGGTGATGGGAGTTTGTACACAAACCACTTTAATGGGCTGAAGTGGTCTGGGTGCCTACAGTGTCCCTTTAAAGGGGCACCAACACAACATTAATGCATCTGATATTTTTGCATGCTCAAGTCTTTATAGTGTTTGCATGAAAGGAATAAACGTTTTGCGAAATGCTGCACTGTAGGCCTGCCTCTCCAGAAAAAAAATATTCCCTTATCAAATGTATGCACACATCTCAGCCACTAACAGTACAGAATATTCTGAACAACAAAGCAACCAGCATTAGAAGTATGGGACACCCAGTAAGGGATATAGTAAGGATATCTATCATAACTATATTTATCATAACTATCAGTGTATCTCTAGATGTCTGCAACCAGGTTGTGAATTAAAAGCTGCTCACTCCGTGCTGTTGGAGTTGAGACTGTGTACATACACTTGATAAGGAAGTCTTTTTCTGGAGTGAAGGGGCGTGGCTGAAGAGGCAGGCTTACAGTACAGCATTCTGCAAACACATTTGTTTTTTATTTTGTGCCAAAAATACAATATATTACTAAGGCCAAAATCTATTAAATGCATTAAAGCTGTATTGGTGTCTTAAGTGCCACTTTAAGGCGTTAAGGAAAAATATTATTATCAAGGAAAAATATTCTCTTGTAAAGCCTCTTAATTTTTTTTTGTAGCAAAACTCAACAATATCAGTAATAACGAATTAGAACTAGCAGACACATAATAGGAAATCTGTATTGTGTACCAGTCCAAAAGATCCTAACCACATCCGGAAGGTGTCCTGCTTATATTTCTTGCATAGGAGCCCAGCGATGCATTTATTATTGGGCACTATTTCATGTAACGATACCTAGTAAAACTCTTGAACATTCTGCTCAACCTGAATCACATACTTGCAAGTCTAAAATATATTTATGGAGCAATAAATTGGAACCAAATAAATGAAAGTTAAAATAACCAATTAAGGAGTTAATTAACTGTGATTTGTTAATAAAACAGGAATTAAAGGCAGTTTTTTTTACTAGCAGTATTGAAAATAAAGCACCAACTCTTTGGAAAAGAAAAAGTATGCCATCCTTTAAATCTATCTGCAATCACTTTTCATCAGTTCTAATATCAGATGAATCACATACAAATCTTTGTAGCTGGCTAAATATAAGGAAGACACTAGTTAACATATAAATAATATGGCTGTCCATATCTAAAGTGTTCCCTAAGGGAGGTCAGTAAAATATCAATTATTATCATTCTAAATTTCTATGCAGTGATGATAATTAAAAGCAGTCTATCAAAGTGAGCATGACAAATTCCACTGAAGCCAAAATATAATTAATATCTGCTTCATTGTAATTGGTGACTATGATCACAGGAATTGATGCTATTTGAGAGCCCAGAATGTACTTTATTTAGATTTCAAGGATATGTTTTACCGCCATGCTACCCAGTTTTTCTATGCAGGGGCCAAATTATACAACAATTATTTGCAATCCACCCTAAGTGCAATCTATACTCAGCAAGAACAAGTAGTTACTAGCATTTCACAATTTTACAATTACAGCATCTCCACAATGCCCCCTCTTGAATAGCAGCCCTGAAGGACAGCAGCTGTAAAAAAATAAAAATTAAAAAAAATACTAGGGGCCTCCTTCAGACTATTGGGTGACATGTCAGCCTATGTTAACAGACTACTAATCCGAACTATGCTTGTTGATGGAACTATGCTTGTTGATGGAGTATTCAGGGTGTATAAAGCCCCTGAGGCCACTGCGGGTGAGTCCAGGTGATGTGATCATCCAGCTTGTATGCTGTGGAGACGAGGTTGCAATCAAGAAGGCAACAAGAAGCTTCCTTGAATATAATTAACTTTAGCTTTTTAAGAAGAGCATTAAATTCAATGTATACATTATGCTAGCACAGGCCTGCACAACCTGTGGCCCACCAGATGTTTTGAACTACAACTCCCTTGATCCCCTGGCTATCAGTCATGATTCCCTGGCTATCTGTTTCATTCAAAAAAACATGGGCGTTGGCTACCTGTTTTATTCAAAGAATAATGGGCGTTGTAGTTCAAAATTATTTGGGTGGCCGTAGGTTGTGCAGACCTGTGCTAGCAGAAGCCAAGGTAAGTGGTTGCAGATCCCCTTAAGAGTGGTCATGGGTCACCCTACAATGGAGGAGAAGTCCTCTGCAACACATCACCCACTTATTAACAGCCTAGAATATCAAATACTGGTGGTGGGCTCTTCAGAATAAGATGTCTCTGTGATCAAGATGACTTGTACCATGGAGGTCCTCTTCTCCTTGCAATTATTTGGACTGGAACCTCCTGCCACTAATACTCTAGAAGCTCCAAACCAGATGCCTTAAAATCAGATGAACGCAACACCATTTACGCCAACTGAAAGTCACACTGGAAACTCAGCTGAGGTGTGTACTACCTCCAAATTGGGCATTCCTGTGGTGTTTCCTGGGACATGAATATTGTATAACTATCACTAGTTCTATTTTATTATTAAACTATAGTTGAGGAAAACAGTTGGAGATTGATACGGTGATGTCATGCCTCCTCTAGTTTGTACCTTTTTGTTTGTTGCATTTTCTCTTTGTTTTGTTGTTTTACTTTGTCTGCACCACCACAAAATCTGTTCCTCATTTCAGATATTATATTTTTAGGCATGATTTATATATAATTAAAAAGCCACCAGAGGCTCTTCCTACTTGAGACCTTCAAAAATGAAAGGTCTCACATCTGACACATCTTTTGCCATCCATGAATCTACGTACCCAATGCTCGTTTTTAAAGCAATAGACGGTACAAAAGTCCTTATAAGTGATGACTTTATAAGAGGAGAATTAGCTGCAGCAATTAGGCTCTCACACCACTAGATTACAGTAATGTTTTATGGAGGTTTGAAACACTAATAAGGAACATTCAAACTTAAAAATTATAAATGTATACAATAAACAATACATTATACTATATGAAATACTAAAGTTGTCACTTAAATTCCAGGAGAAAAGCTACAGGTTTACAAACTCAATGTTCAGCTGCCATATTATCTAAAAAGTTACAATGTGCTAAATTTGCATGAAATGATAAATTAGAATGTTGCCATTTTTTAGCTAGAGTTGGCCGTCACCAGAGCAGGATTAACCACAAGTAGACCCTAGGTAGCTTCCTAAGGCCCAGGGGTTAGACAGGGGCTCCAGAATCATGAATTTTCCTGACCACATTAACCATCCCTAAGTGAAGAATGATTGGGGGGAAGGGGCAAACTGGTAATCTGCTTGGGCCTTTTGTACACTGTACAAAGTTAATAAGCCTGCTTTCCAAAAATAATAACTATAAAATCATGTAAAGAAGTGGACATAGAAACTGCAACATTCGGTGCTTTATTAATGACTCACCTACTTGTGGAAGATAAGCGTCCTGCTGGGACAGTTTAGGGTAAAAAGAGAGTCTCTGTAGAAGAGAGTAATGACTCCTATTTTTTCCTACAACTAGATTTGTCAAAGAAGATAATTGATTTTTTTGTCACTGAAAAGATTGTTTTCAGACTATTGCTCATTTAGCAGACTTTATAGGTTATATGACACATGCATTTGGTTTATACTGTAAATCATTGCTCTGCTTTTTCTATATTTTTTCTTATCCTCTTGATATCTTGATTAGAACATGGGGAAATGAAGACGAGCAGAGTTATTACAAACACACGAATCCTGATGTTTTATATGTTTAAATAAACACTCTCTGTTCTTGATGTGCCATTTTATTTTCCTTGTTCATGACATGAGAACATTTTTTCTATAAATGGAGACCTGTCATTTCTCTGCAATTTACACCGTTGAATAAAACATTGAAAATCACCTGTAACTTGTGCTAACTTTATTTTCATGAGATGCTCACTTTTCTAAATGTATATTGCCAAATTGCCAATTAAAGAATCACTATAGTGTCAGTAAAACAAACTCGTTTTCCTGACACTATATAACGCTTAGGTCCCTCCCACCCTCCCGCTGGGCTGAAGGGGTTAAAATCCCTTCAGCCACTTACCTTTATCTAGCGTTGGGTTCCCTGGGCGTTGGTGACCTCTCCTGCCCCTCCGACGTCAGCTCCTGAGTGGAGCCGAATGCACATGCGCGGCAAGAGCCGCGCACACATTAAAAATGCTCATAGGAAAGCATTTCTCAATTTCTCAATGCTTTCCTATGGATGTTCTGCATGCACAATGCGATTTTCGCATCCTGCGTCGCTGAAGTGCCTCTAGCGGGTTTCAGGAAGACAGCCACTAGAGGCTGGATTAACCCTGCAATGTAAACAGAGAAACTGCTATGTTTACAGCTGCAGGGTTAAAACCTGAAAGGACCTGGCACTCAGATCACTTCATTGAGCTGAAGTGGTCTGGGTGACTATAGTGGTCCTTTAAAGATTTAGCGTTTGACATTATAAACCAATTTAGACAAGGCAAGGCCAGGGCAAACATTGCAAATAAGAAAGAGAAATAGAAATACTGTTTCATTGCTTCTCATCTCTATGTGTTTCCCCTACACATACTGCCAGGTGCAAAGGTCGGAGCTTATAACAATGACTCTGAGCCATGGTGGAGGAACCCAGTTGCAAGATAAAGAGGTGTGGATTTCTACATCTAATTTATACATGTATACATTCTATATCTAATCTATATTTGGTAAATGTAAGGATATGTAAACATACTATTAAAAATCCTAAGACATGACAGTTCCTCCTTTTTTAAATCTATAAGGGATCATCCCAGTAAAGAATGGTGTAAGTGTGTTATTGTATCAAATCTAAACAAAGCATGCATCCAGATTTAAATAAAATAAATAATTTAAAAATATATACATATAATATATATGTGAGCCCACCTTTTTAAGCGGCATGTTCTAGACATCTGTTTACTAAGGTTCCTTGTTTTTCTATGGATGAGGCACAAAAGATAAACAAAAGTATGTTCATACTTCTTAATAAATGTCACTATTTTCAGCCATATCTACTACTGACAGCTGTATAAAAGCAAAGAAACCTCAAAGTATTGACCTGAGAACCTTTACCAGGATCTCACCCAGTTTTGGGCAGCCTGTCCCAGGCGTCTTGGATTAGCAGGTGTGCTAGAGCCGTAAACCTTGAATATAAGTGATATTAGGGATAACAGGTATGAAGAGAGTAATCCAATTGGCTGACTGACAGTCAGGGACATGGCCCTATGCACAGAAAGACAAGATATTTATCTTTAGAAATAAACATTGGGACAGAGTCTTTGCACCATATCCACTTCGGTAAGATGAAGAGGTTATAGTGTCCAGAGTGACCACTAGAGCCTAGATAAATACCTGCAGCATGGGAATCCCAGTAGAAAATATTTCTATACAGCAGAACCATTGTGCAGAGCCCAGGGTTCTATCAAGCATGACCATGTTGACATAAGCCCTAACATGAAGTCTGGCCCTGGCTACTCAGCTAAAGTCACAGATTAGCTCTTAGACCCTCAATTCTACTGTTTGGATTATTTTGGAATTTAGTGAAAAGCCCAGATAGTGTTGCCAAATCCATCATGTTTTCCAAGAAACACTTCTTTCTTTGTGATGATGGGAAACAAATGAAAAGTGCTTGCCAGCAATATGTGGCATTCAGATGCTACAATGGTGAAATCAGTTAAAGGAACACTCCAAAAACATAAAGCACTTCAGGTTGCTAAGGTGCTCTGTGAGTGATGAGTGTGTCATCCTCTTTCATTTTATAAAAGTGCAGATTTCAATCAAAGTCAGCCCTTTTACGGATTAACCGTGTTACACCTCCTTGACTGTCCATCCGGCAGCTGGACTTGTTACTTCCTGGTAAGAAGTTGTACAGAACCCTTGCCTTGCAGACATCACCGTGAGCTGTATTACACTTCATTGAGAGTTCTGTGATTGGACAGCCAGCCACAGAAAACATGTGCTGAGGAGAAGTAGAAGGCCTACAATAGTTGCAGACACTACAGCTGCAGCTAGTGCAAGCCAACGTTTCATATAGCCCAAAGATAACATGCAAACAAATTACAATAAAGGCAAATCATTCTGAGTTACTTTTTTAAGAATTGATTAATTTCCTTTGTCATATGAATCCTGCATACTGCAAACCAGTATTTTTATTTGATATGTCTTAGCAAGTAGAACATACAATAAGATAACTATTTATAAAGGTGAGACTTGTCAGCAAATCACAATTAATTAAAAATGAACTTCAGGCCATAGCAAATTTAATGTAAAATAAACCTTATACGTAGGAAGTATAGAGGAATGAAAGAGGGAAAAAGACCTTAGTTTGGAGCTCTGAAACTGGAATAATATAGGGATCCACCAAACCTATAAGGGTAGTTAGCTGGAGGGAAGTGATACTATAAATATAGCAGCAAAAAATCCAGGAGCAAATCCAATATAAATGAAATGAATAAAATAAATCAGTGTATTCAATGCAACTGTAATGTTAAATCAATCCTTAGATACAGTGTTGCTAAAATGTTACGTTGTGACTTGTTACTATTTTGATAAAAATGAGATGTCAGTACTGGTGTAGAAAACTCAGGCCTCTAGGTGTGTACAGATATCTGTATGGCATAGATATCTTCAACCTAGGGAACGAGAAAATCCCAAGGTCAGGATATCTTTATACCAAATGTTATACTTTCATATGGTTTTATTAGATGAAAGATGTAATTATCTCATTGATGAAAATATTGATGATAGTAGATAAATATATTATATATTGTAGCAGAAACCAGTACGAAAAGCTGGTTGCCCAAAGCAATATTAAATATCGCCCAAAACAACTGTTTTTTTTTTAAGATAGAAAAAATATTTATTAAAGATAAAAAATATATTAAAAAATGAAATCACCGGACACTCCTAGCGGCACTACGAGACCGCACACCCTACCGGTTCGAGGGCTCTGACCTGTCATTTTTTCAAGATTTATCACGGCACACCCTACAGTGGAGGCGCACAATGACTCCAGTGACAAGCCGACTCAGAAACGCCGGAATAGCGTACCACTGGACGTCACCAAGACTACTCAGAGTGCTCCACAATGGGAACGCACACACCTTATCTTCAACAGAAGAAGCTCCAGCTCTATTCAGGAAACTGGGACTATCCGCACCGCCTGACGACCTAGCAAGCACCCACACTTGGGACCCGGCGACTGTAGTCCCCTTCACCCCGAGACGCCAACAGGAACCACGGAATGGGACTTTAAAGACTGCCAGACAAGGCCCACACACACAACCAAGGGCCGCATCCACACTACTTTAGCCCCAATACTACTGTTAAGAGTTATTACTTCAATTTGATCTGCTTACCTAGGCCAGCCTAAAACCAGGGTGGTCATGAGCCAGGAAACACAAGAGTGGGTTTTTATCCCCCCCCCCCCCCCACCTCCCTGCTTCCCCCATGGTTAGGGGAACAACACAGCCTAACTACTCGCACTCAGACACATAGGCCCCCAACGAGCCATACACCTGATTTCCAGCCACCACGGTAATACAACGCCGGTACATTTTTGTTTTATATACTGTACCAAGCCCATAGGCAGTGCTGTACCCTACTCTACCGTATCATACTCTACGCTACTATAATACTCTTAAGTATGGCACACTACACACAAACCACACTCCTGTAACCTTAAGAGCGACTAGCTCTACCATATGCAAAGTTCGCCCAACAAGCTAGGCCATACAAATAATGCCCACTTGACTTTTAGGTAAAGATCGCACAGAAAAACCTTGTTCACAGGCTCGGATGGATGTGGATTACTATTCACTCCAATGTCTCTATTTTGATCGCCGGTGAGGACGGCTTGCGTGCCACAGTGCGTTCCACCTCCAGCCTCACTCGGGGGAACTGCACTGCTCGTCTAATGCTGATCTTGAGACGCCTGGACTCCAGAATGACTGTTGGGCTCCTGTGCTGATACCTCGGTCTATTGCTTCTGTGTGAACGTTCTATTTGCCGCCTGACGCGTTTCGTAAGGAATTGCCTTACTTCTTCAGAGACGTGTGCATTTTTATCAATAAGATAATTGCATCTTTCATCTAATAAAACCACATGAAAGTATAACATTTGGTATAAAGATATCCTGAACGTGGGATTTTCTCGTTCCCTAGGTTGAAGATATCTATGCCATACAGATATCTGTACACACCTAGAGGCCTGAGTTTTCTACACCAGTACTGACATCTCATAGCAAATTTAAAGCTATAATAATTGAATTGAAAAATAATCTCCAAGTTAGCTATGTTTGCAGTTTGACTATTTTGGCATTAAATTTGAAATTATCTTTGAATTCACTTTGAATACATTTCTCACTTAAGTGAGTAACCATGTATGTGTCCAGGAAAATATGTTAAATCTGGCAACCATAACTACGAGCCACTGGTTTACCGTACCAATCACAGGCTAAATTTACCTGTACGAAGATTTAACATGGGCCTGCCATGTATATTCCTTTCATCTCCACCAATTATTAATGCAGTGACGTGGCCAATTTAACCGTGGAAAATGTGAGTTAGTAATCAAAGCTTTCAATAGGAAGACTATGATACAAAAAACGCTGTTGCTTGCCAGTTTAGACTACAAAACGCAATTCAAAGAGCTGTTGGTTTAAAAAATCCAATACACCTTTAGCTATACCCCAATCATTTATTAAAACATTTCACAGCAATATCACACTACGCTTAGGAGACGAATACATGATTTAAAAAGGATAACTAGCCTTGCGTTTTCCTGAATAATCTTTACATAAATGAGGCTTTTAAACTAAAAAATTCTAAAAAGTTCCCTTGATAGTTACAGATGGTTTAATCTTTGGATTCCTCTACATGTTCATTTTCCTTTCAGCATTAATTATATATAATTGCTATTCATTCTAGCAAAACTCCAAAGCTTAACTGTATATCCTCAGTGCTGCATGCATTTTACATATAAATGTTTGCATTGCCTCTTATGAGTGGTTTGTATTGAGAAAAAATGAGAACAGTTCATTGTTTGTTAGTTCCTTTAATATTGTTTAATTACTCTGTTATAGGCTGACAGTAATTAGGTTATCTTTTCTGCAAATGAGACAGACACTGTCATGCTGAGAGAAAAATGAATGTCATATTTTTTCTAATGCGCAGTGTTTTTTTTTTTATTTCTAAACTACGCATTCAATTTATAAAAAGCATGTGTTGCGTACCTGCATTAAATATTGAAAACTAGTCACTGTGAATGGGGTTTATTTACTAACCAGTGAGTTATCGTTAGTTACCAACTAAATCTGCCAAGTTAAAAAAATATAAATGAAAATTACAACTCAGCTATTCATCTTTTTCACTTCAGTCTACAATTGATCAAAACTCACATTTTAATAAGTTAACCCAACAATGGTCTATTCAGTAAACACCGAACTATAGTGAACTGAAAGTGGAATTCGGAAATTTAGGCTCAAATGGCCAAAAATTGTGTGGTATAACGGTGATGTATATTTTTTCCAAATCACCATTTTTTGGGTACATTTTGCACATCAGTTTTTAGTTGACTGCAATTTGGGGTTTCGTATGTTCTTATGTAATGGGTTAGGAATGTGCAGATGGCATAGCCACCTTTAATATACGTTTCCTGAATTTAACCCCTTTAATTATTTGGTACCTGTATTGCTATCACCGCAGATTATATGTTCAGAATTGTTTTTATTAAAAACCTGAAATGATAGTGATATGATATGGAGTGGCGAATTTGAGGCAAAATGTATTTAGGTGAAAAAACAAACCAAGTAACATATACTAATAAAAAACATCACGTCATCAACTTACAAAGTAGTCAGCTTGTTAGGCCTGATTATGCAATTGCTTTATCAATTTTAAACAATTTACATTTCAGAAAATTACACTCAGAGTTTGGGACTAGCAGTGCAAATGACATTGTGGTACCTTATCAGTTAAAAAAATTAGCCAATTAGTGTAGTAAGTATAATAAAAGATACAAACACAGGGAAAATATATATATTTTCCAACAGCTTATTTTATATAAGCTTTCCAGAACAGAATTCATAAATTGACAGAGCGAAGATAGATTTTTTTTTTTCTGTCAAATAAACATTTTAAAATCAAAGTTTCTGTTTGTGTGTGTTTACATTTCTTAGGCTTGTTAAGGATCTTGAATCCATGTAATATTATTTTTTTCTGTTTTAGTTATAAATTCCAAACCATGTGATTATATTACTTTACCTGATTCCATTCTCTTCCCATCAGACTTGACTTGTCAGGTGATTTTCTGGGCATGCATGGATCAAAGACAAGTCTGAATATAAGTGCTTATTGTCAGAGTGAAACACAATATTTCAGAACATTTGAAAGAAAATAGAGAGAGGATGCTGTCTGCATGTTGGCATTCTGTAAGGTCTGTTGGTATTATCGCTGAGAGCAGGTGGGGGCCAGTAAGAGCACACAGGGCTCCTCATTAAAGGCTAACACAGTGGCTATTATTGGATCAGATCACATCAGGTGAAGAAGAGCTGAACAGACTGAGCCTCTACCGACACCTGAAGCAGCCTAGTCTAGTCTGACCTTGAAGTTCAGCTGCCAAGGTCACTCCTAATTCCTTTAGCCGCCTGCTTGAGCTTTTTCTTTAGAAGGGAGGAGGTGTAAGGTTTAAAAAGAAGGGGCATATTTGGTGTACCGGGAAGAAGGTGCATATCATCGCTATACCATTAAGGTGCTGACAGGTACTTCTCAAAATAGATAGAGGGAGGTATTTTTTTTTTTTTTTTTTTTTTTTTTTTTTACAGAAGGTCACAAATTTGCACTATGCCAGCAAGAAAATGTACTAATTTATAGCTCAAACCCTTTGATCTTGAACTCATCATCCCACCCCATACACATGGAATGTGGACTAGTGATGTATCAGTATTTTAACCTATAAACAAATAAAAGACTCGCAGGCATCTTAACCTAATTATTTTACAGATCTAATGCAGGGAGGGTTGTATAAAGTTCCCCCAGCTGCCTGGTGTTTACTAGACAGTTTGTTGTATTTACTAAGCCATAATAGATGTTGTAAACTTACATGTGTCACTTAGGAGCAAGTATTTTATTTGCACACAGTGTTAAAGACTCTAGGACAACACAGATGTGTTTTGTTTTTCTTCTTTCTTTAATTTTATTTTATTAACTTATGCATTTGCATTTTGCATTTTACTTTCCTTTTTTTATTTTCTTAGAAGTAAAAATACAAAATCAGCAGCAGGGTGTGTGACAGATATCTGTGGCCATAGCTTTTATTACAGTGTATTGAACTGAATGACATTTCACAATATACCCCCTTATGATTTCATTACAAACCTTTGACTCATGCAGTGTCATACAGGACAGTATCCATTTAAACGGTTTAAAAAAAAAAAAATATTCAAGAGGTTTTCTCCAAGCACCCCTCTAGAAAGGAAAAAAAACTCAATTTAATTTTTTTACATTACGTTTTTTTAATACAGGCTAGAACAATCAGTTTTCCTGTCTAGACATTCCTATTTTCCTCTCATTTCCTAACCTATTTATGTTGAAATGTCAACCCATCAGAAGTGTGTTCAGCAGCCCTTACTTCGCTGAAATCTGCAGATTTATGTAGCTATGGCTGAGAGACAGGACCTGTTCTTGTTTTTTTGGCCAGATTGTTCTTTAGAGCTAAGTCAAAACTGATCCAGAACCCCATCCTGTCAGATTCATTCTCATATACAGGAAAAGCAGCAGGAAACCTTCATAGAATAACCAGGAAAGGGTTAAACGAACATTTTCAAAATGAAACAAGCACGTAAAATACTAATGGGAAATAAAGTCCAATCTGAAACACAAACACACAAAATAAATATATACACACACACAAAACACAAAATAAATATATACACACACAAAATAAATACACACACACACACACAACACAAAATATATACACACACAAACACACAAAATAAATATATACACACACACAAAACACAAAATAAATATATACACACACAAAATAAATACACACACAAAAAACACAAAATATATACACACACACAAACACACAAAAGAAATACACACACAAAAACTAAATAAATACACACACATAAAAACACAAAATGAATACAAACACACAAACACTAACGGAGAGATAGATAGATGGATATATAGATAGAATAAAATAAAATCTATACTCACACATCTGGTACATACCATGAAGGTTCTGTATAAACAGTAATTCTGGGCCAATGCTCTAAAGGCAGTACCATAAACATGGTTTCCATGGTGATTACTTCACTTGTAGAACTTTGCCCCGAATAGCTCTCCATAAACATTCTACACA